>NC_136416.1:78252500-79452500 GCF_051521515.1 Lactuca serriola
GAAGAAAGTATTCCATATATTGATGTGAATCAACCCCAAAATCATGTTGATCATTTTTAACCTGGTATAATTCATGTTGTAGATGTTGAATCGTTTTGACAGTAATGAGTACATAAATTCTCCTTCAACTCTTATTTATTATATTCCAAATGTTCCAGACGAGATTAGGCCCAAAGTAAATCATATTTTCCTTAAGTTGATTGAACGGATATACTTTTACTATGTTGTATAAGTAGGTTTTGTGTAAGGAAATACACATCAAATAAAGGTAATGACATTATGGCATTGAGATATATAGTTTTTAATCTTGAAGGGGAAGCTAACACGTCATCAGTAGATTCATTGGATCCATGTAAGAAATGGGTAAAATAATCTTATATGCATTGTAGGAATTGTATGGAAAATATAAATTTAAGCTTCTACATTATGAGAACTAGTATATGATTTATGAAGTTGAAGAGATGCATAATCACAAGTTATTCAGTAAACAACATATGCAATTTGCCAGAGCCAAAAGGAAATTTGATCTATACAAAAGTTCATTCATATCTAAGATGTCACACTAGAATGTTAGGGCGACCAAAGCACATAGGTTGTACTCAGAGCTTTAAACTTGTTATCATTTTAATGGTGGTAACAATGATGATTTTAAGAACTGTATGAGAGATTTGAATTGTCACATAGGTGGTAATGATGCCCAATAATTAGTTAACAAGATGATGGAGATGAAGAACAATGTTTCAAGTTTTTCATTTTTATAAAGATGATAATAAGAGGTTAAATGCATTATTTTCGGCTAACGATACTTCCAAGTTGAATTATCATAAGTTTGGTGATGTGCTATCTTTTGATGAAACCTTTCCTTCAAAGAGGTATATATATATATATATATATATATATATATATATATATATATATATATATGTGTGTGTGTGTGTGTGTGTAAAGATGTTATAGATGTTAAAGTGTTTACATTGAGTTCAAAACATTACATGTTTAATAATATAATTGTATCAAAACATAAGACGAAAAACTACTACTCCGTCTTCGCGACTCCGGTGTGCATGTCTGTCTTACTAGATCCCTAAGAATACAAGTATTTTGAAAGCGTAGATCAGCTATAAAGCTGGTGAGTGCATAAGTAATTTGTTATAGTAAGTATCTTTTTTGTTAATTGAATAAGTTCGCATGATCTACAAGAAAATCCTATATTTTCTTAATATAAAGCGTAACTGAGCCAATTCCTTCTATAATCGCTTAGTTTATACTAGTTACATTTAATCAAGATTAGACGGACAGTCGATTATGTAATTTCACCATAAGACCACGTCCAAACAAGGAAAATGAAGTAAAATGGAATTCACACATTCTCCAATCTATCAGGTCTTCATCGTATATAACCCTAATGTATAAGCTAAAGGATTATAGATCAAACAAATAAGTCATTTAAGTTATACTGATTATAACTAAGTGTTGAGTTAATATATGTGATTACCTAGCTTATACACGTTATAATATAATCAATATTTGGCGGATAATAAATTGTTGGGTTCTAACTGAGTGTTGATGTACTATGTTATTTTATAGTTAGTTTTAACTCACCATAAAACCATAGAAAAGACTGTTTTGCGTTTGTTATGTTCATCAATAACTTGATATGAATGTTAAGACCATCCCATGACCACTTAGTATATACATATTATATATAATCAGAAACAGACAGACAATTTATTATGTGATTCTATCATACACCCACATCCAAACAAGGAAAAGGGAAGTAAAACAGAGTTCACACCTTCCATTGTCTATCAGTTTCTCATCACATATAACTTGGGTGTACATGCCAAATAATCACAGAAACTACTCCTTAAGACTATTTAGAAAGTATATTACTACGTAAGAATATCGTAAGTTTCTCCCATGTGAGTACCTATAACCATACTTGATCCGACTGATAACCTGACACGATGCTTTGTAAACGCCGAAATTGTTTATGACATTTGTCACCCCGAAACTTAAATTCCAACTGTAGCTAACAGTCAGGGTGCAAGATTATCAGTCCCATATAGATCTATAGACAAACTCATTTTCTCCTTCCAAGAGACTCTGGTTAAATAGGTTTAGGCTTCCCTATGTACTTAGATAAGTACACGAAGACGTGTCTTACAAATTGAGTGTTTTAACGAGTTTACGAATAATACTCTAAAAACCATTTTGTAATTAAAGCTGTAACTAAACCATATACATGTTTAAGACGACTGTTATCATGATCTGACCCCTAAATTATACCTACTATAATTTACTAGTATTTTATGTTAAGCATGTGATATTCATCAATGCACTCCCTTTGCTCGACATGTTACAAAGGGAATATGAAACCTGATTTGACTAACTTTTACATTCATATATATATATATATATATATATATATATATATATATATATATATATATATATATATATATATATATATATAAGTAAAATTGAAATGACAGTCGGACAATTAACTTTACCCTAAACCCACATCTAGACAAGGAAAAGGAAATAAGGCGAATCATCAGTCCTAAGCCCTTTAAATATTATTTACATAAATATATACATATAAACATGACTTATACACAATATAAGTTAAAAAGATTTTATAAAACATTTAAAAGCATTTTCTAATATTTAAAAGAGTTTAACAATGTTTAAAAGCAGTTTGGTGACTTGGTGTCATTTAAAATATTTAAAGAATTTCATTTATTGTAAACACAATTTCCTTGCATTTAGATTTGTATTACCCCCTTAAAACAGTGAAAAGTGGTGAAACATAGGGGTATGAACTCACCTTATGTGGGTGATTCAATTGAAGATTCGAGTAAGGATGAGAAGTTCCACGAATGGATTCCCAAGACACAAACGAATCCTAAATAACATATAATGGAATATAAGGCATGTAATTAGTGTTTTAAACAACTAACATGCAAGGAAACACCCTTAAGGACTAGGATACACTTGCAATGAAGTGTTACAATCACATGTGATTGACTAAAGGGAGTTTACAGCCAAATGAGACGAGTTTACGGCCACACCAAGTGTTTACGGCCAAAGGATATGAGTTTACGGCCACACAAAGTGTTTACGACCGTAAACACTCCAAAATGATGCATTTTGGATCTTGATTCTTGCTTTTAGGGTGTTTGTCTTATGAGGATACAAGAGCTTCTAATGGATAACAAGGTGGTAGAATAAATACTCACACTTTGGATGACCTTAGGGTATTCACGGCCATTAAGAACAAGTGTGTGTTCTTGGTGAAAAGTTGGTGATTTGAAGATCTTGAAGGAAAAGTGATGAATCAATATGGAATCAAAGAGCTTTCAAGTGTACAAAAGCAAAGGATGAGACTTTTACGATTTTGGAGTGATTTGAGAGCTTTTCTTGTATGATACTTGAGAGAGAAAGGGTAGTTTACGGCTAAGACTTGGAGAAACGAAGGAAAATGAAGCAAACTATCATATATATAAGTGCTCGTTCACGTCTAGGAGGGTGTTTACGGCCATGAATAGAGTTTACGGCCGTAAAACCCATGTGGTTGGCTTTTTGGTTCAGGTGTAGCCTTCTGATCTCGAGCTAATACTTCAAAACACTCAATCCTTAAGTGTACGAGATTTAGAACTCATCAGAACAAACCTTAACAAGGCTAAAAGGCAATAGAATTAATTCTGACCTTTGGTTGATTGGATTGACTTTACAAGGCATAAATTTTTGGGTTGTCAAATCATCCCCCTGTTAAGGGGAAGTTTGTCCTGAAATTCAGAGTCTAAAGCGATTACTCATGAATTAAGGAAAGGGGTAGGTACTCCTGTTCCATCTGCATCTCTTGTTCTGGTCGGTGGGAAGGGTATTGGTTTGGCTTCTACGTTTATTCGCATGGTAGCACAATCACTCGTAGTCTTGGGTAGTCTCCGTCCTGAAGTCCACGATAGCACTCATACCTGGTTCGTCGATCACGGTCTTGTGTATACGAGTCGTATATAATTAAGATTGAAAAGGCAGTTGAATAAATGATTCTTCTCTAAAGCCACATCCAAATAAGGAAAAGGATTTAAAGCGGAATCATCAATTCTAAGCCTGTAGAACCTTAATTATGTACCACTCTTGCGGACACACTCATCAGCGATAGATTAACCGTATGGGTCCTTGATATTGAACTCGACGTACTGTACGAGTGGTATTCCGAGGAGGTCCACTGAGGGTACTTCGTGAATGTTACGAAACATAAGGCACCGTTCGCATGAGTAGCTCAAAGTTTTGGAATGAAGGCTTCGTTAGAAGGTCGATTACGGGAAAAGAATTTTCGCATGAAGCTGGTACGATGAGGATTGAATCGGCTCAAGTCAAATGACGATGTCGAACCATTTAGAATAAAAGGCATTAGACTAGTTTAGAAAGGTGCTCCAAAAACACGACGGTGCAACCTATGTAAAAATTTCAGTACTTTAGTTTTATCTACGTTATTACTGCTATGAACAAGATGTACCGCCTCAAGCGAGTACTAGTAGCACGAGAATTCCTAAGAACTGATGGAATCTCGCAGAATGATATGGCTTAAGTTGCACTAGTTTTTAAAAGTTTAAAAATCTAACATTATCATTAAGGAACGTACCAGATATTTCAATGTGCGTCCGGAATAGTGTCCCCTGCGGTGATCATTAATATCCTCCCGTCTCCGCCAGAGTTCTTTGTTATTGGGCAATCTCTCTTTATGTGCCCCCTTTCGCCACAACCATAGCAAGCCTGGCTAACTCCGGTAGGCCAGGGACTTGGGAGATAGCTTGTGCCGGTGCCCTATAGAAACGAGCAGTGTGCCCCTTCTTGTTGCAATTTTCACAATGCATCTCTCGACAAGCTCCGGTGTGATGGAAGTTACACTTGTTACACTTCGAAAGTGTTCCATTATATTGGCTAACAGGTGCTGGAGTGGCAGGAGTTATGGCAGCATGAATCGTAACCAACTGTTGTTTCTTCTTAGTCTCTTGTGTTGACTGCCCCTTTTTATCGCTCCAAGACTTTCGTTTGTAGCCATCCCCTTTTGTTGACTCATAGACAGGAGTCATCACGCCTTGGCTGGCTTCAATGTCAACAAGCCTCTGTGCAAAGCGTTTGGCGTTATCGAAAGTGGTTGGTTCGGATGATAACACATCTCCTTGCATCTGAGGAGATAAACCCCATATGTATCTCTCTATCTTCTTGCTCTCTGGAGAAACCATCTCGGGGCATACTGCCGCTAAATCACTAAATCTATCAGTGTAGGTCACTACATCAGATCTAGTCATGGTGAGATTCATAAGCTGTTCCTCTAGCTTTTGTATTTCGCCTCTAGGATAGTATTTTCCCCTTATCATTGAATTTGCCACTGTAAGACTCAGTGACTTCACATCGCCATTCCACCATATGAGGGCTCTTCCTGTGAAAGTGCAAGCAGCAAATCTTACTCTGCTTCTTTTTGGACACTAGCAGATCTTTAAGACTGATTTTGTCTTCTAAAACCATTGCATCAAAGTAAGGACTCCTCCAATTGCATCGAAAGCTTTGGGTTTGCAATTTCTGAATTCCTTATAGGAACATTCACTCTAATGCATGTGGTTATGGTTGATAATACCGCTACCCGACTCACTGGTAACAGTCACATTGATGTGTGTCATGGTTGCGGATACTGCAGCAGTGACTGCTGCCTGAAATAGTGCAGCATCGAATTGTGGAGGTGGTGGCGGTGGTGGAGATCCTGTTGTTGGGATGTTAAAGCGTCTAGGATTTCTTCTGGGAGGCATCTTTTAGCTAAACAGATGAAAAGATGAAATAAGGATAAGTTTTTAGGAACGAAATCAAGTCAAGTGTTATCCGAACTAGGTTTTCTGAGTGTTTCACGTTTCACGTTTTCAAAGTGGTTTTGTAAACAATTCATAATAGAGGTCGATATAAAATAGACTTATGAATTAATGGTTGTGGTTATCCTCAACTGAAATTATGCGACCTGATTTACTGTTATTAGCAAGTTGTAATTATAAAGGCTATAAGCCTAACATATAGTGTGAGTGGTGTATTCACCGACTCACTAGGTCATATTGATCTATTAGCAATTGGGGTTATGTATACAGTATTCCGCCACCTCGTATGACCCACGAGTGGTTTCCTCTATTCTCTGTCCTACTCTTGATGAAAGTGATTTGCTGTCTCCTTATGTTCCTATGATATCTTCGAGTATTTCTCTAGCTTCGTACTCCTCGTCTAATCCCTTCTCGAAGTTCTCTCTGTGGATCCTTCCTTGTTCATCCTTGATTCCTCTGTTGACTATCCTAGTGAGGTGGTATCTCTAGCTAAGTTGTCGGTGCGAGAATGGGAATGTTTAAAGAATCTATGAGACTAATCTAAACTATTTCTAGTAACAAATTTTAAATTGTGATCCTGACTGGGTCCTTCTATAATCACATAGTGTATACAAATTATATATAACTCAGATCTAATAGAACTTCGAATATGTGATACTACTCTAAATCCACATCCAAATAAGGAAAAGGAAGTGAAGCGAAACCACACATTCTAAGTCTATAAGATCTTTATTATATATAACCTTTGGAAGTATACACTCAGCAATTATAGACCTATCAGGAAGGGTCTTTTAATTCTCACATAAGTTATTTATAGTTATCCAAAATACTCCTATAGTATTTTTTTGTGTTTGATTCTTAAGTTTCTTGTTATGGTACACTTTTAGACTTGTTATTGAATAGCATCCTAAAATACTCCTATAGTATTTTACTCTAGGTTTTGTTCTATAGATTCTTTGTATATAGGGTTTGGTAAGTTTTATGCTCGTCGCAATACCACTATTACTCCCAAACACATGTTCATCGTATCTCAAATAATTATAGTTGATCAGACTATATTTATCCCATATATGATTACATAACTGCCCAGGTTTGACTGTTGTGTCCAACATCTAAATACTTTTGTTTTGTTCTACTTGTGATACTTGTTCTAGTATATATTTATGTAGGTATGTATACTTCTTGATAATATTGTTACATTTATAAGTATACTTTTAGTCAGAGCACTACGGACCCATTGTATTTATAGTTGTATATCTTTTATAGGTTGATATATGTCACACCTCGAAACCGACGGCGGAAACATTCCGGGGCGGAGGACGTCATGCGTAGTATCACAACCATTATACATAGTAAGCATAGTAAACACAACCATTACATTTCAATAACAATATTTACATTTGTTTAAAAGCATTGAAAACATAGTTATATACATCAGTATAATCAAAAGTAGAGACGAAACTTCTATATGCTCCGTGTTTTCCAAAAGTAAGCGAAATACATGTCTAACGTTAACCTGAGAATACAAGCAGTTTTAGAAATATCAGCATTAAGCTGGTGAGTTCATAAGCATGTTTTGTAAGGAAAAACCGGTTACTAAATCTTGTGAAAATACTTAAGTTCCATTGATAAAGAAAGCAGTAAATATCGAAAACCATTGTTACTGAGTTATGAAATACATATGCATGTTTTCCAAGAAAATCCAATATTTTCTAACATGTTTGTCAATTTCCATATGATAAGAAAACCCTGGTTACCACCAGTAAGTATAGTAGTTTTACTACTTAAGATAAGACCATAAATTGTGTCCCTGGAATACCCTCCAGTAAGTAGGTAGGTAGTTTTATTACATAAAGAAAACTATAGAAGAAAGAAAGTAATCCGTGAACAAAGTTAGTTTATACGTATTGTGAGTCGTATAACCATACTGATTTAACCCGTGACCTCCTTGACGTTCTTCAGGCGTCGTTCGATTTACAAAATTAGTCACCCCAGGCGTGCCCGCCTAACTGTAGCTAGCAGTTTAGGTGTGGGATTGTCAGTCCCGAATAGATCTATCCACAAATTTCACGCTCTCCCTCCAGGAGACTCTGGTTATACTACCAGAGAGGATTTATTGGTACCCCGAAGGGTATAACGAAGATAAGTCTCACAAGCTAGTATTAACTAATTCATGGGATAATTGGCTGTTATCGAGTTTCAAAATCGTTTGGAACAAAGTAAAGTATAAATAATTAAACATAAGGTAATTATTTAGCATGATACTCTAGATTAGTAATGGATAAACTAAATCAGACATAGTTTATATATTGACTTTGCATGAAATTCGAATCCGAAAACAAGTAATGAAGATCCCAAATTAGTCCCATAATAATTTGGATGGTTTGATAAGTTCCCACGCTGTTTTGAAAACTATGTAATTATATTTAGAAAGCGTTCCTTATGCTCCGCATACTACAAAAGTGATAAAGGTATCTAAAAGTTTGATAGAAAATCGTTATAATTACATCAGTTTTAAATTACAAAATCCTTTATGATTTTCTTGTATTCCCCCCCCCCCCTGAAAACATGAAAAACTCGGAAAAATGTAGGGTATGAACTCACCTGCTGTGGGTGGAATGGATGGACGTGCCGGGTAGGATGCTAGGTGTCAATTAAGGAATTGAACACATGCGAGGATCCTATGTAACATGAATCGATACATAATTGTATCTAATTAGTTATTAAATCACTAATTAAGTAAGTAAGTACACTCTAATGCGTGAAAACACTTTATCTCAAGTGTTAGGAATGATATGGGTTGCATTTAAGGAGTGTATGGCCTCATTATGGAGTTTACTCTTCAAGTGGTGGCCTTAGGGGTGTTTACGATTCTGGGACCATTTCCCCTATGAGTTTACGGTTGTAAACTCATGGCAATGGTGTCATTGGGTGCTCAACGGTCTTAAACTACTCAAGGAACCATGCTAGACTCGAATCAGGGGCCATGGAAGTGATTTGGGCTTGAAATGGACCTTCCTTGGAGTTTACGGTTTTTGAACTACTCCTTGGGGAGTTTACGGTTGTAAACACATGAGTTTACGGCCGTAAACTCATGTTTTTCACTTTCTTTCATGGTTTGGTGCTTCTAGGGTAAACATACAAGGTTCTAGCCACTCATTCAAGTCATAGAAGGTGTTAAGGGCATTTTAACACCCTAAAAAGGTGTTTACGGTTTTGGGATATTCCTTAACCGTAAACTCATGTTTACTCTTATCATTTCATGTTTTGGGGTTCTAGGATCATTCATGCAAGTTTCTATGTCATTAGCCATGCATTGGAAGGGTTTTGGGGCCTCAAAACCCCCTTTTAGGGTGTTTACGGTTTTGAGATGCTCCCAAACCGTAAACTCATGTTCTTGGGGTTTTTGAGAGTTTAAACCATGGATTTGCAAGTATACTAAGCAAAACAATAAGCTAGAAGGGTTTACCTACTTATGAGAGGTTTGAAGGAGTGTTTTCTTGATCAAATTCCAACTTTTGAAGAGAGAGTAGAGAGAGAAAGTTCTAGAGTGTGAAAAAGGGTGGAATGACGACCACTCAACCCTTATATAGGGTCGAGTTTACGGCCAGGGTGGGGGTCCACCAAACATCAACCGCAAGCGGGATTTTTTGTGTGATTTATCGTTTTCCGACACGTATGAAATTACGACAATAACCTTGATTGATTTACTTAACTCAAAAAGTCAACGGAAAAACTTCAATAAAAATAAATTTTTTTAACGGAAGTAGGTTACAGTGACAGAATAAATTTCGGGTTGTCACATCATCCCCCCGTTAGAGGAAATTTCGTCCCGAAATTTAGAATTAAGATATAAATCATGGATTTGGAAAGAGATGTGGATATTTCTGTTTCATTGAATCTTCGTGCTCCCAAGTGAATTCAGGTCCTCATTTGGCGTTCCAGCGAACCTTCACTATTGGGATGCGGCATTGCTTTGTTCGTTTGATCTCTCGATCCAAGATTTCGATAGGTTCTTCCACGAAGTTCAGATTTTCGTTGATTTCGATTTCATCAAGAAGGATCACAAGGGTTTCATCGGATAGACACTTCTTAAGATTAGAGACGTGGAATACAGGATGGATGTTGCTAAGCTCTTGGGGTAATCGGAGTTTGTATGCTACTGGACCGATCCTAGCGAGGATCTCAAAAGGTCCTATGTACCTTGGGTTCAATTTTCCACGCTTTCCAAAGCGTATCATGCCTTTCTAGGGCGAGACCTTCAAAAGGACAAGATCTCCAACCTAGAATTCCAAGGGTTTTCGTCGTTTATCGGCATAGCTCTTTTGTCTATCTCTAGAGGCTTTCAATCGATCTCGGATTTGGATGATCTTTTCGGTAGTTTCGCGGATGATTTCAGGGCTAGTGAGAGCACTGCCGGGGACTCGACCCTTGGCTAGCTGCATGTCCCCTACCTCGGCCCAACATAGAGGGGATCTGCACTTTCGACCGTAGAGGGCTTCGAACGGGGTAACCTTGATACAGGTGTGGTAACTGTTGTTATATGAGAACTCGACCAAGGGTAAATGAGTGTCCCATGACTTTCCGAAATCAATGACACATGCTCTCAACATGTCTTCCAAGGTCTGGATAGTTCTCTCACTCTGCCCATCTGTCTGAGGATGATAAGTTGTGCTCATGTCTAGCTTAGTTCCAAGAGCCTTTTGTAGGGACTGCCAAAATCTCGAGGTAAACCTGCTATCTCGATCG
This sequence comes from Lactuca serriola, assembly GCF_051521515.1. Lineage (NCBI taxonomy): Eukaryota > Viridiplantae > Streptophyta > Magnoliopsida > Asterales > Asteraceae > Lactuca > Lactuca serriola. The sequence continues at coordinate 78,263,123 of NC_136416.1, forward strand.
GAGATAATGGACACAGGCACACCATGCAGTTGGACCACTTCTTGAATGTAGATTCGCGTGAGTCTTTCCATTTTGAACATTTCTTTGATCGGTAGGAAGTGGGCGGATTTTGTCAATCGATCGACAATTACCTAAATGGTATTGTACCCACTCGGAGATTTGGGTAATTTGGTAATGAAATCCATAGTAATCATCTCCCATTTCCACTTAGGTATCTCGAGCTGCTGGAGTAGACCTGAGGGCTTCTGATATTCGACCTTCACCTTGGCGCAAGTCCGACACTTGCCCACGAAGGTAGCAATTTCGGCTTTCATGTTTGGCCACCGATATAGTTTCTTGAGATCCAGGTACATCTTATCTGAATCTGGGTGCACGGAGTATCTAGTCTTGTGAGATTCATTCATGACAACCTCCATAAAACCTCCAAACTTTGGGGTCCAGATTCGATCCATGAAACAATAGACTCCGTCACCTCTGATATCAAGATTCTTATCCATTCCCCTCAAGGCTTTATTCAACACGTTCTCTGGTTTTAGGGCTTCCAACTGAGCCTCTCGGATTTGTGCAGATAAGTGGGAATGGATGGTCATTGTTAGCGTCTTCGCCTTGTTGCCTGAGATTTCCTTTCGGCTAAGGGCATCTGCCACCACATTGGCCTTGCCGGGATGGTAGCGGATTTCACACTCATAGTCACTGAGTAGCTCTACCCATCGCCGTTGTCTCATGATTAAGTCTTTCTGATCGAAGATGTGGTGTAGGCTTTTATGGTCGGTGAAAATCGTGCACTTGGTCCCGTAGATATAATGTCTCCAAATCTTTAGTGCGAAGACCACTGCTCCTAACTCTAGGTCGTGAGTTGTATAGTTGATTTCATATGTTTTCAGCTATCTTGAGGCATAAGCAATAACTTTTCCTCGCTGCATGAGCACACATCCTAAGCCCTGATTGGACGCATCGCAGTAGACAACGAAGTCCTCCGTCCCTTCGGGCAGGGACAGGATAGGTGAGATATACAAGGCTCGCGTCAACGTTTGGAATGCAGCGTCTTGCTTTTCACTCCAACAAAAGGGTACACCTTTCTGTGTCAGAGTAGTTAAGGGTTTGACAATTCTAGAAAAATTATGGATAAATCTACGATAATAGCCGGCAAGACCCAAGAATTAACGGATTTATGTGGGTGTCTTCGGTGCCGAACAATTTTCTATCGCCTTGATTTTGGATGGGTCCACGTGTATGCCCTCCTCGCTTACCTCGTGCCCTAAGAAAGTTACCTTCCGAATCCAGAATTCACACTTGGAGAATTTTGCGTACAACTTCTCTGATCTAAGTGTTTCCAGTACTAATCTCAAGTGTTGTTTGTGATCTTTCTCGCTTTTGGAATAGACAAGTATGTTGTCAATGAACACGATAACAAACTTGTCCAGAAAAGGACGACACACCCGGTTCATCAGGTACATGAACACTTCCGGTGCGTTGGTTAGACCAAAGGGCATCACTACAAACTCGTAGTGTCCATATCGAGTCCTGAATGCTGTCTTGGAAACATCACTCTCATGAACTCGCAGCTGATGGTACTCTGATCTAAAGTTTATTTTCGAGAAGTAACTGGCTCCCTGAAGTTGATCAAAAAGGTTATCTATTCGAGGATGAGGATAATGGTTTTTGACGGTCAGCTTGTTCAATTCACGGTAGTCTATACACATCCAAAAGGATCCATCTTTCTTCTTCACAAATAACACCGGGGCTCCCCAGGGTGAGGAACTCGGTCTGATGAACCCTTTGCTGAGTAGCTCATTAAGCTGACTGGATAACTCCTACATTTATGCTGGCGCTAAGCGATATGGAGACTTGGCTACGGGGGTAGCTCCGGGGATTAGGTCGATGCTAAACTCGACTTGGGGTTCGGGAGGAATTCCCGCGAGCTCTTCAGGAAAGACATCAGGAAAGTTGCAGACTTCGGGGATGCTCTCGAGGTCTTTAACTTCCTGTTTCTCATTAATTACATGAGCCAGGAATGCATGGCACTCCTTTCGCAGAAGTTTTTGAGCTTTGATGCATGAAATGATCCAAAGATTGGAACTAACTTTACCGTCGTGGATCATGAGGGTCTGGCCAGAGGGAAGATTGAGACGAATAATTTTTTCATAACAAAGGATATCAACATGATTGGGGCTCAACCAATCTATGCCAATGATAATATCGAAGCTTTTTATAGAGACTGGCATGAGGTCGATGGGAAAAGAATGGTCGTTGAGGGTAAGGGTGCAGCCTACGTATATATCATTAGTGCTCTCTTTCTCACCGTTAGCCATCTCGACGGTAAATGTCTTGGTTAGCGGTTGAGGACTATGTTTAAGAAGATGCTTGAATGCATGACTAACGAAACTTCTTTCAGCACCAGAATCGAAAAGGATGCATGCATAAGAGTTGTCGAGAAGAAATGTACCCGTGGCAACGGTGAGATCGGCGACTGCCTCCTCTTGCCTCATTGTTAGAACTCTCCCGGTGTTGTTGGTCGTTTTTGCTTTTAGGCAGTTTCTATTGTAATGCCCGACCTCACCACAACCATAGCAGGCTTGACTGACACTTGCTCTGGATGTTTGATTGGTTGGTTGAGTTGATGTTCTACAGTTTCGTGCAAGGTGACCCTTCTTGCCACAGTTGTTGCAGAGCATATCACGACATGGGTCGGGGATATGATGGTGGTAAATGCACTTGGTGCACCATGGGAGGGTACCAGTATATCCACTGGTAGGTGCTTGAGCTGTAGGAGCGGCGACAGGAGTAGTAGCGACGTGGATTACCACGGTTTGTTGCTTCTTGGAGGATCCTTGCGAACTCTGACCCTTCCGCTTGTTCCAAAATTTCTTTTTATTCTCCCCACTCTCCTTTGCTGGTTCCGAAGTGGTTGTTACTTTATACAGATCGACCCCGTGATCTATAAGGGTCTGCGCCAGGCACTTGGCGCTATCAAAAGTGTTTGGCCTAGCAGCCAAGATATTCCCTTGAGTTGGGGGTGTCAATCCCCAAATGTACCTTTCTATCTTCTTGCTTTCCGGGGTGACCATCCCCGGGCAAAGGAGTGCTAGGTCTGCAAACCTAGAAGTGTAGGCAGCGATATCAGAACCTTCATCTTTAGGTTCCAAAGTTCATGCTCCAGTTTCTGCATTTCGCCCCGCGGGCAGTACTCAGCAAGCATGAGCTCCTTCATGTTCTCCCAACTCATAGAATTTGCTACTGCCAGGGTTAAGGATTTGACTCGGCCATTCCACCAAGTCAATGCTTTATCAGTGAAAGTGCAGGCAGTGAATTTCACTTTGTTAGCTTCCAAACAGGAACAGATTTCGAAGATAGACTCGATCTTCTCGAACCATCGAGTCAGGGCAATAACACCTCCAGTGCCATTGAAAGACGTGGGTTTCGCATTCATGAAGTCTTTATAGGAACACTCCTTTTGGTGTCTCTGACCACCTTCCTGGTTTTGGGGATGAATACCACCTCCTGGCCTGCCAGAGCCGCCGGGGTTCATCTGTGACATTGTATCTGCCACTGCGGCAGTAACAGCTGCCTGAAACATGACAAGATCGAATTGAGGAGGAGGTGGTGGTGGAGGATTGTTGTTCTTTGAGCTTGGTCTTTTATTTGGAGGCATCTTGATCTAAAATGATTAGTAAAGAGAGGATGGTAAGTCCTCTGGATTGAATCAAGAGATATGAAACAAGAGATATCTCATTATGATAGATGAGGTGTTCTACTACGCGATACTAGATAGGAAACCTACCAATGCAAGAGAATTATCTCTAAAGGTAATGAGTAGCAACACTTGGATGAGGATCTTGATAACAAATTTGACTCTAGAAAATACTCCTATATTATTTTAATGTTTTGTTGTGACGAGGGCTTGTTGTATGGATATTTGGTAAGTTTTAGGCCTGTTATACACCACAGTCACTCTGAAGCACATGTTGGCCGTGTCTCGAATGAATATAGTTGATCAGACTATATTGACCATAGACATGACTACATAACTGCCCAGCTTTAACCGCAGTGCCCAACACCCAATTACTTTTGTTTTGTTCTACTCGTGATATTGATTTTTGGTATGTAGGTATACTTGTGTACTTGGAGTAAAAATACTTATATTTTTAAAGTATACTTTTAGTTTAGAGCACTTTGGCCCCTTAGTGTTTATAGTTGTATACCATGTAAGGTTCGGTATACTTAGTTCACTATAAATAATTGCTCTGATACCAATCTGTCACACCCCGAAACCGACGGCGGAAACGTTCCGGGGCGGAGGACGTCATGCGTAGTATCACAACCATTGTACATAGTAAGCATAGTAAACACAACCATTACATTACAATAAGAATATTTACATTTGTTTAAAAGCATTGAAAACATAGTTATATACATCAGTATAATCAAAAGTAGAGACAAAACTTCTATATGCTCCGTCTTTTCCAAAAGTAAGCGAAATACCTGTGTAACCTTAACCTGAGAATACAAGCAGTTTTAGAAATATCAGCATAAAGCTGGTGAGTTCATAAGCATGTTTTGTAAGGAAAAACTGGTTACTAAATCTTGTGAAAATACTTCAGTTCCATTGATAAAGAAAGCAGTAAATATCGAAAACCATTGTTACTGAGTTATGAAATACATATGCATGTTTTCCAAGAAAATCCCATATTTTCTAACATGTTTGTCAATTTCCATATGATAAGAAAACCCTGGTTACCACCAGTAAGTATAGTAGTTTTACTACTTAAGATAAAACCATAAATTGTGTCCCTGGAATACCCTTCAGTAAGTAGGTAGGTAGCTTTATTACATAAAGAAAACTATAGAAGAAAGAAAGTAATCCATGAACAAAGTTAGTTTATACGTATTGTGAGTCATATTACCATACTGATTTGACCCGTGACCTCCTTGATGTTCTTCAGGCGTCGTTCGATTTACAAAATTTGTCACCCAAGGCGTGCCCACCTAACTGTAGCTAGCAGTTTAGGTGTGGGATTGTCAGTCCCGAATAGATCTATCCACAATTTCACGCTCTCCCTCCAGGAGACTCTGGTTATACTACCAAAGAGGATTTATTGGTACCTTGAAGGGTATAACGAAGATAAGTCTCACAAGCTAGTATTAACTAATTCATGGGATAATTGGCTGTTATCGAGTTTCAAAATCGTTTGGAACAAAGTAAAGTATAAATAATTAAACATAAGGTAATTATTTAGCATGATACTCTAGATTAGTAATGGATAAACTAAATCAGACATAGTTTATATATTGACTTTGCATGAAATTCGAATCCGAAAACAAGTAATGAAGATCCCAAATTATTCCCATAATAATTTGAATGGTTTGATAAGTTCCCACGCTGTTTTGAAAACTATGTAATTATATTTAGAAAGCGTCCCTTATGCTCCGCATATTACAAAAGGGATAATGGTATCTAAAAGTTTGATAGAAAATCGTTATAATTACATCAGTTTTAAATTACTAAATCCCTTATGATTTGCTTGTATTCCCCCCCCCCCCCCTCTGAAAACATGAAAAACTCGGAAAAATGTAGGGGTATGAATTCACCTGCTGTGGGTGGAATGGATGGACGTGTCGGGTAGGATGCTAGGTGTCAATTAAGGAATTGAACACACGCGAGGATCCTATGTAACATGAAGCTATACATAATTGTATCTCATTAGTTATTAAATCACTAATTAAGTAAGTAAATACACTCTAATACGCGAAAACACTTTATCTCAAGTGTTAGGAATGATACGGGTTGCATCTAAGGAGTGTATGGCCTCATTATCGAGTTTACTCTTCAAGTGGTGGCCTTAGGGGTGTTTACGGTTCTGGGACCATTTCCCCCATGAGTTTACGGCCGTAAACTCATGGCAATGGTGTCACTGGGTGCTCTGTTGGAATAGTGTCTAAGGCTGCAACTATATTAGGTAAGTATTTGACCCGGTTGTGGATGGTCCTTTTGGGTTGCCTTCACCATAGCAACTTGATAGGATGATTTATTACGAGAGAATAAATATTATTAATATATTATGAGAATAATATATAAATAATAATAATATTGTTATTTGATTAATATACGTCATAGAATTAGTTAGAATTAATTTGGTGACTTAAAGAGATTAACTAAATAAGAGGGTATAAACTGTCAATTGTTTGATAGTTAAACTTTAGACTGTAAATCCATATTGGATAGGGGTGGACGGATTCTAGAAGCTAGAGATAGCTTGAAATCGTCCAAAGGCTATCTAAGGAATGGATTTGGATTGCTTTAAGAGAAGATTAGCCAACTAGGGTTTAAGCTGTAACCCTTAAGGAGTCTACAAGTATAAATAGACCCTATGGCAAAGGGAAATCCACACTTCATCTAAAGTAGAGAACCCCTGGCCAAATTCCCTCCCCTCTCCTCTCTCTCAAATCATCCTCCTTGCTATTTGGTGTTTGTAAGCCATTAGAGGAGTGACAATTGTGACTCTAGAGCTCCAAGACAGCAAGATCAAACAAGAGATTCAAAGATATGATTCTAGATCTGATTTAGTATTGTTATTACACTTAATTAGTCATTAGAAGTCTTGGATTCAAAGCATGTTTAATTAGAAAGCCTAGATCCAAGCATTAGGGTTTTGCATGCGCACATAGGAAAGTTCTTATGGCTAAAACCCATCAGCTCAAAGGTCTTAAACTACTCAAGGAACCATGCTAGACTCGAATCAGGGGCTATGGAAGTGATTGGGGCTTGAAATGGACCTTCCTTGGAGTTTACGGTTTTTGAACCACTCCTTGGGAGTTTACGGTCGTAAACACATGAGTTTACGGCCGTAAACTCATGTTTGTCACTTTCTTTCATGGTTTGGTGCTTCTAGGGTAAGCATACAAGGTTCTAGCCACTCATTCAAGTCATAGAAGGTGTTCAGGGCATTTTAACACCCTAAAAAGGTGTTTACGATTTTGGGATATTCCCCAACCGTAAACTCATGTTTACTCTCATCATTTCATGTGTTGGGGTTCTAGGATCATTCATGCAAGTTTCTAGGTCATTATCCAAGCATTGGAAGGGTTTGGGGGCATCAAAACCCCCTTTTAGGGTGTTTACGGTTTTGGGATGCTCCCAAACCGTAAACTCATGTTCTTGGGGTTTTTGAGAGTTTAAACCATGGATTTGAAAGTATACTAAGAAAAACAATAAGCTAGAAGGGTTTACTTACTTATGAGAGGTTTGAAGGAGTGTTTTCTTGATCAAATTTCAACTTTTGAAGAGAGAGAGTAGAGAGAGAGTTTTAGAGTGTAAAAAGGGTGGAATGAAGACCACTCAACCCTTATATAGGGTTGAGTTTACGGCCAGGGTGGGGGTCCACCAAACATCAACCGCAAGCGAAATTTTTCGCTTGATTTATCGTTTTCAGACACGTATGAAATTACGACAATAACCTTGATTGATTTACTTAACTCAAAAGGTCAACGGAAAAACTTCAATAAAAATAAATTTTATTAACGGAAGTAGGTTACAGTGATGGAATAAATTTCGGGTTGTCATAATATACTAAGTTCACTATAAACAATGCTCTTATACCAATCTGTCACACCCCCAAACCGAAACGGCGGAAATGTTTGGGGGAAGAGGACGTCATATGTAGTATCACAACATTGCATATTAGTAATCAAAGCAACAACAATTGACAGTATAGATGTTAAAGTGTTTAAATTGAGCTCAAAACCTTACATGTTTAATAATATAACTGTACCAAAAGATAAGACGAGAAACTACTGCTCCGTCTTTGCGACTCCAGTGCGGATACATGTCTTACTAGATCCTTAAGAATACACGTATTTTGAAAGCGTAGATCAACTATAAAGCTGGTAAGTGCATAAGTAATTTGTTATAGAAAGTATCTTCTTTGTTAATTTAATAATTTCACATCATCTACAAGAAAATCCTATATTATCTTAATGTAAAGCGTAGCTGAGCCAGCTCCTTCTATAATCGCTAAATTTATACTAGTTACATATAATCAAGATTAGACGGACAGTTGATTGTGTGATTCCACCATAAGACCACATCCAAATAAGGAAAAGGAAGTAAAACAGAATTCACACATTCTCCAATCTATCAGGTCTTCATCGTGTATAACCCTAATGTATAAACTAAAGGATTATAGATCAAACAAACAAGTCATTTAAGTTATACTGGTTATAAATAAGTGTTGAGTTAATATATGCGATTATTTAGCTTATACACATTATGATATTATCAATATTTGGCATATAATAAATTGTGGGGTTCTACCTTAGTTTCACATCCAAGCAAGGAAAAGAAAGTAAGTTAGAGATCTCACATTCTATTGTCTACCCGATCTTCGTTATATATGACCTGGGAATGTATAACTAAGAGATCATAACATTAACCTTTAAGAATCCATTATAAAGTACTAGTTTACCTAGAAAGTATTACCGTTTATCCCAGAAAATCCTATATTTTTTGCTGTTATTGAAAAGTAGTTTTAATCCCCTAAAACCATTCTAACTGAGTGTTGATGTACTATGTTATTGTATAGTTAGTTTTAACTCGCCATAAAACTATAGAAAAGATTGTTTTCCGCTTGTTATGTTCATCAGTAACTTGATATGAATGTTAAGACGATCCCATGACCACTTAGTATACACATATTATATATAATCAGAAACGGACGGACAATTGATTGTGTGATTCTATCGTACACCCACATCCAAACAAAGAATAGGGAAGTAAAACAGAGTTCACACCCTCCACTATCTATCAGTTTCTCATCACATATAACTTTGGTGTACATGCGAAATAATCACAGAAACTACTCCTTAAGACTGTTTAGAAAGTATATTACTACGTAAGAATATCGTAAGTTTATCCCGTGCGAGTACTTATGATCATACTTGATTCGACTGATAACCTGACACGACGTTTTGTAAACGCCGAAATTGTTTATGAAATTTATAACACCGAAACTTACATTCCAACTTTAGCTAACAGTCAGGGTGAGGGATTGTCAGTCCTATATAGATCTATACACAAACTCACGCTCTCCTTCAAGGAGACCCTGGTTAAATAAGTTTTGACTTCCCTGTGTACTTAGATGAGTACACGAAGTTGTGTCTCACAACTTGAGCGTTTTAAAGAGTTTACTAGTAATACTGTAAAAACCTTTTTGTAATTAAAGTTGTAACGAAATCTTATACATGTTTAAGACGATTGTTATCATGATCTGACCCCTAAATTATACCTATTACAGTATACTAGTATTATCTGTTCAGCATGTGATATTCATGAATTGACTCCCATTGCTCAACATGTTACAAAGGGAATACGAAACCTGATTTGACTAACTTTTATGTTCATATATATATATATATATATATATATATATATATATATATATATATATATATATATATATATATATATAAAAGTAAAATTTAAACGGTAGTCGGACAAGTAACTTTACCCTAAGCCCACATCCAAACAAGGAAAAGGAAACAAGGCGAATCATCAGTCCTAAGGCCTTTAAATCTTATTTATATAATTATATACATATAAACGAGATTTATACACAATATAAGTTAAAAAGATTTTATAAAACATTTAAAAGCATTTTCCAATATTTAAAAGAGTTTAACAATGTTTAGAAGTAGTTTGGTGACTTGGTGTCATTTAAAATATTTAAAGAATTTCATTTATTGTAAACACAATTTCCTTGCATTTTGATTTTTATTCCCCCCCTTAAATCAGTTAAAAGTGGTAAAACATAGGGGTATGAACTCACCTTATGTGGGTGATTCAATTGAAGATTCGAGTAAGGATTGAGAAGTTCCACGAATGAATTCCCGAGACACAAATGAGTCCTAAATGACATAAAATGGCATATAATGTATGTAATTAGTGTTTTAAACAACTAACATGCAAGGAAACACCCTTAGGGACTAGGATACACTTGCAATGAAGTGTTACAATCACATGTGATTGACTAAAGGGAGTTTACAGCCAAATGAGATGAGTTTACGGCCACACCAAGTGTTTACGGCCAAAGGAGATGAGTTTACGGCCACACCAAGTGTTTATGGCCGTAAACACTCCAAAATGATGCATTTTGGATCTTAATTCTTGCTTGTAGGGTGTTTGTCTTATGAGAATACAAGAGCTTCTAATGGATAATAAGGTGGTAGAAGAAATACTCACACTTTGGATGACTTTAGGGTGTTCGTGGCCACCAAGAATAAGTGTGCGTTCTTGGTGTTCTTGGTGAAAATTTGGTGATTTGAAGATATTGAAGGAAAAGTGATGAATCAATATGGAATCAAAGAGCTTTCAAGTGTACACAAGCAAAGGATGAGACACTTACGATTTTGGAGTGAATTGAGAGCTTTTCTTGGATGATACTTGAGAGAGAAATGGTAGTTTGCGGCTACGACTTGGAGAAATGAAGGAAAAGGAAGCAAACTATCATATATAACTGCTAGTTCACAGGTAGGAGGGTGTTTACGGTCGTAAACCCCATGTGGTTAGCTTTCTGGTTCGGGTGTAGCCTTCTGATCTCGAACTAATACTTCAAAACACTTAATCCTTAAGTTTACCAGGCTTAGAAATCATTAGAACGACCCTTTACAAGGCTAAAAGGCAATGGAATTAAGTCTGACCTTTGATTGATTGGATTGACTTTACAAGGTAGAAATTTTTGGGTTGTCATAGTTACTTTTGGTGTCAGGCTTTTATCGCGTGAAGACACTAAATCATATACTTGGTTGTTGAAAGTATTTCTTGAAATGTTTGGAAAAACCACCATTATGTTATGACATGAAGATGGTGCAATGAGCAAAAGGATTAAAGTAATTTTTGGAAGTTCGACGCATAGGCTATGCATATGGCATATAACCTCTAAGTTGTTAAACATGGCAAAATGTTGAATGCTAATTGATTTAATTACTTTATATTAGTTTTTATTTACAATCAACATATTCTTTTGGGTGTTTGCAAGTACATATAATATGCCATATTTAAAAAGGAGATTCAATTTATTGGTTTGGAATTCAAGGATTGAAACTAATCAATTCGAGGAAGGATAGCAATCATTTGTAGATTATTATAATCTTCATTGCAATAGGTGGTTTAGAGATATGTTCAAAAAGAGGAACCAATGGAATCTATCATATTTTAAAGATGTTCCTATATCTGGTTTAATGAGAACTAATTTGCGTTAAGAGAGTGAAAATTCTACCTTTCAACAGGCAGTGAATCCTGGTACCAATTTGGTCATATTCGTGATTGCGTTTGAATCAACAATGGTGAGACAAATAAACACTTAGTGTAATCGATATTTAAATGATTTTAAAAAGTTACCACTCAGAAAGATGAAGCTAAGGATTGAAGAAAAACTTATAAATACTATACTCGAGAAGTATTTTTACAAGTTTATAATAATTTATGTCATTCAAAGTATAGTTCTACTCAATGGAATGTAACTCAATATAATAACTTGGAGAGATGGCTTGTACCTGAAAGGAAAACATTAGGAAGAAGAGTAATAATTGTCACAAATTGGATGATAATGAAGAAGATGTTGATTGTGATGCTAATTTAGCTGATTTTTTTCCAGGTATTACCACATCTTGAATACTTCTATTATATTATATAATTCAATATTTCACATCAAATGTATATTTCTTTTGAGGGATAATGCACTAAAAGTGTAAGATAGTTTAGATTATGTACATAATTATTCACTTATGTTTATTTTTGTACAAATTTAGTCATTTATGTTTTTTTTTGTATACATTTAGTCACTTATGTTTTTTACTTTGTACACATATGACCATCAAACTTAATAGTCATCTGTGTACAAAATAAAAAACATAAGTGACTAGATATGCACAAAAAAAACATAAATGACTAAACGTGTACGAAATAAATATAAGTAACTAAATATGTACACAATCTAAACTATGTTACCCTTTTAGTGCATTATCCCTTCTTTTGAAAGGTAACGATGATGAAAGAATAACAAATTTTTAGATTCAGGTGTATGATGTTTGAACATATTCACATTCTTTGTAGGGATCACCACCTCAGTTAGGATCACAACTTCTGTTCCAAACACTAAAGAATAAGGAGTTTGACTTGTGGTTATCTTTGATGTGGTTCTATCTGCCCGTAAGACGAAAGGAAGTTCTTCAGCCCATATTCCTTTCTTCACATCTAGCATTTTCTTCAAATTATTAACTATGATTTTATTGCTAGATTTTGCTTGACCACTGGCTTGAGGATGAACAGGAATGGAAGTTGTCATTTTAATTCCCTAACTGGTGCAAAAGTCTCTAGTCCTTTTGCTTATGAATTGGGATCAATTATCACATATGATTTCAACTAGGATCCCGAACCTGGTTAAGATATTATGTTTAATAAATGAGACTACCGCTTTATCTCTTACATTAATGAAGGCCTTAGCCTCTATCAACTTTAAGAAATAGTCTGCCATTACTAGCATGAATACCTTTCCACCAAGATCCTTTGGTAATTTTCCAACAATATCCATTCCCCATTTCATGAATAGCCAAGAGAAGATGATAGGATACAGAGGTTCTGCAGGTTGATGAAGGATGTTACTATGTCTTTGACAAGCATCACACTTTTGTGCATGCAAGAAGGCTTCCATTTTCATTGTTGGCCAATAGTACCATGTCCTTAGTATCTTGGAGCATTAGGATCTTCCCCCAGCATGGTTTCCACAATCTCCTTCATGTATATCTTTCATAACTTCTATAGCTTTGTTATCTTCTAAACATCTTAGGTGTTAGGGTCAGGATCCCAGAATCACATTCAGGATCCTCAAAGCCTCAGGATCCTTAAACATATTTCAAGATTGTGATTATTATCATATATTTTCCTAACATTTACAATGACTATATTCTACTTTCTTTTTCTCACACGTGCAAAATTAGTCAACTAAGGACTTATTCTCAACGGAGAATCGTCTCAACCAGGCAAAATACCCGGAATACCAAGTCAAACAACATTCATATGCTGATTCTCGGAGGATCCCGAAATTATCGGACTTCTTGTTATTAGCATTAGACTATAAATAACATATGTAACTACCACACTATACACACGATTAGCTCATCTATGATACTTGTACTTACATTTACACATTTATCTCTGTAATCAACAATTTTAATCAAGAAAATCATCAAGGCAGGTGATCATTATCACCTCCCAAGGTTTTGTACCGGAGATCCTAGCAATGATCAACAACTTTCATTGTAAACCCTCGTGTTGTCTTTATTATAATTTTTTACTTACATTAATTCAAACACCACAACCTCTCATTCAATTTGGTTGAGTTACAATTGTATAATTTTTGACCAAAACAATTTGGTGCCCACCGTGGGGCTGAGGTGTTCAAAACCTTTCGAAAAATCATGTCTACGCAATCGACCCTGTCGTTCTCCTCAATTCCTACTATTTCCTCCAAAAACCTTATACCACCTCCAACTGGAGGTCCCAAAAATACTCCTGATGTGCCGAAGAAAAACACTCCTCCAGTCACTAATCAAGGATCCCAAGATCCTCCGGTAATAGTCTCCAACATCGAGCTTTTTGCCATGATGAGGAGGCTGGAACAACAGATGACTCAACAACAAGAGGATAGTAGGAGGGTGCTCAAGGATGTGAAAAGAATGAGGGAAAAGATCTGCGAACCTCGGGAAGATGCATCCTCGATCCTGCAACCTAGGATCCTAAACTTCAACAGTGCGGGATCCTCCGGAAATTTCCTAGAGATAGGATCCTCAATACCAACATCTGCTTCTGTCTGGGATGCAACTCCTGACGAGTGAGGTCATGTGACCTAGGATCCCAATGAAACCTTCCTTATGCCTATACTAAGGATCCTAGTAACTTCGTAAATAATAATGCTTTTAACACTTGCCCTATGGACCTTGATATAGGTTTAAGCTCGATTGTGGCTAAGGAACTTCAACAATTAAGGCGAATGACCTCGAGCGTGCACAGAGTGGTCCAACCTATACTAGAAGTATCCTCTACAAGCCACAGGATCTCAAGATTTGTTCTGGAAATAGGTGATACCGAAGTCCCAAAGAGCTTCCAAACCCCCACCATGAAGCCTTATGATGGGAATACAGATCCTAAGGAGCACGTGACACAGTGCAGGGAAAGAATAGAGATCATCCCCATTCCCGCACACTTAAAGGAGGTCTGCCTGTGCAAGGGTTTTGGTTCAACCCTCACAGGACTAGCTTTAAAATGACTTTTTAACGTTCCTCCATACTCTACTACTGTTACACCGTAAGTTTTCAAACCAATTTTTTTCATTTTAAAAACACAATACAACTCATATTACATTTTCTCAAAAACCACAATTGTCTCAAATGTCATCAAAATCTACAAAGTAAAAATCACTATCCCAAAATCCTCAACATGGTCTCAAACAAGTGTGTACAATCAAGTCGGTGCCTTCCGGCGATCCTGAGAAGTACCTGAAACATATATCACATAACACGGTAAGCACGAAGCTTAGTGAGTTCCCCAAAATACCACACACATCACATTAGCCACTCGAGGCTATAACTTAATAAGACCCTCCGGTCAATGTGTCTCAATGAAGACCCTCCGGTCCTACAGCTCGGGTGGACCCGCCGGTCCTAACTCAATAAGCTCATAATAATAATACTCAACATAAATCATAAAATACATTATATAGGATATAAAATACTCGGGAAAGCACATAAGACCCTCCGGTCACACAAGATACCACTCATGGTAAGTATAGTGAGAAGACTCACCTCGACGCAAGCAAGCAAGCAAGCAAATACACCTCGTGCATGAATCACCGATCTTGCCTCCGCCTAACACATATGATAATTATCTCTAATTAAAATCACAACTCTAAATAAACTCATACTAGCCCCTCTATAACTCTTGGTAAGGTTAAAGGACCATTATACCCCTCCATGCTCTCCATTACTCACATTTGGTCACAACCCTAAAAGTCAATAGAAGTCAAACTCAAGTCAACAGTCCATGTTGACCAACTTATCGAGTGCATCAAAGCAACTCATCGAGTCCCCTCATTTCCTCAGAAGCCTCATGAAAGCCAACTCAACTCGTTGAGTTGACCCATCAACTCATCGAGTTACTGCATGATCAAACCCAACGGGACAACCCCAACCGACTCGTCGAGTCAACTCATTGACTCGGCGAGTCCATTTAGTATGTATTCTCATTCAGATGTTTTAAGGCATATCCACCATTTCAAACTCCAGATCTAGTCTCCTAAGGCTCGAATGTCACGTAAAGCTTCGACCTTTACGTTCATGCATAACATATTTGCTCCAAAATGCCAAAATAAGCTCAAACAAGAGTTAGATGCACAAGGTCTTGTCCCTAGCTCAATAAAGTTGGGGTCTTTAGACTCACAAGACCTCCTACAATACAGATCTGAGGTTTCAACCTCAAATCATGCTCAAAGGACCTAATGACACAAAAAGGATGGGAGAAAACCCTAGAAACTCCCTAAACCAATATCTCATAAGGAAATGATCAATGTAGCTTCTTTTTACCTCCAACAGAAGCTAACCATGAATAATCTCTGGATCCAAACGTCCCTCCCTGGTCGAAGCCAAGATGCCCTCCAAATCTTCTTCCAAAGTTGCACAAGAACACTCAAATTAGTCTCTTTCTCTCTCAAAATGGATGGAACCGATATAGGGTTTCTGACAGGGTGCTCTGGAGATAAGGGAGGCAGAAATAAGGGCTTAGGGCCGCTTAAATATGTCATAAACCTGGGGATTCTGGGTTTCCTCACACAGTGCCAACTCGTCGAGTCGGCTCTCTGACTCGTCCAGTTGGTCATTAAATCCTCGTGACCAATCTAACTCTACACGACGAGTCGGACACACAACTCATCGATTCACTCCTTAAATCCCAAAATAAATATATAAATATAATACCTGAGAGTCGGGATTACAAATACTTCGTTTTCTCACATAGTGAATTTATTTAACAATCAATTTTCTTGTAGCAGAACATTCGAAAAGATCACTAGTGATCTTTTCGAGTGGTTTAGGATCCTAAAGAATCCCTTAGGACTTTTGTGAACACGTTTGGCAGGGAAGCTCTGAGCACTAAGGTTGGACGAAGACCTCTCTTTTCTACGAAGACCTCGTAATGACTCCATGCAAAAGGATGGATGAAGTTAGGAGAAGAATACTAAGGTTTGTAAGGCTCAAAGAAGACAAGGAGATCCAAAAGAGGAGCAAGCCACCAAGATCATATGATTACCTCAATAGGGAGGCCAATTCCTCAGCCCAAAGATCCTATAAGTTAAAACCATATTGTAAACCTGATCATCATAGGGTTTTTGCCCTTGAAGATGAAAGCGAGGAAGAAGACTTTCCTAAGATTGCTGACTATTGTTTTTCTGTGGATATTTCAGGTATAATATTTGCTATGCAGGATCTTGGAGACAAAGAAATATGGCCAAGAAAGGTAGAAAATCCACCACATGGAAAGACAAATCCAAATGGTGTATGTGTTAAGGCTAGGATCCCAGAATTACATATAGGATCCTCAAGAATACTTCAGGATCCTGACTATTATCATTTATTCTCCTAACGTTTATACCATATGCTTTGTTATTTTTCTCACATGTGAAGAAATATTCAGCCAAAGACTTATTCTCAACGAATAATCATTGTGACTATGCAAAAGATCCGGAAGACCAAGTCAAGTAACTTCTATAAGTTTATCTCGGAGGATCCCAAAATTATCGGAATTCTTGTTATTAGCTTTAAACTATAAAAGCACATGTATTCATCACACTACACATGATACTTAGCAGAACAACAACACTTGTAATTATATTATTTACACTTTCTCTATAATCGGCCTTTTCAATCAATAAAATTATCGAGGCAGGTGATCATTATCACCTCCCACGGTTTTATGCCGGAGATCCTAGCAAGGATCAAGGGCTTTCCTTAAAAACAACTTTTTTCATTTAGATCATCATTTTATACTTGCATTATTCTTAACATCACAACCTCTCATACACTTCGGTCGATCCTTGTCTGTTCACTTTTTGACCAAAACAATTTGGCACCCACTGTGGGGTTGTTGTGTTCAAAATCCTTAGACAAATCATGTCTACACAATCGACCCTATCCTATTCCTCAATTCCTCCCATTTCCTCCAAAAACCTTCCACCGCCTCCAACCGGAGCTCCCAAGAAAGCCTCGGAAGCACCGAAGAAAAACACTTATCCAGTCGTTACCCCAGGACTCCAGGATCCTCCTGTACTGGTTTCCAACAATGAAATCTTCTCTATGATGTAGAGAATGGAATGACAAGTCACCCAACAGTAGGCGAATAACATGACAATTCTCAAGGAATTGGAGAGAATGAGGATAGAAATCCACTAACCTCAAGAAGCAGCACCTTTGATCTTGCAGCCTAAGATCCCAAACTTCGAAAAAACGGGATCCTCAGCGATTCACCATGAGATAGGATCCTTAACACCGACCTCTGTTCCTGCCTGGGGTGTGACTCCGAGAGTTGGGATCCAATAACAAAGATCTTGGTAACCCCATCAATAACAATATCTTTACTACTAACTCAATGGATCTTGATACAGGTTTAAGCTCGATCATGACTAAGGAGCTCCAACAACTAAGACAAATGATCTCAAGCGTACTTGGAGTAGTTCAGCTTGAACCGGAAGTATGCCCCACAAGCCACAAGATCTCCAAATTCATTCTGGTGATAGCTGATACCGAAGTCCAAAAGTAATTTCAGACCCCCATCATGAAGCCTTATGACAGGACTACGGATCCTGAGGAGCACGTGGCATGATACATGGAAAGGATGGAGATCATTCCTATATCCACTCATTTGAAAGAAGCTTGCCTGTGCAAGGGTTTTGGTTCAACCCTCACAGGATCAGTTTTAAAATGGCTTCTTAATGTTCTTCCTTGTTCTATTACATTGTTTTGTCATTTAAATAATTTATTTAACAACCAATTTTCTTGTAGTAGAACATTCGAAAAGATCACTGGTGATCACTATCAGGTGGTCCAGGATCCTTCATGTGTGCTTATTTAGTTATATATTTCATACATTATATTTATATTTCATGCTACATTTTGTCTTAATTTTAGAACTAAAAGATATTATATATGCTTTGAAATGTTAAATTACATGTAAAATAGGAGCTGGAATGCAAAAGGAGGAGAAATGAGCTAAAAAGACGTGAAAAGGATGGTGTTGATAACTTGACCCCTTTCCAGTGTTTTGACCATATCTCATAACTCGTAACTCCAATTGATGGTATTGAAAATGTTCTGAAAAGTAGACACAATTTTGGACGATTTTCATGTTTTGATAAAATGTTGATTCCTAACGAACATGCCGTGTTAATCACAAACACGACATGGTGAATAGAATCTTCATGATTCTTGACGCTGACTTTGGGAATACGGGATTTTAATGACAAACACGCCGTGTTGGACATATGAGGCTATATTTTAGGCAAGTATATATATCCAAACATTAGTTCTAATTGAGAGATTCCTAGCTGATTTTCTAGAGAAGTATTGCGACAAAAACCCTCTGGAAAACCTTGGAAGAGAAAAAATATTTTAGAGCTCAAGAGTTGAAGAGATCTAGAAGAAAACAACATTGATTCTTTCGGTTTGCTATTTCTAATCATGCCTAGTATTATTTTTATTGATTCTTTATGTGTTTCTATCTTAGTTATTGTGCTATTCACCCTAGACTTCTATTAGGGATGATGAACCTCGACTCTATGTGTTGATTTTATGCTTCTATGACATTTTAATTGGCTTTTCTTGTGTTTGATGAATTGTAAACCCAACATGTTAAAGTTTTAGCTTTTATTGCCTTCCATTCAAGTTATGTGTAGTAGATTAACATTATTATTGAATTAACTTGGTTCTAGTATTTTATGACCATTAAATAATTAGATTTTGTGATTAACCAAATCATAGAGTTCGGTAAATAAAGTTGATAGCATTGACTGTGTTAGAGAGCAAGAATTATCTATGTTAAGTGCTTGAATTATTGTCTTAACCACATATTAGTAATTCTCGATTTCATAATTCATAGTCCAATTTATCTGATTATCAGTTGTGTGTTTCACATGTGCTTGACCATTACATGCTAATTCATAAATTGATTCATCTTGGTATTTGATCATAATAACTATTTAATAAATTGGAAGCCAACATAATTTGTCTAGTATTAAATCAAACACAGGAGAAAGGGGATTTGGAACTAACAGAAGTGCTCTTTAATCTTAAATGATTTATGACCAGGGGATCCACTCTTAATATCGAGCCACCACTTGAGGATCCAGAATCATCATTTCGCAAAAAGAAGGACAAAACAATCGGGGAATCAAGCAACAATTCGCAATAAAGCACTTTTGAAAGCTTCGAGAAAACTCACGACAAGAATGGAGCGGATCACGAGCCCAAGACACCTAAATCTGAAATGAAGGGTGAACCCGAACCAAAAATAGTAATGGCAGATATTACAGACATCAATGACGGCATATAAGAAGTGGATACGTGACGATATTGGGCCAGGTCTTGTGCAACCTACAATTCCAGAAACATCACTCTTCGAGCTAAAAGGTCACATACTCTCCCAACTAAAGGACATCCCATTCTACGTGAAAGATCACGAGGATGGCTACAGGCACATTGATGAGGTCAATGACATCGTCAACTATTTCAACATTCCAAATGTGCCACGCGAGATAGTACTACTAAGGATGCTACTGGTTATATTCAAATGAGCCACAAAAGACTAGTTAAAGTCACTCCATGCAGCATCCATAACAACATTGCCACAGTTGCGTGAAGATTTTATACAACAATTCTGCCCACCATCTAAAGTAGCAAAGTTGAAGAAGGCAATTGCCAACTTTGAGTAAATGGGAGGCGAATCACTTTATGAGTCGTAGGAGAGATACAAGGGCTTACTGAGAAATTGCCCCCTGAATTACATCAATGTACAACAGTAGGCCTCAATTTTCTATGATGGGGTAAATATAGCAACTAGGAATCTCCTTAATACCTAAGGACCACTCCCAAAGAAAGCACCGACTATAATAAAGGGATTCATTGAAGGATTCTCTAAACATTCAAGAGAATATCATAATCTTCCTAATTGTTGGATTATGTGTCCAAGCTCATAACTATAATTGGTATGTACTTGCCCGATACAAGCATGGTCCATTTGGGTTGTAACACTATGGAGCAATTTGATAGGATGGATATTTGAGAAAGAGGTTAATGTGCTTTATTAATATATTATACATATAATATATTAATTGAGAAATCATATTATTTAATTAGTATTGATCAAGAATTAATTTGGAATTAATTTAGTGATCAAAAGAGACTAATTAAATTAACGGGGGCTGATTGTGTAAATCAGTGATATATATATATATATATATATATATAGTTTGGGCTAATGATCCAAATTGATTGCTAATGGATTAAGTTCATGTAAGACTCCATGAAGAGTTAGTCCAAAAGGCTTATCATATGGATTATTGGATTAAGTCCCAAGGAAGTAGATTAGGGTTTAACTCTTGGATTCTACATTATATAAATGTAGCCCCTAAGCCAAAAATCATGCACTAGTGATTCCAAGAAACTCTAGACAATTTTGTGTCTCTAAACCTCTTTCTCAAGTTCCTCCTCTTGTTATTGGTTTGTTATAAGATATTTGAGGCATCACACTTGAGGTGCAACGCTCTTCAAAGATCAATTCCTACAAGCTACAATTAAGAGGTATTCTTCTAACTTACTTTTATGTTTCAGTTACCAATATTGTATGCTAGTTGTAGGTTTCAAGCTTTGTAAATTTTATTGCATGTATAATTAAAGAAAACTTAGTTCCAAGGCATTAGGGTTGTATGTGTACCATAGGAGTGTTATAGTATCTAAAACACAATAGTGGTATGAGAGCCATGGGTAGTTTTCTGTTATATTCATGCATAGCTAATTGTTCAAAGTTTAAGCAAAATGAAAAACCTGTTTTTGTTAGCATGAACTTGACGAGTCTACTATTGGACTCGACGAGTTGGATGATTTTGGCCATGAACTCGATGAGTCCATAGCCTAGCTCGAAGATTTGGATCATCAGATGGTAGTTTTCGGGGGTTTTTTTGGCATGAATTGGATTAGGATCGTTACCACAAGTTGTTTTGTTTCATAAAATTTGATTTTACTAATATAATAATGACTATCCCTATCCAATAACATGATGATTGTCAAATTTTAAGATAATTACTTGATTTTATGAAAACTAATTATTTGTAAAATTTGAATCATTTTGATATATGAACTTGAATTAGGTCAAATTAGTTAAAGATAAAATTATTCGATTATTTTATTAATTTTAAAGATTAATCTTAAGAGTTCATGAAGCCTCCATAAGTTATGGATATGAAAAGTCTCATTCATAAATCAAATTAAATCCTTAAGTTATGAATTCCAAAATTCTTGAAAGGTTACAAAACTTGATCTAAATGGCTTTGAAGAGTATCATAACTTGCCATCAAGTTATGGAATTTGGAAAGTCTCTTTTATGGAAAAGGGAGAGTGACAAAACTTGTCATCAAGTTTTGGAATTCTAAAAGTCTTGAAGAGTTAGAAAACTTTCCCTCAAGTTTTGGAAATGAAAATTTGATTAAAAAGATTTTAATTGTGAAATATTAAATTCTAAACCTTTTGGCTTCATAACTTAAATTTAGAATTAAAAGTTTTTAATTATGGTTTTGTTGATAATTAATTAACAGATTAATTAAAAGAGTATTAATAAATCCATAATTACATGGTTTGAGTTTAATTAAAAGTCTAGTGTAATTAATAGATTAAACCACCTAGTATTTTAAATGTTTAAAATACACCCTTATACTATATAAAATTAAAAGTCTAATATGTTATATATGTATAAGTTAAAAGTCAGTCTTACCGTTAGTAGACCTCATTCACGAAGTTGGTCTATAAAGGGTGTTTAAGGAAGCGGCCTATAAAATGACCGTCATTGGGTATACACTCTTACCCACCGCACTCTTGACCAGTGGAGGTCGTTAGCCGAACGGGTTTGACAGGACATTAAAATCCTCATTAAAAGTATAATGAAATATCAAGTAACTAAATTTTTAATAAATTCTCAATCTTAGTTGCTTTAGGAAAAATGTGAATTTGATGCTAACCCATGAAATTGCACTTTGCACCTTGCTAAGTCATTAGTGGAGCGTATGTGGTTAACCGACACACTAATTTGGGACTAACAAGGGTGGCAAAGGGTAGCTTGTTGTTAATTATGGATCAATATAGTGTGTGTCATTAACCGGAACATTGATTAGGTGATTTGTAACATTGAGAGTACCAAGCATATTTGCATGGTTATTCACACTTTTTTGTGATCCTCGGCATCCCAGTCACAAACTTGAAGGGCATAATCGAGATTAAACATGCCATTGAAATGTTTAATGAATCTCAAAAAATCTAGGAATTTCAATTCATTTAAAACCAAAAATTCATTTTTGTTTTTCATGATGGAAATTGGTAAATCGGCATTTACCTACCTTCAAATATTTTGCAATTGGATTACGACATCCCTCTTCCAAATTTTAAATTATTGTGTTGGGTACTAGCCTTAATATTTCATTTTGGGTGTTATATTAAGGACTTAAATTAACTAAACTTGAATTTCTCCCTTGTAGATGTCTAGTTCTGACCAGTATGGTCTTCCTGAATCTTTTGGAAAAAGCTTTCCACATGAAGATGATATTCCTCAATATCATACTTCACTTCCTCCACCTCCTCAAATAATTCTCCCTGACCCACATGTTCGTCGACTTGAAAAGTTCAAGGTCACTCAAGCCCTATTGGCTAGCAAACACCAAGATAGGAAGTCTATATGTGCTCACGTCTTGGAGATGAAGTTGCATATTGACAGGCTGGGAATGTTTGGAGTCGATGTCTCGAGGAAGTTGGGTGTTAACTTGGTTCTTCAATCACTTCTTGAGTCATAGAGTGAGTTCATTAAAGGTTACTATATGACAGATCACGAGGTGACCCTCATCGATCTTACCTATTTGCTAATTGCTGCTGAATCAGAAATGATTTGGGGCACTGCCATACTGGTAAAGCAAATTTGATTAGAAGATCTACTTCCCAAACTCCCATGGAAATTGACAATGGAAACATTGGAAGTCTAGAAAAGTGTGCTCTTCCCAATGGAAAGGGATCGGCCATGGTCAAACCATTTGACCAGATGATAAAGAGAACGGCTAAGTCTAAGATTATCCTGTGTGCCATTCTGAGAAGGTCTGTTTGTTTCTAATGCGAAGAGAAGGGGCACTGGATGCGAAGCTGCAGTATCTACTTGAAGAACCACAAGGATGGTAAAGTCAAAATGTATGACTTTGCTTCAGGTAAGTCCACTATCTAACTATATTCCTATTTGAAGATTCTTAATACATGATATAATGTAATTACATTTTATTGTTTTAAAGAATCGAATAAAAGAAAGGAAGCTTAAAGGAAGAGTAAGCTAAGTCTGGTCGCGAAGAGATGGATTTCGATCGCATGGCTCTATGATCAGATTTTTGAGTTGTTGCTTGGGAGTTATGATAGATTGCTTAGGCATATGTAGTAACATCGTTTTCATTTGTAATTGCATTGTAAGGACAAGTTTTTCTGCAATTTTATAAATAAATAAAATTTTCATTCTATCTTATTTTATATTTCCTTACAATGGCATTTGTGAAAATTAATGTTTGTATGTATCTATTTTTAGCAATATGGATTTGATTCTTTCGTTTGTGGTAGTGTCTAAATTTACCAAATAAGGAAAGATTCTCATCACCAAGTTTTAATTGGACAGAAACTTGGAATCATGTAACCTATATTGTATGATGAATGAAGACCTTTGACTTTAGTAAATTAAGACTAATTCCTTGTTCACATGTATATGTGAGTTAAGTGAAGGACTAGGGGATCGGGTACACTTGGTTGTGCACTGGTCAGGTCCACCACAAATAACGATAGACTATTCGTCATGATTTACTAAGCGTTTAGTAAATATGATTATGCTTACAAGATTAAGTGTAATTCTGAATCATTGAAAAAGTTTCAATGTATGGCAGAACGAATAAGAAGAATCAAATTAGGCAAAAAGATAAAAGTTTCTCCAATATGAAAGGAAAGGAGAGTACTTGAGTATCGTGTTTTATGATCATCTTAGTTATTAAGGAACCATATCACAATTGATCCTCTAAGGACATCTTAGTGCATTTGTATGGCTAAGAAGAGGAATCGTGAATTATTGAAATGGTTAAACCAAGAAGATAAGTCATACATCCTTCCAAAATCAAGTCTTAGAGTCATACTCCAAGATTAAGACTTGAGTGACATATCTTAAGTAGGTTTATAACAAATTATAAAATGTGGAGTAGAAATGTTTTCTAACTCTTGCATATTTCAAATTGGTAAGTTTTGATGTCATGGATAAGACAAAGACTAACTAAGACCAACTATGTGAAGTGTTCATCTTGATAAGAATTCACACTAACTCTTTAATATTTGTTTTTCAAGGAATGTTTCTTGACAAGAGAATCTTATATGTCAAGAGTTCAGTGGAAGTCTTGAAGATCTTGAAAGGTTTCAAGAACTAATAAAGAATAAACCTATTATTTATCACTAGCACACGACTTGAGGTTTGTAACCTATCGTGTTGACATATTCTTGTTCATGTGCCCATTCTAGTTAAAGTTTATTATGCATATGAGTTCTATGAGTTCTCAATTGTTTGCATAAGGCAAAGCACCTTGATCAGTGAAAGTTCATTAATCAGTAAGGGTGATCTGCTCAACAACTTGGAAGACATGGTAGACCCTTGTGCCGCCAAGTGGCAAGAAATTAAGATTGAACAAGTTCAGTCCATATGAGTTTGAATTTGTCATAGACCTTGTCTTATGACAATGACATATTCACGTGGATAGGAACACACACACACCATTAATCTAAGTGACAAAGGTTTCTCTCAATTTCATGAAAATTATTGTGAGGAAACATTTTAAGTAAGTAGATTTTAATGAGATAGCAATTATGATATTTGCATTCTCAAATTCAATTATGATTACGACATCCCTCTTCATAATTCGAATTGTGAGAAATGGCAAAAGGTCTAAACATTTGAGACTTATTGTTGTAAGTTCTAAAATTGTTTAGACACACATGTGAGCTATCTAAGGAAAGGTGTATGAGTTTGAGAAACATAGATAAAGTCTTATCGAAGCATCTTGTATCAAAAACCTGAACTTTGGTAAGAAAGTCAACAAGTATTGATTTCTATAAGTCCAACTTATTTCTGGGTACATGTCAAAGCTAGTCGAACCATATGTGTTAGGCAAATAAGAATGTAATTATTATGCTAGTGGGAGCACAATTATTACGTTAAGTGTTACGACTTAGCAATTTTAATAATAGAAAACAAAAGTTTCAATTCGTAAAGTTGCAGAGTTTAAAAAGTTGTTTTGCTATAATTAAGGGAGATGATACTTATACTTTATTTCGAATCTAAAAGATTACATTGTGAGATTTTAATCAAATTTAGTCAAGGATATATATGAATGTTATGTTGGAATGGTTGAACATACATAAATTCTACATATGGAATTATTATAGCAAGAGTCTGTTAAAGTATCATGTCTTTATGTAAGATATTATGAATCGTATCCCATATGCTTCGGGTATAGGATCGATTGCATATGCTATAATATTTATGTGTCCTGATTTTTCCAAATGCCTAGGGGATTAAGAGGGAAAATGGAGTAGAGCCATATTTAACTAAAGTTATTAAACAACTGTCAAGGACAATCTAAGGTTCGCCAAGGATTGGTTGCTTAAGGACAGTTGGAAGTATAGTAATGAATGGACTGTATTAACCTTATTATGAATAGACATGATTCTATTAATAATGATTTTTCATGTAGCAAATATGGAAATGTTTCCATAATGGGAGTTGGATAGTAAGAATCTATGTGTAGGTTAGAAACTTTTGTGCAAGAAGGATGTTCAAAGGAATGTACTTTGAAATTGAGACTTCACTTCCATAGAACTATTCTTGTAACAACCTCCAAAGGAACAATATGTAATATCATTGGCAAAGTCTCTGTGACTTCCGTAACTCGACATCACGAGAGGAATCATTGCATAATAGTTTAGAATCTGACACATTCTAATAGTGGCAAGAATTTGGCATTCTTACACTTGCGATAAAGATTTGGAGTTGTGAAATGAGTTTCATTAAAGATGTATTCGATTCATCTATTTCACAAAGAA
This sequence comes from Lactuca serriola, assembly GCF_051521515.1. Taxonomy (NCBI): domain Eukaryota; kingdom Viridiplantae; phylum Streptophyta; class Magnoliopsida; order Asterales; family Asteraceae; genus Lactuca; species Lactuca serriola. The sequence continues at coordinate 78,289,583 of NC_136416.1, forward strand.
AGGGCCATAGGTAAACATAGTGTGCATGCTTGGAGCATGGGATAACTTTTATTTTAATTCAAGTATAAAGTTTATAAATCGAAAAATTAACAATTAATAATGTGAAATCAATATGGTGATTAAATAAAATGTGTTTTATTTATATTCAAAAGGTTGAGACCATATTGGATTCGATTAATCTTGTGTTTCACTTAGCATGTTTTGAATTTCCGAATATTAAATTATTCAAACTATCCACAATCGATCATACTTTGGAAGTAGGTATTGAAGCTAGACTGTCATGAATGGGTCTGTAGATTGTCTAAATGTGTTTAGACATAGCACAAGTTTGTTGCAGTATTCATGAGTAGTCCTGTAATAAGATTTGAGTATTGGACTAAACCCACGCTCATTTGAATCAATTCATGCATTTTATCACGAGTGATCATGAGACGATAATATCTTATATTCTTGAAATGGAGAGATATGAGTTGCAGTTTACAAGTCGGTTGCACATTGATGATATGTAAACGCACTAGTAACTCGGTGTTATAAAACGTATCATTGTGTGTGATTAGATGAGTAAATAGAACAAACACATGAGTCGAAGTTTATCCATTCCTTTTACCCAATGTGGGATAAAAGCGATATTTGTAGGCCCCTCGAAAGCGCTTGGCCAAGCCTGGACTTATTTGATTTGTTCAATTAGTCAGTCGTCATAAATCGGAAATCGGGAAACAACACATAGACAGATAGAATGATTATAATCCATGTATCATGTCCCTACGATATCTAGAATGGAGGAATATATGATCCCTTATCTAATGGACGCCTTACTAATAAGATTAGAGTTCGACAACGGTCTTTTTGAGAGCTACGATTGCTTTTCGGATTTTGAAGTCATACTTGCAATAATAGTTATTAAACTTATCCAAGTGGGAGACTGTTGGATTAGGTGTCTAAGTCCATAACTATAATTGGTATGTACTTGACCCAATACAAGCATTCTCCATTTGGGTTGTAACACTCTGGAACAATTTGATAGGATGAATATTTGAGAAAGAGGTTGATGTGCTTTAATAATATATTACAAGTATAATATATTAATTGAGAAATCATATTATTTAATTAGTATTGATCAAGAATTAATTTGGAATTAATCTGGTGATCAAATGAGACTAATTAAATTAACGGGGACTGATTGTGTAAATCAATGATATATATATATATATATATATATATATATATATATATATATATATACATATATATATATATATATATATATATATATATATATATATAGTTTGGGCTAATGATCCATATTGATTAGTAATGGACTAAGTTCATGTAAGACTCCATGAAGAGATAGTCTAAAGGGCTTATCATATGGATTATTGGATTAAGGCCCAAGGAAGTGGATTACGGTTTAACTCTTGGATTCTACACTATATAAATGTAGCCCCTTAGCCAAAAATCATGCACTAGTGATTCCAAGAAACTCTAGACAATTTTTGTGTCTCCAAACCTCTCTCTCAAGTTCCTCATCTTGTTCTTGGTTTGTTGTAAGACATTTGAGGCATCACACTTGAGGTGCAAGGCTCTTGAAAGACCAATTCCTACAAGCTACAACTAAGAGGTATTCTTCTAACTTACTTTTATGTTTCAATTACCAATATTGTATGCCAGTTGTAGGTTTCAAGATTTGGAAATTTTATTGCTTGTATAATTAGAGAAAAATTAGATCCAAGGTATTAGGATTGTATGTACACCAAAGGAGTGTTATAATATCTAAAACCCAACAGCAATGATATGACTAGAGGAACAGTGAACACAGCTTCTAATGATATGGCAGTAGTAATGGCCAAGTTGGATAGCATGGATCAAAGGATGACGAAGATGGACCGATATATCCATGCCATTCATGTGGGTGTGATAATTGTAGCAGTACACATCTAACAAAGGATTGCGAACTTGATGAGAATGGAAACCAGAAAGCTCAAGCATGCTTCTCAAGTGGGGATCGTTATGATGAAGATTAGAGTAAACCCAAGAAATAATGGCTACCTTATGATGAGTACAAGAAGGCCAAGGAGGAGAATTACAAGCAAAAGTCAAGATGGTTCTATAAAAAAGAAGAACCGACACTCGAAAAGTAAACGTATTTTGAAGCAATGCTTGCTCGTTTGGCTTCCGCATCAGAAATGAGGCATGATGAAACCGATGCAGCAATGAGAGATAAACCAAATTTAATGAGAGATCAACAAGCTTTAATGAGAAATCAACAACCTTCTATCCATCACATCGAGACTCAATTAGGTCAGTTGGCCAAACTTTTAAATGAGAGATTACTTCCTAAAAATCCCGATCCTCAACCACAACCTCATGTTATGGCAATATAAACCGAGAATGAGGAAGGATATGAGCCATTGGAGATGCACGTTACAAGTACAGAACGTGTCAGTCCGTATTTGGAAGGAGAAAAGATAAAAAGAAAATCAGAACTGGATTCTACCCAGTCACTTCACAATGGAGATCTCTACAAGACGTGGTCCTCGGAGGAATTTAAAATTTTGTTTTTGAAAACCTATCAGCCCCCCTGCCATTCCCATCTCAATATTTTAAGCATTATTTGGAGCCGGAACCGAAGAAGTTTAAGGAACAAGCGCTCTCTCTCTCTCAATCAATGCCCCCATTCCTGAAATCTATGGCTAAAATTAGAAATTTTGCTAAAGATGTGTAACACACCAGTTTTCAAGTAATTTCAAATCCATCCCTTGAGTTTTAATTATGTCACTTTTGGTCCTTGGATTGGAATGAAGTGGCCATGGGAAGCCCTAGTGGCAAAATGGTAATTTATGGAGCAGGAGTTGTACGATGGGCGTACATGTGCGTACACTAAGCATAGTAGCGCACGCCTAGTACGCTTGGCGTACGCATATGTACGCAGGGCGTACGTTTGTCTGGGTGAAAACCTTAATCCTTAGGGTTTGTGGAGTATTTAAGCATCTTATGGACCATTTCTCCCATCTATTTCTAGCCTTCAAGTTCTTGGGTCGTTTTGGAAAAACCCTAATCTCCATAAGTGTGTGTTGTGAGCTAAGAAGTGATCCTTGTGTGTTTGAAGAGTAAGAAGTTGCATCAAGAAGCATGGGAACGTGATGCAAGGCTTGGGTATGGAGTTTAGGCTCCTTTTTCTATCATCCAAAGGTATAAAGTTCATACCTTTATGAATTTTTTGCTAGATCTATTATTAGGTTCTTTTATGCTTCTATTTGGTCCCAAATTCTCCATTTTGAACATGGCATGTTCTGGATGATTTGAGTTGTCCTTTCAGACCCTTGGAGGGGTCCTTAATCATTAAAATGAGGTTCCAATGGCTAGAAGTGTCACTAGTTCGGCCTCGGCCTTAAGGAGTTATTTTGATGCTGGGCCTTTTTGTTGGATAAGGTGTCTAAGTACATAACTATTTCTGGTATGTACTTGACCTGACCTAGCATGGTCCATTTGGGTTGCATGGCATCATGAATTTGGATAGACTAAATGAGAGAATTAACACTTAAGGTTTATTAATATATTATAAGTTCTAATATATTAATAGTATTATTTAATTAGTATTGATCAAGAATTAATCTAGAATTAATTAAGTGATCAAATGGTGACTAATTAAATATATGAGTTGATTATGTAAATCATCCATAACTTATATAGTGGGCTAAAAGGCTCCATGGATAATCAAGTTGGGTTAAACCCATTGGATGCTCCATGGAGGCTCCATGGGAGTTACAAACCCATGGGTCATGGAAATGAAGAGCCATGCCACATTATGGTTTACATGGTGTAACCCTAGATGTGACACACTATATAAAGAACATCATACTCACCAAAATCGGCTACACATAGTGACAAGAGGGCTTGACCGATTTTTAGAGTCTTACACATTCTCTCAAAGTTATTCCAAAGCATTTGGTGTTGTGTGAAGCATTTGAGGCATCACACTTGGGGTGCTAGGCTCTCAAAGTTTCAAGGAATCATAACAACAACAAGGTATGTATTTCTAGCTATCTTTTATATTATAAAGTTCCCCATGTATGCTAGATAGGTTTATGAACCTTGGAAAAAGTATTTTGCATGTATCTTAGACAAACATAGATCCAAGGTTTTCTAGGGTTGCATGTACACTTAAGAGTGTTAGAATTGCTCAAAACCCATCAGTGTTATCAGAGCCTAGGCTTTCTTGTTTGATACTTGATGCAAAATAGTGAAAAGGTCAATTTTTTGTTGTCCGCATGCTGAACTCACCGAGTCCATGGGGGACTTGCCGAGTTCATGTGAAAACTCATCCTACTCGTCGAGTAGGTTCGTGCACTCGACGAGTAGGAGCCTCAGAATGCAGTTTTTCGACTTTTGCTGCTAGAAATGGACTAGAAACATTACCATAAACTGTTTTGGTGTTATTAAAACTGTTTTAGATGGTGTAATGGTTGTTCTAATCCAATTACAATGGCTAATATCAAAATTCCATTATTTTATGTGTTCTTGAAATTTTGATAGTCATATTCATATTCTTATGAGTTTAGATGATCATAGGAATTATGTTAACTTCTTGCTAGTTTTAATTCTTGATCATTATGTGTTTTAATGGAATCCATAATTTGTCCTCAAGTTATAGATTACCAAAAGTTTTATCTTTTAATGACCATTAAGGAAACACATATGTTACATAAAATGAAGAGTCACTCATTTTAATGAACCAATTAATCTCATAAGTTATGATTGAAGAGTTTTGTTAAGTTACAAAACTTGCCCTCAAGTTTTGGAACTTGTAAAGTCACCTAATTAACTTTAGTTCCAACCCCTAGAATTTTAAATGTTAAAATTCAGCCCTTATACTTTATAATATTATAAGTTTAATAATATATATGTATAAGATCAAGTCGTTTTACCATTAGTAGGCCTCATTCACGAAGCCGGTCTATAAGGGGGGGGGGGGGGTATAAGGTTGTTTCTTATAAAATGGTAGCTTAATGGGTGTCCACTCTCACCCACCACTTCCTTGACTGGTGGAGGGTCGTTAGCCGAACGAGTAGGACAGTGACTTAAAATTCTCATTAAGAGTATAATGATTATTATAAAGTAACTAAATGTTTTATAAATTCCTAATCTTAGTTACTTTAGGAAAAATGTGAATAAGGTGCTAATCCATGAAATTACACTTTGCACTTTGTTTAAGTCGTTGTTGGAGTGTGTGTGGTTTACCGGCACACTAACTTGGACTTTAACAAGGTAGGCAAAGGGTGACTTAAGGTTTTTTCATAAGGTCGGTGGAGCGCGTGTGGTTTACCGGCATATCGATTAAGTGGAAAAACATTAAGGGTCCCAAGTAATTTGCATGGTTACTTCACACCTTGTTTTGTGATCCTCGGTATCCCAGTCACAAAACATGAAGGGCACACTCGAGATTGAAACATACCATTGAAAAGCTCAATGAATCTCAAAAGAATCTAGGAATTTCTAAAAACCAAACAAAACCTAATAATTTATATTTCGTTTTCATGGTGGAAATTGGTGAATCATCATTCACCTACCTTTCAAATATGTTATAGCTTGGATTACGGCATCCCGCTTTTGAGTTATAATATATTGTGATTGGATCCTAGCCTTAATATTACATTTGAGGACTACTATCCTTTTGACTGTCGAGCTCAAAAATTCCTATGAGGACTACTATCCTTTTGACATTCACCAGGATTTGATGGACCGCTACCATCAGAGTGCTCGTCAAGAGCGATATGAAATCATCTCCTCCATGATAACAACCCGAATAAAAGATGGTGAACCCATCACAGGCAACATGCAGAAAATGCAAAGGTATGTGGACCGTCTGATGAAGCTGAATGTGAACTTACCAGAGGAGTTAGCAATAGATATCATTTTGTACTCCTTACCATCGTGTTATGATCAATTCCGCATGACATACCACATGAACAAGGAAGAAGTCAACCTTAGAAAACTTCAGGGACTCCTTAAGACTGCAGAATCAGGTCTTAAAGGTAATTCGGTTGTTACCACTTCTACTCCTACTCCAAACTCCGCAATTGTCCTAGAAATCGGGAAAGGGAAAGGTAAGAAGAGGAAGACCCCTTCGAAGGGTACCAAGGGTAAGACCCTTGATGGCTCCTCTTCTAGCGGAACCAAGAAAGGTTTCGTTACACCTTCTTCTGATCCCAAAGAGGCTGAATGCTTCTACTGCCATGAAAAGGCGCACTGGAAGCGGAACTGCCCAAAGTACCAGCAAGATTTGAAGGATGGGAAAGTGAAACCCAACCATGCAGGTATTTACACTGTCTTATCTAATAATTCACTCTATTCTAACTCCTGGGTCCTTGATACCGGCTGCGGTATTCATATTTGTTCTGATTTGCAGGGACTAAGAAGAAGTGAGAATGTGGAGCATGGAAAGATAAACTTGATCATGGGAAATAGGAAAGTTTCACCTGTCACCAAGATTGGAGTTTATACTTTATCGCTAAGTAGTGGATTTACTTTAGATTTGAATAAATGTTGTTATTCGCTAGAAATGGCAAGAAATGTTATTTTCTTTCATGCTTTGTACAAACAAGGTTTTACCTTTTCTTTTGATAATGAAATTGGTGGAATAAATGCTTTCTGTAATAATGTGTTTTATTTTAAAGCATTACCTTGTGATGGTGTGACAACCGTCAAATTCTGGTCAAGTCAAAGTCAAATAAAGTCAACAAGTCAAACCGGTCACCTCAGTTAACCCTTGTATACTAGGGATTACGTTATGTAATTACTAAACAAATCGCTATTCTATTGAGAGATCATAGATTGAAAAGTTCGTACATCTAGATTTCCTTGACCTAAAATTGCGTTAAATAGTGAACCAAACCGATAAAACAATGTTGCATACTCATCGGGAGTGAGTGAGATCCTTAATCATGGCTTAACGGGGCTTACGGACCTCACGTTGCGGAGCCAAACACTCCCAAATGTGACACACGAAACCTCTCTCAATCGTTTTCACTCTATCTCTCTTTATCTAGAATCTCTCCCAAATCTCTCTAAGTATGTGAAATCTCTCCCAAATCTCTCCAAGAATGTGAAATCTCTCCCAAATCTCTCTTTGTATGAGAAATCTCTCCAAGAATGTGAAATATCTTCCAAATTTCTCTTTGTATGAGAAATCTCTCCAAGAATATGAAATCTCTCCCAAATCTCTCTTTGTATGAGAAATCTCTCCAAGAATGTGAAATCTCTCCCAAATCTCTCTTTGTATGAGAAATCTCTCCAAGAATGTGAAATCTCTCCCAAATCTCTCTCAAAAGTTCCCGTAACTTTTTGAAGTCATTCGGGTCATTCCGACCCTTAACCGGGTCAAAAACGGCTTGAAACGGGGTAAAAACGAGTAAAATAGGCTTAAGGACCCGAAACCCCTCTTAAGGAGCCGAAACCCCTCTTTGGGCCGAAAGTCCTATTAGGGACCGAAACCTCCTGAGCCGAACCCGAAGGCTGCTGAACCGAACCCGAAGGGTGCTCTCGGGCCCGAACCTCGCACAAGACCCGAACCCGAGCCTCGGTCCATTTCGCTCCATGTTGCCCTTCGGTCTATTTCGCTCCTGCTGATTTCGGACCGAACCTGCCCTTCGCTTCTTACTGCCTCGCCTCATTTCGCTTCGGACCAAGCAACAGAAGGGACCGAACCTCCGGCCCAATCCGAGAAGCCTCGCTGTTAGCCTTTTTCTTCCCGGTTTTCGACTACGACTTCATTTTAGCTTCGTTTTTTATTGTTTTAACAGGGGAATCTCACCCAAAACTTTATTTTAACATATAATACCCCATAATTATTAATTAATCACGTTTTTAAGGATAAAACCTTATCCAAGAAGAGTGGGTGAAGTACAAAGATTGAGTGTTGACTTTTCTTTATTCTATGACACAAGCAACCACTCCCATACCCACTCCATGTCACTATTCACCATCAGCCCATACCTAGTCATTTCATGGTACTTTTCCCACCATTTTTCAGCCACACACTTGGTCAAAGGCTAGAAAAGTCTCCTCTCTCCTCACATTTCTTTCATATCCTCTCATTCCTCCATCAAGAACAAACTTCATTTTCTCTCATTTTCTCTCTCTAAAATTCGAGATTCAAGGCTATACTCCAAGCTTTTCTTCTACTTTTGGTAAGTATTAACATCCTCCATATGATTATTTCACTTCCTTCTACTCAAATCATAGATATCTTACACAAACTCCATCCTATTGGTGTTAGATCTTCGAATCTTCAAGCAATCTCCCAAAGTGTTCTTGAGTTGAACACTTCTTTTCTCCATCATCCATCAACTGAAATCACATAAGGTGAGTTCATACCCCTACATTTTCATGTTTTCTCATTTTTTTTTTTTTTGGGGGGGGGGGGGGGGGAATACAAGTTAAAACACCAAGAACATAACTAAAATTTTCTAACAGCTTTCATCAGAAAAGTTGGACTCCATTCACGGACTGTTTTGGACAACTTAAACATTTTAGTTTTCAAAACTGTTATAGTTGCAAGTAGTTCCAGTTCTTAGCTTTAAAATGACTACTTGCACATCTCCATACGATTTTTCTACAATATATGGTGATTTTTACAAAACTGTCTATCATTTCAAACATCAATCCGGACCAGTCTGTGATTATGGACTTTTTCACACAAGTTGGAGGTTATTAAAACTCATAATAAAAATTATGAACAAACTAGACTCATTTTCCAAACTCTCAGAATTTACGGATTTTGATTTGCACCTTTAATTATTTTTCTATGAAATTTTCTAAAAACAGAATAGAAATGGCAATACTAGAAAAATGTTTTCAATTTCATTTACACTTTGTAACTTGTTGAGCAAGGTGTGTACCTTCATGTGAGGATATGTTATTACCATATATGTCATTTTGTCTTGTTATATAGACATACATCAGAAAACAAAATTGATTCTTACCTTCATAAGTATGGTAAATATATAAAGGGTATTACAAGGCTATATCCATTGAAATACAAACATTGGTAAACTATGACAAGTATAGTTTATGCCCACTACCCCAATAAATATTTAATAAACTATAATAGGTATAGTTTAGGATTCATTTACATAACAAGCACATTACTAAAGGTATTACACATACAAAAGGGTTACTACCATTATGAATAATTATGATAAACTATAATAAGTATAGTTAAGTCCATTATACCCCCCACAAACGAATACGCTAGTTATAATCGGTATAGTTATGACGTATATACATTACAAACAAAGTGATAAACTACAATAGGTATAGTTTATGTTTCATCTACACTACGAACTTAATTACAAGAAAGGGATTCACCATCACCACCACTTTTGATAAGCTATAATATGCATAGTTCATGTTCACTACCACTATTGCTATTTGATGAACTATGATATGTATACTTTATATTCACCATCACCACCACTTGTGATAAGCTATAATATGCATAGTTCATGTTCACTACCACTATCGTTATTTGATGAACTATGATATGTATAGTTTATATTCACCATCACCATGACTTTTGATAAACTATAATATGCATATTTTATGTTCACTAGTCACTATCACTATCCGATGAACTATGATATGTATAGTTTATGTTCACAGCCACTATTACTATTTCGTACACTACACTAGGGTTTGGTTTCGGTTTTTGGTTTTGAGACTACATTCAATCTAGAATTGTTAGTTTTCAGCTATAATTTCTAAGTGTATATGCTAGAGTTACGTAGAACCTCGTCGTGATTGGCCTAGAATTGGTGGGTCCGCCGTATTTCCTGTTCCTTGTTTGGTTGTGGGCCTAGATCAGACCCATTACATTCGACATTTTATCTAACTTTAATTTTATATAGCTTATATACACAAGGAAACTATATGGAATTCTAGGATGCACTATTTCATAACATAGAAACTTACATTTCACAATTTGAGGAAAATATCGGATTTTCCAGAACAACTTAATTGCTTTTACAAGGAAAAACAGTTTATTTCTCAATTAAAACTCTTATGAACTCACCAACCTTTGTGTTGACACTTTTGCAAACAACTTGTATTCTCAGGAAATTACTAAGCAGGTAAATCAACTGCTTTCAAGGACGGGACGCTAAGGCGATAAATTAAAAACTTATTTTGTCATCATGATGTAATTGATTTTGAAACATGTAAACTTACTCCATGATGTAACTCTTTCAATTATATTGATGATGGTTGTGTTTGCTTTCTTCACTATTACATTTGTTGTTATGATACTATACATGAAGTCCTCCACCCCCGGACGTTTCCGCCATCCTTGGTTTGGGGGTGTGACAGATGGTGTGTATGAAGTTGTCTCTGTTGTAGATAATTTAGGAAATAATGTGTTTTGTATTGATTCCAAAAATGATAATAACTTGGATAAAGCATCATTATGGCATTGTCGTCTTGGACAGATAAGCAAGGAATGCAAAGGCCAACTCCAAAACGATGGAGTTTTGGAATCGTTTGACCTAAAGTCAGATGATAGTTGTGAATCATGCTTACTTGGAAAAATGAGAAAGTCACCATTCACTGGTTCTTGTGAGAGGGGTGAAGGTTTGTTGGATCTTATACACACGGATGTGTGTGGACCCTTCAAACATGCCACAAGGGATGCTAATCATTATTATTTGACTTTTACTGATGATTACAGTAGATATGGATATGTCTACTTAATCAAGCATAAGTCAGAGACTTTTGAAAGGTTTAAAGAGTTTAAACAGGAAGTCGAGAATCAATTGGGCAGGAACATTAAGATGCTTCGATCCGATCGTAGTGGTGAATATCTTAGTATAGAGTTCCTCGACTATCTGAGGGAATGTGGGGTTGTCTTACAATTGACACCTCCCAGGACACCATAGTTGAATGGTGTAGCTGAGAGGCGTAATCGAACCTTGTTGGATATGGTTCGTTCCATGATGAGTCGAGCTACGCTACCAATCTCATTTTGAGGGTATGCCTTAGAGACTGCCGCCCATATCCTTGATATGGTCCCTACAAAGAAGGTTGCCAAAACACCTCACGAGATGTGGACTTGAAAAGTTCATAGTCTAGCCCACATCAAGATTTGGGGTTGCGAGGCTTTCATGAGACGTGAGACTCACGACAAGCTCGAACCTCGAAGTGAGAGGTGTATTTTCATCGGCTACCCACAAAAATCCTTTGGTTACCTCTTCTACAGACCTAGTGAAAATGAGGTCTTTGTAGCAAGGACGGTTGTCTTTCTCGGGAGAGAGTTTATAAGCCAAGGAAACAGTGGGAGGCAAGTTGACCTTGAAGAAATTCAAGAGTCAAGTGGTGAAGGAACTTCAAACCCTAGCACTCAACTTAAGGAGGAAACTCATGTTGAGCCAATTGACAAGTTTGTACCTCTGAGGCATTCCACGAGAGTTAGGAATGCACCTGAGCATTACTATGGATTCCATATTACTGCGGAAGGTGATACACTTATCAGTGATGAGACACTGATAGGTCTGGATGAACCTAACAGTTACGCGAAAGCCATGGCAGGCCCTGAGTCAGTCAAATGGAAAGAGGCAATGGATAGCAAGATACAGTCCATGTCTGACAATCAGGTCTAGGATTTGGTTGACAATGTGCCAGGTCGTAAGACAGTTGGGTGCAAATGGATCTTCAAGAAGAAGACCGACATGGATGGTAATGTACACACTTATAAGGCACGACTGGTTGCAAAGGGCTTTTCTCAAACTATAGGAGTTGACTATGATGAGACATTTTCACCAGTAGCCAAGATTAAGTCTATTAGGGTATTGTTAGCCATTGCTGCATTTCATGACTATGAAATATGGAAAATGGATGTCAAACCCGCTTTCCTTAATGGAAAGTTGGCTGAAGATGTTTACATGAATCAGCCAGAGGGTTTTGTCAGCACAGAGTACCCTAATAGAGTGTGTAAGATTGAGAAATCCATCTATGGATTAAAGCAAGAACCTCGTAGATGGAATCTTTGCTTTGATGAGAAAGTCAAAGAGTTTGGTTTTTCTAGGTGTGAAAATGAATCTTGTGTATATGTCAAGGCTAGTGGGAGTATAGTTAGCTTTTTGGTACTGTATGTGGATGAGATACTACTCATAGGAAATGACATCCCAACCTTGCAGGAAGTTAAGTCCTGGCATGGGAAGTGTTTCGCTATGAAGGACCTTGGAGAAGCTGCCTATATTCTACAGATAAGGATTCTGAGAGATCGGAGTAAAAGACTAATTGGGCTTAGTCAGAGTACATATTTGGAGAAGGTGCTGAAGAGATTCAGCATGCAAGATTCCAAGAAAGGAGAGTTACCCATCCAGAGTAACGCTAGACAGAGTAAGACTCAGAGCCCGAGTATTGAGGTTGAGATAGCAGAAATGAGTCGAGTACCTTATGCTTCTGTAGTAGGCTCAATCATGTATGCTATGACCTGCACTCGTCCTGATGTAGCCTTTGCTTTAAGCATGGTTAGCAGGTATCAGGGGAACCCTGGTAAGGCTCACTAAACAGTAGTAAAGAACATTCTCAAGTACCTGCGGAGGACTAAGGACTGGGTCCTTACCCTTGGTGGGAATGATGACTTGAGAGTTGTAGGGTATAGTGATGCTAGTTTCTAGACTGATAGAGATAATTTTCGCCCTCAGCCAGGCTGGGTCTTTACCTTAAATGGAGGAGCAATCTCTTGGAAAAGTTCCAAGCAGGAGACAGTGGCTGATTCAACTTGGGAATCAGAGTATATAGCGGCAAGCGAGGCAGCAAAGGAGGCTATATGGCTGAAGAACTTCATTGGAGACCTTGGAGTTGTACTAGCTATTAAGAAGCCAATGGAAATTTTCTGTGATAGTGAAAGTGCAGTTGCCTTAGCAAAGGAACCAAGGGATCACGGGAGATCCAGACACATTGACAGAAAATACCATTTCATCATACATCGTATAGAAGAAGGACTCCTCGTGGCAAAGAGGGTATCATCGGATGAGAACCCGGCATATCCCGTCACGAAGGGACTAGGTAGGGTTAAACATCTCCAGCATGCAAGGAGCATAGGGCTGAAGGATGATATTAGTGTTAGTAGTTAGATAATTTTGAAATTTGTAAAGTGTAATTGACATTTAATGATGAATAAAAGTTGTGTTTATTTATGAGTAAAGTGTTGTTATCCCTTGTCAATCGTTTACTATTATTTCTTTTGCATGTTTTGACTTCCAGAATATTTATGTTGAGTTTTACATATTATTCAAATTATCCACAATCAGTCTTATGTTGGAAGTAGATATGAAGTAAGACTATCATGAGTTGGTTGTAGAGGTCTAAGATGTTGGACATGGCCTCAACACTCATGACTGCTCATAAGTTCTGAGTATTGGATTCAACCCATGCTCGCTGGTATCACTTCATGGAATTTATCTCGAGTGATTGTGAGACGGTAATATCATATAAGTCTTCAAACCTAGAGATATGACTTGTTAACTATGAGTTAGTTATGAATTGATCGTGCGAAAACGCCTTGGTAACTCGATGTTATAAAAGGTGCGGTTGTGTGTAATTTAACAAGTAGAAGATCAAGCATATGAGTCGAAGTTTATCTGTTCCTTCTTGGATTAGAAGCAATATTTGGGCCCCTCGATGATTTTGTTTTGACCCATGTACCGGGCCCGGTCAGAACTAAGTTGATGTGTTCAATTAAGTTCTACGTCAAACAAATCGGAAATCAGGAAACAAACCATTGGACAAAAAGTAAGACACTGTTCCATGTATTTGTCTGGCTGATATCTAGAACAGAGGATTATATGACCACTTATCTGAAATGGTGTATCATCATCTTCTGAGTTCCAAGAAACCTTAAAAAGAGCTACGATTGTCGATCGGTTCCTGAAGTCATACTTGCAGTTATAGTTATTAGACTTATCCAAGTGGGAGACTCTTGGATAAGGTGTGTAAGTCCATAACTATTTCTGGTATGTACTTGACCTGGCCCGGCATGGTCCATTTGGGTTGCATGGCATCATGCATTTGGATAGACTAAATGAGAGAATTAACACTTACGGTTTATTAATATATTATAAGTTCTAATATATTAATAGTATTATTTAATTAGTATTGATCAAGAATTAATCTAGAATTAATTAAGTGATCAAATGGTGACTAATTAAATATATGGGTTGATTATGTAGATCATCCATAACTTATATAGTGGGCTAAAAGGCTCCATGGATAATCAAGTTGGGTTAAACCCATTGGATGCTCCATGGAGGCTCCATGGGAGTTACAAACCCATGGGTCATGGAAATGAAGAGTCATGCCACATTAGGGTTTACATGGTGTAACCCTAGATGTGACACACTATATAAAGAACATCATACTCACCAAAATCGGCTACACATAGTGACAAGAGGGCTTGACTGATTTTTAGAGTGTTACACATTCTCTCAAAGTTATTCCAAAGCATTTGGTGTTGTGTGAAGCATTTGAGGCATCACACTTGGGGTGATAGGCTCTCAAAGTTTCAAGGAATCATAACAACAACATGATATATATTTCTAGCTATCTTTTATATTATAAAGTTCCCCATGTATGCTAGATAGGTTTATGAACCTTGGAAAAAGTATTTTGCATGTATCTTATACAAACATAGATCCAAGGTTTTCTAGGGTTGCATGTACACATAGGAGTGTTAGAATTTCTCAAAACTCATCACTTTTGTCATAAGTTGGGCCTCGGCCTTGGGCCATGCTTGGGGATGGCTAAAAAGATCTTTTTACCGTGAATTGGATGTATAGTATGAGTCAGTGACTAGATGTTGATGGATTTCCATTTTGGTATATGTTAGCGCGTGTGTGTTAATGGATGTGCAGTCGGAGACTTTTCATGGAATTAGTTGTTGATAGGGCACTGTCTTGATGCTGGTGGTTCGGGGATCTAGCAGCCAACAACCACGGACCGTATGTGTATTCGGCGATGCGAAGTTGGTTTTCCTCACGGTACTTACTGGTCGAAGGCACCAATGACGGCCCTGTTGGATTGCTAATTGTATTTTATCTTATGATTGAGTGTTGTTATTATCTGTTAGATCGGTATCCTGGTAGGTAGGATGTTGTTATGTTGTTATGATCTGTATCCTGATAGATAGGATGATGCCATGCTTAGTGATCTGTAAGATCTGCCTATTTGTCTATAGACTGGTTATATGTTTACTTGCTATATATATATATATATATATATATATATGTGTGTGTGTGTGTGTGTGTGTGGTTGGGTTGAGGCGGTACTGCTTTGTGTTGTAGGCCAACAGGCCCAGGGCGGTCCGGATTGGCTGTAGGACCTATGAGGCGGTCCGCTGAGGCCCGACGAGCGGTCCAGATAGGTTGTAGTATATGTTACAAGGATTCCGTACATATAAAGAACGCCGAAATCTGAGTTATAACGAAGAAGTTATGACCTGTCAAAGTTTCGCGACATAACCGACACCACACAGCGCGACGTAAATAATAAATTTATGTTAGAGAGATATTTGGACTTAGTGATCTAAATGAAAGTCGTAGAATACGTTAAACCGAGAGTGTGCATAAAAAGAACGTCCAGATTTGACTTCGTATCATGAAGTTATGATTTTTCTAAGTTTCAGCTTAGCAGTATGCAACCCGAAGTTCGAATCAGAGATCGAGTGATTTCTAGCCGAAACGATCTAAACGAGAATCGAAGATCTCATCGATAGTAGTCCAACGGTAAAAAGACAGACGAAAACAGACGTCATATGAAGGAGTTGTGAATTCTTAACGGAGTTTTCCTGTTCCGGCCTACTAAAATAATATAATAAAAGTTAAATTCAAAATTAGCCGACGGAGTCTAAATGAGAGTTGTAGAGCATACTCTCACTTACGCGTGGATCTAAAGAACATCGAAAACGGAGCTTGTATGCAAAATATTTTAATTTCCGAAGTTCGGAACACAAACTTCATGGTCTATCAGAACTCACGACGTGAGCATGGTCCTCAAGACGTGAGCAGGCAAGTTCCAATGGCGCACTGGACGATGATCGAGCTCACGACAAGAGTATAAGAGGCTGACGATGTGAGCATAGCATTTTTCCCTATAAATAGAAGTTGAAGGGCAGACGACCATAGTTTCTAATTCGTTCACTCTCTCACTCCCGAGACCCTATCTAGCCCTTTTGAAGCACCCCCGATCCCCCGGTATCATCCAGAGACCCGTAGCGAGTCCCGAAGCCCCGAAGATCTCAAGGAGAAAAGAGTTTCAAGCCGAAGCTCTGCCCACGAGAAGCCCGGTGTGTGAAGATATTCTGGTTTCACCAAAGAATACTGCTTTTAAAGCCGTAGTGTTGTCCGAGCATCGCCTAATCAAGTGAGTGTGTAGTTACATTCTTCTAACACATAAATATGAAGTATTTGCTATGAAATACGTGCTATGTGTTATATATTGTTTGTTTATTTGAGATGGGTGTGGAATGTATGTTTTATACAGGTTTTTAAATGATTTAAACCGTATATGTATTTTTATATCTACAAATATGTTGGGTAGAACATGGGTAGATGAATTACCTGGTGACTATGAGACGTAGTGCCTATTGTGTAAACCCTGGTGGCTATGAGACGTAGTGCCTATTGTGTAAACCCTGGCGACTATGAGACGTAGTGCCTATTGTGTAAGCCTTGGCGACTATGAGACGTAGTGCCTATTGTGTAAGCCTTGGTGACTATGAGACGTAGTGCCTATTGTGTAAACCCTGGTGACTATGTGACGTAGTGCCTATTGTATAAACCCTGGTGACTATGAGACATAGCGCCGATTATATAAACCCTGGCGACTATGTGACGTAGTGTCTATTGTATAAACCATGGTAGCAAATGGGTTTTATGCCAATCCCTTAAGTCACTCCTTAGGAATGAATGAATGAATGAAGGATAATTGACTCTTAGGGTAAAGCTTTAAGAAACAGAAAGAGATAATGGGGATGGGTAATTTGGGTTGATGTCTGATGATTAAATATAATATAATATCTTACTGTGGGTTGAAAACCCTATATGCTCACCAGGCTCCCAAGCCTGACCCACTCAGTTTTCTTTGTATTACAGGTAATGGCACAAGAGTATAAGTTGGTGGACTTGACGAGATATTTTGGATTATAGGCCAGTAGTTATAAATAACTATTTTAAGGTCTATTTTACACTGTTTATGCTTTTGGTCTGTATCAGAACATGACATCCAGATTGTGCTTTTCAATGGCATGTTTCAATCTCGATTGTGCCCTTCATGTTTTGTGACTGGGATGCCGAGGATCACAAAACAAGGTGTGAATAACCATGCTAATTCACTTGGTACCCTTAATATTATCACCTAATCAATGTGCCGGTTAACCACACACGCTCCATTGATCTATGACAAACATTAAGTCACCCTTCGTGATCCTTACTAGTCCAAGTTAGTGTGCCGGTTAACCACACACGCTCCACCAACGACTTGGTAAGGTACAAAGTGTGAATTCCATGGACTAGCACCATGTTCACATTTTTCCTAAAATAACTAAGATTGGGAATTAAAAGGTTTAGTTACTTTATAATAATCATTATACTTTTAATGAGGATTTAAAGTCATTGTCCTACCCGTTCGGCTAACGACCCTCCACCAGTCAAGGAAGCGGTGGGTGAGAATGGACACCCATTAAGTCACCATTTTATAGGCAACAACCTTATACCCACCTTATAGACCGGCTTCGTGAATGAGGCCTACTAACGGTAGAACGACTTATTCTTATACATATATATAATAATTAACCATTAATGTTATAAATAGTATAAGGGTTGAATTTTAACTATTAAAACTCTAAGGGTTGGAATTAAAGTTTATTAAAGTGTGTGAAACTTTACAAATTCCAAAACTTGAGGACAAGTTTTGTAACTATCCAAAACTTTTCATTTCATAACTTATGAATTAAAAGTTCATAAAAATGAAGACTCTTCACTTTCATGTAACTTATATGTTTAAATGTGTGTGTTAAAGAAAGTGACCTTTGGATATCCATAACTTGAGGACAAATTATGGATTCCATTAAGACACATAAATGATCAAGAATTAATTCTAAACAATTCAAATAATTCCTATCATCTTCTAAATTCATAAGAACATGAACATGATCATCAAAATTTCAAGAATTATATGAACACATAAAAAACATGGAATTTTGATATATGCTATTGTAAATGGATTAGAACAACCATTACACCAACTAAAATAAGTTTTAAAACACCAAAACAGTTTAGGGTAATGTTTCTAGTCCATTTGCAGCAGCTAAAGTCGAAAATCTGCACTCTGTCGATCCTACTCGTCGAGTGCATGAACCTACTCGACGAGTAGGTTGAAGATACACATGGACTTGGCGAGTCCCCCCATGGACTCGGCGAGTTCATCAGTCAGACAGCAAGTTTTTCGACTTTTTCAACTATTTTGCATCAAGTATCAAACTAGCAAGCCTAGGCTCTGATACCACTGTTGGGTTTTGAGCAATCTAACACTTCCTAAGTGTGCATGCAACCCTAATAAACCTTGGATCTATGTTTGTCTAAATACATGCAAAATAATAATTTTTCCAAGGTTTATAACCTATCTAACATGGCATGGGGAACATTTCAACATAAAGAGTTAGAAGAGATTACATACCTTTTTGATGAGTTTGGTTTTTGAGGAGTTTGAGGGCCAAGCACCAATAGTGTGAATGCCTCAAATGGAATCACAAAACACCATAAACTCTTGGAAAACTTGAGAGAGTATACACACTTGTATATTTTCGGCCACACACAAGCTCACACACACTAGTTCACTAGTTTCCATTTCATGCTCCATAAGCATGCTTATATAGTGTGCATGGTTAGGGTGAAACCCTAATAACCCATGTCTTTTCCTTTCCAAGGATCCATGGGTTAAAAGTTCCACGGATCATCCATGGACTTCCATATAAGCCTAGCCCATTAACAAATGAGTATTAGCCCACACTATATAAAACCAATAGCCCATAATCTAATTAGTCTTCCTTTTAATCTCTAAATTAATTCATAATTAATTTAAGACTAAAACTAATTAAATAACATAACCTCATATTAATATATTATAACTTATAATATATTAATAAACATATGTGTATAACTCTCATAAAATTATCCATAAATAGTTTGGATGAGATGCAACCCAAATGGACCATGTCGGTCGGGTCAAGTATATACCAAATAAGTTATGGACTTAGACACCTTATCCAACAGACTCCCACTTGGATAAGTCTAATAACTGTATTTGGCTATATAACTTCAGGAACCAACCAGCAATCGTAGCTCTCGAAAACTCCGTCGAACTATGAAGCGCCATTTTAAGACAAGTGATCATATAATCCTCTGTTCTCATGATATCAGCCGGACAAACACATGGAACTATGTCTTGCTTATTGTCTGGCAGTTGTTTCTCGATTTCCGATTTGTTTGACAAAGAACTTCGCTGAACACATCAGTTTAGTTCTGACCGGGCCCGGTACATGGGTCAACACAAAATCATCGAGGGGCCCAGATATCGCTTCTATTTCTAGAAGGAACAGATAAACTTCGACTCATATGCTTGTTCTACTACTTATTGAATTGTACACAAAGGCACATTTTATAACATCAAGTTACTGATGCGTTTACGTGCAATCAATGCACAACCAACTCATAGGTAACAACTCATATCTCTAGGTTTAAAGATTTATATGATATTATCGTCTCACGATCACTCGAGATAAATTCCATGAAGTGATACAAGTGAGCGTGGGTTTATACCAATACTCATAACTTATGAGTACTCATGAATGTTGCAGCAACCATTGCCATGTCTAAACACCTTTAGCCATCTACAAACCCAATTCATGACAATCTTGATTCATACCTACTTCCGACGTATGATCGATTATGGAGGTTTGAATAAATTAATTATTCTGGAAGTCAAAACATGCAAAACTGAAACAATAGTAAATAATTGACAATGATAGTAACACTTTACTCATAAATAAATCACAAATTTTATTCATCATCAAACGTCGATTACATTTTACAAGTTTCAGGAAAAACTATCTAATCTGTAAAACTAATATCGTCCCTCAGCCCGATGCGCCTCGCATGCTGAAAATGCTTAACCCTCGTCAGTCCCTTTGTAAGGGGATCTGCAGGATTCTCATCCGACGATATCCTCCTTGTCACGAGGAGTCCTTCTTCAATCTTGTGTCTTATGAATCATATTTTCTGTCAATGTGTCGGGATCTGCCAAGATCTCTTGGTTCCTTGGCTAAGGCAACCGCACTATTGTTGTCACAGAAAATCTCCATAGGTTCCTTAATAGCTGGTACAACTCCAAGGTCTCCGATGAAGTTCTTTATCCATATCGCCTCCTTCGCTGCTTCACTCGCTGCTATATACTCTGATTCACAAGTCGAATCAGCCACCGTCTCCTGCTTGGAACTCTTCCAAGAAATTGCCCCTCCATTTAAGGTAAAGATCCAGCCCGACTGAGAGCGGAAATTATCCCTATCAGTCTGAAAACTAGCATCACTATACCCTAATACTCTCAAGTCATCACTCCCACCAAGGGTAAGGACCCAGTCCTTAGTCCTCCAGGTACTTGAGAATGTTCTTTACCGCGGTCCAATGAGCCTTGCCAGGGTTCCCCTGATACCTGCTGACCATGCTCAAAGCAAATGCCACATCAGGGCGGGTACAAGTCATAGCATACATGATCGAGCCAACAGCGGAAGCATACGATAGTTAGCTCATCTCAGATATCTCTGCCTCTGTACTCGGACTCTGAGTCTTACTCAGTTTGGCATTGCTTTGGATCGGTAAATCTCCTTTCTTGGAATTCTCCATGTTGAACCTTTTCAACACCTTATCCACGTAGGTACTCTGACTAAGTCCAATTAGTCTTTTACTCCTTTCTCTTAATATCCTTATCCCTAGAATATAGGCAGCCTCCCCTAGGTCCTTCATAGCAAAACACTTCCCAAGCCAGGACTTAACCTCCTGCAAGGTTGGAATGTCATTTCCTATAAGTAGTATGTCATCCACATACAGTACCAAGAAGCTAACTATACTCCCACTAGCTCTGACATACACGCAAGACTCATCTTCGCTTCTCGAGAAGCCAAACTCTTTAACCTTCTCATCAAAACAAAGATTCCAGCTACGAGATGCTTGTTTTAATCCATAAATGGATTTCTTAAGCTTGCATACTCTATTTAGGTACTCTGCACTGACAAAACCCTCTGGCTGATTCATGTATACATCCTCAGCCAACTTTCCATTAAGGAAAGCGGTTTTGACATCCATTTTCCATATTTCATAATCATGAAATGCGGCAATGGCTAGCATAACCCTAATAGACTTAATCTTTGCTACCGGCGAGAAGGTTTCATCATAATCAATACCTTGAGTTTGAGTAAAACCCTTCGCAACCAGTCGAGCCTTATAAGTATGCACTTTTCCTTCCATGTCGGTCTTCTTCTTGAAGATCCATTTGCACCCGGCTGTTTTACGGCCTGGTACATTGTCAACCAAGTTCCAAACTTGATTGTCATACATGGATTGCATCTCGCTGTCCATAGCCTCCTTCCATTTAGCAGACTCCGGGCCTGCCATGGCTTCCTTAACACTGCTAGGTTCATCCAAATTTACCAGTGTACTATCACTGATAAACGTATCACCTTCCGTAGTAATATGAAAGCCATAATAAAACGAAGGTGTGTTCCTAACCTGTGTGGAACGCCTCGAAGGTACAGACATGTCAGCTTGCTCAACAGGAGTTTCCTCCTCAGGTTGATTGCTAGTGTCTGAGGTTCCTTCACCGATTGCCTCTTGAATTTCTTCAAGATCAATTTGCCTCCCACTGTCTCCTTGGCTTATAAATTCTCTCTCACGAAAGACCCCTCTTCTTGCTACAAAGACCACATTCTCACTGGGTCTGTAGAAGAGGTAACCGAAGGATTTCTGTGGGTAGCCGATGAAAATACACCTTTCACTTCGGGGTTCGAGCTTATCATGAGTCTCACGCCTCACGAAAGCCTCGCAACCCCAAATCTTGATGTGGTCTAAATTGGAAACCTTCCCAGTCCACATCTCATGAGGTGTTTTGGTAACCTTCTTTGTAGGGACTAGATTAAGGATATGGGCGGCAGTCTCTAAGGCATACCCCCAAAAAGAGATTGGTAGCAAAACTCGACTCATCATAGAGTGAACCATGTCCAACAAGGTTCGATTACGCCTCTCAGCGACACCATTCAGTTGTGGTGTCCTGGGAGGAGTCAATTGTGAGACAATCCCACACTCCTTAAGATAGTCAAGGAACTCGGTACTAAGATACTCACCACCTCGATCGGATCGAAGCATCTTAATGTTCCTGACCAATTGATTTTCTACTTCCTGTTTGAATTCCTTAAACCTTTCAAAGGTTTCTAACTTATGTTTGATTAAGTAGACATACCCATATCTACTAAAATCATCAATAAAAGTCACATAATACCGATTTGCATCCCTTGTGGTGGTTTTGAATGGCCCACATACATCAGTATGTATTAGGTCCAACAAACCCTCACCCCTCTCACAAGTTCCAGTGAAGGGCGATTTTGTCATCTTTCCAAGTAGACAAGATTCACAACTATCATCCGATTTAAGGTCGAATGATTCCAAGACTCCATTTTTTTGAAGTTGGCCTATGCGTTTCTTGTTTACATGTCCAAGACGACAATGCCATAATGATGCTTTATCTAGGCTAGTAGAAGAATCAATATACAACACATTATTTCCTAAGTTGTCTACAATCGACACAGTTTCATACACACCATCACAAGGTAACGCTTTAAAATAAAACACATTATTATAGAAAGCATTAATACCACCACATTCATTATCAAACGAAAAGGTAAAACCTTGTTTGTACAAAGCATGAAAAGAAATAATATTCCTCGCCATATCAGACGAGTACACACATTTATTCAAATCTAATTTTAACCCATTTTTAAGCAACAAAGTATAAACTCCAATCTTGGAAACAGGTGAAGCCTTCCTATTCCCCATGATCAAGTTTATCTTCCCGTGCTCCACATCCTCACTTCTTCTTAGGCCCTGCAAATCAGAACATATGTGAATACCACATCCTGTATCAAGCACCCAAGAGTTATAATATGTTGAGTAATTAGACAATATAGTGTAAATACCTGCATGGGTGGGTTTCACTTTCCCATCCTTCAGATCCTGCAAGTACTTAGGGCAGTTTCGTTTCCAGTGTGCCTTTTCATGGCAATAAAAGCATTCAGCATCCTTGGGAACGGCAGAAGGAGTAACAGAACCGCTCTTGGTCTTCGATGAGGAGCCTTCAAGAGACTTTCCCTTGGTACCCTTCAAAGGGTGCTTCCTATTTTTCCCTTTGCCTTGCCCGATAGCTAAAACAGGGGTAGATATTGGAGTAGAAGTAGGAGAGGTAACAACCGCCTTGCCCTTAAAACCGGATTCAGCGGTCTTCAAGAGTCCTTGAAGCTTGCTGAGGGTAACTTCCTCCTTGTTCATATGATATGTCATACGAAAATGGTCATAACAAGAAGGTAAGGAGTGCAAAATGATGTCAATTGCCAACTCCTCAGGGATGTTAACATTCAGCTTCAGCAAACGGTCCACATACCTTTGCATCTTTTGCATGTGAGCCGTGACGGAATCACCGTCCTTCATGCGGGTAGTTATTATGGAGGAGATTATTTCATACCGCTCCTGACGAGCACTCTGATGGTACCGTTCCATCAAGTCCTGGTGCATCTCAAAAGGGTAATACTCTTCATATGACTTTTGGAGTTCGGCTGTCATCGTGGCCATCATGATACATGCCACCTTAGTAGCATCTCTCTCATGTGTCCTGAATTCAGCGATCTCCTCAGGAGTAGCAGTAGACTCATCAAGTTCTTTTAACTCCTTATCGAGGACATATTCCTTGTCCTCATAACGAGTAACCATCCTGATGTTCCTAATCCAATCCATGAAGTTGGAACCATCAAATATGACCCTCCCATAAAGATTCATGAGACAGAAAGAACCAGTTGGGTTAGAGCCTGAAGCATTAGTGTTGGAAGACATCTGAAAGAAGAAAGCAAGTTTAGATTAGATATTTAGAATCCTTAATAAGACACCGAAATGTAATATTAAGGCTAGGACCCAATCACAATATATTATACTTAGAAGAGGGATGCCGTAATCTAAGTAATAATATATTTGAAAGGTAGGTGAATGACGATTCACCAATTTCCACCATGAAAAACAAAATGTATTATTAGGTTTTAATTGGATTTGAAATTCCTAGATTCTTTTGAGATTCATTGAACTTTTCAATGGCATGTTTCAATCTCGATTGTGCCCTTCATGTTTTGTGACTGGGATGCCGAGGATCACAAAACAAGGTGTGAATAACCATGCTAATTCACTTGGTACCCTTAATATTATCACCTAATCAATGTGCCGGTTAACCACACACGCTCCATTGATCTATGACAAACATTAAGTCACCCTTCGTGATCCTTACTAGTCCAAGTTAGTGTGCCGGTTAACCACACACGCTCCACCAACGACTTGGTAAGGTACAAAGTGTGAATTCCATGGACTAGCACCATGTTCACATTTTTCCTAAAATAACTAAGATTGGGAATTAAAAGGTTTAGTTACTTTATAATAATCATTATACTTTTAATGAGGATTTAAAGTCATTGTCCTACCCGTTCGGCTAACGACCCTCCACCAGTCAAGCAAGCGGTGGGTGAGAATGGACACCCATTAAGTCACCATTTTATAGGCAACAACCTTATACCCACCTTATAGACCGGCTTCGTCAATGAGGCCTACTAACGGTAGAACGACTTATTCTTATACATATATATAATAATTAACCATTAATGTTATAAATAGTATAAGGGTTGAATTTTAACTATTAAAACTCTAAGGGTTGGAATTAAAGTTTATTAAAGTGTGTGAAACTTTAAAAATTCCAAAACTTGAGGACAAGTTTTGTAACTATCCAAAACTTTTCATTTCATAACTTATGAATTAAAGGTTCATAAAAATGAAGACTCTTCACTTTCATGTAACTTATGTGTTTAAATGTGTGTGTTAAAGAAAGTGACCTTTGGATATCCATAACTTGAGGACAAATTATGGATTCCATTAAGACACATAAATGATCAAGAATTAATTCTAAACAATTCAAATAATTCCTATCATCTTCTAAATTCATAAGAACATGAACATGATCATCAAAATTTCAAGAATTATATGAACACATAAAAAACATGGAATTTTGATATATGCTATTGTAAATGGATTAGAACAACCATTACACCAACTAAAATAAGTTTTAAAACACCAAAACAGTTTAGGGTAATGTTTCTAGTCCATTTGCAGCAGCTAAAGTCGAAAATCTACACTCTGTCGATCCTACTCGTCGAGTGCATGAACCTACTCGACGAGTAGGTTGAAGATACACATGGACTTGGCGAGTCCCCCCATGGACTCGGCGAGTTCATCAGTCAGACAGCAAGTTTTTCGACTTTTCAACTATTTTGCATCAAGTATCAAACAAGCAAGCCTAGGCTCTGATACCACTGTTGGGTTTTGAGCAATCTAACACTTCCTAAGTGTGCATGCAACCCTAATAAACCTTGGATCTATGTTTGTCTAAATACATGCAAAATAATAATTTTTCCAAGGTATATAACCTATCTAACATGGCATGGGGAACATTTCAACATAAAGAGTTAGAAGAGATTACATACCTTTTTGATGAGTTTGGTTTTTGAGGAGTTTGAGGGCCAAGCACCAATAGTGTGAATGCCTCAAATGGAATCACAAAACACCATAAACTCTTGGAAAACTTGAGAGAGTATACACACTTGTATATTTTTGGCCACACACAAGCTCACACACACTAGTTCACTAGTTTCCATTTCATGCTCCATAAGCATGCTTATATAGTGTGCATGGTTAGGGTGAAACCCTAATAACCCATGTCTTTTCCTTTCCAAGGATCCATGGGTTAAAAGCTCCACGGATCATCCATGGACTTCCATATAAGCCTAGCCCATTAACAAATGAGTATTAGCCCACACTATATAAAACCAATAGCCCATAATCTAATTAGTCTTCCTTTTAATCTCTAAATTAATTCATAATTAATTTAAGACTAAAACTAATTAAATAACATAACCTCATATTAATATATTATAACTTATAATATATTAATAAACATATGTGTATAACTCTCATAAAATTATCCATAAATAGTTTGGATGAGATGCAACCCAAATGGACCATGCCGGTCGGGTCAAGTATATACCAAATAAGTTATGGACTTAGACACCTTATCCAACAGTAAGATGGTTGTTATTTCGATCCTAGTGGTCATGTCGAATTGATTCCGACTACAATGAGTTTGTTATGTGGTTCGGAGAACCAATTTAGAGGTAGCATCTAACTTAAGTCAGAAGATTGAAATCAATGCGACCAATAGCATCACGCTCGTTAGTAGCTAGAGATGCTACATGCTAAAATGTGACTATGTCACACTAGAATATGAAGGAAGGTATATTCCATTTTGGAATTTGACTCTAAGAGACTTGAGTCAAACCGTTGCATCATACGATGAGAGGTCATTAGAACATGACCCATCGATCCGTTACAATAGATAAAGGGAAGTACTTATCATAAGAAGAAGAAGGAGTCCTCAATAAGGATTTATTTTGTAACTTGAAGGTTACAATTGAAAGTCCAACATAGTACGAAGAGCAGGGTGCAAGAGTTAGCATCATGGTTATTACTTAGGAGGGAAAGGTAACATATGGAATCATTATACAAGCCCTCTTTCGTTGATGATTCCAGGACGTAATCATCCTAAGGAGGAGATAATTGTAACGCCCGTAGGTCCGGGCTAGTCAATTTAGAGACGATAAACATCAAAAGTGACTTTTTGATGGAAAATTATTTAGAAGGATTAATCTTAACTAAGTTGTAGTATATGTTACAAGGATTTCGTACATATAAAGAACGCCGAAATCGGAGTTATAACGAAGAAGTTATGACCTGTCGAAGTTTCGCGGCAGAACCGGCACGACACAACGTGACGTAAATAGTGAATTTATGTTAGAGCGATATTTGTCCTTAGCGATCTAAATGAAAGTCGTAGAATACATTAAACCGAGAGCGTGCATAAAAATAACGTCCAGTTCTGACTTCGTAACAGGAAGTTATGACTTTTCTAAGTTTCAGCTTAGCAGTATGCAGCCCGAAGTTCGAATATGAGATCGAGTGATTTCTAGCCGAAACGATCTAAACGAGAATCGAATATCTCATCGATAGTAGTCCAACGGTAAAAAGACAGACGAAAACAGACGTTAGATGAAGGAGTTGTGAATTCCTAACGGAGTTTTCCTGTCCCTGCCTACTAAAATAATATAATAAAAGTTTAATTCAAAATTAGCCGACGGAGTCTAAATGAGAGTTGTAGAGAATAATCTCACCTACGCGTGGATATAAATAACGTTGAAAACGGAGCTCATATGCGAAAGATATGAATTTCCGAAGTTCGGAACACAAACTTTGAGGTCTGTCAGAACTCACGACGTGAGCAGGCAAGTTGTAATGACGCACTGGATGATGATCGGGCTCACGACGTGAGCATAACATTTTTGCCCTATAAATAGAAGTTGAAGGGCAGCCGACCATAGTTGCTAATTCGTTGACTCTCTCACTCCCGATACCCTATCTAGCCCTTTTGAAGCACCCCCGAAGCCCCGGTATCATCCCGAGTCCCGAAGCCCTGAATATCTCGTGGAGAAAAGAGTTTCAAGCTGAAGCTCCGCCCACGAGAAGCCCGGTTTGTGAAGATATCCCGGTTTCACCAAAGAATACTGCTTTTAAAGTCGTAGTGCTGTCCGGGCAACGTCTAATCAAGTGAGTGTGTAGTTACTTTCTTCTAACACATAAATATGAAGTATTTGCTATGAAATACGTGCTATGTGTTATATATTGTTTGTTTATTTGAGATGGGTGTGGGATGGATGTTTCATATAGGTTTTTAAATGATTTAAACCGTATATGTATTTTTATATCTACAAATATGTTGGGTAGAACATGGGTATTTGAATTACCTGGTGACTATGAGACGTAGTGCCTATTGTCTAAATCCTGGTGACTATGAGACGTAGTGCCTATTGTGTAAACCCTGGTGAATATGAGACGTAGTGCCTATTGAGTAATCCCTGGTGACATGAGATGTAGTGCATGGTGACTATGTGACGTAGTGCTTATTGTATAAACCCTGGTGACTATGAGATGTAGTGCCTATTGTATAAACCCTGGCGACTATATGACGTAGTTCCTGTTGTATAAACCGTGGTAGCAAACGGGCTTTGTGCCAATCCCTTAGGTCAGTTCTTAGGAATGAATGAATGAAGGATAATTGACTCTTAGGGTAAAGCTTTAAGAAACAGAAAGAGATAATGGGGATGGGTAATTTGGGTTGATTGTCTGATGATTAAATATAATATAATATCTTACTGTGGGTTGAAAACCCTATATGCTGTTGGATTAGTGTCTAAGTCCATAACTATTTTGGTATGTACTTGACCCGATGGTGCATGGTCCTTTTGGGTTGCCTTCACCAAAGCAACTTGATAGGATGAATTATGGAGAGAAAGGATTAAATATGATTTATTAATATATTATGAGAATAATATATTAAAGGAGAAATCATATTGTTTAATTAATATTAGTCAAGAATTAATAAGAATTAAGTTTGTGGCTAAAAGAGATTAATTAAACTTAAGGGACTAGAACTGTAATTATAAGATAATTGCAATTGGGCTATGGATTACCTTATAATATAAGGTTGGACGAATTCTATGGGGAAACCCATTAGAAATCGTCCAAGGCATATTAAAGAAGGGTCCATGGGTTGCTTAGGGCCTAAGCATCCAAATTAGGGTTTCCTAGTTGAAAACCCTAATAGCCTACATGTATATATAGTACCCTTAAGCCTAAAAAACGTGGTGAACTAATTGGTTCGGGTTTCCACACGTTTTGGGCAGCCTCCTTCTCTTCTCCTCTTCATCCTCTTGCTCTTGGTGTTTGTGAACCATTAGAGGAGTGAAATTTGTGACTCTAAGCTTTCTAAAGTCATTACAAGGAGGATTTGAGATTGTTATTGCTACATAACAATCAAGGTAATATCTTAAACCCTATTTTATATTAATATGATTAATTGCTTGCTAGATCTAGGGTTTATAGCTTTGGATATTCAATTGCATGTTCATTAGATAAACTAGATCCAAAAGCTATTAGGGTTTGCATGTACACCATAGGAATGATGTATAGTCTAAAACCCATCAGTGGTATCAGAGCCAAGGTCGTTTTTCTATTGAATAGATGCAAAAAGATCGAAAAAAACAAATTTTTTTTGCTGTCTGCGCCTCCAACTCAACGAGTCCATTTATGTACTCGGGGAGTAGCCCCGACTCGGCGAGTACATCAGTTGGACTCGGCAAGTAGGCTGAACTCGGCGAGTCCATCAGTGGACTCAGCGAGTCCAGAGTGCTGTTGACGAGATTTTCGATTTTTTGAGCAGATTTTGTTAAGGATAATTACCAAAACTCGTTTTTATTGCCTAAAATCGATTTTTTATGTTTGGAATGATTATCCTTATCAAAATTAATGGATTTGGTTAAATATGGATAATATAGGATTATTAATAGATAAATATTTGACCTATTTAGTTTGAAAAGTTTCAATTTTCACCCTTAGGTTTTATAATTTAAATTTGAACTTAAAAGTTTTGTTTTTGAAATTTAAATAGTTAAATACTAATGTTTTGAAAAGGTTTCAAAACTTGCCCTCAAGTTTTGGAATTTAAATTTTTGATTAAAAGTTTAATTTTGATGTATATTTAAATTCTAAACCCTAATGTTTTGAAATGTTTCAAAACTTGCCTTCAAGTTTTTAAATTTAAAAGTTGATTAAAAGTTTAATTTAGGAATGTTAAACTCTAAAACCCTAGTATTGTTTTGAAAAGTTCAAATCACACCCTTATGGTTTTATTAATTAATTAAGGTGTATAATTAAAGGAGATTTAATAAATCCATAAAGTTAAGGTTCACATTTAGTTAAATTAAGAGAGTAATTTATTAAATTAGACCACCTAGTATTTTAAAAGTGTAAAATACACCCTATACTATATATAACATTAAAAGTCTAACATTATATATATATATATATATATATATATATATATATATATATATATATATATGAGTAAAAGTCAGTCTTACCGTTAGTAGGCCTCATTCATGAAGCTGATCTATATGGGGTGTTTAAAGAAATTGCCTATAAAATGGCGATTGAATGGGTATCCACTCTTACTCACTGCACTCTTGACTAGTGGAGGGTCGTTAGCCGAACGGGTAGGATAGGACAGAAACCTTCCATTATAAGTATAATGAAGTACAAAAGTAACTAAATGTTTTTACAAAATTCCCAATCTTAGTTACTTTAGGCAAAAGTGAATTGATGCAATTCCATGAAATTACACTTTGTGCCCTTGCAAAGACGTTAGTGGAGCGTGTGTGGCTAACCAGCACACTAAATGGTTCTAAGCAAAGGTAGCAAAGGGTGACTCAATGTTTGTCATAGTTCGGTGGAGCATGTGTGGTTAACCGTCACATCAAATAGGTGATTGTAACATGTGGGGGCACCATGTAGATTTGCATGGTTATTCACACCCGCTTTGTGATCCTCGGCATCCCAGTCACAAACTAGAGGGGCATATCGAGATTTAAACATGCCATTGAATTGTTCAATGAATCTCAAAGGATCTAGGAGTTTTCATAGATTTAAAACTTCAATTTCTTTTTCGTTTTAATGGTGGAAATTAGTGAATCGTCATTCACTTACCTTCAAATGTTCTACAATTTGGGTTACGGCATCCCTCTCCCGAGTTGTGGAATATTGTGTTGGGTCCTAGCCCTAGTATATCATTTGGGTGATTTACTAAGGACTCAATAAATCAACTAACTTGAATTCGTTTTCTCCCGTTTTGTAGATGTCAAAGTACGACAACTATGGTCTTCCCAAATCTCGTGGAACAAGCATTCCACATGAAGATGATATTCCACGATTCGATCGAGGAACAAGAAATCATGCTTCACTTCCTCCTCCTCCTCCCATTGTTCTCCCTAACCCACAAGATCGAAGAATTGAAAGGTTCAATGTCACTAAAGCCCTATTGGAAATGAAACATGAAGATGGTAAACCCGTGTGTGCCCACATTCTAGGAATGAAATCACACATCGATAGGTTGACAATGTTGGGTGCGTCATTCCCTGATGAGTTGGCTATAGGCTGGGTTCTACAGTCACTCCCTGAATCATATAATGAGTTCAAAAGAAAGTATTATATGATGGATCATGATGCAAACCTCATTGACCTAACTTGCATGCTCATTGCTGCTGAATCAGAAATGATTTGGCAAAGCAATGGAGCATATTTGTTGGGAAAGTCAACCAACCATGCTTCCAAGGACGTTCTAGGAGAACCGACCTGCGTTTGCTGCCAAGAGAAAGGGCGTTGGATACAAGTCTGCCCTAAGAACCTGAAGAGTCCAGAAGATGGGAGAGTCAAAGAGTATGGTTGTGCTTCAGGTAAAATCCACTATCTAACTCCATTAAGTTCCTATTCATTGATTCTTAATACATAATGTGATAAGATTGCATTTGAATGTTTTGCAGGATCAGTGAAAAGAGAGGAAGCTTGATGAAAGAGCAAGATGAGTCTAATAACGAAGAAATGGATCTCGATCGCATGGATTCGAAGATTAGATTTGAGCTTAGAAAGTTATGATAAAGTTGTTAGGAATATTTGATTACATAGTTTTTCAGTTGATTTTGCATTGTAAGGACAAATGTTTTCCGCTGCTTTTGTGAATAAAATAAAGTTTGTTTGACGTATTTATTTATTTATTTATTTCCTTGCAATGAAATCGTTATGAAAAATTAATGTTTGCATATTTCTACAACGAATGGATGTGATTCTTAATTATGTTATTTGTGGAAAGGTCAAGAATTTACCAAATAGGGAAAGTTTCTCATCGTCCAAGTTTCAAGTGGACAAAAACTTGGAATCATGCAACAAGTATTGTATGATGAATGAAAAACTTTCACATTTGGGAAAATTAGACTAATTCATTGACAAAGTGTCAAGTGAAGGACTAGGAGATTGAGTACACAAGGTTGTGTGTTGATCAAGTCCACCACAAGAGTAACAAAGATATTCGTCATGATTTACTAAGGTAAAGTAAATATGATTACACTTATGAGATTAAGTGTGATTCTGAATTGATTGAAAATGGTTAAATCAATAGCAGAACGAATAAGAAGAATCAAGTACGCAGAAAGATACAAGTTTCTCTATTCTAAGAAGAAGGGAGAGTATCTTTTATTATGTTTTATGATAAGTCTTAATGATTAAGAACCATATCTCAATTGATCCTCTAAGTGAATCTTTGTGCAATTGTATGTCTAAGAAGAGGAATCGAGAATTGAAGAAATGGTTAAATCAAGAAGTCAATCATACTTCGTTCCAAAAACCAAATCTTATAGTTAAGATTGTGACATTGAGTGACAAGTCTTAAGAAGGTTTATAACATTCATCAAATGTGGAAAGTTGTGATGTCTTGGATAAGACAAAAACCAACTAGGACCAATTTTATGAAGTGTTTTGTCTTGATGAAAACTACACTAACTCTTGAATATTCGTTTGTCAAGAAATGTTCATTGACAAAAGAATGTTATATGTCAAGGAGTCAGTGGGAGTTTTAATGGTCTTGAAAAGTTTCAAGAACAAATCAAGAATAAACCTTATCAATCATCACTAGCACACGAGTAGAGGTTTGCAACCTATCGTGTTGACATTATCTTGTGCCGTTCCAATCAAGTTAATTATGCATATGAGTTCTATAAGTTCTCATTTGAATGCATAAAAGGCAAGGACCTTAATCAATGAAAAGTAAATTGATGGGAAAGGGTGAACTACTTAACTACTTGGAAGACATGGTGGGCAGCCGTGTTACCATGAGGCAAGAAATCAAGATTAAGAAAGTTCGGTACATATGAGTTTGAATTTGTCGTAAACTTTGTTTTTTTGACAAATTCACATGGATAGGAACGCATATACCATTAAAATCTAAGTGTCATAAGATTCCCTCCTTCATGAAAATGACTGTGAGGAAATGCTTTCACTAATAGAGATTTTAAGAAGATAGTGATTGTAAAATTGGATTCTCGAATTCGATTATGGTTACGGTATCCCTTTCCATGATTCGAATTGTGAGATTTGCCAATTTGTCTGAATTGTTTAAGACACACATATGAGCTATCTAAAGGAAAGGTGTATAAGCTTAGATAAAGGATTATCAAAGCATTAGGTATTAGAAACAATAGGTATTGTTTTTCTGAAAGTTAAGCTGTTTCTGAATACATGTCAAAGCTAGTGGGAGCATAAGTGTTATGTTTATAATAATCATCATGATAGTGGGAGAATAAATGCTATGATTGTATGATTATTAAGGCAAGTATTGCAAGTTAGCAATATTAATTATAGAAAACCAGAGTCATACTTTGCAAAGTTGTAAGGGTTGAATAGTTGTTTTGCTATAATTAAGGGAGAGAATATTATGCTTCATTTCAAATCTAAAGGCTTAGGTTGTGGAATGTTAATAAATTTAGTCAAGGATACATAGTGTGTTCTTAAATTTCGATTATGATTACGGCATCCCTCTTCATAATTCGAATTATAAGAACGGAGCACATAAAATATTATGGCAGAAGATTGATAAAGTATTAAATCTTCATGTAAGACATTATGCATCGTGTCCCATACGCTTCGGGTATAGAATCGATTGCAAATGCTATAATGTTTGACCATTCTAAAATTTTTTCAAATGTCTATCGCATTTAGAGGGAAAAAGGACAAGAATCGGTTTTAACTAAGATAATTAAACAACTATTAAAGGACAATCCAGAGTTTGTCGAGGATTGGTCGCTTGTGAGTAGTTGGAAGTATAGTATTGGATGGACCATATCGACATTATTATGAATAGAAAAGATTCTATTAAGAATGAGTTGTCATATGGAAAATATGAAAACGTTTCCATATTGGGAGTTAGATATTGAGAATCTATGTCTAGATTAGAAACTTTTATGCAAAAGGATGTTCAAAGGAATGTACTTTGAGTGAGAGACATCACATCTAAGGAATTGTATTGTAACAATATCCAATAGAGGACTTTGTAATATCATTGGCAATAGTCATTGTGACTTTAGTGCAGTGACATTACGAAAGGATCATTGCATAAAATGTTAGAATCTAACATATTCTTATACTTATGATAAGGATTGGGAGTTGTGAAATGAGTATGATTGCAAAACGTGTTCATTTGATATATTTCACAAAGTAAGGACCATAAGTAAACATTGTGTGCATGCTAAGAGCATGGGACAATTGTAGTAATAATTGAGGTAATAAGTTAATTAACCGAAACAACAAATAATGAGTAATCGATATGGTGATAAATAAAAGGTGTTTTATTTATACTCAAATGTTTGGGACCATATAGGATTAGTATTATTCTTGTGTTTCACTTTGCATGTTTTGACTTCCTGAATAATTAATTATTTCAGAATAATCAAATTATTCGAATGGTCCGCAGTCGTTCATATGTTGGAAGTAGGTATGAATGAAGACTGTCATGAATTGGTTTGTAGATTGTCTAAAGTGTATTATGCATAGCAAAGGTTTGCTGCAAAGTTCGTGAGTGCTTATGAATATGATTTTGAGCATTGGATTAAACCCACGTTCACTTGGATCATTTCATGGATTTTATCACGAGTGATTGGTGAGACGATAACATCTTATATTCTTGAAAACAAGATGTGTGAGTTGTATCTTGCGAGTCGGTTACACATTGATAATATGTAAACACACCAGTAACTTGGTGTTATAAAACATATTGTTGTGTGTGATTCGGTAAGTGAGTGCAAGCAAGCATTGAATCAAAGTTTATCCGTTCCTTTTATCCAAAGTAGGATGAAAGCGATATCTGTGGGCCCCTCGATGATTTAGTGATGACACCTAAGCGCTTGGCCAAGCCGGGACTAAATTGATGTGTTCAATTGTAGTCTATTGTCAGTCATCATAAATCTGAATTCGGGAAACAGCACATAGACAGAGAGAATGATTTAGATCCATGTCTCAAACTATACGATAATATCTAGAATGGAGGAATATATGATCCCTTATCTAAAGGACACGCGTATCTAATAAGATCAGAGTTGACAGTGGCTTTAGAAAGCTACAATTGCAGATCAGGATCTGAAGTCATACGCGGAATAGTTATTAGACTTATCCAAGTGGGAGACTGTTGGATTAGTGTCTAAGTCCATAACTATTTTGGTATGCACTTGACCTGATGGTGCATGGTCCTTTTGGGTTGCCTTCACCAAAGCAACTTGATAGGATGAATTATGGAGAAAAAGGATTAAATATGATTTATTAATATATTATAAGAATAATATATTAAAGGAGAAATCATATTGTTTAATTAATATTAGTCAAGAATTAATAAGAATTAAGTTTGTGGCTAAAAGAGATTAATTAAACTTAAGGGACTAGAATTGTAATTATAAGATAATTGCAATTGGGCTATGGATTACCTTATAATATAAGGTTGGTCGAATTTTATGGGGAAACCCATTAGAAATCGTCCAAGGCTTATTAAAGAAGGGTCCATGGGTTGCTTAGGGCCTAAGCATCCAAATTAGGGTTTCCTAGTTGAAAACCCTAATAGCCTACATGTATATATAGTACCCTTAAGCCTCAAAAACGTGGTGAACTAATTGGTTAGGGTTTCCACACGTTTTGGGCAGCCTCCTTCTCTTCTCCTCTTCATCCTCTTGCTCTTGGTGTTTGTGAACCATTAGAGGAGTGAAATTTGTGATTCTAAGCTTTCTAAAGTCATTACAAGGAGGATTTGAGATTGTTATTGCTACATAACAATCAAGGTAATATCTTAAACCCTATTTTATATTAATATGATTAATTGCTTGTTAGATCTAAGGTTTATAGCTTTGGATATTCAATTGCATGTTCATTAGATAAACTAGATCCAAAAGGTATTAGGGTTTGCATGTACACCATAGGAATGATGTATAGTCTAAAACCCATCATATGCTTACCAGGCTCCCAAGCCTGACCCACTCAGTTTTCTTTGTATTACAGGTAATGACACAAGAGTATAAGTTGGTGGACTTGATGAAAATTTTTGGATTATAGGCCAGTAGTTATAAATAACTGTTGTAAGGTCTATTTTACATTGTTTATGCTTTTGGTCTGTATCGGAACATGACATCCCGAGATTTTGTTATTTAATGAAAATACATTTCTTTAAAGAAATGTTTTGATAAATTCTTATCACATTTTGTTTTGGGAACAAATTCCGCAACAGTTTTCTTTAAACGATTACTCTGATTTTAAAACAAAGCATAAACAAACCGGTCTTTTCTGGCCGTGAAATTGGGGATGTCACATTTAGGGGGAGAGAATGTTCTCTAGAGGCGGAGGATGACGAATAACAAACCCTAGGGAATTGTGCACTTAAATATGACCAAATCTTGAGGCTTCTAGGGTTTGGCCCATCAGATTCTTTGTGTCGAGACCTATATTGAAGGTCGCACCGCGAGCTTATCGCGCCATGCCCTCTAGGTCCGTCGTGCCGATACCCAGAGTAAATGTCAAAAACTTATAACTTCCAATTTATACTTAAGAGCATTCCTTAAAATCAGATGTTACATTATTAATTTCTGGTCTTAATATTTGGGTATTTGTAAAAATAATCATTATTTCCATACTAAGTATTTCAGATTTCAATAAATATGTAATGTAGTTTTTTTTTCCTTATTTGTACCAAATACATGTTAAAAACCTTTTAACATATTTCGAAAATAGGCATTTCAAAATGTTTAATATTACCGATTTTCAACTAAATGTCATTTTTATGCTCTTGTATCATTTGTACTTTGTATTCAATATTTTTTTTTTGTTAAGTTTTAATAGAAAACAAACTACTTCTCAACATTTCAAAATTTTCAAAAGAATTCAGACATATTGTTGAGGGTCTGCAAAGTTAGTCATTATGAGCATTTTAAATCAAGTCAAATGTTATGTGATTATCTCGTATTCAAGAATTGCAAAGAATGAATCTACAACTTGTTATCAAAGAAAGATGTATATAGTGATAAGAGAAGTTTAAATAGACGTAAAAAGCCAACAAAATTTTATTATGCAAAAAACCTTATTTTCATGAATTTTTATTCAATTTAACTAGTTTAACTGGATTTTTATAAAAAATGTCTAATTCGTTCATTTCCAAAAGTAGACATAAAACTTGTGCTAATTAAACCGTTATGTCCTCGATTCGCGGTTTTACTGACCAATTTGAACTGATTTTTAAAACATTGGTGAATACTTAATGTATACTTAATGTATAATAACGAGTACTTGGAAAATGTTAATTTTAAAAAAATTATTTGATGAAGTTGTTGAGATTCTTTAAGAGTTAAATGTTACATTTGTGCATTTAACAATTCACTTTGTCTTCGTTTGATCATTTATTTATTTTAAGTTTTAAAATGTCAATGAACTCGTTAATTTATATCAAAGTGGTTATTGAACTTCTTTTTTAGCATACTAACAACATTGAGCTTTTTTCTTTATTATAATTAGTCACTAGAGTTTTGAAATCGTGTTCGTTCGATTTTGTGTTTTTTCTTAATTTGTTTTCATAACTTTATTTTTTACTCTTTGTTATATTTTTTTCACATTTCGATTTTATAAATTCACTTTTACCGCATTTTTTATGTATTTTTGTACAACATCTATTTTTACAACTTTATTAGTTACTTCGTTTTTCATGTTTAAAAATCATTTTTATAACTTTTTTTTCTTTCTTTTTATGTTTTTTCATAATATGTTTTTATAACTTCATATATTTATTTTGTTTTTACATGTTTTTTATAATCTGTTTTTATAATTTATTTATTTTATTTATTTTTAAATTTTTTTTTCACAATCTATTTTGCAAGTTTAATTTTACAATTAGAAATAATAAAGTTTAAAAGTAAATTATTATGAAAATATAAAAATAAAATTAGAAAATATAATTGTTAAAAAACATGTAAAAACTAATGAAAAAAATGAAGTTATAAATATGTATTATGAAAAAACAGATTCAAACAAAATAAAAATTAAAGTTATAAAAATAGATTATGACAAAACATATGAAAACAAAATAAAAATAAAATTATAATGTTGAATTGTGAAAAAAAAAAATATATATATATATATATATATATATATATATATATATATATATATATATAAAATAAACACAATTTTAAAAGGTTAGTTACTAGTTACGATAGGAGGTCTCGGGTTCGGATTCAATCACTGAATGAAAAGAAAAAACTAATTATTGGTCGCTGAAAAAAAAAAGTTAATGTAAATTAATTTTTTAAATTTAAAACGAAGTAAATGACAAAATAAATATAAATCAAAATATTTAAATTCATTTGGTTATTTATGTAAAATCATTTGTGGTGCCACATCGGCCGATGCGGCATAGGACAACCGCCTCATGTTTCACGCAGGGGCCCACCATGCAATTCGCAGTGAAAAGTTATTGTTAACTTTAGACTAGCCGACCTTACAGCCTAGCCTATACTCATGTATCATGTTTCATGTTTTTCATGTCATTTCATTTTCTATAAATATTATTCTTTTTACTTAGGATTTTTTTTTTTTAATAGGGAATAATATATATAAATAAGGGAATATGACTATTTTTTTTTACGTATTTAGGTAACAAACTTATTAGAAGTATTCACATATAACCATTATGACCTGTTAATCTTCGGTCATAATGATCATATGTGAACACTTTCAACAAGTTTATTACATAGATGCGTACAAAAAAAAAAAAAAAAAAAAAACTACTACCTCAGTCCCAAATTAGTTGTCCATATTTGACTTTTCAAGTACCTTAAATATTTTTATTTTTGATATACAATACTTTATGTAAAATATATGAACGAATTATATTTTAAATGTTTTTTCATTGTTATAAGTTTCATCATTTAATATATATATATATATATATATATATATATATATATATATATATATATATATATATATAGGGTTAGGTTCATTTGAGACCACTTATATTTTGTGAGACCGTGAGACGCATTTGTTTATTTTTTTTTATTTTTTTTTATTTTTTTTTTATTTTTTTTTAGTTAATTCATGTTCCGAAAATAATATTTAAAAAAAGAATTTTTTGATTTTTCCATTTATTTTGCATTTTAAAATTATTTTTAGAATATATACAGTGTAATATTCTATTTAGAATATTTCACGTATTTTTCAAAAAAAATAGAATTTTTTTTTTATTTTTTTTATATTTTTTTTAGTTAATTCAAGTTCCGAAAATAATATTTAAAAAAAGAATTTTTAGATTTTTCCATTTATTTTGCATTTTAAAATTATGTTTTAGAATATGTCAGTGAAATATTCTATTTAGAATATTTCACGTATTTTTCAAAAAAAAAAACGGATTTTTTTTTTATTTTTTTTTATTTTTTTTATATTTTTTTAATATTTTTTTTTTAGTTAATTCAAGTTCCGAAAATAACATTTAAAAAAAGAATTTTTGGATTTTTCCATTTATTTTGCATTTTAAAATTATTTTTAGATTTGGTCTCACGGTCTCACAAAATTAGAATGGTCTCAAATGAACCTGAACCTATATATATATATATATATATATATATATATATATATATATATATATATATATATATATATATATATATATATATATATATATATATATATATATATATATATAACACAAATAAAAATATTTAAGGTCAAAGTTAAAGAAAAATAGACTTCAAAAGTCAAAACTGGATAACTAATTTGGGACGGAAGGAGTAGTTACTCAGATATGAACAAAATGAAAAGTAATAGTAACTTACACAAATGGTCCTTCTGGTTTGGGGGAATTTGTGTGTTTGGTCCCTAACTTATTTTTTGAAGACAAAATTGCAAAAATGGTATCTATGGCATGCATTTTTTTGGGGTTTTAGTCCAAACCCCGATTTTTTTGGATTGGTGGTCCTTTTGAGCTAGTTTGTTTGCAGTTTTAGTCCTTGTCCAAACTAAAAAGACTATTATACCCTTAATGAATTTATTTTTTATTTTTCTTTCACTTTTTAATATTATTATTATTAAATATAAAGTGGACCCACTTATCCACCTCACCTCTCTCTCTCTCTCTCTCTCTCTCTCTCTCTCTCTCTTTCTCTTTCTCTCTAACCTAACCCAGACCACTTCATCTTCAAGATTTTATCCCCCAAAGGAATTTGTGAAGTAGTCTCGTCTTCTACCTCTCTCCGGTGGAAACTCCGGTGACATTCACAGTCAAGAAAGATTTGGGTTCAACTCCGAGTTTGAATACCTGTGTGTGTTTTCTAAGTAGAACTGTGTGGGTTTTTTAGGGGGGGGGGGGAGAGAGAGAGAGAGAGAGAGAGAGAGAGAGAGAGATGGGGTGGATATGTGGGTCCAATTTATATTTGATAATAATAATAATAATAATTTTAATTTTAAAAAGTGAAAGAAAAATAAAAATTAAATTCATTAAAGGTATAATAGTCTTTTTAGTTTGGACAGGGATCAAAACTGCAAGTAAACTAGCTCAAAAGGACCACCAACCCAAAAAAGTCGAGGTTTGGACTAAAACTCAGAAAATATGCATACCACAGGGACCATTTTTGAAATTTTGTCTTCTTATTATTTATTTTTGTTGTGCGCTTGGTCCATGTCTTATCTAAAAAGACTATTGTGCCCTTATTAATTTATTTATTTTAATTAATTTTCTTATTTATGTATTAGTTTTTACGTATATATTTAAAAAAACTAATATACCTCACATATCTATATCACATCACCATAAACCTGAAACCACATTTACGAAATTTAATTTGGGTCCCACTGGTCATCATCTCATCTCTCATCCTCCTCAACTTCTATTTCATTTCCATCTTTAGTGACATAGACGTTTTCAACTTCGGTCCTTCAACTTCGACGAACCAACACCACAACCCATTAAACATGAAGAGACAGTAGGTTGTGGTGTTGGTTCGCCAGAGTTGAAGGATCGAAAAAAGAAGGGATTGTGAAGACGTCGATGTCACTAAAGATGAAAATGAAATAGAAATTAAGGAGTATGAGAGATAGGATGGGTCAGGTGGGACCCATATTAAATTTCTCAAATGTGGTTTCATGTTTAAGGTGAGGAGATACAGATATGTGATGTCTATTACTCTTTTAAATATATATAAAAAAATACATTAATAAGTTAATTAAAAATAAATTAATAAGCACACACTAGTCTTTTTAGATAAGATGGTTATTTAAATTTATTTTGTTATACATTTCAATGATATCTACAATGATGGTCATCTTCGCCGGCAAGCGATTATCAACCATTTTTTTTTGTTAGTTTTACATGACAATTGAAAAAAAAAAAAACATGATAAAATTTTCTTTTAAATCCCAAATCAAAAGAAACCAAAATAAAATGAAACAAAAACTCTAACCTAAATCTCATGTTTACAAAACAACATGATATTGATCTAAAATTGACAATATCTTTATCATTTCTAAATAAATCAAAAAATTTGAGATCTTTAGCCTTGTTTTCTTCTGTTTTTCATTTGTAGACTCGAATACAAACAAGATTAAATCATTATGTCATCTCAAATCATTTAGTCAA
This sequence comes from Lactuca serriola, assembly GCF_051521515.1. Taxonomy (NCBI): domain Eukaryota; kingdom Viridiplantae; phylum Streptophyta; class Magnoliopsida; order Asterales; family Asteraceae; genus Lactuca; species Lactuca serriola. The sequence continues at coordinate 78,331,625 of NC_136416.1, forward strand.
AGAAAAATAGTGACGAGTTTTGAAAACGATTAGATGGTTAGAGACTCAAGTCCAAACCATCTTTATGTGTTTCCATGGTTGAATCCTTGCAAAAGATAATGGTGAAATCAAAATCATATCGCTAAAGGACTCAATTTCCTAATATGAATACTTAATCCATTCATAGAGATGAGTTGCAAATTCAACATCGATGTATCCTTTTGGTCCTTAGTTCTTGTGCCTCCTCAATTCTTTTATCTCCATCTCCATTCACATATTTTTTTTTATCTTGCCAACGTTCTATTACCAAGCTGACACCTTCTCATTATGTTAAAAGAAACTTCCCGTCATTTGATTATCAAAACCCAACTCCTCCCCATTGTATAAAAGAGGTTGTAACCTTTGACCAATAGTAGATAAGACATCGAACAACACTCATGTTTTTTATATTATTGGTAATTAACTTATGGTATTTTTTATGTGTTGGCATCTAGAAAAATATATTTTAGGTATTTGATGTAGTTTCCTAACATTTTTCTATGTTAATGTTTTCTTAAAAGTAATGGAATTACATAGGGATGTTGTGAGTCATAATGAAAGTAAGGGTGTTATGAATCAAGATGAAGGTAACGTTGATTTAAACCTTTCTTAGTGTTTGGGATGTTTTGGAGCAAAACCATTGTAAGTTTTTTTTTTTCTTGTCTACGTTACAATGATAATTACAACAATATTTAAATCCCACGATGAATGAGGTTAATAGGAAGATAGATGTAGGCACTCATGCCTCCATGTTCCATCCAAGGGGTAAAGATGTTAAGTTGTGGAGACTAATTCACTATTTGACCCTATAGCTGCTAGTTCTTATATTAGATTCGCCTTAAATTTTAGTCACGTGCCAATTTCCGTTAGAGAGTTTATGGGATTGGCCTTATTGGTAGTTACATGTCAAACAACTAGTATTTGTATTTCATGAATCTGTGTAACGTAATCACTGAAGCCTTTCGCCAGTAAGCAATAAAACATCTATCGTATTTGACTGTGGACGTAGTCGATCATCCTAATCATGTTAACCACGTAAATATTGTGTACTTAATTTCATTCATATTTATTACGCTGTTTTGAGAAATCGTTGAATCATTTGTTGAAGTGCTTAAAACCTAACAAAAGATACTAATTTCATGGATGACATCCGATATATAAATTGTGGGCTTGTAATGGTTCATATAATATTAAAACATAAAATATTAACAATAAAACTCAAAGAGGAAAAGAGAAGTCGTGGCAAATAAGGAAAAAAGTAAGCATGTAAATGTTGTATGAAAGACACAATCAGACAACAAAGAACCTGTGACATATATAATTATACTATCATGATTATAAGTCTTCACACTCTTCTATATGAGACTACATCCTATAAAAATCAATTCTCTAAGGGAGAATTTCTCTAATGTCTAATATCATGCTATCTTCTCACTTTCTTCTCAAACTACCATCAATTGAGAGTGTCTCCACCTCCTAACCATATCCATCAGGTGTGTCCTTTAGGCATGTCCATATCATGGTAATCTTCATCCCCTCAATTTTTTGGTGATCAATGTTGCTTCCAACAAATTAACAATTTTTTGCATTCGAAATCATGTCTTGTGTACAATCATGTGCAACAAAAATACTTTAAATGTTAAAAAGAAGGTTATCTACCAGACTATCACCCTACCAAAAGTTGTCATTTATTTACCAGATAGTATTCAGTCTTCTTCGAGATCCTTGTCTCTATCAACAGCAATGCAAAGACACATATTTAGACATGGTCAAAAGATAAGAAATCCAAGCCATGTGGTCCATCAAACATAGTTAGGTGGTCCATCCTTCTCGGCAAGGGTGTCTATGAATTTTGTTTTGACGTTTAATTATTGTTCAAGACATTTTGCATTATCTTTAATGCATGACTCAATAATAAACGAGAAATCCATCTTGTAAAATAATGTAAATCATGACATTCTTCTATTTTTTCTATATAAGTTTGTTGAATATCTAACTAAAGGTGTCATGTTTTTTATAGAACCACATCTGAATCATTACATTTATTCTAAGAACATTTTTTTAATTTAAAAAAAAAAAAAAAAACAGAATTAGTTATTGTACAATGTAATAATACAATAGAACAATACAAATTATTAAATTAAGGCGTTCTTAATATTACTATTTTGAGAAAGATCACATATCATTTAGTTATAAACTTAACGGTGGTTAACTCTCGACAGTCAATACGATCATATTATATATCAAAATCAAAATTTACTCACAATTTGATTAAATGTACATTTTTATTTAACTCAAAGCATGTTATGTCTTATTTTTATGGTGTGGTTAGTTAATTTCGAAAATCATAATGAAATCAATGTGAATCAGTATTATAATTGTAATTTATGAAAGTGAAAAAATAATAATAATTCAAATAGAGACAAGAGCTTACATTTCTTAGAGGGAATACAATTATGTCAAAATGCATTGGCTCAACCCCTAGTTTCAATAGAAGATAGGCGCGTTCACTTGACTTCCTTGTGTAATAACTTTCACTTGCTTTCTTTCACAGTCCATCGCTTCGATGTCTACTAGATAAAGGTGGTCCCAAGGTTTTTGAACTCTTTTTGCAAACTATATAGTCAGCAGTCACCTTCAAATGGACACTTGTGGTAAATTTTAAAAAGACAACCTTTGTACCACAAAAAAGAAAAGATTGGAACTTGTGGGTTACACAAAAACAAAAATTATACTACTTATTTTAATTTTTATATATTATTTTGAATCTTGACCCACAAATCAATGATTCAAAAATATAATATAAATACTAAACATGTCTAAATACTATATCTTGATTCTAGACGCCAAATAACAGTTAAGTAAATATTGTTTTGAGTTTTTAGTTCCTTAAATTTGAAAAGATTGTCGAAATGTACATCTAGTAAATCTCAAACATGTAATCTCGTAATCAATTAAATGTTACACCGTAAATAAAAACAAATTTATAGTTTTTAATAGTGGAAAAATATAATTTTGTTATAGCAATGCATTAAAAAAAATGCACATCATTGTTAATTAGAATATATGGGATCATCACTAGATCGTTAACATGTTTCGTTTCATGCTTTTATCTTTTTATGGATATAGTTAGATACGTATCACATTCTTTCGTTTTCCATGACTCATTATATCCTTGAGAAGTTTTGCTTTCTCACGTTTATTTATGGTTAACAAACCATAATCTCATACAATGTAGAAATCACAACAAATGATGACAATAAAGAAGTTCTTACTCAAAAACTGAAAAAACATCGCATAAAAATTACAAAGCCACGTGATTGATGGAATCAAGACGTAAAGAAATGTACTCAAACAATTCATTATAAGCATTTTGTTTATTGTGCAACGGAAAAAGTCGTCAATTATTTGAAAGGAAATGTTTACCAGGAATTTCAAAACTAGCCAAATAGCGACATATTTGTCACGGATTACTAATCTGGGATTAGTGATACATTTCCCACGGAATTGTTTTAGTAACGGATTTTCCATGGAATTGTTTTAGCAATGGATTCCCCACAAATAGTTAGTTAAAGATATTGAAGTCAAAATGAAAAGGTAATATTTTCTGTACGCATTCAATGAATCAATAAATTACACAACTAAGACAAAATGAATAGGAATAATATTGTATGTTCTTGATATCTCTCATATTTCTATATGTGTTCACTAAATAAATCACACAACTATTTATAAGAAATAGAAATGAGTTCTAAACCAATTCAAAAACTACAACTTTTCTAAAATAACTCTTATTTTAACTTATAACACTACCCTTAATTGATATATCTCTTATAAAAGAGACCATTCAAATGAATATGGTTCAAGATACTTCATTTTTTTGGATCATATTCATTTGAAACTTTTAAACTCTTCAGGTTCAAGATATGTCATTTTCTTAAACCATATTCATTTAAAACTCCTAAGCTCTTTACCTTATGTTGCTTAAACGATTATTTAATTGAAATATTTTGCCTATATAAGAAACACTTGATCCTCTCCTCGTTTCATTTTCGTTATCTAGAGTCCATGAAAATGAAGAAGATGCAAATAGGTTTGCTTTCTTCTTTCTATATTTTTTTCCCTTATATATTCTTAAAATTCAATAAGAAGTTTGTTGTATACAAGAGTCAATACAAAAGTTTATGGTATTTAGAGATGATGAAGAATTGAATCAAAGTTTTATATTTAGAGCCAAAAGAAAAGTATTGTCAAGTTTGATGTGTTTATGTCTTGAAATTTCGTCTGCAAAAGAAAAAAGAAGATATAAACAATGATAATTTTTAAGTGAAAATTGTACATTTCGAGCTAAAAGAAAAATGTTGTGAATTTTGATGTTCTTGAAATGCATTTAAAACAAGAATTGTATTTTGATGAGTTCTCTTCACATTGATGAAATAAGTAAAGAAGAAACTATGCATTTTAATATGTTTGAAATGTATTTTTGAAAGAAAAAAAAATGAGATCATGAATTAGTTTTTGATGGGTTCTGTTCACATTTATGAAAATATAAATGTCTCAATTTATTTGTTTTATGACTCATTTTTTGTGTGTGTGCATAGGTATGGTGATTCTATGGATGTTATGTTGTATTTATTTTTGTCACTATTATGACTTTTATTCTAATGACATAATTCTTTTAATTCTTATATTTTTAAGAGTTGTGATATAAAAATTCTTCACATCATAACATTCAACTTCAATTTTTAATATAAAATGGTTTGGGAGAATCTATATTTCGATGATTGTGCTAAAATACACATTGATGTGATTAATTTTATTGATTGTATATTTGGGTTGAAAGTTATCAACTACTAATTGTAAACATATGATAATTATTATTTCTAAAATTGTAGGGTCTTAAGTTTGTATATATTCCATCTCCAAACAACTTTTTGTAATTTAATATATATAAATGTTCATATTTTTATTAGGTAGTTATGAAATTGGTGTATTAAATATATAACTTTGTATTATATAATTTATTAATATGCTTGTAGAGCAAAAATAACATACACTCTCACATAAATAAATACACACAAAATAATAGATGCACAAATTATAGTTTTAAAAAATTGGTTTGAAGGCTTTTGATATAATATTTGATCTACATATTAGATGATTATATTGTTCATTTGATTTACTAAACACAATATACACATTTTAATCATATTTAATTAATTCTCATAAGTATCAATTAAATATCATTATTAAAAAAAAACCTCTTTAACTATAATAGTTTATTTCTAAATAACATTTAATTGGAAGTTGAAAAGTTGGAATATTAAAGTGGAACTTTATTGCAATTAATAAATTTTCATTACATCAATTTGGTTAAAATATATATATATATATATATATATATATATATATATATATATATATATATATATATATATAATTATTGAATAAAAATGTATAAGGATTCTGTGGATGTTGTTTTTTTTAACTATCCTGCCTATTATTGTAATGGCATAATCTTTTTAATTCTTATATTTTTAAGAGTTGTAATTTGAAAAATTTTCAAATCATAACACATCTTTAAATTTTTTATTACAAAATGGTTTTTGGAAGAATCTATATTTCGATGATTGTGTCATAATTTAATACGCATAAATATGATTAATTTTATTGATTGTATTATATATTTGACATATTTTACAAAGTAACTTCATTTGATTTTCGATTTTAGATTTATTTGATGTCATTTTAATTGACTTAAAATTCCCTTTTATATATATATATATATATATATATATATATATATATATATATATATATAATTATGATATTTATTTGGTATATATAATATATAAGATTAATTAAGATATATAATAAAATATAATTAAAAGGATTATAATAATATTGTTATGAGGTAAGAGATTATATCTAATGCATAATATATATAAACAGTTGAAAATATTAAGTGGTCAATAAATACTAACAAAATATGTTATCTTCATTATTGAGTGTTTAATAGAATTTTAATAATTCATAAAAACTACCATTAAAGATGATCTAAGTTATGAAAATGATGCTTTTTTATTTTACTTAATATTTATCAAAAACGTTTATGAGCCTTTTTCTATAAATGTTTTAAAATAAGGTTTTTAATTAGTTAACCATACCAATAGTTAAAAATAATACTCAACCAATTAAATAACTTCTAAATTAATTAATCATAACAATAGTGAAATGTAACACTAACTCAAAAATTGTATTTAATTTTATTCATATGTAAAGTGGGTGTAGAGGCCATTACAAAATTTTGATTACAATATATATTTATCTTATCATCTTGTTCAAAAAACTTACAATTGTATATATCAACATAACGTAAGAATTATTATGTCATAGTTAATATAAATGTAACATCCTGATGATGATATATTTTCAATTTTAACCCTATGTATGAAAGAATTTTGCATTTTGACCCTTGGGCTTGAGAAAGTTTGCAAAAATGGCCCATAGTGGCAATTTGGTGATTTTGGCCAAAGGACTAGTATGTTGGGCGTACTAAGGTGGGCCTCAGTATGCTAAGCGTACACCATGTACGCAAGGCGTATGTGAAGAAAAATTAAACCCTAATTTTTAGGGTTTGGTCCATATATAAACATCATTCTCACCTGATTTCTCATTCCCTCACCAACCTCCATCTGAGAAAACGCTCCTTTAGCAAACCCTAAGTGGGAAGAGTGCATTTTGAGCTCATTTATTTGTTTTGGTGGTGTTCTTGAAGAAGTAGAAGTTGGTAGAAGGACCTTTAAGCTTGGAAGCAACTTAGATCTGGGATTCTCTCCTAGCTAGAAACCTCCAAAACGTAAAAAGTTCATAACTTGATCATCCTATCTTGTAGATCTATCCATTTCTTCATTTAGGGCATTTTTAGTCCCAAACATGGTGATTCTTGAGCATGGAGTGCTCTTAACCAAATAAGTCATCCTTTCGGACCTAGTGAGGGGTCTTCAGTCATAAAAATGAGGTCTTAATGCCTAGTTCTTCCCCATTCATGCTCTAGGATGGTCTTTACATGTTAAGAAGATAATTTGATTGGTATTAAGCACTTAAAGGGCATGCAAATTCATAAAGTTGGGAACTTTATGACTCTTCATGATATTTAACCTTGGATCTACAATTGGATGTGATAAGTCGAAGTAATAAGCTCTTAATAGGTTAAGAAGGAGGTTGTTACGTATTTTGAACGTACCAAATGGTATGTTGTGCGTACGTAGATTTGGCCTTGACGTCTTGGACCACGAGTACACCCTGTGTACCTCCAGAGTACGCCCTGCGTACGAGCCCTAAGTTGACTCAACTGGGTTGACTAGTTTATTTTGACCAGATTTGACCAAGGGTATTTTGGGAAAAATGTTAGTAATTTAATTAGAAATGTTTTTATATTTAGGAGTCGAGTTGATTCAGTTACCGGAGCAGGGATTTATTTAGGATACATTCAGACTGTGAGGTGAGTTCACCATACTGTACCCGTGGGTCGAAGGCACCAATGTCGGCCTACTAGATTATTTATTAATTATGGTTAGGACAGTGATATGATTTGTGGATGTTTAGTAGAATCGTATGATTATCTGTGTTTGTTGGTTCTATGTTTATGTTTATTTGTGCATATGTCGACATGTTGTGTTGGGTTGAGGCGATCCTACTTTATGTTGTAGGCCAAGAGACCCGAGGACGACTGGATAGGCTGTAGGCCCTGCGAGGCCGTCCAGTTTGGCTGGCGGTCTGTGGAGCGCTCCGGATAGACTATAGGCCCTGCGAGGCGGTCCAATAATGTCGAAGGCTCGTAGAGCGGTCCAGATAGGTACTAGGATCTGCAAGGCGGTCCAGTCAGGCTAGCTGCTCATATTGTATTCTTATTTGCTATGTGGTGTGTTGGTACTTTGGGGGAACTCACAAATCTTTGTCTTACAATTTTAGTTTATGGTTTCAGTTACTTTTGAGGATCGTGAGAAGGAAAAGGCGTGATCGTACACAACTTTCTGTTTTATGTATCTAGGTCTTGGGGAAAATCTGATTTGAAATAATGCTTTTGAAACAAAAACTATTTTTGTAAACAATGTTGATGAATGGTTGATTTTAAAAATTTAAATTTATTGTGATTTTTGAGTGTTACAAGTTGGTATCAAACCCTTGGTTTGAGAGAATTAGATGAATATTTGTGTGAATCCAGACTCAAACTAAGGAACTGTAAAAGTGTTTAAACTGATTTTCAAACAAATGTTTTCAAAAGTAAACAAGGATGGATGCGATGTGTATGGTCAGCCGGAGAAAAAAAGTATACGCCAAGTTACCCACACAGTTATTTGCTATTATGTTTATAATAGAACAACATGCTAGTGATATGATAAGGATCTTCAGGAATTGCATGATAGAATTGTCTGATAATTGATGCCTGATAGCCTAGGGTTTCTTCCTTGTATGAAATTGACATCATTACTATAGTTGCTTAGTGTATGCATCATAATTATACATAACTAAGATTCTATAGCCTAAGAATGTTTGGTTTAGCCTTATTTCCTGTTCTTATATGATGAAGGGCTTAGGGTTGAATTAGGTATTCGACTATCTATAGGATCCAGTGTTATGTATGGTTAGCACACACAAGTGTTGCAAGGGTGGTGGAAGTTTCATGGAGTGGTTATGTGAGAGCAGCCGACCAGTTTAGAAATGTTTAGCCTTCCTCTAAGGAGTAAGGATAGGATGTATGTATATTCTAGTGTGTTTTTAAGGTTGTTTTGATGATCTTCTAAGACAAATATCGGTAGGTTCGGAAGGTAGTATGGGCCCGTACTACTAGAAGCACAAGACCTGTATGTATAGCAGGAAAGTCACAACCTACATGGTTTTGTTGTTTGAAATAACACTTATGGTACAAAATGAGCTTCATATGATATTTTTTGGTGTACTTTTAGTATGGTGGTCATGAGGAGATTCGAGATAGGAGTTGGGTCGAGTGGTCAGGATAGGCTAGGGTTAACTGAGGGCCAGGTTAGGGAGATGATTCATGTTGAGGTTGTTGCTATTGTCCGGGGGCATATACCAGAGTTGTTTGGGTCTATCAAGACCGCCATGATGGAGTTCTTTGATGATCGATAAGATGGACTTTATGAGGGTGTTGCTATTGCAACTACCAAGGCCATTGCAACTGTGGGGATTGGCGCGGGGAGAGCCTTCCAGTACCAGGACTTCGATAATACGAAGCCCCGGTGTTTGATGGGGTTCAGGATCCAATTATTTCTATGAGGTGGCTATCAGATGTTGATGGATGTTTCCTTACTTGCTCTTGCCCAACTGACCAGAAGGTTAAGTGCGCTCTGAACATTCTTCGGGTTGGAGCGAAGGATTGGTGAAGATTGGTCACTAGCTCTTACACTCCAGAGCAAAGGGCTGCTGTTTCCTGGGAGCAATTCTTTGAGATGTTCCGCAAGAGATGTGTTCCATTGGTTGAGAGGGAGAGACTTGCCTTGGAGTGTTTGGATTTGAGGCAGGGGCCAAGTCGGTGACGGAGATCACCAAGATATTGACTGAGAAAGCGTTGTTTTGCCCTGAGTTTGTTGTTTCTGAGCAAGCTCAAATGACCCAATACTTGAGTATGATCAAGACGGACATCCTCTAGTGTGTGTCTACTCAGTGATATGGTACACTTGTGGAGTTGCAGGAGGGAACTTCAGACTAGGGAGCAGAGGCAAGCTCCGATGCAGTCGCAGCCTGCGGCGAAGCGGTTTAAGGCTGCTGATATGAGATCTGGGAGTTAGAGGGGATGCACTTTGGTAAGTGCGGCAAGGTTCATGAGGGTGCTTTTCGATATTCGTTTGAGTGATTTTGATCATAAATGAATTTCATAAGCTTGTACATTCTTCACAACCTATCTTGGTTCGACTATGTGTTAGTTCTCATCCATGTTTATTATCTCCTCAAAGATTCACTAACACTTACATTTTTAGAGTGAAGTGTTTGATTAACTAAGTTCTTCAAACCTATATGGACTGAATCTCATTCCCCATGTCTTTCTCTCATTTTGCAACCTCATAGGGCCTACCATAGCTTTTGATAGCCGACACACTTTGATTATTATGTGCCAGTGAATCATATTATCTTAGTAACATAAAATATGTACGACTAGGTATATGATGTCCTATATCAAGTTTATTAGGAAGATTTGGAGATATGTAAGTTTCCTATATAGCTCTTTCAATCTCAAATTTAATGTTATGACCAACTTTAGGTTCTTTTTTGGTTGATTCTTGAATCTTATGAAGATTAGTGTGGCTCCCACTAACTCTTTTGGATATCATCTCCCTCACTTGGAAGGTTGTCCTTCAAGCAACAAACATTTTGCTTCTCAGAACTTTTTTTAAATAATTATCCAAAACACTTGTTGAGATGTCCAACGACACAACATATCTCTAAACTAAGTCCTAGATTGTCGAGTGCTTCACTAACAATGTAAGATTAAAAATTGAAGACTTGAAATTTTGCTAGAGAGGGATGAACCCTTACTCCATATTTCAGAGAGTGGTCATAACCTTCTAAGTTGGTATAAGATCAAGGACTCTTGAAACATTATTCATGGTACAATCCATGAACCGTTATGTTAAGCATAATCTGATCATCAAGTATCAAATAAAACAATAATTTGTTTCTATTTCCAACTATACTTCTTATGGAAGTATTTTGGGCGGAGACATATCATGAAACCCTTTCATAACTCCTTATATGATCGACATGGTTTAGACTACGACGTTCACCATCCCCACTAGATCTGGGTATCTTATTCTTTTGACTAGTTGATTCTCAACTTCATTTTATGAAAACTCTGAATACCTAGAAGTTTCCAGTCTTAATGTTTATTCAGATAAACATTCTCACATGAAGTTGGTTTTACTATATATTGTGGTTTATCTAAATGGTCAACTAGTGTAAACTAATTCAAACAAATATTCACATTACTAAGTAATGTATTAATCATCTATGTTTATAAACATGATGTTGGGATTTAGTGTTGCATCATTGTGTTTTATTTAATGGTCCATTTATGTGAAAGGTCTTGGGCTTGTCCAACCGTCTTTATTAATTAGGGTTATAGTATTTAAGGTGCATGCATGCACCGTGTTTTGTAATCTTGGCAATATTCTTGTAACCCTAAACACGCCTCTACAGTAGTAATTCTGAGTCGAGTTCTTCTAAGGCTGTGACTTATAATCATTAAGCATATTTTGAATCATTGTCCTGTTCGTGTTCATAATCTGTTTTGAATCTAATCGATCTTTCAAGGATTACAATCCTAACAATTGGTATCAGAGTAGGAGACTGTGTAATCTATACACATCTCTTCTGTTTATAAAGTCATTAGGGTTTCCATTAATAATGGATCTGGTTTGGCCGTCATCACAGTTTCCTTGACACTAATATGTGATCTTAATATTACCCTAAAACTGCATCAGTTTACACGTCTGATTCTTAACAGGTCTCAAAAGGTATATCATCATGCAGCACGATGATTCTCACATGACCTCCATAAACCTTTCTAGCAGCATTGGATCGACCACTAGGACCCCAATTGTTTTTCTCAATGAATATGAAGTATGGGCGCTTGATTTTGAAGATTACGTTCTTGGTCTAGAAGACAACGGATATCTGATATGGGAGGTCATCAGTCTTGGAGCATTTGTTCACATTGGAACCAGGAGAGTTACTAAAACTCAGTCTGACTACAACAGACTTCTTCTTGAAGTTAAAGATATCCCTCAAGATGAGAAGAAAAAACTGATTAGCAATGTTAAGGCAATGAGAATCATTCTATTTGCTTTGCCGGCTGGCACTTTTCGTCTGGTTAGTTCTTGTGACACAGCCAAAGCCATCTGGGATAGGCTTAAGGAACTCTACTCTACAGAAGCAAATATTGAGCAATCTACACAAACACTCCTGCTTTTAGAGTTTGGTGCCTTTACACAGAAGCCTGAAGAGAGTTTGAGTCAAACTTTCAATCGTTACAATCATCTTCTAAGTAGGATGATGAAGAATGACATTGGAGGTGAAGTTATCGAACAAAAGGTCACGTTCACGAATGGGCTTAGATCTGAGTGGATGGTGGTGGTGTCAACAGTCAAGGTACATGAGCAGTTCAAGAATTATACCTTGGAAAAGCTTGTAGGAATCCTAAAGTCACATGAAAATAAGGTGACAAAAGAAGTGAAATTTGTTTCTGGGATGGGATCTCTGGCCCTAGTTGCGAAGGGCAAGAAAGTAGCAGAAGATGGTTGAGAGTCTGATCTTTCTGATTGTGAGCTTACAAATGAAGAGTTGGTGGTAATAAGTACATGTTCGTTATTGTAGATGATTTTTCTCGTTTTCACTTGGGTGTATTTTCTTAAGCATAAATCTGAAGCCACTCCCAAGCTCAAAGACTTCATAAAGCATATTGAATTACAACCGCGAAAGCTGGTTCGCAATATTCGCAGTGACAATGGGTTGGAATTAAAAAACCAGGAGTTTGAAGAATTTCTGACTGCAAAAGGAGTTTCACATAACTTTTTGGCTACATACACTCCACAACAGAATGGAGTCGCTGAAAGGTGAAACCAATCATTGTGTGAGGCTGCAGGAACCATGCTCTCATTTGCGAATCTTCCACTATATTTATGGGCTGATGCGATTGGGACAACTTGTTTCACCCAAAACCATTCAATTCTTAATAAACAATTTTCTGTCACTCCCTATGAAATCATAAACAAACGAAAACCTAACGTAAAGTTGTTCTATGTTTTTGGTTCCAGGTGCTTCATCTTTAATTCCAAAGAACATAGGAGCAAATTCAATGTGAAGGTTGCCTAAGGCATTTTCTTGGGATATTCATTGACCTCCAAGGCATACAGGGTTCTTAACAAACGATCAAAATGAATAGAAGAAACCTATTATGTCACGTTCGACGACAGCTACCTAAATAGGACTCAAGAGAATGATAGTCAATCAAAGGAGATTTTTACTAAACCAAACCCAGCTACGATTCCACTATCCAATTTCTACGAAGAGTTCATGTTACTATTTGATGAGCCAAAGAAGGCTATCTCTTCCGAATCCAAAGCGGCTGACAACAAGGTCAATGAATTGATGAAAATAATTGACGAAGCTGCAAAAGATATGAACATAGAGCCACCAAGTGCGAATGACCCACATGACTTAAACACTACATTCCAGGAGGAGAGTTCTGAATCAACTTCCAATGTAACTTTTCAGGGGGAGCACTCAACTCCACAAGAAACCCATGAAAGTACACTACAAAGGTAGAATCCAACACTTGAAATAGAGACATTCACATCATTCGAGGGGGAGAAAGATAATACGAATGATGATTCGGATGTACAAAATGATGATTCAGATGTAAAAAATGATGATTCGGATGTATACAATGACGATTCGGATATACAGTCAGAATTTGAGGACATAAATGCTAAACTGGATCCTTCTTATGATCCTAATTATCCTCCTCTAACTAAATGGACTAAAGATCATCCAAAAACGTAGGTCATAGGTGAATCGTCCTTAGGAGTTCGTACAAGAGCACAACAAAAGGCGAAGCAAACTGCTTTATTCTCAAAAGTAGAATATTGCATGTTTAATTGGTTTATCTCCAAAGTTGAACCCAAAAATGTTCAGATTGCTCTAGATCATTCAGATTGGGTACAAGGGATGCAGGAGGAGCTCAATAAATTCGAAGGAAACAAAGTCTGGACATTGATTCCTACTCCAAAGGATGCATCTGTTGTAGGGTTAATGTGAGTGTTTCGCAACAAGCTTGATAAAGAAGGAAACGTTATACAAAACAAAGCGCGACTAGTTGTAAAGGGGTATTGTCAAGAAGAGGGCATAGACTATGCAGAGACCTTCACACCTATTGCTAGGATGGAATACGTTTGCATCTTTTTGGCTTATGCAACACATTAGAATTTTGAAGTATACCAGATGGACGTCAAATGTGCATTCTTGAACGGGGATCTTGAAGAGACAATGTATATGGAGCAACCACCTGGCTTCATAAACGAGAAGTATCCTAATCATTGTTACATTCTAGACAAAGCAGTTTATGGTTTGAAACAAGCTCCAAGGTCCTGGTATGAAACTCTCACTAGTTTCTTAAAAATTTCCAACTTTAAACAAGGATCGGTTGACCCAACCTTCTGTTGGAAGAATGAGGCTGACCAGTTAATGATTTTCCAAAGCTACGTTGATGACATTATCTTCGGATCAACAAACCCCAAATTAACAGCTGAATTCTAAAAGCTAATGGAAACGAAATTTGAGATGAGTTCAGTGAGTCCAATTAACTTTTTCCTTGGATTAAACATAAGACAGAGCCAGGAAGGTATATTTATAAATCAGGAAGCATACACGAAGACCTTGCTCGCTAAGTTTGGAATGGTGGGAGACTAAAAAACGAAGGTTCCAATGGCATTCGAAACGAAACTAACTCCATCTCTTGAAAAAGCGGCTGTAGATATGACACTTTATTGTCAAATGATAGGTTCTCTAATGTATCTAACTGTTAATCGACTAGATATCATGTTTTCTGTTTGTTATTGTGCCAGGTTTCAAGCTAATATTGGAGAACCTCATATGGTTGTTGTCAAGAACATATTAAGGTATCTTAAAAGAACATCTTCACTAGGCATATGGTATCCATCAAGCTCAGGTTTCTTCGTACAAGAATTTTCGGACGCTGATTTGGGTGGGTGTGGCCTGGATAGATAGAGTACAATGGGATGATGCCAATTTTTGGATGACAAGCTTGTGAGTTGGCAGTCGAAAAAGCAAACTTGCGTATCCCTCTCAACTGCTGAAGTAGAGTACATAGTTGTTGCCTCATGCACTTCACAGATCATTTGGATTCAAAGCCAACTTCGTGACTATGTACTGAACATGAAACGAATCCCATTATATTGTGACTCTGAAAGTTCCATTCGCATTTGTCACAATCTAGTGCAACACTCAAATACAAAACACATAGCACTGAGGTATCATTTTATCAATGATCATGAGGAACATTGTAATGTTGAAATACACTGCGTGAAATCCGCTGATCAGTTAGCTGACATATTCACAAAAGCCTTGTCTGAAACAACCTTCAATATAATTCATCAAGGGCTAGGCATGATGGAAGTTGAATATGTTCTGAAACCACTTTCGCTTTCATAGTGACACTTTCGCACTCAGATTCTAAAGGATGTCATGCGAATTGCTGCGAACGCTCGCAGTAATTCGCAATCATCTTTTGTTCCGCAATCGGTGTGAATGCTCGCAGTAATTCGCAGCCATTTTATCTACATATTCATACGAAAGCTTAAGTTTCTCATGACCCACTATTCCTTCGTGGTTTGGAGCATTTTATATCCTTTTGTATATTATGTATATATTTTTATTCTAGTTTTTTTTTTAATTTTAGTTTATTTTTTTTTATTTCTACTTTATTTTATTTTATTATTTTCATGTTATTTTATTCTATTTTTATTTTAGTTTAATTTCTTCTCTTACAAAAATATTTAATGCTTTTGTTTTAATTTTATTTTATTTCTTTTTTTATTTAAAAAAACAAAAATACAAATATATTCTCTTTGTGTTTATTTATTTCTTTTATTTTCACAAAAATATAAAATATCAAAAATATTTGATGATTGAGAAGCTTTTAAAGGAACATATTCGTATTCACTCTCAGTTCATATGATGGAGCAGGTATAAATCTCTTCACCTATATACTAGCTAAGTGTCCCTAGAAGCATGATGCATGTTGTCTGAAGCCTCAACGATTCTATGTTGAAGCCTTAATGAATCGATTCAACCAATTGTTTCTTCCCAATCAGGTTGCAAGTTCACAAAAGTCATGAGCTACCTTACTCTTCTCACTTTGATCTTAGAGTTGTTTTCTTGGTCACTTTCGCATAGTAGAGGTACATTCATTTCTTTGGAACCATCTCACATTTCTCCATCACTTTCGCATTCATGATCGTAACCCTTGAGACTCTCATATATTGCCACTGAGGTTTACGGTTACACAACATTTGTGTTAAATGATCTTAGTTTCATTCAACCACAAACTGAGTGAAACCCAATATTCAACACACTTTTATGAATTGACGGTGAACAATTAAATGTTCTAGATTTTTCACCAAGGAATTAACGAAACTCCACTTTCGTGGAATGTACCAAGAAATTTCTTTTTCTTTTGCGAGATCTTAATGAAATGTTCTAGACCTAAGACGTTTCTACCCAAGTCACTAAAATAATTCCAAAGCTACTCGTTCAACTGACTACACTAGTCACACGAGTACTTCATCCCAACGTTCGTACTTATATCAAGTTTCGGAGTTTGGTTGAAGCTAAAGCCACCCTATAAAGCCTACATAAAAGATGTCTTTCACTGTTCCTTGATAAACATGTGATCGTAATTCAACGGGGAACCGCATAGACACTTCTTAGTCTCTCTTGACTTCGAAGGAAGAGATCTTTTCCCGGGATCCACTGTTTCGTGTCTTAAAATAGACATCACTAAAATCCCATACATATGCTTTGATTTATTTCTTTATCTTTAGCACAATCTCGCACAAAGATCCTTGTAATTTTCAAAAGTCTGGTTCGTGGCACTCACATTTATTTTTTAGTTTCACAGTTCAACCTAAGTTTACTTAAAAGCGAAAGTTTGTATCTATATACGATAGGTGGAACGCAACTTAAACTGCGAAAGGGTGAAGTTGGCGCAACATTTTCTCATGGATAGGAATTCAAAAGCGTACGTGAAAATTTGAACGAACGTTTACTTTTCCGCCGCCTGACACATGTTTCGGACGTGACAGTTGTCAAATCGCACTTTTGCAGACAACTTTTTAGTACCCGATACAATCTCTCTGCGTATTTCTCTCACCAAACAAATGGTATAAAGATTTTTGAAGATACATCTCTCTTTACCACTACCAAATACTCTCAAAGATTTTCGGCGATCAGAAAGCTCTCAACTGTTCATCTTCTTCTTCACGAAATCATCAATAGCGGGATCCTCTGAAACTCCTTTTGTTCAAGAATAAACAGGGCAGTCATCCTTTCTGGTCATCAAGCAAAACCAAAACTTGATTCTCGATCTCAATCCTCTCAAGTATGTCAGCTTCATGTTACCGATCGTCGAGTACTTGAAATACTCACCACTAGTTAAAGATTTGACCACATCAGATATTGTTCTGATGTCTCTCTTATCGAAGGATTACTCATCCGCTTGCTACATCAAGGAAGAACAACGAATCACCTTTGAAGTTCACAACCAAAAAACCTCAATCACTAAGTCCTGATTTTGTTCCTTGCTAGGGCTTTCTCAGACCGATGATATGGTATACCCTGATTCCATCTCAATTGCCATCATGGAGATGTTCTACCAAATGGGCTACAAAGAAACCCTAACTATGATCTCAAAATTCAGGAAGCCCAATTTATCACTGCAATGGAATGGGTTCTTTACCCTATTGTTTAAAAGCTTTTTGGAGCGTGTGACCGGGTTGGATTGTGCCAGTAAGTTGTTTATGACAATTATGTATGGGCTCTACTATGGAATCAACATCGGTTTTGGATATGTTCTTTGGTCTCAATTGGTACAAAGCACCCATTCAACAACAAGACACAGTAAAATCTCCTGTGCTCGATTCTGGACAATCGTTGTTCAGAGGGCAATCGAGAAACTCAACATTCCAGTGATTTAGGACTCCTTCATGTCTGCCATATCCATCTTTCACACCACCAACATTATCCTTGCTGATAAATCAAAATTTTCATTTGTTGGCTCAATTCCTGAAGCAATGTTTCGAGATGTTCTTGCAGCTAGTAAATTTTTTGAAGCCTACAAGAAACTTCTTGTGTCAGGCTTTCTTCCTTTGACTCCTGAGATGCAGTCGATAATTGGTGACGCTGACAAACCAAAGAAAGGAGGGGAGAAAGGGCGCGGGAAAGGGGAAAAGAAACAAAGTGGTAAATAGGGTTCATTTGATCCTGAAAAAACCCCCAAGAAATGAAAGACACAAACTGGCTCATCTGCAGCAGCTCTTCCTCCAACCAAGAAGCGAAAGATAAAGAAGGTTGCTTGCAAGCCCAAATCTCCAACTCCTAGTGAAAGCGAACATTCGCAGTCTGATACTCAGTCAGACGTTCGCATTGAAGTGGACGAGCCTGTCCAAACCGAAGACACTGCTGCAACTTCACAACCAGAGGTTTCGTAGCCAATTTCCACTGCTCCTAAGGTAACTGTTGAGATTCCTGTCTCAGGTCCTATTTCCACTGATTTTGTTGAGACTATATCTGTTCCCTCTCTAACAGCCACCGTTTCAACACTTATCTCTGTTGCTCCATGACCACTTGTCTCATTAGGTGTTTCACAACCTTCACCTATTTTCACCGATTCTACCATCACACCAACAATAACTATTGAGCCTACTGTTTCTGTCAACACATTTAATGCGGAGGCAGGAGCTTCAGGTTTCGCAACTGGTCATTCCACACCACCTATTTCCCCTCTTCACAATAATGACCCATATATGATTTTCGGTGATGATGACGACTTCGTAGGATTCACCTACAATCCATTCAACATCAGGACTGAAAGTGATGATGAAGCCCTTGTCACGAGAGGGCAACTCAAGGCGATAAATGAAAAACTAGACTCGCTACTTTATGCTACAAAGACAACATCCACTGATGATTATTCTTAAGCAATGGTCAAGTCCATTCTTGAGACCCTTACTAAATAGCACTCCACCAATCTTGAAAAGATGAACAAGGCAGTAGATGCTTCTACCACAGTCTATAACAAAACGACTGAAAAAGTAGATAAATTAATACCTGATGCTCAAGTATTCATGGAGAAATTCCATAGCACCTTTGAGACTGCAAGGGCTAATGAAGTCATTTCTAGTCTGGGCTCAACACTTAAAACTGAGAAGGCGAAACTTCAAGAGGTTCACACTGGTCTTAAATCTGACCATGACGAGTTCCAGTCATCCATCTCCTTGCAAATATCTAAGCTTCAAGATGATCTGGCTATGGAGAGAAAAATTATGGATGTTCTTGCCATGAAGACTGAAAAGGTGAAAGTCGTGACAGTCAAACCTGAAAATGCTGAGAAACAAGTCAATGATTTGTTATCTAAGAAAACTGCTGTGAAAAGCTACTCCGCAGTCGTCACTGACATGCTTTTAGATATCACTGAGACTCGTGACTTAATGATTACGATTACGGCAAAGAAGCATCTCACTAAGAAACTAAGGCATGTCTTCTCCATGCTTCATCGACTGGAAGGTGTTCCGGAATCTAGCTCCATTCTGAAACAAGGGGGAGAAGGTGCGTCACAATCAAAGAAGGAAGACCCTAAACCTTCAGTCAAGCACACTGTCAAAAGCAAATCTGAGCCTAAAGAAAAAGAAAAACTTTTAGTGAAGAAACCATTGTTGACAACAACGAAGATGAAGAGCATGATGAAAACGAGCTCAAAAGAAGAAAGGCATGAGAGGCTAAAATGGATGAACATCAAAGAATAATACGAGAGGCTGAAGCGAAAGAGAAAGCAGAACACGAAGCTCAAGTTACTCTGGAAAGCCGAAAGTTGTTATTTCCAGAGTGGACTTTGAAGCGAATTTAGAACGAAGTTGTGGATATGCCGAATCAATATTGGCTAGAACCAGTTGTGTCATTCGAGCTTCAGAATACACAAGATTTGCAAATGGATCTGCCAATAATTCGAAAGCCTTCAAGTTTCCCTCCTTTGTGAAAGTAGCAAATGTCCCTTCCACTGATAATGTGTTGTTCAATTGCTCTTCTCGCTCTATCTCATGCATATGCAACCACAATATGAAACATGGAGTGCTAGCAAGATTACTTTAGTGAAGGTCACAGGTCCAATCGAAACCGAAAGCTTCCTTAATGCAAAGTTTAAGGTTGTGAGAGGTTCTCGAATTCACTCTCGAAGACCTGCCATGCCTCAATCCCTATGACTAGATCATGCTTTACAACTTACTACCGAGAGACGGACAGAAGTAAGAGCTCATTATTGCTCACCTCAAATTGATGATAGTTTCGTATATTCAAGAGGTTGGCAAAATGGATGGGGAAATTACTGTTGTACTACAAAGGAAGCCATCTTTTCTCCCCAAAGAAGCCCCAGAAGGGTTTGAGAAGTTGAAGCCTGGGAAAATATACAAGGAAGGATGGTATGTGGTCTTCTAGGCGAGAGAACGAAATAATGTAGACTTTCACAAGGCTTGTTTCTTCCTCCTTGATAAACATCTGTTCTCAACCTCTTGCCTAGAGTATATTTTGGACATGGTCAATAAATTCAAGGGCAACAGCAATGGAGACAAGAAGTTCTTTTCGAATATGATTCAATGGTACATCCAGGTTTGTAAGATTCTGCTGAGCATTATTCTGAAAGTTTTTGAAGTAAAAAAGTGAATTCATCCTTAATGGACTCTCGCCTCAATTGACTCAAAGGGGGAGATTGTTGGGATTTAGTGTTGCGTCATTGTGTTTTATTTCATCGTCCATTTATGTAAACGGGCTTGGGCTTGTCCACCTGTCTTTATTAATTAGGGTTATAGTATTTAAGGTACATGCATGCACCGTCTTTTGTAATCTTGGCAATATTCTTGTAACCCTAAACACTCCTCTACAGTAGCAATTCTTAGTCGAGTTCTTCTGAGGCTGTGGGATATAATCATTAAGCATATTTTGAATCATTGTTGTGTTCTTGTTCATAATCTGTTTTGAATCTAATTGATCTTTCGAGGATTACAATCCTAACACATGGTTTGCATTTACCATAAGACTTGGAATCTAATGATATCCAAGATATGATCCAACTTAATACTTGGTAATGCATTTCAAGTTTACATGTTCAAGACAACGATTCCAAAAATACATTTTATCCAAATTTTTGGATGTATTTGAATTAGTATGTATTTTGGATATCTGAATGAACTATTACTCAAAACTAATTCCAATAGATATTAAAACTATCATATAGGTTTTTTTATCATATGTCTTAGCAAATAAGACTTATATTTATCATAAGACTTACAAGAAAATGAATTCCAAAGTCATATCCAACTGGAGTTTTCGCAACACAATTCTTATTTTCAAGAATATGATTTCACAATATTACATATCATTCAAATATTTGAATCAACATTTTGAACTATTGCTAACATACCTGTTTCATAGATTTCATGACTTTTCTTTTAAATACAAAACTTATGAAATATTTTACCTTTAAATGAGTCAGAATAGTCTCATGAAAATTGTATAAATAGTTTTTGAAGCATAAGACCATATACTAAACATTTTGGAGAATGAGATGTCATTTGATCCAATGAATAGTAGCAAGAGCCCAATATTATGATCAAATCTACATCTTCTTGTTTTAGTCCTCTTACTTCCATTTAGTCACTGCACATTCTTAGGAATGCCATTACTTTATCCCTGGTAACATACTCAAGGATTTGAAGTTATTTTCCAATGGTATTATAATTTCATATTTGATTGTAGACTAAACGTTCACGGGAACGAGTTGTCATTTTGATCCTATGGATTGAAGCAAGGGCTCCTAATCCATGATCAAATTATCTTTTACACGTTTTAGTCACATATTGAGCTTTAATGCTTTCCAAGTCCCTTTATTATTTTGTAAACGATAGTTTATTAGAATAAGTATCAAAATAAGCTTTCCTAGGTATATCACCACTACTTGCATGGGCAACTGACTTTCTTCTTTTTTACACTTCTATTGATGATACTGAATATGGGGCTATTTAAAGTTGCAGTTTCTATGATTGGCCCATGTTAGTCCCAAAGGGTGTCAACATGCCATTCAACTCCTTAATGGACATTTCCAAGTTGTTCATATCCAAATCAAGGTCAACTAATTATATGCACATGTTAGCTAGATAATAACCATATTTGACTCTTAACTAAATGAAATTCCATTTCACTTCAATATGTTTATTTGATAACTATTCTTAACAGTTTCAAAATGTAGTAGGTAGAGGAACCTTAGGTATAGCTTTAACTAAGACATGATCTTTATATTCGTAAATGAGAACTATTCCCAAAATACGAAGTTGAATTAGAATGATCTTCCTTGCAGTTAATCCTTTTTAGAGGTCTTATAGCAATAGATTTTAGTGGATTATCTTATAGATATCATTCAATATAAATTCCATTATGGATTGTTTTATTAATTCTTTAAATATTTTTTTCAACCCTAATTTATTATTTACCAAAGCAAGGATCCATATCTGGCTTTCCGATATGTATAGGGATGTCATCAACACACCACAGAGTTTTTTAGGTAGGTAATGCATTTTTCCAGTTTCAGTCTCCATGAAACTCGCAAATATTTTAAGATCCATTAAAACTATTTACAGGCATGTTAATCTCGAATTGCACATCCTCTATTTATGCCTAGGATACCGAGGTCTCAAAAATAAGATGGTGAACCAACCTTGCAAAAATGTGTGAGGTTCTCTAATTGACATGTCGGTTAACCACACATGCCCCACAAATTGACAATAAGGAATAATGTACATTTTTCATGGGTTAGCGACTATTTACTTTTTCCTAATATAACTAATACGATTTTTCTCTAGTACTTTATATGTTATACTTTTAGCGAGACATCGTCCTATCAAACCCTTTCGGCTAACGACAATCAACTACACAAAGAAGCAGTGAGTGAAAAGCACACACATTCAATGGTCATTTTATATGCCATTTCCTTATACCCCTCTTATATCATGGTCTCATGAATGAGGCGTACTATTCATTCGACTAACAATGTTTAATTAACACATGTGAGGACACACGTTGTATTATTCTTATATATATAGTAATCATATTACATATATAAATCTTTTTGTTTTATATGTACTATATATAAACTATTATACTTATATGTAAGGTGTATTTTAAGCAATTTAAAAATACATGATTTAAACATATTATCTTTAATTAACTTTTAATTAATTTTAAATCAATTATCTATAATTTCAAATTACTTAGGCATATTTATCTTTCTAATTTAATTATTCATATTTAATAGATTAAAACAATATTTAAATCTAAAGATAAACCCTAAAATTTGAAATTATAGATTAGAACCTGAAACCCCAAAATCTGCGAAGAGCGTGCCGCATCTTGATATTAACAAGCTTCTTTCGATTTTATCAGTTTTTTCAAGTAGTGCTTATAACTAAAGCCTAACGGCTCCGATACCACTTTTGGATTTTCTATGCATCTATACATGAATTTTAGGCAACGGAAGCAATTAATAATAACCCTAAGTGTACATGCACCTTAGATCGAAGTTTTACTATTATGACAACCTACTTTCAAATCTACAAGACTAATGATATAAAGATGAATAAAATTGTGAACCTTTAAAGTAAAATCATATTTAAATTTATTCCCTTAAAGATATTGAAGTCTTGGTTGCTTTTGGAAGGATCTTGCACCCAAAACAGGAATGCCTCTAAAGGCTCACACCCAAAAGTCTAAAATCCTAGAAAACAAAGGAGAGAGGATGTGAGAACTAGATTCTCACTCTTTCAAAGGTCAGGATCGTATTTATGAAGGTCAGATGGGTCTTTATATAGTTGAGGCAACTTGTAGATAAATCTAATTTGAATCAATTAAATAAGCATATTTAATCCCAATTCAAATCATTTCCTTATCTATTACCATGAACAATTGTAGAAGCTCCTAGGTCCTCTCTAAAATCATCCACCCTTTTAGGGTTTCCATAATGTTCCTCTTTCTCAACTATTGAACTACTAACATTCAGTCCCTATATTTTTTAAAAAAAAATCCTGATTAATTCTAATTAAATCCAATTAATTCTAAATTAATTTTAACAAGTTTCTAATTAATTTATCAAGCTATGATAAATTAATAAATTATTTATCTCGCTTTCTTAAATCCTCTTCTAACAATTTAATCTCTTGAGGGAAACCCTAAAAGGACTTTGTTATTGTACCCAAAGTTATGCCAATTAGTTATGACATTGGACATCTATTTCCAACAGAAGGCTCTTCTAGTTCAACAAGGATGTGTACCAACATTGGAAGGAGAAGCAAAACTATTGACAGACATGGAGGCTAAAAAGAAGGTGCATTTTCTGGCAAGAGCACATAAAGTTAATATGTTGATTTTGACATACAAAGTACCGAGAGAGGTCACAGATCAATGCTAATAGGCTTTGGTAGAAACTTTGTGACAAGTATCAGAATAATTTTATGATAAGTAGGCTGTGTTAGAAGCAACATTTGTATATACTTTGGATATCTGAAAGTTCCCAAGTGAAGAATCGTCTGGATAACTTTAATAGAATCATCTTGGATTTACAAGGTGTGAATGTAAAGATTTAAGATGAAGATCAAGCACTTATCCTCTTATGTTCACTGATGAATTCTTATGAGAATTTCATTGATACCATGTTATATGGTATGACAACGATTATTGTGAATGATGTGAAGGGTTCTTTGATGTCCAAGGATCTGGAAAGAAAAGTTTCCAATTCATGTTTGTTCACATGCGTAGGAAGAACATCAAATAAATGTGGTGGCAATATAGAGAAGTCAAGTTCCAAATATAAAGCTAATATTAGATGTTATAACTGCAAGTAAAATGGAATTTCAGAAGAGATTATCCATAACTGAATAAATGGAATCATGGAGTTGAATCAAGAAACAATAACATAGTAGTTACGAATCAAGGAAATTCTGATGAAAGGGATAATGGTGAAGTTTTGGCTATACGTACAACTAGTTCTGTTGATGCTTGGATCATGGACTCATGAGCATCTTTCTAGTTCGATAGTTTTTAATAGTGAAATAGAACAATAAAGATGGGTGATGATGGGATGCGTAGTATCAAGAGAAGTGGAACAATACAGATCAAGATGCATGATGGTATGGTCAGGAAATTAGATTGATGGTCTATCTTGGATATTTGAAAGAACCTGATCTCTCATGGAACTTTCACAGAGGATGGACATAAGTATTTTGGAAAGGGTGACAGGGTAAGAGTCTCCAAGGGTTCCCTTTTGGTTATGAGGGAAAGATGAATCATGGGATTTATTTCTTGAAAGATTGCACAGTGAGAGGAATGGTAACTGTATGCTAATCGTTGGATTAGTATGATGATGAACAAAGTTATGACATCACAAAACGGAGAACATGAGTGATGAGGGTATGATAAAGAGTAAACAAGGGCTGTTTGGTGGAGATGTAACTAGACAATTTAAACTTGGTGAAGCTTATGTTCAAGAGATGAAATGCAAGGTGAAGTTCAATTCGGTTCAATACTCAAGTATGGAGATCCTCAAGTATGTTGACTTAGATTTATGGGTCCTTCTCTAGTGAAATCTCATGGTGGATGTTAATAATTTGTATCTTTTATCGGTGACTACTTAAAGAAGGTTTGGGTGTACTTTCTGAAGATAAAAGATAAAGATGAAATGCTTATGCGATTTAAGGAGTGGCAGTCTATTGTTGAAAAGCAGATAGGGAACCAACTCAAGTCACTTTGAACATAAAATGGGTTAGAGTTTTGCAAGGATTTGTTTGAAAACTTCTACAAAACAGAAAGTATAGTGAGGCATCACACTATACGACAAACACCACAACAAATCAGATTGACAAAGCAAATGAACCAAAAACTGATGGATCATGCTAAGTACATGAGACTATTTACTAATTTATCGGAGCAATTCTAGGCGGAAGAAGCTACTCTGCTTGCTATTTGGTGAGTAGATCTCCATTAACTGTAACTGATTGTAATACTCCACAACAGGTGTGGTCTGGGAAACCTTCTAATTATTCTGATTTATGAATGTCTAGATGCCATGTTTACGCTCATTTAAATGATGGTAAACTGGAGCAGAGGGAAATGAAGTGCATATTTCTAGGAAATGTATTTAGAGGAAAGGTTATCGTTTATGGTGTACAAAAGAAGGAAAGACTCAAAAAATAATTATTAGCAAAGATGTGACCTACGCATCTGCTATGTGTAACTAGAGAGGACGTGGTACAGATGTTGTAGGGAAGGATCAAGGTGCTAGCCATAAGGTGGAGTTTGAAACACAAACCCCACATAAAGTTCTGATAAATGAGGAATAACAAGGTAGCATGGAACATCATAGATGTGAGGAATCCCGTATACAACCCAATAAAGAAATGCCTGGTGATGATGATGCTAGAAAGGATATTTTAAAGAAGCTTCTGAAGTACGACCTTGTAATGAATGATTTAGGAGTTGAAAAGAAGTTATCAAAAATGGATATTTGGAGGAAAAGAAGAGCAGGATGGTTATATATTTCTTACTGCATTGAGAAGATCTTGCACCCATTCTATTGTGATTAGTCCAAACATGTTGGTACTTCTTTGGCAGTTCTAGTTAATTGGGGGAAAGCTCATTAGGAAGTGGTCAAGTGGATCTTGAAAATTGAAGGGATCGTTTAATGTTTTTTTTGGTGTATGGTTCTTATGCCTGATATACATAATTGGTTGGGTTTTTAGACTCATACCATGGAGGCGATATGATGATAAGAAGATCATTAGCATTTGGTCTCGTTCAAAGTCTCTTTTTGAAGGTGTAGAAACCTATCATGTTCTATGACAGGTTTAACACTCAAAAGTATGATACCAAGGAGAATCCAAAATACATGTTGACATGGTCATTGCCCATAGATAAGTTCAACCTTTGCTTATACTTGGTTGATCTTCGCAGGTGTTAAGTCCCTACGGGGAATGTTTGTAGGAAGAGATAGAAATTTCTTGCTATTTGGAAGATTTCTGAGGACACTTAAGTTAAGATGGCGATTGTTAATGTGACTTGATAATTTGGAGCATTCTTAAGGAGAATTTGATTTTAATAGAGCATTTGGAATTCAATGGAGCACCTAAGAAGTAAATGAGCACTTGATAAAGGAATAAAGCATATAAGAAAGAAATGGGGCATCTAAGAAAGGAATGGGGTATCTAAGAAAGAAATGGAGCACCTAAGAAGGGAATGGAGCATCACTAATGGTCCATGATGCAAGGAATCACCATTTATGGAGATGGTGTGCCATTTATAAGTAGATATTCTACTTGAGAAGTAGATATGCTTGTTGGGAAGCATATACACCACTTTGGAAGCTTGATGTGCCACACTTGAAGAGGATGCACCACTATTATACAAGATACGCTATGCACCATCTTGGTGCAAGGTTGCATCACACGTGTTCTTGATGTGCCATGATATCCCTTGACGCTTCACTTATGATGTATGGTACACTAGGATGCTCAGGATTATCTAAGGATGCTTGAAAGTTGAGGATGCTCGATGTAAATGCCCTAAATGGCATGAAGCACCACTTTGGTGGGGAGTACGCCATCATGATGGAGATTCTCTATCATGATGCGCCATGATCATTCCTGATGAGCCATCTTGGATCAGTATGCTCCATCATGTGTGTTGCAAATTCTCAAGCAATGTATCTCTATGATGAAGGTTCTAGGAGCGACTACATGGCAGATTGTGATTGGTTGAAACCTTTCATGGGTCTATGGATTAATAGGCTTGGCCCATTAGGGTTTTAGTTATGATCCCTAGTTTATAAATACGTATGTCTACTAGTCCTTTGTTGGTATCTTGAATTCTTGTGAGTAGGTGAATCTCTATTGAATTGTATTTGTAACCTCTATTTGAGAACTCTTGAATAAAGAATACCCCATTCATGTCCGTATGTGTAGGTTTACATGACCGAGCCAGATAAATATTGAGTCTTGTATGCTTTTGGTTTCACGTTTTGTCCGCTTTACTTCTTAACACCCTAGATTTTGGGGTTTTCACACTACTTGTAGACATCAACCCTAATGTGAGTGATAGTTCAAGTGTTCTTTCCATTCTTGAAGTTGGGTTTGATTAAAGTGAAGATTGTTGCTCACTTTTGGTGGATTCTTGGTGGAGTTGGCTTGGATTCTTGGTAGAGTTGGCTTGGATTCTTTCCTCCTAGGTATCCCTTGATTTAATCTCATAGTTCTAGGAGGTATGAACCACTTTCACACCTCCTATTTCTACTTCAAAATCATTAGAAGTCATGTAGGTGTTAGCTATGATTTGTATGTGGAGTTTGGTGATGTTATATTGTCTTTGTTTCATCACCAACAACTAATGATCTAGACTTTTTAATATTTATTACAGTGGTTAAAATCACCCCAAAGTGGGATTGGAATGGTGAAAAATGATTTGTCCCGAGATCAATGTAACTGAAAGATGTGAGGCGCCTAGGAGCGTGGCGTCCTTATATGGCCATGGAGAGCCTCCTGTGCAGTTATGTCCCGTTTTTCTATTTTGTGTTGTTTTCTCATTGGGATGTTATGTTATGATCTAGGTTGCCTGATTTAGTTGTTTGGGTGTTAAAACTATGATGCTCTATTGTGGAAGAAATTGTTTAGGATGTTGTTCATGCTAGATTATCTTCGTGATGACTAGGTATGAATTGGGGTGTTAGGTTCATGCTAGTATGAGGAATATGTTTTGAATGTGCTATATGATTATTTATGCATGCTATGTTTCTGGATATATTCTTCTTTATGGTGTAGGAAATTTGCATGCTAGTGATGTAATATGCTTTCATATGGTGTTGATAAAATATACATGATTACATAGTGATGTATAATGTTGTATAGTGATGTAATATCCTTTAAAATGGTGTGTGTTTTGTTATGTATGATTAAATGGTGAAGAATAGTGATGTAATATGCCTTAAAACCTTATATAATAATCAAGCAAGATTACATAATGATGAAAAGTGAAGAATGTTGTATGACCCTTGTGAGAAAATTAATAATAAATTATTTAATATGGGGAATACACTTAGAGGGGCAAGAGTAGTAACCTAAAGTTAGGTGCGTACTCTATGCGGATATAGCGACGAATTAATAGGTTCAAAGAGTGCCTATAAGAAAAGAGCTTAAGCAAAGGTGTAGTCAAATGGTTTTTTCTAGAAAACCATTTCGATACATGATCTCTCAGGGAGGCGTTGGAGTGATGCTGGCGAGGTGTGGACGTCAGATCAAACATCACGTTTGAGTGGGGGTAACGACAATAAAAAAATACCAAGTGTACCACTCTCGAACGACAACGCATTGTACTTGTAAATGCAACGTCGGAGTAGTGCACGCAACGAATCAAAGGCAATATTACGAGTGAGAGTTGCGCCTCACTTATTGCATTAGGTCGAGTCGAACATGTTATTAATGAATGGGGTAATGCCTTTTGGGGTTAACGATGATATAAACACATAATAGTGAAGAATAATGTGATGAATTGAGTGAAGAAATAATGGGGTGTACATAGCGATGAATAATAAAACTAGTGATTATAGCGAAGAATAATTATTAATAATTATTGTGAAGATTAAAAGTGTTGATAATGTGTAGATTAGTAAATGCAATATATTATAGTGATGATATGTGAAGAAATGCAATGTGTGTGGTAAAACATGTTATGTGATGATAGTTTGATTCGTTGATCCGTATGGGATATGTATGTTTTCCGCTTCACTGTACTTATGATTGTCTCATTAAGTTGTTGTCGACACTTGGTCTTGTGTTTTGCCATGTTATGCCTTGCGATGAAACAGGTTGTTTAGGAATGATGCTTGGTGAGGTGGGGAACTTCTTTTGGATATATATGTTTGTGACAACTAGAAAATTTTGAGGCAAACGAAGTCTAAAGGGGTTTTGTCACTTAACCCCTTATACTTTAGTTATATATTTCATTTACATTCCTAAATATATTTTACTTTTAAATACTTTTATTTATTTACAAATTAATTATTTATATTAAATATCTAATGACATTTCTTTTTATGAAATATAAAATTATAATGTTTATATAATTTTTCGATATTTGTTATCACTATTTCATAATAGTTTTTTCTTATTAATTTTTCGGAACGATATGTTGTAATATATTTATTTTGAAAGAATGTATTATAACATTTTTAATAAAATTAAAATACAACATGTGTTTAAAAAACGAATAATTAAATAAAGTGGTTTTATAGAACATTTAGGATAGATACGGATAAATTAGTTAAACTTTTATAAAAAAAAAACTATTTGAAGAGGTTAACCATTAGAATTATTATTTAATTATAGGTTAATTTATTATATTGATGATGTGACAATAATTTGAAGTCCTGATATGACTTAACCTCGCTTGAAGGTTATGCACCCCCTCTCCACGTGGCCACATTCAACTTACTTGTCATACCAGTTTTACTTTCTTTATTTTCTTTTTTCAATACTAGTTGTGAGACACATATATTATACGGGTTGATTAAAACAAAATGTTAAATATGAAAAATTAAATTGGAAGTTTGTTTGAATTTGAAAATTGTGAGAAAAAAAATATACAACAAATAAATAAATTAAAATTTTGTATTTAGTTATCAAACTCGTGTATTAAAAGAGTTAACTATAACAAAATGTTACAGACAAAGGTTTAAACTGTAAACTTATTTGAAATTGAAACTGAAATTTAAGATTTAAAATTTAAAATTAATAGTTATTATAGTAGATTTAATTTATGGAAAGTAAATAAATGATATATTGGAAATGAAAAATGAAGTAAATGACAAGTGGAAATAAACATATATCTCAAAATTATAACAAAATGACATGTGGCAAAGTAAATAAGAGAATGACATGTGGCAAAATCATTCTTATTTATTAGGATAGACTAGCTTATACCACTATAAAATCACATATAAACAAAAAGAATTACTCAATTGTTAATCACATTATCCATCATATTTTCTTCAGAAATGTGACATACATTATAATACTAGGTGTGAGACTCGTATGTTATACGGGTTTGATAAATCAAAAAATTAAATATGAAAGTTTAAACAAAATTTTATTTAAATTCGAAATTGTAGATTTAAAATTTAAAATTTAAAAAGAAACATATTAAATATCATATGAGTACTGATATTGTAATTTATTGTTTATTTTTAATTAAGACAATTGTTAATTGAGGTGTAATTATGATATGTTAATTAACAAAATATAAAAAAAAAAAAATTAGAAAATGACAAGTGGTGAAATGGATAAAACAATTATTCAAAAATACTAAAAAATGACATGTGGCAAAGTTAATAACAGAGTTACATGTGTAAAAATTATTTTCATTTATTAGGAATGATTTCCCATACTCCAATATATGGAAACTCACTTTTTTCATGTCTCCAAACCTATTCAATGTTTAATTTAAAAATAAATGCAAAGTAATTACAATCATATAATACTGATTCACAAAATACTAAAAACATACGAAACTAATTAAAAACAAACAAAATTATTTTGGTACAAATTTTGATACGTGGCGTACAACGAATCATAGCTTGAAATCCATACAAAGTTGTGGTACCACAATCGGAGGATCAGTCTCCATCCTTTTTCCTCCATTCCACAACGATATCCTCCACCCACATGAATATTTAATATAATCATGAGTAATTCCATATAGCATAACTCAGTAAAATATCTATTTCAAAAATGAGGAGATCATATGTAAAAAAATATTTCAATTCAATTTGTATTTAGTAGATATATTTTGAAATCAATATTTATTATTTTTTATAAGTTCATGATAAAATTAGAAAACAAATGCATCAATAATAACTCAGTTTATTTTACATTAAACCATATATTTTATTTATAATAAACTTATAGTAATATAAACATTTAATTTTTTTAAATACAATTAAATGAAACTGTTTTTTATTTAATTATGAAGGCAATTGGATAAATAGGGGGCGGCAGAGACAGTTTTATGCGGCCAACAGTTTGTTTATTAAAGTATTGTTTTACGTCGTTTTAGTGTATGAAACGAGGCGTGGCGTAATCGCATAGGTTTTTTAATCCATATTAATCATTTTTTTTGTCGCGTATAATAATTTATTGTCCTTATCAAACTATCGAAAGGACAAAAGTATCATAAAATATTGATATGATTTTATAACTACATCAATATAATATTATCCACATAACTCAATAAAATTAATCACGAACGTATAATAAAAATATTAGGGCAAAAATATGACACACAAATACACTACAAGAATAATGATCGTTAGTGGCGATGGACGCTCACAACTAAAAATCATGAATGTCGCCGCTAATACCTTTCGTAGCGACCCGTTGCTGTTGAAGGGTTGTCGTTGTTGGCTCGTTGCTAATGTTCAAATTGTTGCCGAAAATGTTTACCGTAGCCACTAATATTGTTTGTTGTCACTAAAAGTGTCGCCACTAATTGTAGTTCTCTTTTATTAGTTTTTTGAAAACGTTCATTCCATATACAAAACAGACGTTATAAGATTATAAAAATTGTTATAAAAATATAAAACGGTTATAAAAACATATTACCAAAAACACATACATACATACTACACATACATACATATATAATATATATATACAATAACACATATACATACATGATACATAAATAACATATATAATATATATATACAAAAACACATATACATACATGATACATACTAATACATAAATACATACATAATACAAACACACACACACACACACACACATATATATATATATATATATATATATATATATATATATATATATATATATATACACACACACACACACAATATACATACATATACAAAATATACATTCTACATACACAAATTAAAATAAACATATATAAAACATGTGGTGGTGTGTAATCCAGCAGAGAAGAGTGGCGGTATTCCGACAGTAGGACCAATTTTCGGCAAATTTCCGGCAGACAACAGATTCCGACAGATCTTCAGCAATTCCGGCAAGGGATTGAAACAATCCGACATCACCAACGAGTATGTCACATGGGGAGAAGATAAAGAATAAGAAATGTAGGAACCCATTTTTATAACGAACGGTGAATGCGTAAGTAAGATATCTCGAGATTAATTGTGTTTTTGTAAGTATGAACACGAAGAACATATTATGAGTTCATGGAAGAAAAAAAAAAACTAAGAAAAAGAGAGAGAAAAGTGGTGGGTTCTCCCACCCATGGAGAGTTTCTCTCCCATCATGTTCTTCATGTTTTTTTTTTTTTTTTTTTTTTTTTTTTTTTTTTTTTTTTTCTTCAGTTGTTTCTTATCTTCAAAGTTCATCTTAATACAACTGAACATCATCTCTCTTCGGAGCAAGTCATTAGTGACTTATTCACTAAGTTTGATCTCACTTACTAACTTGGTTTGAATGCATTCATTGTTAAGAATCAACTTAAGTGTATACTTAATATAATACATGTTGTCTTTTATATTTCCTTTACATTTCCGCACCTAACTCACTAACTCTCTAACTCTAACTTACTATTATTATTGAGCTTTTAGATCATTTGAGATAAAGTATTCCGCAACTATACTCGTTCTAACGTTTGTTCAAGTGTGTCTCAAGTTTTTCTCTCAACAAGAAAAACAGAAAAAAATGAGTTGTTTCCGGAGTGGTGTTGTCGGAGTGGTGACAGAGAGAAAAGAGTTCACAGAAGAGAGAAAAATGAGCTGAAGGGGGTTATCTCTGCGAAGGGGATTAGCGACGACGACTTTTAGCGATGACAGATAGAGTATTAGCGGCGACAAAAAGAGTATTAACGACACCGTCGCCGCTATCAGTGTCACCGCTATTGGTATTTACGGTTTCGATTTCCAATCCTTGGATTAGGGACAAAATCAACAGCTAAAGTTTCACCTCATATTTCGACGCGGATTGGGATCGATAGGTATTAGCGGTGACAACCACCTTTAGTTGCAACACATAACACGAAAGTTACGTGTCACCGCTAAAGGTGGTTGTCGATGCTAATGCCTTTTATTCTTGTAGTTATATTATAACATTGAAAATTTAAGTTGCCCATGGTTTAATAACGACGCCAATCTAGTTTACTAAATAAAAAGTAAGACCATTTATTTGTTCTAAAACTGATACCATTTGATGCTTTGCAATTGGTCTATCAAAAAATATGACACACAAAAGCTATGGTTGCACGTTTATCAACGTAACCCGAGTCTCGTACAAATATGTTAGGGGAGTTGGGATATGTAATAGCCATGCTTTAATAGAATACCTTCAGACAAAATAAAAAAATACATAAAAGATATTAAATACATATTATGAAAACACGTCCACATTGTAATGATCCCCGCATATAAAACGTCAACACATGATAAAGAATGCAATGGTGTGTGTTTGAAGAAAGAAGTGATGCATGATATAAACTAGTATTTTGTCCACCGCGCGTTGCGGCGTTGCGGCGATGCCAATATGTTCTATAAATTAAATTTTGACGATTGTATTAATAAAAGTTGAGTATTGTTATATTTGTTGGTAGATAAATGTAGAAGATCAGTATAACTGAGAAACTATCGATGGATGGGATAACATTGGAAGTTTACAAAGCCTAGGAGGTGAAAGTGATATTTAACAAAGTTCAGAATCAAGGAGTCAAAGTGACATTTAACAAAGTTGACAGATGGTAACCGTATGAAAATCATATTATATATATTATAGGGGTTTAACATGAAACTTTAGAAAATAGAGGGGGTGAAAGTGACATGTTAGAAAGTTCAAAGTTGAGGGACTGAAATTAACATTTTACGAAATAAACGGCTGGGTATAAAAGGGTGAAAGTGACATTTTAGAAATTTCTATTTCGAAAGATTGAAAATGACATTCTTTAAAGTATTGGGTAGAAATCATCATTTCTGAAAGTTGAGGAGTAGAGGGTGGAAACAATAATTTTTTTAAATTTGAGGGGAGGTAACTTTGTTGGAAACTTACACTCACATTACCTTTTAAATTTAAGGGGGGGGGGGGGGGGGGGGGGGTAACTGTCGCTGGAAACTTACACTGACGTTACCTTTTAATGACATTATTTATGTGTCTAAAATAATATTAAGTAAATGTTTATATATGAATTCATTTTCACACAAATAAAAAACCTATAAATACCTATTTTACAAGTAATATGCATATATTAGGCGAATCCCATATAATTATATAGTTAAAATAACTCTTACCAAATTATTATTTAATATTTCTACTTGAATAATCAATGTTAATAGTAAAGCAAACATATAATTAAGTTATTAGTTTTATTAAACATTATATTTTAAAGCATTGTGATGTATACCATTAATTGATAATTTCATAAACAAATTTAAGTTGTGTAAATTATATATCACATGTATGATGATTTATATATAATGAATAACAAAAAGTATGAAAAAAATAAACACTACAATGTTTAATAACATAAAAATACTATAACATATGTTATTATATTAGTATTAAAAAAGATCTATATATAACGAACAACAAAAAATATGAAAAAATAAACACTACAAACTTAAATAACATAAAAATACTAAAACATCTATTATAACAATTATATTAAAAAAAAAAACTTATTTAACAATTACAAATCATACAAAAAAATATATTAAATAACATACATTTGATTTAAAGAAACACTATTATTCAAAGATTCAACAAAACTATTTTTTTGTAATTCTTAGTATACGAATAAAACTTACTTATATACTACTAATATAAGCTACAAAGTTATAAATGAAAAGAAAATAAAAAGTCATTAGTCATTAGTAATTAATAACCAAAAATTAAAAACTAAAGAGTTGTACGTTCTATATATACATAAATTAGAAAATCTTTGACTTATAGTGAGAGTTTCAAATCAATATGCTTTGAAATATATATCTATTATTATATTTTTAAAATATTGGTGATGTACATCATTAATTGATAATTTTAAAAATAATTTAAAGTTGTGTAAATTATATATGAAACGTATGATTATATATATATATATATATATATATATATATATATATATATATATATATATATATATATATATATATATATATATATATATATAAAACAAATAACAAAACTATGAAAAATAAACACAACTTTCAATAACATAAAAATACTAGAACATCTAATATAACATTTGTATTAAAAAAAGATGTATTTATAACGAATAACAAAAGTATGATAAAAATAAACACTATGACTTTTAATAACATAAAAACAGTAAAACATCTATTAAAACATTTTTATTAAAAAAACTTATTTCACACTTACAACTCATACAAAAAGAGTATACAAAAATCAATATACATTTTATATACAGAAACACTCTTATCCAAATATTCAAATATATATATATATATATATATATATATATATATATATATATATATATATATATATATATATATATATATATATATATATACAAAATCAACATACATTTGATATATGGAAACATTATTATCTAAAGATTCAACAAAAATAATTTGTTAACTCTTCATATTTAAATCACAAATCTCTTCAAACACATGAATGTTTTATGTGAGTAATACTTACTTATATATTACTAATATAAGTTACAAAGTTATGAATAAGAGGAAAATAAAAAGTAATTAGCCATTACTAATTAATAACTAAAAGTTAAAAACTCTTGAGTTGTAAATACTAAATATACATAAATTAAAAAACTCTTAAGTTGTAATGCAAGATTCAAATGAAAACGATGCATGGAAATATCTCTATTGTTAGATTTTGTTTGGAAACGACAAACGAATTAAGTGGAAGCATACTCAGAATATTTCAACGAGCAACCCGGGTTTGAGCACATTTACAGGGCTAACCCAACCCCCACAAAGATTTCTTGGGAAAAATTCCCCAATTCTGGCACCACAAGAGGTAGTTTAAGGGAATCAAACTCCGAACCTCACGCCCCACAGAGGTATAAAACTCGGTGTATTAACCCAGCTAAGCTAGATATCACATGCCTCTATTATTAAATAATGAACGAATACCCGTGTGTTGCGCATAATACAATTATATAACTGAAATATATATATATATATATATATATATATATATATATATATATATATATATATATATAACAATGGAATTGTTGTTAACTTTAATATAATAATTCTTATACTAAGTTGACATAAAACATTGTTTATGATTAATAGTTGATATAAAGTTTTGATATATTTATAGATGTTGTTTCGATTAATTAATTTTTAAAAAAGTTATTTACTTAACATTTAATTTCTATCATTGTAATTAATTTAAAACATCAAACATTTTTTTGCTTTTAAAGGTAACAATATGATTTTTGTATATAATGTTATTTTTAGTTTAAGGATGTTGCTATAAGTTATTTTTAAACAATTTATTTGGTAACTATTAATTATTATAAAAGCAGATTTAGGGAAAAAAATTAGTTAATTTGGGATTATAGTGTATGTTTTACATTTAACACCGCAATTTATAACTTTTAACTATTTACAAATACTAGTTGGATTTCTTTTAAGTTTAATTAAAATTTCTATCTAAGTTAAACCTTAAACGCTATAATTATTATAAAAATAGTTTTAGCATTTCTTTTTATAACACCTGGTTTTTCGTAACAGGTACTAACTCAAGAGATATAGATCATTACGAGATGAGTAAGTGATATAAAGCCTTGAGTTGCTTTAAAATGAGAAGTGCTATTTAGAAAAAGATAGTTGAGGAGAGTTATAGATCTTATTGAGAGGATTCCTTGGATATAAAGATCATAAAAAACGGAGTCTGTATGAGAAAGTTATAACCGTTTGAGGATTAAAATAAAAGTACATTGCTATTTTGATCAAATCAACAAAAGTCAAGTCAATGGTCAACTATTGACCACCACGACATGAAGATATATACGCCACAACGTGGCAATGAGTGAGTCACTGAGACACATGTCGACCAGAGAATGACATGTGGCAGTTGATCTTTACGAAGTGCAAGAGGATCCCCCATGTCGTGGCATGAGTCGAGGTACATAGCAGGAGAGTGTGACACGTGGTTGAACTGAGTTATGTTTGATTACCACGACGTGTCGATGCCCAAGGTATAAAAACGAGTGTCTTGTGTCATTTTAAGAGATTTTGGCACAAGTGATGGAAGATGCTGCTCGGGAGACGTTCTCAGGAGATTATATTGGAGATGTTATACCATTATACTGGTAATATGGGGCCAAGTATGATATGGATTGAGGTATCTTTTACCCCGTTAATTTACGATTTTGATATGTAATAATTATTGAGATATATTAGACCCGAGTAAGACTTACAAGTATTCGTGATATGGAGCTATTATGAACCCGTTAGTGTCATTTTAAGAGATTTTGGCACAAGTGATGGAAGATGCTGCTCGGGAGACGTTCTCAGGAGATTATATTGGAGATGTTATACCATTATACTGGTAATATGGGGCCAAGTATGATATGCATTGAGGTATCTTTTACCCTGTTAATTTACGATTTTGATATGTAATAATTATTGAGATATATTAGACCCGAGTAAGGGTTACAGGTATTCGTGATATGGAGCTATTAGGAGCCCGTTTGTGAGATTAGTGAGAAAACGTCATGATAAGATATCGAGTTTGATAGATGTGGGTTGTAAACCCCAATATTTGAGAATTACCTGTTATGAGAGATTTAGCTAATAGCTTACGGGTTTGTAAACCCCAATATTTGAGAATTACCTGTTATGAGAGATTTAGCTAATAGCTTACGAGTTATGCTTGTTATGATTATATTATGAGATATGATTATTTTTGTGACGAGTGGTCATAGAGTATACCTAGTAGTTAAGACAAGTATCGAGGAACTTGTTATATGATGACTAGGTGTTACCATGTGACAAACTGATAGGAAACGAAGAATGGAAACCAAGACTGGAGTTAGTTTGTCGACTAACCATGTAAGTAACACTACTCTAACATCCATTGTTTGGATATTTGTGTTATCCATTATGTGAAATATATATTATGATCTATATGATTGATCATTGATTATTGATTGAGAGAGAAATAGATCTTTGATTGAGAGATTGATTATGATCGAGAGGTTGATTATTGATGAGATAGATTCTGATTGAGATAGATTATGATTGATAGATTGATTGATCTTGATTGAGAGAGAGAGAGAGAGAGAGAGATAGATAGATTCTGATTGAGATAGATTATTATTGATAGATTGATGTTGATTGTGATGAGAGGGAGAAAGAGGGGAAGAGAGAGATAGAGATCATCACTAAGAGATAAATCATAACTGTTAGATAAATCATTCTAGAGTATTAGATCTTATTGGATCTTTGGTATGTGATTTACATGATTTACATGATATATGATTTATCTGATTGTGTTATTGTAGTTGTTATTCATTAAGTCATGAGGCTTACGTTTTCGTGATGATCTATTTAGTAGGTAGATTATTTGTGACTCTCGGCTTAATTATGTACTTGCAGCCAATACGATGCTTGTGATAACTTCTTATATACCAGATCGCTAGTGTACACAAAATAAATTGTAATTTTAAATGAGAAAAGAGAAATTTTGGGGTGTACCTGGTATGAAAACCTGAGCACTACAAAGTTGGTATCAAAGTCATGGTTTAAGTGAATTAGTTTCTTATAGTAGATTCCTAATCTTAAACCATAGAGTAAAGATGATAACTGAATAGATTTAATGATTATGAATTAGATATATTATCTGACATTTAGAGATGATAATTGATCTGATCTGATGAGCATGAGTTAGATAAATAAATTATATCTAGGGAATTTTGAGTTAACAATATATATATATATATATACACACACACACACATACATATATTATTTCCCTATAAATAATGTTATGGGGCATTGCTGGGAGAAAAGTGGAGCCTGATTGTGAGATCCATATCAAAACACGAGGTACGGTGATTCGAGATACACGATGCAATGATTAGAGATATGAAATGCATATAGATAGAGAAATAGAAATGTACTTTGCTAACCATGACATGGATGGAGTGACCACAACGTGGTCATTATGTAGAATGTTATAGTCAATTTTTGAAGACCACAACGTGACGAGAGTAAGGCAACGATGTGGTGAGGAGAAGATCACAATGTAGCGAGAGTAGGAACACGAATTGGAGAGAAAAGAGACCACAACGTGACTTGATCACCATGGCGTGGTTGGGATCAGACCACAATGTGGTTACGAGAGTGAGTAGACAATATAAAGGTACTTAGAGTAGCCGGGATGGGAATTTTCATGGCGCGGATCGTAAGCAGATTGCTTTATATTAATTACAATGATTTAGAGAACAACGAGACAAGAGATGAGAGAGCATGAGATGAGATCGAGTACACGAGTAGGAGTAGGATTGATGACATTACTCCTAAGTTGAGGTAATGTGATTGAGATTAAGCTAAAGAGAGATATTGGGACATCCTCATTTTCACGGCCAAAAAAGACCGATTTTGTTTATGCTTTATAAAAATTAGAGTATCTCTTTTAATAAAAAGGTTGCGGAATTTGTTCCCAGTAAAACATGATAAATACGTTATCAAAGCATTTCCGAAGAAAAGTATTTTTATTCATTTTAAAACATTTGGGATGTCATTGTCAATACAGAAACATAAGCATAAACAGAACTTACATTCATTATCACTAGTGATTTATATCTCCTTAATCTCTCAGTGTAATGTGACTTCATATCAACACCTGCGATGTAAATAAACTGAGTGGGCCAGGTTGGGAAACCTGGTGAGTACATAGGGTTTTTAACCCACAATAATATAATTATTATGTTTAATCATCAAACAGTTAACCCAATTACCCATACCCATTATCTTCTTTACTCTTAAGGGTCTACCCTAGGAATCAACTATTTCTCGTTCATTTATTCCTAAGGATTTTCCTAAGGAATAGGTACGAAGTCCGTCGTTGCGTATGACACAGCTGTCAAGCACATCTGCTAGTTCTATCAGTTAGGCGTAACTTCTAGAATTGTGACATTCTCTATAGGGCGCATCTACCGGTATAGTCCTTTAGGCGCATCTGTCGGGGTTATGAGGTTCTCTATTAGGCGCTTCTGCCGGTAGAGTCCTTTAGGCGCATCTGCCAGGGTTTTATTGACAGTATCATTTTCGAGAGTCCACTCGCAATACATGTCAATGGGTTTTTAGAGTACACCGGTGAAAACATCGTTCACAAAACCTACAGGTTGCGAGCCTGCTAGTGTTCCACTGGACTGTCTAGAATAGTCCGTGGTTGTCATCTATACTCTGCTAGATGACGGGGCCAACATTTGGGTATAAGGCTTCTCACATCGTCCACCTCTGACGCTCACCTCATGGTCTATTTCGCCTCTCACCTCATCATCCAACTCATATTTCATCTATTACATCTACCCATGTTTTACCCCAACATTTTCGTAG
Organism: Lactuca serriola; assembly: GCF_051521515.1. Classification (NCBI taxonomy): domain Eukaryota; kingdom Viridiplantae; phylum Streptophyta; class Magnoliopsida; order Asterales; family Asteraceae; genus Lactuca; species Lactuca serriola. Next base: position 78,373,134 of record NC_136416.1, read on the forward strand.
ATATAAAGTACATATATAGTTTAAATCATTCAAAACGTGTATAAAATCATTCATCTAGCATAGACAACAAGTACTCAGATAATTTGCACACATAGCACGTAATTTATATAAAATACTTAATATCTATGTGTAAGATGAAAGTAACTATGCACTCACTTGATTAGGTGGTGACTCTGCACTTGAACAACGCTTCGTTATCTCAAAATAATTTTCCCTCGGCAAAACCTAGTATAAATACCACTAGGGTTTAGTCTAACTTTAACCGCGACTAATTAATAGTCTAGCTATTATTATTATTATTATTATTATTATTATTATTATTATTATTATTATTATTATTATTATTATTATTATATAAGCGTTAAACAACACTCTATATAACTCATAATAATAGCCCAAATAATTATTTGAAGGACCTAATAACATTACTATAATTATTTGAAAGCTATATTCAAAATTGTGTAGGCATAGCTCACTTACAGCGGGTTTTAAAGAAAATCGGGCTTCGCTTGGAGCAGCGTTTCGAAACCGAAAGACCCTTTTTCTTGGGACTCTGGGAGCCTCGGGGCTTCCTTCGGGTGCTAGGGGGTTTACCTAGGCTTAGGAGGGGGTTAGGGATCTTAGAGAGAGAAAGAAGTTAGAGAGAGAAGTGATTTTGGTGCAAGAAAGTCGGCTGCTTTCGCTGCCTTTTTATAGCCTGCGAGGCCTCGATACGCTGGGCGTACCTCGGACCTACGCTGGGCGTAGTGCTTTGTTCGTACAACACGTGTTGCGGCTTCGGTGGGGTGACGTGGCTTCTCCTGGACCGAGGGATGCAGCTGTATGCGGGGCGCAACTCTTTCTAACGCGGGGCGTACTTCGCATTCTCAAGGCACCCTTCAGACTACTCGGGGCGTTCTCGGATTACGCTGGGCGTAGTCCTCGCACCAGCTGTCACCATCCGAAGCGAGGTGTGGGTAACAAGGAATGGATGAGATTTGGCCACGTCATCAATCTCGTATCAGATTTCGCAAATTCACTTTTTGGCTTCTAAAAATCATAACTTTCGCATACGAGCTCCGTTTTCGACGTTCTTTATATCCACGCGTAGGTGGGACGTACTCTACCACTTCCGTTTAGACTCCGTCAGCTAATTTTGATTTTAATTTAAAAGTTATATTATTAACAGGCCGGGACAGGAGTGGTCCGTTAAAAATTCATAACTTCTTCATCCGACGTCCGTTTTCGTCTGTTTTTTTACCGTTACGCTACTATTAATGAGATATTCGATTCTCATTTAGGTTGTGTCGGCTAAAAAATGCTCAATCTAATATTTGAATTTCGGGCTGTACACTGCTAAGCCGAAACTTCAAAAAATCACAACTTCCTCATATGAAGTCAGATTTGGGCGTTCTTTTCATGGACGCTCTCGGCTTAACATATTCTACAAATTTCATTTAGATCGCTAAAACTGAATATCGTTCTATCGTAAATTCACTATTTACGTTTCCCAGTGTCGTGTCGGTTCTGTCGCGAAACTTCGACGGATCATAACTTCTTCGTTATAACTCGAATTTTGGCGTTCTTTATATGTACGGAAACCTTGTGACATATTCTACAACTTGGTTAAGATTATTTATTCTAAATAATCCTTTGTCGAAAAGTCGTTTCGACCCCTATTATCTCTTAATTGACTAACCCAGATCTACGGGAGTTAATGAGTTCTGATAGAGATCAAGAGAGATATATAGAAAGAAAAAGATGAAGATATAATGAGATCGAGTAATGATAACTTTTGATCAAGATTATGAGATTTACATAATGGATTCATGAGATATAGTTGGATCTCATTTTGGAAAAATTAGTATAAATGAGAATTTTGATCAAATTCATAGACTTGCATGATTATATCATGTAGACGATTGATAGATTTACATGATTAATCCATGAGAGGTTATTAGATCATTTCATGTAGAAGATTTGACATATATGTAAAAGATTTGACTTACATGTAGACGGTATTATGTGATTAAGTCTCCGAGCAGTGATGAGGCTTACTTATGTGATATGAGGATTGGGCTATAAGAGGTGACAAGGCCTAATCCCAATATGAGATATATTATGATTTGAGTAGCTGAATTAAGTCAATGATATTGATCTGAGTGATTGAATTGAGCAATTGAGTTTGATTCGAATGAATGATTTTGATTAGAGTGACAGATCAGAGTGATTGATTAGAGTGATCTGAATGATTGATTTGAGTAATTGATATTAATATGAGTGATCTAGTTAGATGATTTGAGAAAATGAGTTTAATTAGGCTTATTGATTTGAGTGATTATTTAGATGGATTACAATGATTCGTAAACTTATGAGTTGTGAGAAAATATTTAAGGTATGACTTACAATGAGTATTTATTCAATATCCATTATGTAATTGACTTACTGAGTTTTAGTCCGTAATGATGATAATTATTATGATTATTTGCAATCATGACCTGAGGATGATTCATACGTCGAGTACCAAATGATCATTGAGGAAGGATAATAGAAATGGATGACTTGATTTATGATGATGAATTGAGTAAACATAAGATGTGGTAAGGGATTTTAAGTAAGATAAGAGAACACCGAGTATAACGAGTTATATGCTAATTCTTTTAAAAGAAGAGTAATAGAGAATAGAGTATGAGAAATTATAGAGAGATAAGATGAGAAAAATCCCAAGCTAAGAAGGGAAAAGAGTATGGGATCAGATAAAATGAAAGTCGAGTAAGAGCATATGATCAAATATACGTAAAGAGACAATGTACTCAAGAACCATGTAATGAGAATACAATAGATTCCAAGGATGGAATCTTTTGAAGGAGGGAAGATTTGTAACACCTAGTTTTCGTAACAGATATTAACTCAAGAGATATAGATCGTTATGAAATGAGTAAGAGAGATAAAGCCTTGAGTTGATTTAAATTAAGGAGTGATATTTAGAAAAATATAGTTGAGCATAGTTGTAGATCTTTTTAAGAGGATTGTGTGGATATAAATATCATAAAAAATGGAGTTTGTATGAGAAAGTTATGACCGTTTGAAGATTAAGATAAAAGTATGTTGCTATTTTGATAAAACCATAGGAAGTCAATTCAACGGTAAACGATTGATAAAACAAGTGGTTGAACCGAGCTAGGTTTGATTACAATGACATGGCACATATATGGCCACGACATGGCGACGCCCAAGGTATTAAAATGAGTGTCTTTTGTCATTTTGGAAGATTTTGGAACACGTGATCAAAGATCCTGCTCGGAACACATTCTCAGGATATTATACCGGAGATGTTATACCATTGTACTAGTAATACGCGACCGACTAAGAGATGAGTCTAGGAATCTGTTACCCCGTTAATTTATGATTACATATGTAATAATTATTGAGATATATTAGACCCGAGTAAGGGTTACGAGTATTCGTGATATGGAGCTATTATGAACCCTTTAGTGAGATTAGTGGGGAAATCTCATGATAAGATATCGAGTTTGATTGATATGGGTTTTAAAACCCAATATTTGAGAATTACCCATTATGAGAGATTTAGCTTACAACTTATGGGTTAAGCCTATTATGATTAAACTATGAGATATGATTATTATTGTGACGTGTGGCCATAGGGTATACCTAGTAGTGAGTTAAGACAGGTTTAGAGGAACTTGTTATATGATGACTAGGTGTTTCCATGTGACAAACTGATAGGTAATGAAGGATGGAAATCGAGACTGGAATTAGTCTGCCGACTAACCAGGTGAGTAACACTACTCTAACATCCGTTGTTCAGATATTTGTGTTATCCATTATGTGAAATATATATTGTGATATATATGATTGATCATTGATTATTGATTGAGAGAGAGAGAAAGAGAGATCTTTGATTGAGAGATTGATTATGATCGAGAGATTGATTATTGATAAAATAGAATCTATTGAGATAGACTATGATTGATATATTGATTGATCCTGATTGAGAGAGAGAGAGAGAGAGAAAGAGATCTTTGATTGAGAGATTGATTATGACTGAGAGATTGATTTTTTATGAGAAAGATTATGTTCGAAATAGATTATGATCGATAGCTTGATGTAGATTGAGATGAGAGAGATAGTGAGAGAAATAGAGAGAGAGAGAGAGAGAGAGAGAGAGAGAGAGAAAGAGAGAGAGAGAGATCATCATCATCACCACTGAGAGATAGATCATAACTGTCAAATAGATCCTTCCGAATTATTAGAACTTATTGGATCTTTGATCTGTGATTTACATGATATACATGATATATGATTTATCTGATTATGTTATTGTAGTTGTTATTCACTAAGTGTGAGGCTTACTCTTTTGTGACAATCTGTTTTGTAGGTAGATTATTTGTGACACCCAACTCGATCCTATACTTACAGCCAGTACGATCCTTGTAAAACTTCTTGTGTACCAGATCACTAGTGTACACCAAAATAATTTGTAAATTTTAAATGAGAAAACAAAATGTTTGGGGTGTACCTGATATGAAAACATGGGCGTTAAACTTTTAGTTAGTTTGAGATTACAATTTACTTTTGCATTTAACACTACAATTTATAACTTTTAACTATTTACAAAATAATATTTGGATTTTAATTTTAAGTTTAATTGAAATTTCTATCTAAATTGAACCTTTAAAGTTATATTTAAATTAAAAATTCCAAGTATTTTATACAAACTATTCAAAACATACGATTTTAAAATGACAATAGTTCACATACAACAATATATCTAAACTAATATGTTAACTATAATACATTTAAAGTTAATGAAATAATTTCATCAGTAGAAATAAAAGATGTTATTTTAATACTGAAGTTTAGTTAATTTAGGATTATAATTAAGGTTTTTCACTTGTTAACAATATTAACCGATTTATAATTATAATTAGAAAGAAATTTAAAAGTAATGAGAGCTTCAAATTAATACGGTGAAAGAAAAATTCTTCTTTTATAGTAGACTATATATATATATACATATATATATATATATATATATATATATATAAATTTTGATTAGATAATAGATTCTTAGAACATAACAGAAAAACACAACATGATGAAGATTATTTTATAATTAAAATCTTTTTTTTATGTTTTCTTTTAATTACATTAGAATTGAATATCTAATCATGTTGTCAAAAAAAATCAATCACATATATTTGAGTGAAATATGCAATGAATAATTATATTTTTCAAATTATATTAGTTACATACTTTAAATCAACACACAATCAAACAAACAAGATATAATATTGCAAACTATAAGCATGCATCTTCAAACTGATTGTAATAAATAAATTAAAATAGAATTGTATGTATATATATTTGGATCCAAATATACAACCATGAGCATTTTCTTGAAATATAAAGAAAGTAAAATGAAAAAGATGTGAGTATAAATAAAAATTAAGAGCATTACCTAAATAGATTTTAGGTTTTCCACATTGATTATCATATATACCTTTACCATCCTTCAACATATTTCATCATTCACCTCTTTTTGAGAGGATTATGTGCATATAAAGATCATCAAAAACAGAGCCCGTATGAGAAAGTTATGACCGTTTGAAGATTAAGATAAAAGTATGTTGCTATTTTGATAAAACAAACGGAAATCAAATGAACTGTAAACAATTCACCACCACGATGTGGAGATATATACGCCACGATTTGGCAATAAGTGAGACATGGAGACATGTGTTGACCGGAGAGTGACACGTGACATTTGATCGCCACAACGTGGAAGAGGAATCCCCACGCCGTGGCATGAGTCGAGGCATTTGTAAGGAAAGTGTGACATATGGTTGAACTGGGCTATGTTTGATAACCAGGACGTTGCACATATTTGGCCACGACATGGCGTTGCCCAGGGTATAAAAACGAGTATCTAGTGTCATTTTGAGTGATTATGGCATGTGTGGTCGGATATCTTGCTCGGGAGACATTCTCAGGAGATTATACCGGATATGTTATACCATTGTAATAGTAATACGAGTCGAGTATGAGATGAGTTTAGGTATCTTTTACCCCGTTAGTTTATGATTTTAATATGTAATAATTATTGAGATATATTGGATCTGAGTAAGGGTTACGGGTATTCATGATATGGAGCTATTATGAACCCTTAGTGCGATTAGTGAGAAAATCTCACCATAAGGTATCGGGTTTGATTGACGTGGGTTGTAAAACCCAATATATGAGAATTACCAGTTATGAGAGATTTAGCTAATAGCTTTGAGGTTAAGACTATTTTGATTAAATTATGAGATATGATTATTGCTATGCCAAGTAGTCATACATTATACCTAGTAGTGAATTAAGACAGGTTCTGAGGAACTTGTTATATGATAACTAGGTGTTACCATGTGAGGAACTGATAGGCAACGAAGGATGGAAGCCGAGACTAGAATTAGATTGTCAACTAAACAGGTGAATAACTGTACTCTAACATCCGTTGTTTGGATATTTGTGTTGTCCATTATGAGAAATGTATATTGTGATCTATATGATTGATCATTGATTATTGATTGAGAGAGAGAGTGAGATTGATATTTGATTGAGAGATTGATTATGATCAAGAGATTGATTATTGATGAGATAGATTATGATTGAGATAGACTATGACTGATAGATTGATTCATCTTTATTGAGAGAGAGATAGACCTTTGATTGTGTGACATCCCCAATTTCACGGCCAGAAAAGAACGATTTTGTTTATGCTTTTTAAAATAAAATTAGAGTAATCATTTCATTAAAAGTGTTGCGGAATTTGTTCCCAAAGCCAAACATGATAAAAATTTATCAAAACCTTGCTTTAAGAACTATATATTTTTATTTCATAACAAAACCTCGGGATGTCATGTTCCGATACAGATCAAAAGCATAAACAAGACATTATAAGCCTTACAACAGTTATTTATAACTAATGGCCTATAATCCAAAATCACCCATCATCATCATCATCCGACTATGCTCGGGGTCCACTACTTGTAATCATAAAAAGCTGAGTGGGTCGGGCTTGGAAGCCTGGTGAGCATATAAGGTTTTCAACTCACAATACATAAACTTATTATGTTTAAACATCAATCAGTCAACCAAATTACCCCAATTACCCATTCCCGTTATCCTCACCTTACGTCCCTAAAACAACTATCACAAGGGACCTAGCCTAAGGGTTTTCATTAGGGGGGACAACATTGTTTTCCTACAACAATTTATGTCAAATAGGCACGAAGTCACATTGTCGCCAAGGTTTATCTAATAAGCACGACATCACATCGTCACCAAGATTTATCTAATAAGCACTACGTCTCATAGTCGCCAGGGTTTACCTAATAGGCACGAAGTCACATCATCACCAAGGTTTACTTTACAAGAACTAACAACATTGATCCCCACATACTAACCTTATACAGTGATCTTACTAGATCTAGCCTAAAGGATCGATATGAACAACTAAATGCGAAAATGCTTCAGAAATCCTCTAGCAGTAAACAAGGATCGATAAAGATATTGAATGAATGGACTAAGTTTAACTACGAACCTTTGTTCGTAAAAGAAAGAACCACAAGACAATTAAGTCAGGGGTAGTTATCAATGCCTAGGCTGTGGTCTGAATATCGTGAGGTATATAACCCCCAGATGCACCCTATCCAGCATCGAACTTTTCCTAGGCCGTGGTCTGAATATCGTGAGGTATATAACCCCCAGATGCTCCCTATCCGGCAATGGAAACACTAACTAATGCCTAGGTTGTGGTCTGAATATCGTGAGGTATATAACCCCCATACTCACCCTTATCCAACATCGGAAAGGAAAACACTGACTAATGCCTAGGCTGTGGTCTGAACCCCCAGACTCACCCTTATCCGACATCGGAAAGGAAAACACTGACTCATGAAGCTCGTCTGATCACTTCACAAAAGAAACAAAGACTCCAAATCTCTTCAAAATAAAAGCATAAGGAAAATACTAATAAAGTACTCCCGTACGCTCCCGTACCCCGACACGTAATAGTGTAAAAAAGAAGAATTAACGGATGAACACATAGTTCAAAAACACCTAAGGAACATATAGTTCAAGAACACTTTATGAACATATAGTTCAAACATACGTACCGATTACGAGTCTACTAACGTTCCACTGGACTATCTAAAATAGTCCATGGCCGTTGTCTATACTCTGTTAGATGACTAGATCATCTTAAACATCGATACCTCTCATCACTTTAATTTATCACACACCAACTATCTACCCATGTTCTATCCAACATATTTGTAGATAAAAATATATATACAGTTTAAAACTTGTATAGAATATCAACACAACAGTCACCTCAAATAAACAATTAATATATTTACATGTAACACGTATTTTAAGGTAAATACTTAATATCTATGTGTAAATTGAAAGTGAATATACACTCACTTGATTTGATCATAATCGGGCATCAATTCGTTTCCTAAAACGATCGTTTCTAATAAAACCGGGAGTTTTATTAAGAAACCGGGCTCTGCGAAAGGTCGGGCTTCAAAACCGAAAAGATAAATTTTTCGGGCCTTCGGGCACTCCGGGACGTGTTCCGGGCGTTGGAAATGATATCGGGGGGTCAGGGGAGGTCAAAATAACCAAAATATTGAAAAAGGGGTAAAAAATGGCCATTTTCCAAAAGTAGCCGGAAGATCTCGCAAGGCCACTATTTATAGGGGAGAGCTGCAAGGGTTCGGCCAAGAAGGAGGAGTCAGCGAAGGCAGGTGGCATCCGCGGAGCGAGGACAGGTGGCGGGTGCGAGCTTCGGACACGCGAAGGGCCCGCGTCACCTTCGGATTGGGCCAGCGAGGCTCGGATGATGAGTCAGAAGCGAGGTGTCAGAAGATCATTGGACCGCACCCTCGGTCCAATCAGCAAGCGACACGCAGGTCGGATCACGTGGGTTGCATGCGAGGATCACGTGGCTACTGTTCATGCGTGGGTGACTCAGCAAATTTCGCCACGTGGCATATGCGAGGCGAGGACACGTGGCAAAAGCGTAACAATGCGAATTTTCTCGATATTTGTGCAAAAACTTCTAAAATCCATAACTTTCGCATACGAGCTCCGTTTTTGATGTACTTTATGCACACGCATAGCTAAAATTACGCTCTACAACTTCCGTTTAGACTTCGTCGGCTAATTTTGAATTTAATTTTTATATTATTATTTTTAACAGAGCGGGACAGGAAATCTGTTAAAAATTCATAAGTTCTTCATCCGACGTCCGTTTTCATCAGATTTTTTACCATTGTGCTACTAATGACGAGACCTTCAATTATCATTTAGGTTGTGTCGGCTAAAAATCACTCGATCTAAAATTTGAGTTTTTAGCTATCTACTGCTAAGCTGAAACTTCGAAAAATCATAACTTCCTCATACGAAGTCAGATTTGGGCGTTCTTTTTATCGAACTTCTCGGTTTAACGAATACTAAGACTTTTGTTTAGATTACTAAGGCTAAAAAGTAGTTTATCAAAAACTCACTTTTTACGACATTCGGCACCGTGCCGGTTTTGTCGCGAAACTTCGACAAGTCATAACTTCTTCGTTATAACTCGGATTTCAGCATTCTTTATATCCCCGAAATCCTTGTTTCGACCACTACAAATTTATATAAAGATATCGGGCTTATCTCACAATTTAATTTTGACGCTTATTTTTATTCTTAATTAATTAAATCCTAATAATTAAGCATAAAACACATAATTCACATAAAATTCACATAATTCCTTTTCATTTCTTCTAAATGAGTTACAAAGGTTAACCTAGACCATTATGTCAATATTAATGCCTAGCCTAGAAACACGAGCGTTAGAGATTGAGAGATTAATTATGATCGAGAAAATGATTATTGATGAGAAAGATTCTGATTGAAATAGATTATGATCGATAGATTGATGTTGATTGAGATGATATATATATATATATATATATATATATATATATATATATATATATATATATATATATATATAGAGAGAGAGAGAGAGAGAGAGAGAGATGGGGAGAGAAAGAAAGCGATAGAGAGAGAGAGAGAGGAAAAAAAGAGAGAGAAAGAAAGAGAGAGAGAGAGAGAGAGAGAGAGAGAGAGAAAGAGAAAGAGAGTGAGAGATCATTATCATCACCACTGAGAGATAGATCATAACTGTCACATAGATCATTCCTAATTATTAGATCTTATTGGATATTTGATATGTGATTTAAATGATATACATAATATATGATTTATCTGAATATGCTATTGAAATTGTTATTCACTAAGCGTGAGGCTTACGTCTTTTTGATGTTCTGTTTTGTAGGTAGGTTATTTGTGACGCGCAACTCGATCCTGTACTTATAGCCAACACGATTCTTGTAATAACTTCTTGTGTACCTCATTTAATTGATTCAATTCAAATAAGTTCTTGCATCAAATCATTAAATGACATTAAGTTTTTGCACTAATTACCAACAATGTTTAACATTCCTCTTAAGCTTGGGGAGGGGCATCCATCCATGCATTATCCCGTTGCATGTAGGTTGCATGTAATTTTGTACATTTTGCATTGCATTATTTTTCTTTTCATTTTTGTTTTTCTTTGTCATTTTTAGAAAAAAATTTCAAAAATCCAAAGTTTTTTCTTTCTACTCTATTTTTATTATACTTTTGCATTTTGCATCAAAAATTTTGCATTGCATGATTTTAAAAAATAAAAAAAATAAAAATAAATAAAATAAAAAAATATTTTTGATCCACTCCCAAGCATAAAATCTTCTCAAAACAGTTGAGATGGTAAGTGAATTGTGTGCCTAGATTTAACCTTCTCTTTTTATTGAAAATTTGAAAGCAAGTTAGTCACACACGAGCACATCTCCCGAAGCTATTTGTGCAAAACAGAAAATGAGAAGATTGTCAACAATGGAGCATAACAGCAGGTATGAGTCGATTCTTTGGGGCATATGACTGGTCTTATGAGTAGTAAATGCTCAATTGAACTTAAAATGCCAAATTCAAAAGTTCATGAAAACAATGCAAAATCTCAATGTCCCGCCTTCTAGCGCTCTTAAAAGTCCTTTCTACTCATTTCCTTTTATATACCCTGCTTGAGGACATAACTTTCAACTATACTTACGGGTCTTTGCATGTTAACCTTTAGTCCCCTGAAAAATGTCTTAGAAGTCCCACGGTAATAGACCGTGAGATGTCCCACAATAGAAAAGTCAAGGACGAAAATATAAAGAAATTGGCCAAATAAATAAATAAATTAATAAGAGTGTTATGTGTTAACTTAGTTATTTGTATATGTATTAATTATAAATAAATAAATAAATAAATAACTATTATTAAGTTAATCTGTGACCTTTGGGATTCGAACAAGTAAACTCCGAGGGGTGTTTTACACCTAATCGCCTAAAGCTAAATTGTTTGGGACTGATTGAGTTGAAAGTTCGCTACACGGGTTCCATAGAAAGTCATGAACTTAATAATAGCAAATAAAGCTAATATGTGGCCTTTGAGGTTTGGGCAAGTAAACCTGAGGGATCTATTAAAATCTAGCACACTAAGGTCATTTGCTTTGGATGTGTTGGTTGGAAGCGCGTTACACAGATTTCAAAGAAAGCCATGAGCTTTATTTGTAAAAAAATGTAATTAAGAAGTTTGTATATAATTGTGTTTATAGTTTAATTGAATATTGTGTTTAGGAAAAATACTTGGATGTCAAAAGATTCCCTTGGACTTGGATTTGAACTTATGACATTAGACTGAATGTTAATTACTTTGACTGGTGTAAGTTGTTTGATGTTTGTAACCAATCTGGATAAATATTAGGGAATTTTTAGAAAAGATTTTTCAGAAAAAGATTGTTGTTGACCAAAAAATAGCTGGAATCGGGATTTGTTATATTTTATGAAACAAAGATGGTTGAGCATGTTTTGTCACATATAATTTCACGAGAGTAAGACCATAATTTGTTCCAAGAATTAACTCGATGATATTGAAAGGGAATAAGTGTTGCGATCTTTGATTTTGTTGAGTTGTATTAGGGAGTGGCCAAAGTCTTATTTCTATTATCATATAATATTTTGAGACTAAATCCAAGTTGACTCAAGGCATGACAGGTACATTCTCAACTATGGTACAAAACAGAGTAATTGGGTTGGATCTTTTCATGTTTGTTTTGATTTCATGCATTAAGTTTTAAATAGTTTTAACTTTAATTTTTTTTCTTTTATTCTATTTTATTTTCTTCAGTCCTAACAACACATACTTAAGAATTCAGATTCAGAAATGATAATGAAATTAACCACACATGTCTAGGTTGAACTACAAATCAAACAAGTTTAAACTTCTAATTGACTTACAAAAAGGAAATTAAAGTGTTTCCAAGTGTTAATATACTTCTAAAAGCCCTGGAAATCGCCCTTCCTCTGCCCAAAATCCGACCTAACTCACAAAAGAACCGATTGTCTAAATTAAATGAAAGTAAAATTACTTTAAAAACTGTCGAGACGTTTACACGGCCTGTGTAATTTAAAGGGTGCCATTTACACGACCGTGTAAACAAGAAAAGTAGAATGCTCAATCCTTCCAGGTCTTCGAAGTAGAATGCTCTTGTCTATGCGTTTACACGACCCGTGTAAACTATAAGCTATCATTTACACGGCTGTGTAAACTCCTGTGACGCCAAATTCTTTATTTCTTCATTCTCTCTCTCTTCAATGCTCCAAAACTTCTGAAACTTTGTCTCCAACTCTTTTTAACTTCCTCCATCAAGATCCAACCTTCAAAAGTCCCTGAAATATCATAAAAGTGTGTGAATGGAATTGCATCATGAAAAATCCCGAAAAATATGCAAAATGCATGAGTTTAAACTTAAATGCAATGCACTTTTATGAACTAAAACTACAAAATGAATGCATGAAATGCACCTAACAATACCACATCACCAGTGGACACTAAAATAATTTGTAAATATTAAATGAGAAAAGAAATTTTTTGGGGTGTACCTCGTATGAAAACATGGGCGTTACACTTTTAGGTAGTTTGATATTACAATTTAGTTTTGCATTTAACACTATAATTTATCACCTTTAACTGTTTACAAAATAATATTTGGATTTTTCTTTTAAGTTTAACTGAAATTTCTATCTAAATTGAACCTTTAAAGTTATATTTAAATTAAAAGTTCCAAGTATTTTATACAAACTATTCAAAAATTGTGACTTTAAATTGACAAGAGTTCACATTCAACAATATATCCAAACTAATAAGTTAAGTATAATACGTTTAAAGTTAATGACATAATTTTATAAGTATAAATAAAAGATCTTATTTTAATATTGAAGTTTAGTTAATTTAGGATTATAATTAAGGTTTCTCACTTGTTTAACATTATTAACCAATTTATAATTATTATTAGAAAGAAATTGAAAAGTCATTAGAGTTTCAAATGCATGTGGTGAAAAAAAATCATCTTTTATAGTATACGATATATATATATATATATATATATATATATATATATATATATATATAATAGATTTTTAGAACATAACAAATAAGCATAAAATAATGAGGATTATTTTAGAAGTAAAATCTATTTTGGTTTTTTTTTTTTTATGTTTTCTTTTTATTACATTAGAAGTGAATACCTAATCATGTTGTCAAAAAAAAATCAATCACATATATTCGAGTGAAATATGCATGAATAATTATACTTTTCAAATTATATTAGTTACATACTTTAAATCGAAACACAATCAACAAAAAATATAGAATATTGCAAACTAAGAGCATGCATCTTCAAATTGATTGTAATAAATAAATTTATATAGAATTTTATATATATATATATATATATATATATATATATATATATATATATATATATATATATATTGGATCCAAATATACAACCATGAGCATTTTCTTGAAATATAAAGAAAGTAAATGAAAAAGATGCGAGTATAAATTAAAATTAAGAGCATTACCGAAATAGCTTTTAGGCTTTCCACATTGATTACCCTATTCACCTTTACTTTCCTTCAACATATTTCATCATGCACCTATTTTTGAGAGGATTATGTGGACATAAAGATCATAAAAAACAGAGTCCATATGAGAAAGTAATGATCGTTGAAGTTTAAGATAAAAGTATGTTGCTATCTTGATAAAACAAACAAAAGTCAAATGAATAGTAAACTATTGACCACCACGATATGGAGATATATATGCTACGACTTGTAAATAAGTGAGTCACTGAGACACGTGTTGACCAGAGAGTGACACGTGACAATTGATCCCCACGACGTAGAGGAATCCCCATGATGTGGCATAAGTCGAGGCATGTGGTAGGAGAGGGTGACACGTGGTTGAACTAGGCTATGTTTGATTACCACGACGTGACATATATATATGGCCACGACATGGCGATGCGTAGGGTATAAAAACAAGTGTCTTGTGTCATTTTGAGAGATTTTGGCACATGTGATCGGAGATCCTGCTTGGAAGACATTCTCAGGAGATTACACAGGAAATGTTATACCATTGTACTGGTAATACGAAGCCAAGTAGAAGATGAGTTTAGGTATCTTTTATCTCGTTAATTTACGATTTCGAAATGTAATAATTATTGAGATATATTAGACCTGAGTAAGGGTTAGTGCTATTCTTGATATAGAGCTAGTATGAACCCCTAGTGAGATTAATGAGAAAATCTCACAATAAGATATCGTGTTTGATTGATGTGTGTGGTAAAACCCAATATTTAAGAATTACTCGTTATGAGAGATTTAGCTAACAACTTACGGGTTAAGCCAATTATGATTAAATTATAAGATATAATTATTGTAGTGATGAGTTGTCATAGAGTATACCTAGTAGTGAGTTAAGACAAGTTATGAGGAACTTGTTATATGATGACTAGGTGTTACCATATAATGAACTGATAGGCAACGAAGGATTGAAACCGAGACCGTAATTAATGTGCCGACTAACCAGGTGAGTAACACTACTCTAACATCCGTTGTATGGGTATTTGTGTTATCCATTATGTGAAATATATATTGTGATCTATATGATGGCTCATTGATTATTGATAGAGAGAGAGAGAGAGAGAGATCTTTGATTGAGAGATTGATTATAATCAAGAAGTGGATTATTGAGGAGTTGATTCTGACTGAGATAGACTATGACTGATAGATTGATTGATCTTGATTAAGAGAGAGAGAGAGAGAGAGAGAGATCTTTGATTGACAGATAATTATGATCGATAGATAGATTTTTGATGAGGAAGATTCTGATTGAAATAGAATATGATCGCTAGCTTGATGTTGATTGAGATGAGAGAGAGAGAGAGAGAGAGAGAGAGAGAGATCATCACCACTGAGAGATAGATCATAATTTTCAGATAGATCATTCCTGATTATCAGATCTTATTGGATCATTCATTTGTGATTTACATGATATATATGATATATACTTTATCTGATTATGTTATTGTAGTTGTTATTCACTAAGCGTGAGGCTTATGTTTTTTGATGATCTGTTTTGCAGGTAGATTATTTGTGATGCCTAGCCTGATCCTGTACTTATAGCTGTACGATTCTTGTAATAACTTCTTGTATACCAGATCACCAGTGTACGCTAAAATAATTTGTAAATTTTAAATGATAAAATAAAATGTTTGGGGTGTACCTAGTACGAAAACATGGGCGTTACACTTTTAGTTAGTTTGAGATTACAATTTCGTTTTGCATTTAACACTACAATTTATCACCTTTAACTGTTTACAAAATCTTATTTGGATTTTTCTTTTAAGTTTAACTGAAATTTTTATCTAAATTTAACCTTTAAAGTTATATTTAAATTAAAAATTCCACGTATTTTATATAAACTATTCAAAAGTTGCGACTTTAAATTGACAACGATTCACATACAACAATATATCCAAGCTAATAAGTTAAATATTATACGTTTAAAGTTAGTGACATAATTTTATAAGTAGAAATAAAAGATGTTATTTTAATATTGAAGTTTAGTTAATTTAGGATTATAATTTAGGTTTTTCACTTGTTTAACATTATTAAACAATTTATAATTATTATTAGAAAGAAACTGTATAGTCATGAGTGTTTCAAATGATTGTGGTGAAAGTAAAAATTCATCTTTAATAGCATACTGTGTGTGTGTGTGTGTGTATATATATATATATATATATATATATATATATATATATAGAGAGAGAGAGAGAGAGAGAGAGATTTAGATTTAGATTAGATAGAATAGATAATAGATTATTAGAACAAAACAGAAATAGACACAAAGATGAGGATTATTTTAGAATTAAAAGCTATTTTGGTTTTTTATGCTTTCTTTTTATTACATTAGAATTGAATACCAAATCATGTTGTCAAAAAATAAAAAACCAATCACATATATTCGAGCGAAATATGCATGAATAATTATATTTTTCAAAATATATTTGTTACATATTTTAAATCGAAACACAATCAAACAAAAAATATAGAATATTACAAACTAAGAGCATGCATCTTCAAACTGATTGTAATAAATAAATATAAATAGAATCATATACATTTTTTGGATCCAAATATACAACCATGTGCATTTTCTTGAAATATAAAGAAAGTCAAATGAAAAATATGTGAGTATAAATTAAAATTAAGAGCATTACCTAAATAGATTTTAGGCTTTCCACATTGAGTATCATATTCACCTTTACTTTCCTTCAACATATTTCATCATTCACCTCTTTTTGAGAGGATTATGTGGATATAAAGATCATAAAAAACAGAGTCCGTATGAGAAATTTATGACCGTTTGAAGATTAAGATAAAAGTATGTTGCTAGTTTGATAAAAACAAACGGAAGTCAAATGAACTATAAACTATTCACCACCACGATGTGGAGATATATATGCCACGACTTGGCAATAAGTGAGTCACTGAGACACGTGTTGACTGGAGAGTGACACACGACAATTGATCCCCACGACGTGGAAGTGGAACCGCATGACGTGGCATGAGTCAAGACATGTGGAAGGATAGTGTCACACGTAGTTGAACTACGCTTCGTTTGATTACCTTGACGTGGCACATATATGGCCACACCATGCTGATGCGCAGTGTATAAAAATGAGTGTCTTGTGTCATTTTGAGAGAATTTGACACACGTGATCGGACATCCCACTCTAGAGACATTCTCAGGAGATTATAACGGAGATGTTATACCATTGTACTAGTAATACGGGGCAAAGTACGAGATGAGTTTAGGTATCTTTTACCCCGTTAATTTACGATTTCGATATGGAATAATTATTGAGATACATTAGACCCGAGTAAGGGTTACGGGTATTTGTGATATGGAGCTATTATGAAACCTTTAGTTAGATTAGTGAGAAAATCTCACAATAAGATATCGAGTTTGATTGATGTGGGTTGTAAAACCAAATATTAGAGAATTACCCGTTATGAGAGATTTTTCTAACAACTTATGGGTTAAGCCTATTATGATTAAATTATGAGATTTGATTATTGTTGTGAGGAGTGGTCATATTGTATACCTAGTAGTGAGTTTAGACAGGTTCTGAGGAACTTGTTATATGATGAATATGTGTTACCATGTGACGAATTTATAGGCAACGAATGATGGAAACCAAGACTGGAATTTGTCAGCTGACTAACCAGGTGAGTAACACAACTCTGACATCCGTTGTTTGGATATTTGTGTTATCCATTATGTGAAATATATATTGTGATCTATAAGATTGATCATTCATTATTGATTGAGAGAGAGAAAGAGAGAGAGAGAGAGAGAGAGAGAGAGAGAGAGATCTTTGATTGTGAGATTGTTTATAATTGAGATATTGATTATTGATGAGATAAATTCTAATTGAGATAGAATCTGACTGATAGATTGATTGATCTTGATTGAGAGGGAGATAGATCTTTGATTGGGATATTAATTATGATTGAGAGATTGATTATTGATGAGAAAGATTCTGATTGAAATAGATTATGATCGGTAGCTTGATGTTGATTGAGATGACAGAGAGAGAGAGAGAGAGAGAGAGAGAGAGAGATCATTATCACCACTAATAGATAGATTATAACTGTCAGATAGATCATTCATGATTATTAGATCTTATTAGATCTTTGATATGTGATTTACATGATATATGATTTATCTGATTATGTTATTGTATTTGTTATTCACTAAGCGTGAGGCTCGCGTTTTTTTGATGATCAGTTTTGCAGGTAGACTGTTTGTGTCGCCAGGCTCGATCCTACACTTATAGCAGTACAATTCTTGTAATATCTTCTTGTATACCAGATCACCAGTGTACACCAAAATAATTTGGAAGTTTTAAATGAGAAAAGAAAATGTTTGGGGTGTACCTGGTATAAAAACACGGCGTTACACTTTTAGTTAGTTTGGGATTACAATTTCGTTTTGCATTTAACACTACAATTTGTCACTTTTAACTGTTTACAAAATAATATTTGGATTTTTCTTCTAAGTTTAAGTTAAATTTCTATCTAAATTGAACCTTTAAAGTTATATTAAAATTAAAAATTCGAAGTACTTTATACAAACTATTCAAAAGTTGCAACTTTAAAATGACAACAGTTCACATACAACAATTTATCAAAACTAATAAGTTAAGTATAATACGTTTAAAGGTAATGACATAATTTTATAAGTAGAAATAATAGATGTTATTTTTATATTGAATTTTAGTTAATTTAGATTTCTCACTTCTTTAACATTATTAACCAATTTATGATTATTATTAGAAAGAAAGTGAAAATCATGATAGTTTCAAATTAACGTGGTGAAAGGAAAATTTATATTTTATAGTATATATATATATATATATATATATATATATATATATATATATATATATATATATATATATATGATAGAATAGATAATAGATTCTTAGAACATAACAGAAAAACACAAAATGATGAGGACTATTTTAGAAGAAAAATCGATTTTTGTTTTGAATACCTAATCATGTTGTCAAAAAAAAAAAAAAAATCAATCACAGATATTCCAGTGAAATATGCATGAATAATTATACTTTTCAAATTATATTATTTAAATACTTCAAATCGAAACACAATCAAACAAAAAATATAGAATATTGCAAACTAAGAGCATTCATCCTCAAACAGATTGTAATAAATAAATTTACATATAATATATATATATATATATATATATATATATATATATATGTGTGTGTGTGTGTGTGTGTATTGGATCCAAATATACAACCATGAGCATTTTCTTGAAATATAAAGAAAGTAAAATGAAAAAGATGTTAGTATAAATTAAAATTTAGAGCATTACCGAAATAGCTTTTAAGCTTCCACATTGATAATCACATTCACCTTTACTTTCCTTCAAAATATTTCATCATTCACCTTTTTTTTCATTGTGGTTAACCAAACATAAAATAATCTTCTTATATAAGAATTTTGTAATTGATCAAGAATTTAGTTAGCACAAGTTGAAAAGATGGGAGATTTAAATGAATATTGTTTAAGATGGATGATTCATCTTGAACGACATTGATTTGAAAGAGTTCCTTGATACAATTTATAAAGATTGGATGAAGTGTTTGTTATGATGTTCCAAAAAACACATATTAGTAAACAATGTTTTTTTTACCAAAGTCTCATATATCGTTTCTTCATTTGCATTTAGAATGAATATTGCTTTTTTATTATATATAAACTTTATTTTCTAAAACTGTAGCAAGATCTATAAAACGTGATTGATGAGAAAAAATTCGAATGCTATAAGAAAATGAATAACAGGTTTTTCTTTGTATTAGTGGTGATTATTATCATCTATAAATAAATCAAAGTGTTAATAGAGTTTTATCTCAGAACAAAAGCTTTTAAGGTCCTTAAAAAACTATAACAAGTAGTTGATATTATGTATGGTAGTGTACAAAAATATACACAAGATGTTAAATCAACATATTGTAACAAAAAAATTGAAACTGCATCATTTGTCTAATTTTGGACTAACATAAAAAAACTTCTTATATAAAAAAGTAGAAAGAAAGGTGGAAAAAATAAAGGAAAAACATTATTATTATATGGATATTAGCGGTTAATTGTTACACATAAATAACTGACACATGTAAGTCACTTTTGATAGTTTTTTATTTCACAATTCTCTCTGTTCGTATCGTATTTCTTGTTTTCATGCACTATAGGTGTTGGGTTTGTATTCAAAATTAGTCTATAAAAGCTATGAGTTTAGCAATAGAAACTTTAAAATTTGAATAATAATAAAACCATTTTATACCCACCAATGATCATTTTGCAATCATAGAAAGGAAAATATTACAACCTTTAAAACTTGTAATTCTTATGGGAGATTGGAAGTTGATGAAGTGTAGCATAAGACTAAAAATAGAGGCTCTTTATATATGTATCCACCAATCAAGAGTAAGGCACCAAAGATGTTAGTCTTTACTTGTATTTAGTACTGCTTAATCCTTAAAGAACTTATACCAACTAAGCCTTAAAAGGCGAAGCAACTACAACACTCTATAATACACAACCCATTTCAAGAGATAGAGGAGAAGGAATCCCTAGAGATGCTCTCGGGTTTGCCCAAAAAAAGGAAGAAGAATTCCACTAGTTCAAGTCTTAACACTCATTTATACAATTACACTCAAGTATAGATGGCCATGCTTTCATTAAATGACATATATGACCTGCAAGTAACTTAATATGTGTAAGAGATGGTAAAAACAAGCAACCGTGCCATAACTTAAGGCATGGACGGTCTCAAGGAGAGAGAAATAGGATATGTGCCAAACAGTCTTACTAATCATTTAAACGCACATTACATTATCCAGTGAAATACTATTTGTAACGCCTGTGTTTCCGGGCTTGCCATATTTAGCAATATAATAGTCTAGGTTAACCTTTGTAACCCGTTTTGAAATAATAAGAATGTATTATTTGAGTATTATGTGTTTTGTGCTTAATTGCTTAATTATGTGGTCTGATTAATTAAGAATAAAAATAAGCGTCAAAAAAATTAAGTGTAAAATAAACTTAATATCTTGGGTTAATGTTGTAGTAGTCGAAACGAGGTTTCCGAATATATATAGAACGCCCAAATCTGACTTTGTATGAGGAAGTTATGATTTATCGAAGTTCCGGCTTAGCAGTATACAGCCTGTTATACTCGAATTGAGAACGAGCGGTTGTTAGCCGAAGCAATCTAAATGAGAATCGAAGATCTCATTGTTGGTATCGAAGCGATAAAAAGTTAGGCGAGAACGGACGTCAAACGAAGAAGTTATGAATTTATAACAAAAGTTTCTGTCGCGGCCTATTAAAAATAATTAATAAAAATAAAGTCAAAATTAGCCGACGGAGTCTAAACGAAAGTCGTAGAGCGTAGTCTCACCTTCGCGTGGATATAAAGAACGTCGAAAACGGAGTTCATATGAAGAAGTTATGAATTTCCGAAGTTTATTAATCATTTTGTATTTATTTTTAATTCAAAATCGAAGGTATTATCCGAAGCCGTGTCACCGGTGTAATCCGGAGTACGCCCCGCGTACGAGGTTACGCTATCGCGTAACTCCGATAGTGTCGACACTTCGGATGACGCATGCAATGACGATTTCGGACGCGTACGCGCTGCGTACGCCTGTACGCCCCGCGTACTCCGAGGTTCCAGCCTCTATATAAAGGATCCGAAGACAGCCTTCTTTGTTGTTCAATTTCTTCTCTTCTCTCTAGTCTTTTGCATCGTTTTTCGTGCCGAAGCTACCCCGAAGTCCCGGTATCATACTCTAGCCCCGAGGCAAGTCCCGAGACCCCGAAGATCCCGAGAAGCGCGGTTCCCGAGTCGAAGCTCTGCCCGCGAGAAGTTCGATTTTCGAGGAGATCTTCCAGATCTGCTGAGGAATACTACTTCTATAAGCCGTAGTGCTGTCAGATCGTCTTCTGATCAAGTGAGTGTGTAGTTATTTCTTCTAATACAATAATACGAAGTATTTTATATAAAAATACGTGCTATGTGTATATATTTGGTTGTGTTATGTGTGAATGAGTATTCACTCTCTTCTATCTTATAGATCTGCTTATTTCTATATGAGATATGTGTTATGTGTGTGTGTGCCTCATCTGTTATGTGATATATGTGCTGATTAAAGCATGCTATACAGGTTTTCTTTAAACTACGTATGAAAATATATATTTTATCTACTAATATGTTGGGTAGAACATGGGTAGATAGTTGGTGTGTAATAAACAGATGAGAGGCCTCGATGTTGTTGTTGTTGTTGATCTAGTTATTCAGCGGAGTATGGATAACGACCACAGACTCTTTCTAGACAGTCCAGTGGAACGCTAGCAGGTTCATAACCTGTAGGTGTTGTGAACGATGTGTTCACCGGTGTACTCTATCCCCCTCATGGTTGCCTTTAGGATATCTATTGTTGAGGAAACCCCTTCGCAGTGATGTCCGTCCCGATGAAAATCCTAGATTAGGTCCCTTGAGATAGTTGTTTTAGGGACGTAAAGTGAGGATAACGGGAATGGGTAATCGGGATAGTGATTGGTTGGTAAAATTAAATATAACTTATTTATTGTGGGTTGAAAACCCTATATGCTCACCAGGCTCCCAAGCCTGACCCACTCAGTTTTATTTGTATTACAGGAAGTGGCACAAGGGCGTAAGATGGATGGATCATCTTGTTGTTTTGTTTACAAGTCTGTATATGTATATATTTGTTGAATGACTTGTAATGTTTATCGTTTATGCTTTATGGTCTGTATCGGAACATGACGTCCCGAGTTTTGATTATATAATGAAATGCATCTCTTGATGAAATGCTTTGATAAATATTATTTTATCATGTTTTGTTTTGGGAACAAATTCCGCAACTCTTTCAAATCAAAAGGATTTACTCTGAAAATATTTAAAAGCATAAATGAAAATCGGTCTTTTCTGGCCGAGATTTTGTGGATGTCACACTATTGGTCCAAAATAATGTACATTACATTTTAATCATACTATATTATTATATAACTAGTCATTCTATCTAGCTTTCTTATTTTGATAAAATAATAATTTCCTAATCAAATACTAGTGTTGATAATATTTATTAGTAACAAATTATAATAAATAACCAATAAGTAACAACTAGCTATAAGGTGTGATCCTATAGGATCATATGTCATTAGAAAATATCATTCTATAATGACTCTTGGGCAAATAGATATTTCAAACTTCCACTTGCACAAGACTCGTCATAGATTGATATAGATAGTGTTGAACGTCTAGCAACATTTCATTTCACCTAATAACACACAACGAAAATTCCATTCATCAACATCCAATTCCCAAAAGCTCAAAGCTAAAACTGATGTATAAGGTAAGTTTATCATTTATCCCTTTCTTACAAATATATTGTTGAACATGAGTATAGGATTGCGATTAACCTTATTTGGTGTTCAAAATTGGGAACACACATTAGATGTCTAGAACTCACTACATATGAGGAATTAAGACCATAATGACTACATATGCCTCTTGTATAGTTCATACCACACCTGACAATGACCTTTATAACTTCCTGGTCAAAGAATAACATTTAACCATATCAAAGTATAATGCTCCCTACACTCAAGTCCCAAAATGCATCTCAGGTATTAAAGATACAAAGATAGTACATTTTAACAAGTATCAATCATCATGGCGATCCATGAGGTGATCTTGATGCGGGTCATATCCAATACTTGTTCTATAACAAGTACCAGTGAATCTTTGTTACAATCTCTTGCTATAACATCCCAAAAAATACGACTCAAAATTTTCATTTTTAAGTTTACCAAATTTATAAACACAAAACATCATTGATTCCAAAACCATGAGAACACAAGATAGTTATAGTGTATAATCAAGACAATTCATAGAAAAACATTATCTAAGCATAAGTCCTAAAATCTCTACTGTGAAAAATCATAGTGTGATGCGATGCGATTAAGCCGACGCCTTCCCCTTTGAGTTGAAGTACCTGAAACACTAACTGAAACAGTAAGCACAAAACTTAGTGAGTTTCCCCTACAATACCACATATAACACCAACATACTGTAAGGCGTATCTGGGTGCCTGACCTATCCTGCCGAGCATATCTAAGTGCTCAACCTACACTGCTGATCATATTGATGGGTTTTGAGCATTACATCATTCCTATGGTGCACATGCAAACCCTAAAGCTATGGATCTACTTTATCTAGTTGTACATGAAATAATCATCCAAAGCTCATAAACCCTAGATCTAACATACTATAATCGAAATTAACATATGAATATGGTTAGGAATATTACCTTGATGTTATGTAGCCTAATCCAACAGTCTCCCACTTGGATAAGTCTAATAACTATTTTGCAAGTACGACTTCAGAACCTGATTAGCAATCGTAGCTTTCAAAAGTCGCTGTCAACTCTGGTCTTATCAGTAACACATCCTTTAGATAAGGGATTATATATTCCTCCATTCTAGATATTGTATCGACATGAGACATGGATTATAATCATTCGCTTAGTCTATGTATTGTTTACCGATTTCCAATTTATGACGACTGACAACAGACTACAATTGAACACATCAACTTAGTCCCGGTTTAGCCAAGCGCTTAGGGTGTCCTCACTAAATCATCGAGGGGCCCACATATATTGCTTTTATCCCACTTTGGGTAAAAGGAACAGATAAACTTCGACTCAAATGCTTGCTTGTATCTACTCATCAAATTACACACAACAATATGTTTTATAACACCAAGTTACTGGTGCGTTTACATATTATCAACGTGCAACCGACTTGTAAATTACAACTCACATGTCCCGGTTTCAAGAATATAAGATATTATCGTCTCACTAATCACTCGTGATAAAATCTATGAATTAATTCATGTGAGTGTGGGTTTAATCCAATACTCAAATCTTAATCATAAGTACTCATGAACGTTGCAGCAGACTTTTGCTATGTCTAATACACTTTAGACAATCTACAAGCCAATTCATAACAGTCTTCTTTCATACCTACTTCCAAAGTATGAGCGACCGTGGATGGTTTGAATAATCTTATTATTCAGGAAGTCAAAACATGCGAAGTGCAACACAAGAATAATCGAATCCAATATGGCCTCAAACTTGTGAGCATAAATAAAACACCTTTTATTTAATCACCAAATTGATTACACATTATTCATTGTATAATGTTTCGGATAATCAACTTATTAGTTGAATTATAACAACATTTGTACCATGCTCCAAGCATGCACACTATGTTTACCTATGGTCCTTACTTTGTGAAATAGATCAAATGAACATATTTCCAATGATGCTCATTTCACAATTCCCAATCATTATCATAAGTGTAAGAATATCAAATTCTTGCCACTATTAGAACGTGTTAGATTCAAACATTTTACGCAATGATCCTTTTGTAATGTCAAAGCAACAAAGTCACCAAGACTTTGCCAATGAAATTACAAAGTACTCTATGAAGTCTCACATTCAAAGTACATTCCTTTGAACATCCTTCTGGCATAAAAGTTTCTAATCTACACAGATTCTTAATATCCAACTCCCATTATGGAAACATTTCCAGATTTTCTATATGACAATTCATTCTAAATAAAATCCTATCTATTAATAATAATGTCGGTATGGTCCATCCATTAAAATACTTCCAACTGCCCACAAGTGACCAATCCTTGGCGAACCATAGATTGTCCTTGACAGTTGTTTAATTAATTTTAGTCGTATCCAGTTCTGGTCCTTTTTCCCTCTTAATGTCGTAGGCATTCGGAAAATCAGAATGGACGAATATTACAACATATGTAATGGATCCTATACCCGAAACGTATGGGATAAGATACATAATGTCTTACATAAAGACATGATACTTTACCACTCTCTCACTATAATATTGTCATATATAGAATTTCATTATGTTAAATCTTTTCAACATATCATTCATATATGTCTTCTGATTAAATTTGATTAAATTTCTCGATCTAAGCTTTTAGACTTGAAATGAAGTATAAGTTCCTCTCCCTTAATTATAGCAAAACAACTTTTCAACCTCTGCAACTTTGCGAATTGAACCTTTTGTTTCTCTATAATTAATATTGCTAACTTGCAACATAATAATCATGCTCCCACTAACATGTTAATTATGTCCTTACCAGCATAACACTTATGCTCCCACTAGCTTTGACATGTATTTAGAAATTAGCTGGACTTCTAGAAATCAATACTTATTGACTTTCTTGCCAAAGTTTATATTTCTAATACGAGATGCTTCGATAAACCTTTATCCAAGCTTCTCAAACTTATACGTCTTCCCTTATATAGCTCATATGTGTGTCTAAACCATTTTAGAACTTATAGCAATAAGTATTAAATGTTCAAACTAATTGCCAAATCTCACAATTCGAAACATGATCTATCTCCTTAAATTCGAAGAGGGATGCCGTAATCATAATCGAATTTGAGAACGCAAATATCACAATTGCTATCTCCTTAAAATCTATCTTAATGAAAACTTTTCCTCACAATCATTTTCATGAAGGAGAGAAACCTTATGACGCTTAGATTTTGTGGTGTATATGTTCATATCCATGTGAATTTTTCATAACCATAATCATAAGACAAGGTTTTTGACAAATCCAAGCTCATATGGACTGAACTTGTTCAATCTTTATTTCTTGCCTCATGGCAACACAAGCGCCCACCATTGCTTCGAAGTTGTTAAGCAACTCACCTATACAGATCAATGCACTTTCATTAATCAAGGTGCTTTGCCTCTATGCATTCAAATGAGAACTCATAGAACTCACATGCATAGTTAACTTAACTGGAATGACATAGAAAACAAGAATATGTCAACTAGAGATTGATCAATTCTTGAAGCTTTTCAAGATCATTAATACTGCCACTGACCTCTTGACATATAATATTCCCTTGTCAAGAAACGTTTCTTGACAAACAAATACTCAAGAGTTAGTGCGGATTCTTATCAAGACAACACTTCATACAATTGGTCTTACTCGGTCTTTGTCTTATCCAAGACATCACAACTTACCAATTTCAAATGTGCAGGAATAAGAAAAACTTTCCTACTCCACACTTGATGGGTGTTTTGAACTTACTCAAGGCATGTCACTCAATATCACAATCTTGGAGTATGATTCTAAGACTTTATTTTGGAACGAAGTATGATTCATCTTTTGATTTAACCACTTCAATAATTCCTGATTCCTCTTCTTAGCCATACTAGTGCACTAAGATTTACTTAGAGGATCAATTATGATATGGTTTCATAATCAATGAGACGATCATAAAACATGATACTAAAGTACTCTCCCATCTTTTCAGATTAGAGAAACTTTTATCTTTCTACCCAATTGATTCTTCTTATTCGTTCTGCCATTCATTGAAACTTTTCAATGATTAAGAATTACACTTAATTTTGTAAGCATAACCACATTTACTAGACTTTTAGTAAATCATGATGAATAATCTTATTGTTATTTGTGATGGACTTGACCAGTATACAACATTGCGTACCAGATCTCCTAGTCTTTCACTTGACTTACATACTTATGTGAACAAGGAATTAGTCTTAATTTCCTAAGTACCAAGATTTCCATACATCACATGACTCAATTCATATGATTCCAAGCTTCTGTCCAATTGAAACTTGGGCAATGGAATCTTTCCTTGCTTAGAAAATTACGACACTACCATAAATAACATCACTAAGAATCACATCCACTTAATATTTCTTATAATAGAAACACACAAGCATCAATTTTCATAAATAACATTGCAAGGATATATAAATAAGACAAAATTCAAAATTTATTTTATTTATAAAAAGGTGCGGAAAACTTGTCCTTACAACGCAAATTCAAATGAAAACTTTGCGATTACATATTCCTAAGCAATCTATCATAACTCTAAGTAGCAGCTCAAAAATCCAATCATCAAATCATGCGATCGAAATCCATTTCTTCGCGATCAGAGTCAGATCACTTCTTCCTTTAAGCTTCCTTTCTTTTCTTCAATCCTACAACACATCAAAATGCAATCTTATCACATCATGTGTTAAGAATCTAAAACAGAAAACCTAATAAAGTTAGATAGAGGATTTTACCTGAAGCAGAGTCATACATCTTGACTCTCCCATCTTCGCGATCTCTCAGGTAAATCTGGCAGCTTCGCATCCAATTCCCCTTTTCTTGGCAATAGAAACAAATGTACTCTTTTAGAATGGTACACAGGACAATCTCAGACTTGGCCTTTCTCTTACCTAGAGAAAACCTTTATGGACTTCCAATGTTGCCATTGTCAATGTCCATAGAAGTTTGGGACATTGACTTACCATACGTATTTGCTTGACCAGTGCGCCAAATCATCGCTGATTCAGCAGCAATAAGCAAATAAGTCAAATTAATGAGGGTCATGTCGTGGTCCATCATATAATACTCTCCAATGAATGCACTATATGAGTAAGGAAGTGATTGAAGAACCCTGTCAACAACCAACCTCCTTGAGACTTCGACACCCAACTTTCCCAATTTGTCAAAATGCAACCTCATGTCCAAGACGTGAGCACATACAGACTTTCCATTTTCATGTCTTTTTGCCAATAGGGCTTGAGTGATCTTGAACTTTTCAAGTCTTCGAACTTGTGGGTCAGGGAAAATAATTGGAGGAGGTGGAGGAAGTGAAGCATGATTTCCATTTCTACAATCCAATCGTTGAACATCATCTTCATGTGGAAAACCTTTTCAAAGGGATATGGGAAGACCATAGTTGTCATAACTACACATCTACAAGGTGAGAAAATTCAAGTTAGTTAATTGAGTCCTTAATAAAACACCCAAATGAGATATTATGGCACAATCCCCAAAACAGATAAAAGAAGATAATTTCTAAATATATCTAGTAAGGTTTAGTTAACCCGTTATTATTTCTAAGGCGTTAGATGGTTCTACTAATTTGTATCTCAACTTTATATTTGAAAACTTCAAATGATTTCATATTTATCTTTTATCATATAAAATCTAATTACAATGAATATAGTTGTTAATAAAGTTGATTACGCATCTTGTACTAAATCTAGACATTCATTAGAAGGGAAGTCATACATCATTATGTATAGCTCCTTAATATTTATACTCTCTACATTCAATGAAATTAGAATTACTAATCTTTTATATATAAATAAGATTCACATATTTCAAATAAACTATATTATTTTCCTTTAAAAATCCATTTCTTAAAGTTGCAATATTTGTATTTTTTTATATATAATAAAGATAACAATGGTATAGATAAGTTTGACTCAAATCATGTTTGAGTCAAAAGTGTTTTTTAAAAACTTATTATTTAAAAAAAATGATATTTACTTTATAATTATATTAAGAGATCTAGTTCTCAGAAACTAGATTTAATCATTTCAGAATATGAAGGTGATCGTTACGAGAAACTATTAAGTAAATAATCAATCATCTAATCAATTAACTGAGACATATATTTAGCCAAGATAAATTCAAACATACACTATTCCAAAACAAACATTGTTTTATAATAAAAATATTTTATGTTCAAACATAAATAATAAACTCTAATAGTGAAGTTCCAAATTGCTTGTTCTCAGCTGCTTACTCTTCTTGAATATCTTTAAGCATTTACAAACATTAGATTTACATAAGGTATCAAGTACTTGATTGCTAAGTGAAAAGTATAAGTTCTATTTAATAGATACCTGAATGATTGGTTTGGGCAATATTTCTCAGATAAGATGAGCAATTCCTCTTCTAGTGTCTAGTTTCTTCGAGGTAGAAAGAAGATTCATCTATATGGGTTGTAACGCCCGCAGATTCGGGCTAGTTAATTTAGATATAATAAGCGTTAAAAATGACTTTTTGACAGAAGATTATTTAGAATAAACAATCTTAATCAAAGTTATTGTATATGTCACAAGGATTCCATACGTATAAAAACATTGAAATCTGACTATTAATGAAGAAGTTATGACCCGTTGAAGTTTCACGATTAAACCGGCACGACTTCGTGTATCGTAAAAAGTAATTTGTGACAAAATACTTTTTAGACTTAGTGATTTAAACGAAAGTCGTAGTAGACATTAAACTGAGAGCGTGCATATAGATAACGTCCAAATCTGACCTCGTTAGAGGAAGTTATGATTTTTCTAAAATCCAACATAGGAGTAAACAGTCCGGAAATCAAATTTTAGATCGATCGAATATTAACCGAAACAATCTAAACAAGAATTAAATATCTCGTCAATAGAAGATCAACGATATAAAGACAATCGAAAACGAACATCATATGAAAAAGTTATGAATTTTTAATGGACTTTAACTATTTAAGCCTGTTAAAATATAACTTTAAAAATAAAGTCAAAATTAGCTAACAGAGTCTAAACGAAAGTTGTAGATCTTGTCGATACATACACATGGATGTAAAGAACGTCAAAAAACAGAGCTCGCATGCGAACCTTACGGATTTTAGAAGAAAATTAATTTTTGGATTAACTTAAGAGTGACATGTGGCATGATCTAGGCCACACCATCTTCCCCATAGCTTGGCACCTGATCGCGATACGTAGCATGCGTACACCCAACATACTGCTGATCACCCAATGTAATTCTAGAGTATGCCTAACGTATGTAGCACCTTCCATCATATAAATAGATGGCATTTTCACTCTTTTCTTCACACCTCTTCAACCAACTCTCCCCCAAACACCCCCAAAGCCTCTAAACTTTTATATAGTACCTCCTAGGTGTTAGTAGCAAAGCCCGGAGCATCGGAAATCCCCGAGAAGTAGAGCTTTCGGCTCAGAAGTTCTGCCCACGTAGAGTCTGGTTTCTCGCTAAACCACTTGTAAGTTATGTTATGCTTACCGCACTTCAGGTATAACTTATGTTTAAGTTCATTATCATTGTTATGAACAGATAAACAAGATTTATCAGTGATTCCAAGTCATTATAATGATTGATCTACTTTCAAGGATGATGTCTAGGCTTGATTTAGTGAGGTGTTTATAGTGGGATTTCTAAACAGTATACCTCGTATAGTAAACGGACCCTACCTCCGATACGATCCTACATGGTTGTTCCTTACTTGATAGATATTTAAGTATACTTTGAGTTAATGACAAATCTAGACTAATAATTAGTCAAAAAAATATTAGACTAAAACTTAGTGATAATGATACTAGGTTCCGTTAAGGAAAAGGCAATTGATAGAAGCAAAGCACTGTCCGAATTTCGAGTCGTCACTTTAACATGTGAGTGCATAGTTACTTTCATCTTACACATAGATATGAGGTATTACTATTAATACTTGCTATATGTTCTTATTATCTGTGTTCCCGATATCTATGCTAGATGAACAATTTATACATGTTTTAGTTGATTTAAACTATATACATATTTTTATACCTACATAAATATTGCGTAAAGATGGGTAGATGAAAGATGAGATGGATGACGAGAGATGAAAGATGATATAAATATTGAGAGGTGAATTAATGGGAAGCCTTGACTTTAAAGCTGATCCGGTCATCTAGCAGGGTATAGGTGACAGCCACGGACAATTCTAGACAGTCCAGCGGAACATTAGCAAACTCGGAACCTGTAGGTGTTTTTGAACTACGTGTTCACCAAATGTACTCTAAAAATCCTATCAGCTATTGACTTAGTGCCTTATAAATGAGCATTGGCAACTACGTGCTTAATGCATAGTAGATAACATTGGAAATTGTGCCTAATAGATAACATCAGAAGCTATGGACTTAGTGTTTGTTAGATAAACCCTGGCAGCAATGGACTTCATGCCTATTCCTTAGGACAATCCTTAGGAATCAATTAATGAAGAATCGATGATTCTTAGGGAAGATCCTTAAAAATAATGAAGATAATGGGGATGGGAATTAGGTTAATTGTTTGATGATTAATAATAATTACATTATTGTGGGATGAAAACCCTATGTACTCATCAGGTTTCCCAACCTGACCCACTCAGTTTATTGTATCATAGGTGGCTATATGAAAGATACGTTCTGCTAAGAGATTCAAAGAGTATTAGGCCACTAGTTTAATTACTGTAAGGCTTGTAATATTTCGTTATGCTTATGTTTATGTATTAACGATGACATCCTAATGTTTTAATATAAATAAAATATATTTCTTCGGAAATGCTTTGATAATATCATTATCATGTTTTCTAGGAACAGATTCTGCAATATTATTTTTCAAAAAGGATACTCTGATTTTAAATAAGCATAAACAAATCGGTTTTTCCTAGCCGTGAAAATGAGGATGTCACATGCGCCTTTATGGATTTTTGGGCTTATAGGTATCATTTTTGCTTCACCTGAAGAAACATATGATATGCTTTTAAGTTTTCTAATTCCTTCTATAGGTTAGGAATAATTGTTCCCAATATGATGTTATAAACATCTTCATCATCACAAGGATGCTTCCATCAGGCATGGATGGTTTCAAGGAGAGAGAAAGAGGAAATGTGTCAAACACTCATACTAATTATTTAAATGTACATTACATTATCTAGTGAACTACTGTGGGTCCAAAATTTTGTGCATGACCTTTTAATCATACTATATGATTATATAACTAGTCACTCTCTCTAGCTTTATTATTTTCATAAAACAATTGCCTAGTTAAATACAAATGTTTATAATATTTATTAGTAATCAAATTCTAATAAATAATCAACAAGTGACAACTAGATATAAGTTTTGATCCTACAAGAAGATATCTCATTAGCAAATATCATTCTATAATAACTTTTAGGCATATAGATCTTTTAATTTGTACCAAAAACAAAAAAAAGAAAAAAAACAAGTGTGAGTGACCAAATGTAGAACTAATGTTCTTATGCATACAAAACAATTCAATACAACAATCAATTAAGTAGAATAAGTTGCGAAGTTATATGAGTTTAGTAGAAAAAAATTAATCAAATCGTCAACAAAATAACATAATTTGAAAAGTTATGGAAGTTATTAGGAAAAACGTTACAACTAACCAATTAATTAAGTATCATAATTGAAAAGTTATGGAAGTTTCAGATAAATATGATTCAAGATATACTACATATTAAACCATATTGATTTGGTTGATTTCATCGATAAGAGTTATCAAGGTTGAGAGAACCGTTCAATAAGAGGTATCGTTTGACCTCAATACTGCAAGCATCGAGGGCTCATGCCTCCATAGCTACGTTGTGTCTGGTACCAAAGAGTTTGACCCTGATACGACTTCTTTTACCCGAGAATTCCTCAAAGCTTCATTCTATTGCCTAATTGTACATCGTGCTTTTATATTTGTACCAAATTATGTTGATATGAGGGTTTCATTTCCATGTGATAACGATTGGAAGTGTTACAAGTGAGATAAGATGGAAAAATGATTTAATGCTTATATGACATGAGAGAGGGTGGGAGGATTTTGGGTCCATTCTATATTTTATAATATTTAAATATTAAAAGAAGAAAAAAAATAAATAAGTGTATATAAAGGGTAAAACAACATCTTCAATTTTGACAAGGACCAATTCCACAACTAAACTAGACGAATGTGACATCCCCAATTTTATGGCCAATTAAAAACTTTTTCTTTATGCTTATTTAAAAAAAGTATTCTTTTATTAGTGCATAATTGGTCCCAAAACGTTATCAGTATGAAATGATACCAATATCAAAAGTATTTTTGAAGAAATGTTTTGATTAACATTTAAAAGCTTGGTATGTCATAACTGATATAGAAACATAAGCATAGACTAGTCTTTACAAGCCTTACATAAATTTATTTGATGTCAAAAAATCCTTAAATCTATTGGCAGATTCAAACATCAATATCTTTGAACCTTAATACTGCTACATGTGATACAAAGAAACTAAGTGAGTCAGGCTTAGGAGCCTAGTGAGTACATAGAGTTTTCAACCCACAATATTATAATATTATAATTACATATTTCATAGCAATCAAATAACCCGGTTACCCATTCTCGTTATCCCCATTTCTTGATCCTAAAATGATGATCTCGAGGGACTTATCCTAAAGGATCTTTGTAAACAGCGAGTAGACAATACTACTTTATGGATTCTGTTAGCAATAAGTGTCAATGAGGCAACCATGTGGGTGATGGAGTATATCGAATGAACATATAATTCATTAAAATCAATATGTAATGAGCATGCTTGTGTTCCACAAGACTTTCTAGAATAGACAGTGGTCATAATCTATACTCCTTGACATGATTGGGCGCAACAGTACGATAGTAATGTTGTCACAACCTATCGTTATTATTTCACACATGCCTTCACTATCCAATACAATCTAAATATGATAAAATAAATATACAAATATATCATATTTTTACATCTAGCGCAAATATCAAGAACACGGATAATAGGCACATATCACATTTAATTATTTAAATACTTTATATCTATGTGTAAGATGAAAGTAACTATGCACTCACTTGTTAAAATGAATGACTTACGATTAGGGAAGCGGTTCAACTAACACCTTAACTTTTCCTTTCAAAATACCTAGATATGGATATCATTAAGTCTTAAGCTTTGACTCATTGTTTCATAATTTTCGCGACTATTAATAAAGATAGTCTAGATTCTTCAACGATACCAATGAATACTGATCTATAGCTGATAAGGAATAACCAGGAAAGATCATATAGGAGGTAGCGTCCATTTGGTATACAAAGTATACTGTTTGGAAATTCCACTTTAAACACCTCACTAAATCTAGCCTAGACATTACCCCCCACAAGTAGATCAATCAGTATTATGACATGAAATCACTGATAAATCTTATTTATAGATTCATAATCACGACTATGAATATAAATATAAGTTACACCTGAAATAAAATAAGTGCAACTTAAATTACAGAGTTTCCTGACGGAAAGTTCGAAAAGTTCGCAGACTGAACTACGACCCAAATGCTTCTATTTGTTAGAATTGTTGGCTTAGTGTCTATGTCCATAACTAAAATTGGTATGTATTTGACCTGATTTGGCATGGTCCATTTGGGTTGCACTTCACCGGAACAATTTATATGGATAGTCTTTTGAGAATAGTATGTTTGTGATTTATTATAATATATTATAAGTTCTAATATATTAATATGGAATCATATTATTTAATTAGTATTGATCAAGATTAATTTAGAATTAATTTAGTGATCACAAGGAACTAATTAAATATGGACTCTTATATATATATATATATATATATATATATATATATATATATATATATATATATATATATATATATATATATATATATATATAGCATGGGCCAAGTTCATTTAGGTTGGGCTAAGCTTGCATGGATAGTCCATGGAGTTTTAACCCATGGATCCTATGGAAATGAAAGGTCATGGATATTAGGGTTTACATGAATGTAACCCTAATCCTCCATACTATATAAAGAGGTCTTTGGCACATGAAATGGGACTAGTGTGTGAGGATACAAGGGTGGGCCAATTTCTAGTGTGGATTCTATTCTCTCAAGTTTTCCAAGGTGTTTTAGTGATTTGTGATTCCACTTGAGGCTTCCACACTATTGGGGCTAAGATCTTAAAGTTCAAGACTTCAAGCTACA
This sequence comes from Lactuca serriola, assembly GCF_051521515.1. Classification (NCBI taxonomy): domain Eukaryota; kingdom Viridiplantae; phylum Streptophyta; class Magnoliopsida; order Asterales; family Asteraceae; genus Lactuca; species Lactuca serriola. The sequence continues at coordinate 78,408,968 of NC_136416.1, forward strand.
TCAAAAGGTATGACATCTAACCGGTTTCTTGTAGTATAGTTGATTCATATTATGCTAGTTAGGATGAAACCTTGGAATATTGAATATTTGCATGTATAATAGAGAAAACATAGATCCAATGTTTATAGGGTTGCATGTACACAATACGAGTGTTAGAATGCTAAAAACCCATCAGGAATCACTGACGATTCAAATCCCTACTAAGTACTACTAAAAATCTAGGGAATCCTTGATTCTAAGGGGGGAGATTGCTCAGAGAGAATGAGATCTGGGTGTGAGAGCGAATGAGAAACAAACATTGCTATTTATAGCCATTTTGGGAGGCACGCCACACCTTATACACATGATCGTCACGCTCTACTACAACGTCAATGTTCAGGTACTTCTAAATTAATCCCTAAAATTCGAGGACGAAGTCTAGTTCAAGTAGGGGAGAATTCTCACATCCCGATGTTCAGGTACTTCTTAATGCATCCATATAATTCTATTTCATGTCAATTGGTCAAGTGGTAGTACCCTTGGGTACATTTGAGGTTTGGACAGGGCGTATTGGAGGCACCAACACAACGTGTCTAGATATGAGAAGGCGCGGGTTTTATTTTAGGCAACACGACGTGTTTCCTCTTGGAACACGGTGTGTTGACGGCTGGAATGAAACGCTAATCTTATAGGGGTTTCTCCCTATTTAAAGGAATGTGAAGGCTAGGGTTTGTTCACCCTCAGCCCCTATCAGCCCCTCAAGCCCTGAAAGAAAGCATAATCATTTTCTCTCCCATTTATGAATCTAGTTTGCTGTTTTGAGGCTAAAAGAAGGAAGAAGGTGGAAGAAGGAAGCAAAGATCCAGCAAGAAAGCCCCATTCTTCAGTTTGGCACTCTCTTAGACCTTTGTAAGTGTCCAAGACCCGATTTTTATCATTCAAAGTTGTTAGATCTTGAGTTTTATCCCTTTTTCTCCTTGTTCTTGTATGTTTCAATGGATAGATCTCATAAAGTTTGCAACTTTATGAATCTCCAGGTCAAGGTGACCTAGTAGTATCTTTGATCTAGTCTATAACCAAGTTTTGATGCCATGCATGAGATTAGGTCATAAATCCTCATTTTGACCTAATATGGGTTTAAGACATGAATTGGAAATGTATGTCCAAAAGGCACCAACCTTTGCGATGGTTTAGGTGGTAGAATCACTTCTGGAAAGGATGGACTTCAAATCTTAAGTATTAAGAGTATTTTGGTTAAGCCCTTGCATTATCAAGCTTGTGATTTAGGGTTTTGGACCTTTTTGGTAGTCCCAATGGATAAAGTTGGAAACTTTACTCTTCCTAATCACATTTTGGTCTAGATATGAGCTTTGGAGCTCTTGAAGTCGAAAAGGCAGCTAAATGTATTAAGCTATTGGAACTCAGGCGAACACGACGAGTTAGCTGAGGTTTTACCGACTATTTGGATGCTCGTGGAACACGACGTGGCCAAGGGGAACACGATGTGTTGGGTCAACATGGAGTGTTGACCTTGACCATTGACTTTGACCAAGTTGGAACTTTAGGGTATTTTGGGATCTAGATGAAATTGGTCACTTGGTGGAAACAGGTATTGGTTAGAGAACTGAGATTTCGGAGTCAGATCTCATCAATTATTTTTAGTCTGCGAGGTGAGTTTTCCTCACTATACTTACGGGTCGAAGGCACCAATGTCGGCCCTTCGGATTGTTATCCTGGTTTATCGTATGATGGTGTGTTGTAGTGATCTGTTAGATCTAAATCTTGATAGATAGGATGATGTTATGCTTAGTGGTCTGTAAGATCTGTCTGTTGTTTACTGACTGGTTATTTGCGTGGTTGTCTGGTATATATATATATATATATATATATATATATATATATATATATGTGTGTGTGTGTGTGTGTGTATGTGTGTGTGAGAGAGAGTTTGTGTGTGTGTCGACACAGTATATGTGTGGTTGGGTTGAGGCGATACTACTTTGTGCTAAATGCCAATATACCCAGGCCGTCCCGGATAGACTGAATACCAGTAGGGTGTACCAGTCAGGCCAAAGGCTCGAAAAACATTCTAGATAGGCTGAAGGCTTGGTGTGGCGTACCAGTCATGTTGAAGGTTATGTGAGCATACCAGGTAGACTGCGGGCCGGTGGGGCATTCCAGTCAGACTGAAGGCTTTGTATGCATGTTGTTTGCTGTTGTTATTATGACTTTGTGATATGTTGGTAATTTGGGGGAACTCACTAAGCTTTGGGCTTATATTTTTGAGTTATGTTTCAGGTACCTCAGAGGATCGCGGGAATGCGAAGACGTGATCATGCACTTCCTCGTGTTTTATTTTATGATTTTGTGAAAAAACTTTGATATTGAACATGTTTTGAAAACTATTTTGTAAACAATGATGATTTATGAGTTGGTCTTAAAAGTTTAAGTTTTTCAAGAATGTTATGGATGTTACAAGTTGGTATCGGAGACCTAGTTTGAGTGAATTGGAAGAACACTCGTATGAATCCGGTCTCAAATTAAGCGCGATAGGTTTGGGTAACTTTGTTTGATTTCTTCTTCCTTAGGATGACTAATGGGGAACTTGTTACATGGTTTCTCCATCTGGGCGTTGGATAGAAACGAAGATGAAAGGCTGGAAGAAGATGTTGCACAAGTCTTGTCGTGAAGAGAATAATCCCGAAGGATAAATCAACCTGCAGTGCAAGCACAAGCAGGAGGTGACAACAAAGGAAGCGAGCAGCAGAAGAACCGGCATCCGATTGGAAGAAGGCGACGGTGCATAAGGGGGCAGTTTCAGTTGGTTTCAAAATTAAGCCACAAGTCGATTAACATTAACCGGCTAAAGCCGGAACTGTTCATGAGCATGTGGACTTTTAGTGTAATATATAATGTGAAATTTAGACATAAAAATAAAGGAGTTTATTTGCGGTAAAAAAAGAGATAAAAAATATTGTATATAATGCATTATTACATAACAAGAAAATTAAATAATACTTTATATAAATTGAGAAGTGTTGGAAGTGGGTGGGAAAAAGACCCGACGGCCAAAAGTAGGAATTGTCGGCTTCTCAAAATGATCCCGAGAAGCCATCTCCTTCAACGGGAGTCAACAATGCATGTGATAATTGGCTTAAGCTGGCTCTATGTCAATTTCAAAAGTTGTTTCACTATAAACTATGTATGGCCATCACCCCATTATTTGTTCGCCATGTTATTTTTTCAATCTCTTCCATTATATCGATGTGTGGTAACCACATCCCATCATATTAAATATATTATGTTTTTATATGAATGTTATCTAATCTAATAAATAGAAATAGAAATATAAGATGACTTAAAATTAAAAATATTTCATTAATTCATCATATAAAAATTGTAAATATATATTCCTAACTGTTTTGGAATGAAATTGAGAGGGTGAATTGAGTAAGTTTATAAAAGCTAAGTTGACCAAATGCTTCTAGCCTAGTGGTATCAGGTTTTGCTTTTTCTCTTTAAGGTCAAAGGTTAAGTCTCGTCTGAAACATATGTTGATTTACGAACAGTTTAGTATATATATATATATATATATATATATATATATATATATATATATATATATATATATATAAAGCTAAGTTGCAGTAAAGGGAAGAGTTTCTTATGGTAGTAATAAGGTGGTGATGGGTTGTTTAGCATGAAAGGGTTATTGAATCTTGGAGTGGTTGAAGTTGGGAAGAGATTTATGTTCCATGTGGGGTTTTGAAGTTTAGATCCTTAGAAAGAAGGTGGTAAAGTTTAAGAGAAATATTTTGAAAGAAAGAAAGAATGAATATATATATATATATATATATATATATATATATATATATATATATATATATATATATATATATATATATATATATATATATATTCGAACTATTTATTGTGTGGATATGGTATGCTACGAGAATTATTAAGAGAATAAGTTGTTTAGCAATGCAAATACATTCAACCTTATAAAAATATCGTCATTTTCATGCATACTCGCTAATTATTATTTATTTTTGTTCTCACATATCGTTTTTCACTCATTTTCATTCTGACAGAATACGACCCAATAAACATTCTGATAGAAATGAGAATAATAATAATAATAAGTGTATAATAACCTTATAGACGATTTAATTAATGAGAATGTTGTTAATGACAATAGTTATGTAAGATTGAACGTATTCGCATTGCTAAACAAGTTATTCTCTTAGTAACTCTCATAGCATACGATATCCGCACAATCATTAGTTAGAATAGAATAACCTAAGCCTATATATATATATATATATATATATATATATATATATATGAGAAAAGTGAATATATGGTTGTTATGTACCTAAGCTTCGGTATAAAACATTTTACATGACGTAGTTTTTAAACAAAAAAAAATCCAATTTCATTTTTCTTTTATATTTGTTTCAATAGAATATCATTGAATTGAGTTAAATAATGGAATGCAAAACATCAATTATATATTTTTCTTTTGCAAAAAAATCATTGAAGTTTATAGGGACAGTAAAAAAAACTGATATTTTTTTATCGAATATAACTCAAACGTTTTGTCCTTCAATTGAAAAATTATTTTCAATGATTTGTGTAAACCGTGATTGAGTTATTGAATGTTCTTCTTTTATCTTTTATTCTACTAGTTTTCATTTAAGTTTTAGAAGAGTTGATTAAATGGTAATGAGTTTTAATGGTTTAAGTTCTTAGACACAATCAATGAAGAAAAAAAATTTAATCGATTTAGTAAGTTACATGATTAAGGAAGAATAGTAAACGAGATATCATGATTGGTTTTGATATATATATAGATCAAAACTACAAAATTTGGAGGGTTCTATATATAAGCTTAGGTATATGACAACCACATATTCCCTAAGCCCTATATATATATATATATATATATATATATACACACACACACACACAGAGACACACAAACATAGAGAGAGAGAGACAGAGATTATAAAAAAATAAAAATCTTGAGATTCAACCACAACTAGGGCTATCAAATCAGGCAGTCGTGTCATATTTTTGTCTAACACGACACGATCGGAAATTTTTTTGTTTAACACGACACGACGTTATGTTTTTATTTCAGTAACACGAAAACGAATCATTTAAAACACAACAACACGAAACAACACGACAAAGATAAAATTACATACCCATTAGTTTATTTAATTCATACTTAATCACATATAACACGACAAAAACGAAAAAAAACACGACAAATACGTGCTCAATGGTGTCAATTCCATGTTGATTTGTGAACACGAACACGACATCATGTTTTTCAAACTTGACACAAACACGACACAATCAAAAATTCGAATTTTGAGTTCTTTCCAATTTCATTTCGTGTCGTGTATTTTTATCGTGTCGTATCATAAATTGACACCTATAACCTCAACCACATATTTCTCATTTGCCGCTCCAACCCTCTGACGTACCGGCACGACGGAAGAGTTTATAATAAAAAATGATTATGCTACGCGGCCCGTTCCTTTTCCTCCAACGCCATAACCGCCACCGCCACCACCACGACCACCTCACCACTAACCGACCACACTACTGCCACCTCCGTCAACTATAACACCACAACCTCCGCCACCACCACCTCCTCTCCCACCAACCATCATAATCATATATGATTAAGCATTTTCTAAACAAACATATATGTATAAACAATTATCAAGGTTCTAAATAATGTAAGGCATCACTTGGCGGCAATGTCAATCCTCAAGTTTTTCTGAGCCTTGGCGAGCCACGTCATTTGTAAGGCGTGACTTAAGGCGACAATTTTGTATATAATTAATATTTTTATATGTATTTTCAACTACTTTTCTATTTATACACGTATATGACTTAAGGTGGCGTTATGGTAAAGCTTCGCGGCATGTACAAGCTTTGGAGTCATGGCGCGCCATGGCGGAGCCATGACGAGCTTTTTAGAACCTTGTCAATTATGATTAGACATGTATTTATAAGCACATATAATCATATATGATTATACTTCTCCACCATTTAATCATTTAAGATTAGGCATACCCCGTTGATGCTAGTACACTGGAGTGTTAGAGCGGAAAATGAGAAATATGTGGTTGATGTTGAATCTCAAGATCTATATTTTTTAGAAATCTTAAGTGAACCGTCCTATATATATATATATATATATATATATATATATATATATATATATATATATATATATATATATAGGGTTAGGATTAAATGTGAACCCTAAATATAGTGTGAACGTATGACTTAGTGTGGTGTGTTGGATTAGAAAATGTAAAATATATGTTGATATTATCAATTTCTTATTAACTTTTTAATTAATTGGCTAATAAAAACGTTAATATGGTAAGTTAAGTCATTCTCCATTAATTTTAAAAAAGGAATTGACATGTTAGATGCAGTGTGACAACCCGAAATTTCCATACGTACAGACCCTACAGTCAAGCAATTCAAATAAAAGTCAAACATATTCCTGCTAATTTTTAGCCGGTTTAAAGTCCGTTTTTGGGTGTTTTATTAATAATTCTTCAAACGAATGAATAAAAGGAAGTGCTTTCTAGGGTCTTGGAGTAGCAAACACACACATAACACCTTAATAAGGAGTTTACAGCCAAACTTTTGGAGTTTGATCCGTAAACTCCCTTATGGTCGTAAACTCATGCATATAGCATGAGTTTACTCTTCATTTTCCTCATTTCCAACACTCATGCATATAGCATGAGTTTACTCTTCATTTTCCTCATTTCCAACTTTCAAGCTCAAGAACATCAACTTATCTCTCAAGTATCATAACACTTTTCTTCCAATCTTCCAAAAATGTAAGTGTTTCTACCCTTGATTTGTTGTTATAACCTTTCATCTAGTTGTTATACACCATTTCATCCATGAAATCTCCACTTTTACATAGATCTTCAAGTGTTCTTCAAAACACCAAGAACACCAAGAACACACACTAGTGTTCTTGGACCTTAAACACCCAAACAAGCTTCTATATTGTAAGTACTCTTACCTTAGCTTGTTATAGGCTTGATACACTTGTTAATCAACTAGAAAACATCAAGAAACACAAGATCATAAGTGTTTACGGCCAAGGCAATCACCTTGGGCCGTAAACTCTAATGAAAGGGCCATTATGAGCCCTAGTCCCTTCCTAAGCCTTGGATACAAGTCTAGATCACTTCCTTGAGGAGTATAGGACCTTAAACAAACAAAAGAATCAAGCACACATGAGTTTACGGCTGTAAACTCATGGGGAATTGACCATGGGCTGTAAACTCTAAATGGTGGTATAATTGTGCCACTATTACTTCCTAAGGCTTGGACTTGATCATAGGATACTTAACCTTGACTTATAAGACCTGAAAACACAAAATGGTACTAATTACCATGAGTTTACGGCCGTAAACTCATGGCGGAAATGACCATTGGCCGTAAACTCACATGGTGTTACCATTTGGGTAGTAAACTCCAATGTGAGGCCATACAACCTTTAGATGCAACCCTTTGGTACTTATAGCACTTGAATCAAAGTGTTTTACATGTCCTAGGGTGTCTTAACTTGGTTAATTAGTTGTTAAATGACTAATTGGATACATATATATGTGTCATTATATGTTAAATAGGATCCGTGTGTGTGTGTGTGTTCAAGTCTTCACTTGACACTTAGCATCCTATACCATCTGTTCATCCAAACCACTCACTACAGGTGAGTTCATACCCCTTAATCAACTTTTTAAATGTTTTTAAATACTTTTATGGGGGGGGGATACAAGTTGAGTCATTATAGTTATTATATCAATCACATGTGATTAATAACTATCCAACTGTGGATTTACTACACTTCTAGTTGCTTTACAAATCAAACTACTTCAAAATACTTTCTCAAACGTTTTTACATATCAAACTTGTTTTATGTACTAAATCTTTCCTTTCAAATTCGGTCACAACTGTGTTTCAAACAAATGATTTCTTATACTTTAAACTGTTTATATCAAACAAACTGCTTTTAAATCGTTCCTCAAATGTTTTACAAAACTTCTTTTAAAACTTTTATATTGTCAAATGCATGCCTATATATGTATAGTTATGCAAGTAATGTTTAAAGGACTTAGGACTGCTAACTCGCTTTAATTCCTTTTCCTTGTTAGGATGTGGCCTTAGGGTATCGGTTATTTGTCCGAATGTCATCTAAATATTAGTTATATATTATGGATACATATGTAGACATGAAAGTTCTATCAGTCAGTTCAGTACCTTTGAGTAGCATAGGCATACTTTCATTCAGTCATATACATATGTTACTAGTAACTATAATAGGTATAGTTTAGGAGATACTATTTACTATTCCTAGTACAAGGAATCACACAAGATTCAGTTCATTTATTAGTCTATACAAACATACTATACAAAGAGAATTACTACATACTATACGGAGAGAATTACTATATACTATACAAAGAGAATTACTACATACTATACGGAGAGAAATACTATATACTATACAAGGAGAATTACTACATACTATATGGGTAGAAATACTATATACTATACAAGGAGAATTACTACATACTATACAGAGAGAAATATTATATACTATACAAGGAGAATTACTACATACTATACGGGACTGACCATCCTACACCTGACTGTTAGCTACTGCGGGACTTGTTCATCGACAAATGTTCTCGGTTGTACTGTTCGACGATTTACCGCGTCGTGTTTATCCTAGGCATAAGGATACGATTTCAATGACTATATAATTTTCCCCATTATCTTTATTTTGTGACACATTCTCATAAACGATGAGGTAGATTACATTTTGATAATAATAGTTGTACATGGGAAAAACCTTCATTTTACAGAGAAGCAAACCTTCAAAAAAGTCGGGTCTTTGTAGAAGACTACTATTTATACTAGTAGGAAATATGGGGTTTTCTAGGGTTTTCATACTTATAAAAACTTTTTCATCAAACATTTACAAGTCTTTTCTTTACAGTTTTACAAATCAATTACACTAAAATAGTTATGAGTTCATTAGCTTAAATGCTGATCTACGCTTTCAAAATAAATTGTATTCTCAGGTCACCAGTAGGCAGGTGTGATGACCAGGTTTTGAGAAGACGGAGCAGTCAAGACTCGTCTTTTATTTTGATTATTTATTTCCATGTCTTATTCTATTAAAGAACACACATGTATTAAAATTTTACTATTAATGCAATGGATGATGTTGTTGCTTGTTTACTACTTTGCACTGTTGTGATACTTTACATGATGTCCTCCGCCTCAGAACGTTTCCGTCGTTCTTGGTTTTGGGGTGTGACATTCAGACAAATTGTTTCTTCACTCCCTAAGCCTAATACAAATTCTTTTCGGTAGGCAACGATGGTGATCTGAAGATACGATTTGCCTCTAAAAAAATCAATTAGCCAATATAAATGATAATGCATTCACCATTATTGAAACCTTGTAAACCTATATAAACATTCGATCGAGTTCAAGATTCTGAGAGAACTTCAAATCGAAATGCAAATACAAACAGTTGCACCAACGACGACGATTTTATCGCTCCGCCATCGGATTTATTTTTTCATTTTCATTCACCGTATTCTTTAAGAATACACAAATAAAGATGTTTTAACAAGTTTAGGTTTTTAAAGATGTGTTTTTTTAAACTATAAGCTTAGTTTGCTGAAAAGTTTGATTGTTCGTTGTACGTATAGAAAATAAATCATTTTTTTGAAGAATTTTAGGTTTATTACAATGTATTCTCAAAGTTTGCAAACATATTCTTGTAGAATTCAATGTGAGTAGTTTTTATATGTTTTAATTTTTCAATATAGAGAATGTTTTTAGGTGTTGTCAAATGGGATGTTTTTTAATGTATTTTTTAGAATGTTGGTATTAAAAGGGTTTTAACAACTCCGGGTTTGTTCAGATGTGCTATTCAATAAATATTAAGAGTATTTGGAAGAAAAGTTTGAAGATACCTCGTATTCTTATTATAAAACAATATCCTTAAAGAATTTATAGTTTTGTCCATTGTATTGTCAAAGAATTTCTGTTTTAGTACAAAGAATTCTCAAAGAATTGTTGGTTTAGTAAAATGGTTTTGAGCAGAAGTTGAAAAATATTCTTTCAAAATCGGTGCTTTATTGCAATTTTTAGTTTTAGGTGTTTTACCTTAAAATGTCATGAACTCAGTTGACTAGGCTTTATATGTTTTAGTAGTGATGCTGGCTTAAGTTGTTCTCAAATAAGTGATGATCTAGTATAATGTATTCTCAGAGAATTGATGATATAGTACTTGGTTTTTTAGCATGTAATTTCATGCATTGTTGTAGAATGTAAAAGAAAGTTGAATATTTCTTTCTGTCATCTTTCAACAACCACATTCTCATACTCTAGTTTCATATATCATTTAATCCAAATATAATCGAGTTTATCTATTCCTACAACAAACTTTTTATACTTTGCTTTCTTGTGTCCAATAATGGGCTTCAAACAACCATCATTAAATACTAATTCCTTACTCTTTAATGGAATAATACACTACAATATATTTAAAAGTCATATTACTAACAAGAAAAAAAAAATGACATCAATATCTTTATTAGAATAGTTTACTAAAATTAAAACTAAAAACCCAACAAAAAGTTATTACGTTATTGGTTCTTGACAAAGACACTTGCACAAAAAAAATACAATAAGTTTAAATATTCCTTTAGAATGGACATATAATTAACTTATTTATAAAAAAAGTTCTTGTAGAATGAATAAATATTAAAAAAAAAAATCATCTCAAATTTATGAAAGGGATGAACATATAATATTTTATGAGAATATGTATTTATAAGCAACCTTCTAAACAAATAAATAGTTAAGTATACATTTTGTTAATATAATTTTTGAAGAATAGTCGTTTCAAAAGAAATACCTATAAAAAATGACAATATATAGTTTATGAACAATTTAGAGCTAATTATTTAAAAATAGTTAAACAAATATGTACATATTAAAAATTCTGAAAGAATTTCATTATGAAAAAAATGAGTTAAACAGTATAATATCTCATTAATATATTCTTTAAGAATAAACAAGTAAAATTCGCATATCATGAATAAATGATTTACTGAGATCGTAACTTGAAGAAAACCTAAACCCTTTAAATTTAATGGAAAAAACGAAAATCTTAACTTGTTTGAAATTTTATGCTTTCTTGAATCTCATTAACAAACGTTCACCGGTTAATTGTTTTGACAACAAATCGAATTATAAAAATCTATCAAAAAAGTAAAATAATTATTTTGAGGTCATGCAAATCGATTCCTATTGAGAATGAAGATACTTCTTACGATGCAATTAAGATGGTAATCAAATAAGATGAATTGAAAAAAAAAAGCCGATTAAAAAATATAATGCATCTTTAATTCACTTAAATATCGGTTTTTTTTTTTTTTTTTTGAACCGGCAAATCTAATCTACTCTTAAGCTAACAACACCTATTTCACCTATGTCCACGACGAGACTTGAACCCTCGACCTCAAAGAGGGAGGGCACCACCTGATACAGCTGGACTACAAGCCCTTTGGTTAAATATTGGTTTATTAGTATTAGATTATTGTTAAATTGATTAAAAAAATTCTGAATTTACCTTGGTAGATTGAATTTGATCGATGACTCATATTAGGTCATACATTGATACAGTATTTAAGGTTCATATATGAACGTAATTCTATATATCTTCTACTATAATAAATGAAGATAATTTTGTCATATGTCAATCTCTAATGAGTTTTGACACTTATCATTTTGTGATATTTTTAAAATAAATAATATCCACATGTCAATTTATGTTTTCTTTTTCAATTTTTAAAATTAAAAAGCCACATAATCTTATATTTATGTATGTAAAGTATCAAATGTAATAAATATTATACTAAATTGCAATTAATATGTTTATTTATTTCTTATTTCAAATTTTCATTTTAAAAATACTTATTATTACATTTTAATATTTTATTTTCTTTAATCAACCCGTGTAATACACGGGTTTTACACCTAGTGTGTGTGTGTGTGTGTATATATATATATATATATATATATATATATATATATATATATATATATATATATATATATATATATATATATGTATTGTTCCGACAAGGTTAAGCTATGTAATCACAACAATGAAGAAGTAACGTTAGTCGATGTCCGGGAAGCGTTAACGTGATTGGTTCTGGTTCTGGTTAATGTTAGGAGACAGAGGACATCGCTCTGAGCTTTAAACTTGTTGCCCTGGTAAGCGACCAACTGTGTTTTGGATTATTATAGATCAGAAACCATCGTCTATAATTGGAGTTGGCCGCGAGAGTGCCAAGTACCAAGGTCCTAGTATGAGACCACTAGGGTGAGAGCCCGGGTCATGCACTAGGCCGGGTAGCGACCGTTAACTAGGTCATCCTAAGGATAGCAATTCTTTTATCTTAACGTATTCCTAGAGGGATACGTTAACTAGTCCCCTAGGCTAGTAGACGTATGTGTTGGCGTAGCGTAGCTAAGTCATTCTAACCTTGATCAGGAAACGTGTTCGGTGGAGATGGTCTGGAACCCCAATGTCGTGAACAAAATTATGGGGTTCGAACTAGCTTACTGAGCCCTTGGCGTTCTCCCCCTGTTCTAGGTGTTCAAGGCTTACTTCAAATCCTCCATACAGTCTTGTGTTCACACCTTCTCTCAGAGGAAAAACATCCATATATTTATCATCAACAAGAAGGCACCCAAGAAGAACTGGCAGGGCCAGTGGTTATGGGTCAACAGTAATGTAGTTGGTTCTGGTTATCCCCTAGTGACCACCTCCCCTGACTGGGCACCATAAATGTGGGGTGTCAGTCTGACCGTGGCACAGGCATTGAAAAATATTTACATCATCGGAGAGGATTGGGAGGATTGCATCCTGGCAGTAGCGAGAATGAGCGTCGCGTGGCGCCACGAGGGATGATGCCCTAGTGCTACATGGAGAAGGATAGTAAGTGCTCTTTTCCTCCCCCCCCCCCCCCTTTATTTTTTACTTTTTTGGAAGATGAAAGGCGGTTGCTAATTTATTTGTTGTTTGTGTTTGCACGTATCGAAAGGGTGTTATCCCTTGAGATGATTCTACAGGGCAAGTACAAGGGCGATCTCCAGTACCTTGAGTTACCCTTGGTGGAAATCCTTCCTCCACTCGTTAGAATCAATTGGGCGCTCTCACTTGTCACTCCTTCTGCCTTCATTGGTGAAGGATCCACCAGTCAAGCTGACCCTGGTTTTGTGGATGCACCCGTTGGTGGTGTTTCCCGTAACAATCCTCCACCTTAGACCTCTGAGCATGAGACATCGAAGGAGGCGTTGATCAGCAATAGCCATGTAACCACTAAGCGGTGGATAACCTAGATGGACTCCCTTTTTATGGAGGATGTTGGTGCCAGTACCATTGATAGGCACCTTCAAAAGAAGCATACCATTTAATTTTTTCTAAGGGGGTCCAACATAGTGATCGACATCCTCGATGATGACACTTCTCACCATTTGGAGGGGATGGACAAAGAGGCAACAAAACCACCTTAGGAGCCATAGAAATAATTTGAGGATGCCTTCGGTATTGGTGGTAGCGATTTTGGGAAGGAGCCAGAGGTTGACCTCCAGATTGCTCCTAGATCTACTTCGTCTCTGATGAGAGACATCACTATTTTTGGTGCTCCAATACACCACTGGTGGCTCCCGACGTTTATCTCCCAAAATGGACTCTCACTCATCGGTCCCTACTCACGCATCATATTGTTACGTATGAGTGGAGTCGTCATGCGTTCACTACGGCTACAATAAAAGCATTGGAGCTCCTCTCCAACTCCCATATGGTGAACAATCTTCAGTATGTGGCAGCCCAGGTTTCCCCCTAACTGGTGGTTGCGATTGGGCGCCTACATCATGTGAACTCGGACTTGGTAGAATTGACTACCGTCATAGATGGGCGTAACGAACTGAGGGAAAAGGTATTGGGCCTCGAGGAGGAGAAGCGTAATTTTGAAGAACACGATGACCTGTTGGTCGAGGAGAAGGATTCGGTGGAGGACCAAATGACAAGCTTAGATGGAGTGGTGGAGCGCCTATATTGGCAAGTGGAGACATTAGAGGCGGAGAAGGAAACATTGGAGGATCAAGTGAGGCAGCCGGGCGAATAGTTGGTGACTGAGGGGTCGAGGAGGAAGATCTTGGAAGAGGACATGGCCTGACTTTTGTAAAAAGGGGTTGTGCGCACGGTGGATCGGGTTATTGAGAGCCCTAAGTTCTCGTTGGGGGTTTAGCGGGATGAAAGCGGCGTCTATAGCTGCTGGTGTGGAGGGTGTCAAGTAGGCAGTGCGAGAGTAAGTGCATGCCGAAAAATTTGATCTAGGAGGGGCAGGTGCAATAGTGGAGCACACACCAGTAATGCATGCCTCCACGAAGGCCTTTATGGAGACAAAATTTTCTTCGTATGTCCATTTGGGTAAGATGGATTTGGCATGGCTCTGTTGACAGTGTTGTGATTCCAACCCCGATGTGAACCCATTGGAAACTATCTCTCTGAACTGTAACACCCGTGTTCCAGATTGGTTAAGCTTAATTTTATCATGGACCAAAGATGACGTTTTGGAGAAAACCCTGTGTCACGACGTGGTGCAAGGATGCCCATGACATGAAAATGATTAGATGGATCGTGTGTCTTAGTGGACCACAACAACATGGCCAAGGATTGTCATGGCGTGGCAGCTCTTCTGGACTAATTCCATGATTCTTTTAGGGTTTGCTTCATATTTAAACCCCTCTAATCCATTTCTAAGGTTAATTACCAGCCTCCAACACCCTTATACCTCAGAGAAACCCTAGATTTGTCGCCATTTTTGGAGCATTGTTACCTTGGAAAAGAAGAGAGCGAGGAGAAGACGGTGCTCCATTGGTAGAACTTGCTAGGAACCAACATCATCAGCATCTCACATAGCTTCTGGACCTTTGTAAGTGACAAAGGCTCAAACATTATCGCTTAAAGTGGTAAGGTCTAAGATATTGTCCCATGTTCTTCATGTTTGAGCAAGTTTGGAAGGAAGGAACTCATAAAGTTGGCAACTTTATGGCTCTCCTGAGTCCCATTAGAAACATATGTGGTGGATCTAGACTTTGGTAGGAGTTCTTATCATTGCATGAGTTTTTGGGGATTCTTAGCTTATTATGACCTAAAATGGACTCTAGACATGTTTTGGATATGTATGTCTATAAGACTTTGTATTATAAACCCTTCTAGAGTGGTTGAGCTATGGACATTTTCGGATTAAGGGCTTAATGGTTAAGACATTAGGGTATTTATAAACATCTCTTTTATATAAATCTACCTTTTATATAAATAAACTCTAACTAGTTTATTAAGATATAAATATATAACTTAGAAATAATCATACTTTATGATATATTTCATAAATTGTTATTTCTCTAATAAATATTATTTCCATAAATAATAAATTCCCAATTAAAAATATATTATTTCCACGAAATAATTAATAATTTTTCAATTAAATAAAAGTGTTAATATATTTATTAATAATCAAATTATCGAAATAATGAATCAATTGATGGTAACTTGATATAAGGTGTGACCCATAGGATCATATATTATTAGCAATATCATTCTATAATGAAGTATGGGCATACAAAATCTTTCATCAATAAGTTTGTGCTTACAGTTTTATGTTTATGGTTTAAGGTACTTCTAGTTCTAAAGGGAATGGCCCAACGTGATTGCACAACATCCCTAGAGTTTCCGCATTAACTATTTATGATTTTACTCTAATTTTCACATGATGTAATCACTTTGATTGGTTTTAGAACAACTTATTATATGTTTTATTGTTCTAAAAATAAATTTTTTACAGTGAATTTTTGGGACGTTACACGAACGTTGGACCTTCCACCAATGCTCCTGGTAACTGATCTCTCCCTCTTCTCTTTGTTTGAGCTTTTGATAGTTATGTTTTGGAAACAATATTTGGACAAAGTTTAACTTGGTTGGTGACCCTGCATGGTCTTTTTTAAGTCTGGGATTAGTCCGGAAGAAAATTTACCCTTGTTTGCAATTTAATGGTATCTTTTGCTTAAAGCTTGCTTGTTTTGGTCCCAAACGGCTCATGTTGGCCATTGGTTTAATTTTTCCGCAGAGGTTGATGTTGGCCTTTGAGGTCTCCCCTGGGGGGGGGGGGGATTTCTTTCCAAAGGTTTGTGTTGGCCTTAGGAATTAGGTGGTAATGGCTCCTCTTTGCTTGGCAGAGTATTAAGACTCGAAGGATACTTCCTTTGATAGATGAAAGTTGTGTATACTTAACCAACTTTTGTTGGCTTTGGCCCAGGATTTCACACTCGTAAGCTTAGGGCTCATCCTTCTTTTGAGTCATTAGTTTGTATTTTTAGGTTTAGGCCTTAGCTAGCCTTTTCTCATAAAACTCAATTGGTTCACTTTTTTTAGGCAATTCCCTTTTAAGTAAGGTTTTCTAGTTACCCTTTAATACTTTGTTCTAAGTCTTGAGTCAACGAGAGTTGCCCTCTGGCTCTAGTCATCTAAGTTGATTCGAGATCGTTACCTCGAGGCGTTTAGGAATTAGGTAATTTTTTATACCAAGAGAAAGGTTATGAGCCTTTAAAGCCTTTGTTCGTGTCATGGGATAAGGTAATGGTCCTTTGAGTTAGATTGACATGTTTTAGGGAAAGGTTATGTGCCTTTAAAGCCTACGGTTGCATTCTTGCATCGATTACTAAAGTGACGTGGATGATCAGTCCTTGTTATCACTTGGTAAATGTGCACAACCTATTATTGAAATGATATCAAGCTTGAATAATAATAAACATCTGAATGGGTTTCGAAGGTAGTCAATCTCCATCATTCTATTGATAATGTTTTGGAAATATCAACACTGTTTAACGAGGGAAAAAAAATACTTTCACACTAAAATGGGCCGAGAACTAGAGCTAACTGTTGGGGTGTGATTATCCACTTGGAGATAGATCACACCGCCCTTTCCCTTGGCATACCTTATTTTACCTTATCTCCTTGCTCTATGATTAAAAGTGGCGCAGATTGTGCGTGTTCCATGTCTGGGGGATGGGTCTACAGTCTTGTGCTTCCAAGACATAATCTCTGTTCTGGTGTGTCTCCACTATCTTGTATGGGCCTTCCCATGTGACACTTAGCTTTCACTAGGGTTGGGAATGACTGGATTCATTTTTTATCAATACCCATTCTCCTACTTTGAAGTTCTTCACTCACGCAAGCTGATTGTAGTAATTCTTGGTGCAAGCTTTGTAGGCAGCATGGTGGTGTTGGGCGACTTCGTGTTTCTAGTCAAGCATGTCTTAAGTCTTGACATTGTCCAACTTGATTCGTGTTTATGTCAAGGTCCTTCACTCGTAGTGACCCGACTAAGATTTTAGGTGGGAGCACCGACTCTGTGTCGTATGTTAGGCAAAAGGGTGTTTCCCTAGTACTGGATCTCAAGGTCGTGCGATACGACTAGAGCACTATGGGCTATTCTTCAAGCCAGGATCCCTTAGACCTCCTCAGACGCTTCTTAAGGCCATTGATGATAGTCTTGTTTAATACATTTGTTTGGTGGTTGGCTTAGGGATGTGCCACTGAGGTAAACCGGCGATGGATTTGCTTTTCTTCACACCATTCCTTGAAGGGACTTACTTCAAACTGAGTGTCATTATCGCTAATTAGGACCCTTGGGGTGCCACAACACATGAGGATGTTTATCCACATGAATTTTATCATATGTCTTCTCGTGACGGTGGTTAGGGGCTCGGCCTCGATCCACTTGGTGAAGTAATTAACAACGACCAACAAGAATTTAGCTCCACCCGGGGTGGTTGGAAATGGTCCAACAATATCTATGCCCCGTTAGTGAAAAAACCAGGGACTGTTGATGTTGGTTAGTGGCATGGAAGGTTCGTTTTGGAAGGGAGTGAAACATTGACACTCCGGGCATTTTTTGGTGAGCTTGGCTGCATCCTTGTAGATGTCCGACCACATACTTCTGGACAGAGTATTTATGTGCACAAATATACATATCAGTCTTAAATTTATATCCTAACAAACTTTTACTAACTATGCACTTATAGGAAGTGTACCTAGTCATATTATAGAATAGTTCAGATAAGTCGGGTGTCAAACACAGGGAACGGAATTCAATTAAATAAATTAACTACTTCTAATTAAATTAAGAAACAAACAATGATTAGGGTTTTTTTTACTGATTTTGCAAGATCAGAAGAATTTACTATCAACTAACACTTAAGCAAGCAACATAAGCAAATTAACTTCAAGAATTAAACGAATAATTCTATCTAGATCCTATTTCACTTTCTCCTATGGTTGATTTCTAATGGATTGATTATACTGATTACCAATTTGCTAACTAGCTATTATGATCAAATACCTAGGCCTACCAATCTATAAATTACCAAGCAATGATCATGCATAAGTTAAACACCAAATTGACAATAAGCACAAATTGGACTATGAATGATAATAGTTACTTTCCTATCATAAACAATTAGGTGACAAATCAATGCAATTAATATGATCAATTATCACACAAAATCTGATTTATAAACAAGTAAAATCAATAAGAATCATCCAATAATCAAAATAAACATATATAGATTAGGTTCATCTTCACCAAACAAACGTAAAAGGGTTTTAGTCTCTCATTTTAGCAGAAAAACACATAAAATCCATGTAAAATAAGCTAGACATAGGTAATGATTAGCAAACTAACTAGATCAATGTAGAAATATTCTAAATCTTATTCAATCCTTTAGCTTCACTTGATTCTCGATCTTATTATGAGTTTCAAAGGGTTTCTAGTGGTAATTCTGATTAAAAAACTGATTACCTCCCGTCCACTCGACCTAATGTTCAAGTTTTTATAATTTCCTTATATTGGCACACCAGGTCGTGGTTGAACACTACCACGTCGTGGTCCTCTTGTGTATCCTGTATTCTTCTAGTCAGCTGATTAGTCGAGAGTATTCTTATCACCACTCCGTGTTAACGGATCACCACGATGCGGTCATCAGTTTCCAAGTCTTATTTTGCCTTCTTTTCATAACTTCCAATTTCTTGCTTCCAGCTCCTCGTTTGCTTCCTTTTCATCCTGAGCAAATCTTCGCTGCCAAAAAACATATTTTAAACATAATAAAAATCTTTCGTCAAAAAATAAACATAATTGTAGCTAAAACTATTAGAAATATGCATTAAATACATAGCTAAATATACACATATCAAAATATCCCACACTTAGATTTTGCTTGCCCTTAAGCAAAACTAATTTTATTATTATTATCATATCAAGACTTCCACTCCAACATTGCACAGGACAATCCATTTTGAGCCTCTCCATTACTCCAAGACCACAATGCATGTATTTGTGTCTAAATTTTCCTAAGAACTTCCCCAATCCTAAATACTCACAATTTTCATAAACACTTCCCCACTTCTTTTAAACAACATTCATTTTATGCATCCCTCCGAATATATCCTTAGAAATTTTTCTTAACCTCAAGGTAATTTTTTGTTAAGTCCCCAAGCATACATATGGAAATATAACCTAGAAATAAAAATATTACAATAAATATAACCTAGAAATTTTCCTTATTCTCGAGTCTTCGATTTTTGAACTTTCTTCATGATATTCCTTTATCTTCATAGCTTTGTAGACTCTTATTCTCAAAGTTTTGCAACTTTTTTCTTCTTTTCTATTTTTTTTTTCTTTTTTCACTCAAAACTAAAAATCCTAAAAACATGTGCTTAAGCAAGGGAAGTTAACTTTAACCCTTATTGGTTAGAGATATTAGTCTAAGGTGAAGACTACATAAGCTCTTCTTGATACATTTAAGGTACGCGATGATAAACATACTGTAGCCCTCAAACAAAGCAAGGTTGTGTTTTTGTTCCATGATTTCACTAGGATCAGGAAGCCACAAATACACTATAACATATATTGGCTCAAATAAATATTGAAACCCGCATCGGATCGTCCCACACAATGCTAGCAACCTTGATCTCAACATAAGCATTTTTAACTAGATCAATTTTTAGATTATTATTTCAAATCTTTCTAATAATAATTTTTAAATCCTAGTCATTTTTTGTTCATTTTTTTATCGGTATGCTTGCATTCCTGTATTCAACCCCCCATCCCACACTTAATTGATGCAATGTCCCCATTTCATATTTAAACAATTAAAGAACATATAATTAAGAAGGAGGAATTGGAACAGACTTCCCTTGGGTAGTAGTGGCGAGATCGAATTTTGAAACTTGTGTGGTGATCTTGGACTTCTCGTATAATGGCTGCAAACAGTACTTCTGGGATCCTCTTTTGTGAATGCAAATGTACTGGACCGAAATAAATCAAAGAACCATTCTTCAATAATTATGTTGATCCTCTACCACGACATGGTAGAGTAACGTCACGTCATGGTGTCAAGCAGTTAGTCGTGATTGTCGTAAAATATAAGATCGCCACGGTGTGGTCTGGTGATGTAATGGCATCGTGTCAGGTCAGATTCTATCGTGCTAATATCGAATGCCATGACGTGTTGTTGATGGCCACGCTGTGGTGTCTTCTTAGAAGACCTTTAACAACCCAAATAATGCATCTTGACTTCTTAGTGACTTAGGATCATTCCTGACCTTTTCTTTCTATAAAATTCTTCAAAATTCTATTCATCAAGTGAGTAACCCACACTTATTCAAAAACATGGTCTTCAATTGTATTCTTTAAAAGTATCACAACTACTTCATCCACTAAGCTCCTTCACTGCTTCACGAAGTTTTTATACTAGAAAATAAGATCAAAAGACTAGAGAAACACATGATCATTTGGTTAAACTAAAAATAAAAATAAATCAAAAGGAAAAGAAAATGCAAACTCTTAAAAATCGGGTTGCCTCCCAAAAAGCGCTTTTTTTATGAGTCATGAGTCGGAATCCTTCCCACTCTATTTTGTTGCGGTTGGGAGTGGGATCTCCCTTTTCTCCTTTTGATCTTTCCACGTGCGCTTGTAGGCTTGAACCCTTCTAATGTATGCTTTCATGAAACTCTCCTTCTTCTTTTGACTAGCACCTTCATTATGTTTGCGCTTTACACCCTTGCCTTGATTTTTCACCTTTGCACTCTTCTTTTCTTCTTCTTTATGACCTTCCTTGTCTAATTCCATCTTGACCATTTTTGGCTTCTCTGATTCCCCTCCCATGTCTTCATAAATTATCTTAACTTATTCATATAGGTCATCTTCTACTTCATCACTTGCCTCTACCACTTGAGCCTTAGGTGTAGTAAATGTGATCACCTCAAATGTCATAGGAATTGGAGCTCTTGGTTTTCAACGTTTCACATTTGAAACATAAGGCTTCTCACAAACCTTCAACTCTTCTTCCATCATCTTTTTGATTTCAACTAGCTCATCAAGGTCTTCTTCATATCATTAATCTTTAACGCTACATCTCTTGGTTTTTCATAACTCACTTTTGGAGTCATTTCGTACACCAAGTGTGAGCTTTGAGTCATCAATTTCAACTAGAGCTATAGCGGTACTCAAAAATGGTCTTCCAGAAATAATGGGAAGGTCTTCATCTTCTTTCATGTCGAGAACCATAAAGTCAACCAGAAAAACAAACTTTCCCACCTTTACAAAAAAGTCATCAATGATTCCACGTGGGTTAGTGATTGTGTGATCCACCATTCTAAGTGTCATCTTTGTGCCTTGGAGCGTTGGTAGACCGGGCTTCTTATAGAAAGAATATGACATGAGATTAATTATTTCCCCCAAATCGACTAAAGCATTTATAGAAGTAGAATTGCCAAATTCACAAGGCAAAGTAAGTTGGCCCGGATCTCCCATTTTGATTGGTAACCCATTGATGACCGCAGCTGAACATAACTCATTAAGCAATATGGTTGATGCTTTTTCCAACTCCTTCCTATTAGTCATAACATATTTTGCAAACTTTGGAGGTTTAGCCATCGACTTGAGGAATGAGGCGTTTATCGAGAGTGGGAGCACTTGTTCCATACACATCTTTTGATCAGGTTCCATAGAATGCTTAAGGGCTTAAGAAGGGAATGGAAAAGGAGGTAGATATGAATTAGAAGGTGAAATTTTTTGGACCTCACGACGTGGTGAGTCATCAGAATGCGAATCACATTTTGCACTTTTACCTTCATGCTTCCTTTCTTCCAAACACAAATCAGGTTGTATAGTAGCTGCTTCATGGGTAATAAATGGCTCAGAATGAACTTCTTTTTTTGTTTAAATCGCCATTACATGAGGTAGCGATTTTTGGTCTTGATTTCGAGGTGGTAATCTCTCATTAACAAGTGTTGTTAACTTCCCAAGTTGAGTCTCTATGTTCGTGATGGAAGCTTGATGATTCCTCATATTAGGATCAATAGCATCATGCCTTTTTTCTGAGGCTTTCATAAACCTGTGAAGTACCGACTGAAAATCCATCTTCTTCTCAAGTGGTGGTTGCTCTTCTTAGTAAAAACCTCGACCAGATTGTATAAAATTTTCATCTTTTTGCTTCATGTACTCTTCATATGGCAACCACTCATTTTTGGGCTTCCTTTAATCTTCGTTAAATCGATCACCCCTCAAGTATCAAACTTGAATTTTTCGGTTACCATTGTCATCTACATCACAATCCTTAGTCAAATGAGGGCCACCACAATTATCATAACCGACTCTAATTGCATGGATAGATTGATCCATCTTTTTCATCCTCCAATCCATATTTTCTAACTTTGTCAAAGCCACAACCATGTTCTCATTCCCTCTATCTCCTTTACCTATTGTAACATCCTCACGTGGGTTATGTTACTCACATTAATGCTTCTTGAACTCTTCAATAAATTCTTTAATAGTTGTCGACTCCTTTTTCGTCAATGGTCTTTGAGAGTCAAGAAGTTGTCGTGTTGTGACATTCACTCCATCATAGGAATTGGACACTTCTTGTTGGACATCTAAGCAAGCCCTTATATCTCTCCCATGCTTCATATAAGGACTCTCCAACCTCTTGTTTAAAATTAGGAATCTTTTTCTTGAGCTTTGAGATCTTTGAAGTTGGGCTAAATTTCTTAATAAAGGCGTCACAAATATTTTCCCAAGTAGTAATGGATCCAGGCACGAGTGAATTCAACCAAACTTTAGTTTCACTAATAAATGTCACCAGAAGCATCCTAAGTAACACATATTCTCTTTGTATGTTTGGAACATTGAAGTAGTTTGCAATGTCCTTTACCTCATCAATATGCTTGGATGCATCTTCATACTCCTTCCTGGCGACAGGTATGTCTTTCAGCATTGATAGAATATTCCCCTTAAGCTCAAATCTTCTTTTAGTTGGTATCTCGATTGGTATAAGAGCTGGTCCATTATCTTTATGTATCCTCTTCTTGTAATCTCCCATAGTCATTCTCATGGTATCCGACATCTCTTCAACCTCACTTTTTATCTCCAAATCATTTTCTAAATGGCTTTCAGTTTCTGTTTCTAGATAGTATCCAATTCCCTTCTTATCATGCATCCTATTGAAACTCTCAAATCCTTTTTCCTATTGAAGAGTGTTTGTTGACTCATTGGCTTCTTGTTCTTCTTTTTGTGAAAAGTTGATTATGGATCTTGAAGTGGTGGAGCTATTGGAGTTTTAGATCCCCGACTCATAAATTGTTGCAATAAGAACAAAACAAAACAAAAACGCGTAAAAGGAATAAAAATCACAAAACTGAAAATTAACCGAGACCGGACTATGACGTGGTTAATATTCCCATGATGTGGTTGTTGTTTAGAAAGAAAGAAAATACATAAAAATAACTTTTTGTGGTTTTTACCCCACAAAATGATCGAATAACTAAAAGCAATTAAACTATAAATCAAATTAGTCGTTCCTCGACAACGGCTCCAAAAACTTGATGTGCAGAAATATACCTATCAGTCTTAGATTTATATCCTAGCTAACTTTTACTAATTATGAACTTATTGGTGATAGTTTCCTTTTTCTTACTTCTTTTCATAGTTTTTTTTAGTTAAAAACCATCTCATTTTAGTTAATCTTCATGCATATTTTCTCTTTTTATTATCTTTCTCCTTTACCGGGTACTTTCTAGTCTTTTGAGCTTATTTTGCAGGATTTACTGAAGACTATTTGTTACTGGAGGTATGGAGGGATTGCGGGACTTGTGGACTGCTTGTGGACTTGAGGTGGTGCAATTGGGCTTGATGTCAGTATAAGCGAGAAGCGCTTTGGGCTTAGTCTTTAGACGAGGACTCAAGCTACGAAAGACAAAAGGAGTATTGGACCATCATTGGAGGCTTTAGAATAATACAATTGGGCTCCCAAGAGTTGTGCATGTGGGTTGAAGTGTGAATGAGAATATTAGGCTGGAATATATTCTAAATGGGCCAAGTCCCACAATCAGCGAGACCCACGCGATCCGTGTGGATCCACAAACAGTCCACGTGGATCTTGCTGAAGTGAATCCGAGTTTTGAATTTTTGACTCTATTTTGGGAAGGTTGGTGGGTGGCTTTCGGGGAGCTTTTGAATCCGGGATTAAACACTTTTTGCAGGAGATTTGAAGCATTATTCATCATCAAAACTTGGGGAGAACTACTCTTTTTCTCTCAAGAAAACTTGGGAAGAACTTGAAGATTTTGAAGATTAGTGTTATTTCATTTCATCTTGCACTTAGAACAATGTTTGGTATTTATAAACTACCTTGTATTTCTTTTATTTTTTCCATGCTTGGCTAAATTCTCATTTGGTTGATTAGGGTTTAATCCCATGGATGATTGGTTACTTTGAAGACTAAATGTTATCTTGTGTTTGAAGTTTATGGAAATGTTTTCTAGTTAAACATCTTGTTATGTTTGTTTATCTTTGACCATGAGCTTGGATGAATATTTTTTTGGTTGATCAATTTATTGGTTAAGTAATGGAATTTGAAGTTGGTAAGCAACAAATGGTTTCTATGTTTGTTTTCATTTCATTTAAACCGTGGGAATGTTTCCTCCATAATGATAATGTAAGCATTTGATTATCTTATGGACTTGGTAACTCTTAGAACTCAAAGCTAATTGATTTTCACAAGATTATATGCTTCATTGATTTTGTGACTTTAATTAAGGGAATGTGTTAGAGCTCCTCTAACCATTTTAATATCTAAGAATAGTTGAGGTAATTTGTGCTTATGAATTGCTATAGCCAAGTTAAACCAATTCACAAGTGTTATTCCTTTTAGTCTAATGATAAGTCAACTATGTCATCCATGTGGTGTATCCCAAAATCAACCAATTTCACTTCATTGAATTTAATCAAATCTTTTACTTGTTTACTTGTCATATTTACATTCTAGCTAGTTTTAATTTTGTTAAACAATAAAAAAGAATTAATACCCCCCCCCCATTTTTCTTTTACTTTTGTTTTACAAGTACTTGAACAGGTGATTTACATAGAGATTTAAATTGATCCAATCTCCGTAGATACGATCCCTTTACCACTATACACTATTTTAGTGTGTAATATTTAGGGTATTAATTTTGTTGGCATCGACAACCACCAATAGGCAGTGTACCTAGTCAAATTATAGAATAGTTCAGGTCAGTCGGGTGTCGAACACAGAGAATGAAATTCAATTAAATAAATTAACTACTTCCAATTAAACTACGAAATAACCTATGATGGGGGGGGGGGGTTTACTGATTTTGCAAGATCAGAAGAACTTACTATTAACTAACAATTAAGCAAGCAACAATAGCAAATTAACTTCAAAAATTAAAAGA
This sequence comes from Lactuca serriola, assembly GCF_051521515.1. Classification (NCBI taxonomy): domain Eukaryota; kingdom Viridiplantae; phylum Streptophyta; class Magnoliopsida; order Asterales; family Asteraceae; genus Lactuca; species Lactuca serriola. Next base: position 78,434,919 of record NC_136416.1, read on the forward strand.
ATACTTCTGCTTAAATCCGATTTGACCTTCTCCTATGGTTGATTTCTAATGGATTGATTATATTGATTACCAATATGCTAACTAGCTATTATGATCAAATATCTAGGCCTACCAATCTATGACTTAGCATGAAATGATCATGCATAAGTTAAACACCAAATTGATAATAAGCACAAATTGGACTATAAATGATCAAGTTAAGTAAACAAGCACAAATTAAGGTTAACTATGCTCTCTAACACAGTTAAAGTTACCAGCTTTAACTACTTAATATAAGATGTGCTTAATCCTAGCTCTAATTAATTTATGATCATAAACAATTAAGAGAAAAAGTCATGCGATTAATATGATCAATTATCTCACATAATCTAATTTATAAAAAATATAATCTAGAACTAAAACATTCTAGGGTTTGGATTATCAAACACAAGTAAAATCAATAATAATTATCCAATAATAAAAATCAACACATATAGATTAGGTTCATCTTCACCAAACATAAGTAAAAGGATTTTAGCCTCTCATTGTAGTAGAAAAAACATAAAATCCATGTAAAATAAGCTAGACATAGGTAATGATTAGAAAACCAACTAGATGAATATAGAAATCTTCTAAATCTTCTTCAATCCTTGAGATTCACTTGATTCTCGATATTCTTCTAAGTTTCCAAGGGTGTCTAGCCGTAATTCTCCTTAGAAAACCAATTACCTCCCCTCCATTCGACCTAATGTTCGTGTTTTTATAATTTCCTTATATCAGCACACCACGTCGTTGTTGAACACCACCACATCGTGGTCCTCTTGTGTATCCCGTATTCTCCAAGTCAACCGATTGTTCGAGAATATTCCAATCACCACGTCGTGTTGCAGGATCACCACGACGTGTTCTTAAATTCCCAAGTCTTCATTTGCCTTCTTCTTGTCCTAGCTTCCGTTTTCGTGCTTCCATATCCTTGCTTGCTTCCTTTTCATCCCGAGCAAGTCTTCGTTGCTATAAAACATATTTTAAGCATAATAAATATCTTTTTTCCAAAAATAAACATAAGTTTAGCTAAAAGTATTAGAAATATGCATTAAATACATAGTTAAATATATGCATATCAAGTATCTTCTCGGTAAGTGCCCGTGCACCTTCATGCGCTCCGGCTTCCCCTGTGTGGCTTTCTTCTAACAATGATTTCCCTTTGGAGTGGGTAATACACTTTAGCCATGGTTTCAGGTATCCTATTTTGTACAATTTTCTGTCTGTTACAGCGAACTGTGGGGCCATAAACTTGACCCTCATAGCCTCTATAGGATCATTCGGGAGGACCCTATGTAGGATGTAGTCTATGAAGGGCTTGCTCCAATCTGGAGCTGTTGTGATAACGTCAACTTGCTTGTTGTCGATGTTTCTCCCTGGGAGAATCTCTACTAAGACTTTCTTCGTAAGATGATCGAAAGATGTCGAGACCAGTTTGCTAAGAGTGTCGACCCTCTCGTTATATTCCTGGGGGGGGGTCTATTTGATTAAGAAGCTTCTGAATGACCGTGCTAAATCTCACACTGTATCCATATATATTTTCATTCTTTGGTCCTTGGCTTCATATGTATCATTGACTTGATTGGTGATGAGGAGGGAATCATGAGGTCAACAAGGCGTTTCGCTCCAACTTCTTGGGCTAGTCGGAGGCCTTCTAGAAGTGCTTCGAACTCGGACTCATTGTTAGAGACTTGGAAGTTAAATCGCAAGGCATACTTAATTTCATCACCATTGGGATTTTTGAGCATAAATCCTGCCCCAGACCCTTTCTTTCTCGCAACTCCGTCAGTGTGTAGTTCCCAAATGTCTCGGCTTGCCTCCGGTTCTAAGGGATCTATTGGCATGACTGTTGGCATGTTTTTTTATTGTGTCGGGAATTTTGACTAGGAAGTATGCCAAAGCTCTGGCTTTGATGCTTGTACGTGGGCGGTAATGTATTTCGTGTTCGCCTAGCTCGATCACCCATTTTGCTAAGTACCCCAATTTCCCTAGTCTCAGTAGGATTTTTTTTACTGGGTAACTAGTCAGGACCTCAATCTTGTGGGCTTAGAAGTAGCGCCTGAGATGCTTGGCTGAATAGATTAACACGATCACCATTTTCTCTAAGATCGGGTAGTTGAGTTCAGGGCCTTGTAATTCTCCGACTACGAAATGTTTGTTAATTGTTTCTTATCCCTATCGATGGCTAATGTCAATGAAATGGATTCGTTGGATGTTTCCAGGTACCTTTGCAAAGTTTCTCTTGATGGGGGTTCGCCATGGGTGGGAGTTGGTGTAAAGCTTCTTTCAGGTGTAGCAAGGCCTTGTCGGCCTCTTTTGTCCACTTGAATTGATTCTTATCAATGCAAAATTTCAACGTTTCGAAGAGTGGGAGAGATTTTTCGGCCAATTGGGTGACGAATCTGCCAAGTGCCTTCAACCTTCCATGGATTTCGTGCACTCCTTTGAGGTTGTGAGGGGTTTTAGAGTCGAGGAATTCTTGTATCTTGGTTTGGTTCGGCGAGATTCCCTATTTAGTTATCTAATAACCCAAGAACTGGCCTTCCTCCACCCCAAAAGTACACTTGCCCGAGTTGGGCTTCATCTGCGGCTTCATCAAACTTTGAAAGGTTTCTTCGATGTCGTGAAGCAATGTTGTTTCGTTATGCATTTTGAGAACCATGTAATCTACATAGACTTCGACGTTTATACAAATTTGGTGTGCAAACACTTTGTCCATCAAGCGCTGGTATGTCGCCCCGATGTTCTTTAGGCCGAATGGCATCTTTGGATAACAAAAGGCGACACGATCAGTATGAAAGGCCTTTTTATCTTCTAATTCTCTTCTCATTTGAACCTAATGATATTCCTTGTAGGCATCAAGGAAACACTTGAAATGAAACCCTTCAAGGGACTCAACTTTTTGATCTATCTCTGCGAGAGGGTAGTGATCCTTTGGGCAGGCATTGTTTAGATCAGAGTAATCAATACACATCCGTCACGATCCGTCGTGTTTTTCACTATCACTAGATTTGCTATCCAGGTAGGGAAAATTGCTTCCCGGAGAATTCCTTCATCCACCAGCTTTGCCATTTCTGTATTGATTCCCTTGTTCATATCACCTGCTTCCCCACTCTTTTTTTGCTTGATGGGGGTGCTCCCCGAGATAATATTTATGTTGTGCTCGATGAACTCGCGATTGACTCCTGTCATATCTATAGGTTGCCATAAAAATACCTTGGAATACTGCTTTAGGAGGGCGACTAACATTACTTTGGCTTCTTCTTATAGTTCAACGCCTATTCGTACTATTTTCTCTAGGTAACCATGGTGGATGATGTGTTTTTTTGTGTGGCAATCTTCCTTCACATTTTTCGGGGATCACAAAAGCTGTGGTGCAACAATGACTTGATGGCAGTGGTGCATACATGGGTTAGTTGCAACGATCGCGGATGACCCAACACATGTATTGAATTTGACAATACCGTGGATTGTTAATGGTATGACATGTAGTTGGAAAAGTGTCGATCACCAAAGCAAGATGTTGTGCTATGTTGGAAGGCATATCACTGAGAATCCAATCGTTCGTGTGATCTTAACTTTCCCATCGTGATTGGCTAACGTGAGTGGTAGATATATAGTGCCTAGTGGCCATAGGCTATGCCCGCTGAAGCCTATGAGCGGACCGCCTGTCAGAGGTTTTAGACCCTCCTTCCAAGAGGTAGGCAGTTGCCTGCAGCAATGTTCATAGAGTATGTTGTTTCTGGTATCGTTATCTATGTAGATATGACGAACTTGCATTTGGCATATATAGCTTGTGATTTGGAGTAGATCCCTAGGATCCCAGTTGGGTGGCCTTGGTTCATCTATCGAAAATATGATATTGAGTATATTTCTAGATAATACCTCAATTCCGTGCTACGCTTCATGGGTAAGCTTCTCTTGCAGGGCCTGGCGATGGTGAAGATGTCGCTCTTTTTTTCTTGTCGCTTGCCCACATCTTTTTGAGCTCGGGCGCTCTTCTGGTCGTCATCGATATTGAATCTCAAGTCCTTTTCAATATCAGAGAGGTTCCCCTTTAGTTGTTTTTTCTTCAATTTCTTTCTTCAGCACCGTGCACTCGCTAATGTCGCGAGTTTTACTTTTGTGAAACTCACAATACTTGCCCTTTTCTTTTTCCACCTTTGGACGCATTTTCTCGATGGCATGTATGTTGGTTCGATGGATCCGGTTCTCGTCGTTTCTGAAAGGACGATACCTTTGGGACGAATGTCTCAAATATCGATTGTGCTTGTCATGCCTGTCTTGGCGCTTTTTATGGCCGGTATTTGGGCGAAAGACTGTTTCTTCTTGTTTTATGTATGCATTAGAGACAACCCTTAGGTTGGCTTATTTTCTATCTTCACCTTCGATTTGTCTAAGATATTTCTCAAATCTGTACTTGAGCTCATCCCTTACATCTTCTTCGATAGAGGTCCAGGGAATAAACCTTGGGCGAAGGCATTGGTGAAAAGAAATTCCTCGTGTCCCTGGATGTTTAGCATTGCTATAGTGAATCTATCGTAATACGCTCTTATTGACTCTACCTCCTTTTTCTTGCATGCCATGATTAAGTTCGCATCTGCCTTACCCGTACCGTAGCTGCTCAAAGCTCGAGATGTTTCCACGTTGTAGTACCTTGAACCATTTTCCTGCATTTCCCGTTGGCGTGACAGGGAAATACGTGCATGTGAACCGTTTATCCATTCTCAGTGATGTCATCGTCCACTCATAAGTATCAATGTGCTCGTCTGGATCAGTGGTGCCGTCGTAATTTGGGATGTTTGGTATCATCTCCGAGTATGGAATCTCGTATTGTAAGAGTTCCTGGCATAAAGCGGAGCTGGTACTCCTCACTTGGTTTTCCATATGTGGGTATGGAAATCCACCATACATCATGAATTGTTGAGCGTAATACGGGTTGTCCTACGTCTGATTATACATCGCAACGGTGACATGTACAGTTGTTGTGAGCTTATTGCGTGCCTTGCTGCAACTGTGAACTCAATCATGGCTGCTGGAGCGAGTACAGATTCAACCCTGCGACTGTTGTTTACGGGAATTGACCTGTTGCGCTGATGACGAGTGAGGATTAGATTCCTACGATGGTGCTCTTGGGGAATGGACCTATACATATGCAGGATGTAGAGATTGAACATCGGTGGTTGTTATGCGAAGAGCATAATATGTGACATGCCAGCTATGGGAGAGGCTTGATAGTTCGACATTGGGTGTTGCACGGAGGATACTATGGTTCTTGGGGACCAATTGTTTGTCCCCGCTTGCTGCAACAACAATTGTGGCTGAGAATTCGGTGGTTGTGACTGTCGAGTCACCGTTATCTATGACGATGCAGTCGTGGTTGTGGTCGGATGCTCTATTATGATGGGGCTGATCACCATAAGGCGGCTATTTCTGCCGCTGCGTTGTCCGTCATGAAGACCGGTTCTTATGTTACTAGCGTTTAGGTGGAGGCCTGTCCTTCTCATGCGGATGCTTGTGTGCCATTAAAAGACGACATAGATCTAAGAGGACTTGTTTCTCCTCCGTCGGGCGCCATATGTCCTTTTCCCGTTATTGCTTACGTATCAAGGTTCTGTAACTCTGAGTACACACCAAGATAGCTTCAAATGTTGTGATAGGTACTCGAGGCTTAATGTCGTCTCATGGTGGTTCCGACTAGGGTGAGCCCTATAATCACAGCAATGAAGAAGTAATATCATTCGACGTCCGGTAGGTGGTCCCGGTATGAAGCTCCGACAGTCTTGTTTGTATGAGTGTGTGTGGGGGAATATGGAGATCAGGGTTTTAGTAAGAAGAAAGCGATCCTTTCCCCTAGAGGAGAAGGATCCATTTTATACATGTCTTCTTCTAAGCGTGATCCCAACAGTGTCCTTTGTCCTGTCTGGGCCGAAAAGACTTGGAGGAGTCTCATTGGTGGATCGTACACCACTAGTAGTCATCTACTATTGGTGCAGAGGAGACAGAGGACAATGCCCTGAGCGTTAAACTTGTTACCTTGGGAAGTAACCAATTGTGTTTTGGCTTATTATAGACCGGTGATCATCGTCTGGAATTGGACTTGGGTGCGAGAGTGCCAAGTAACAAGGTCCTAGTGCGAGACCACGAGGGAGAGGCATGGGTCAGGCACTAGGCCGGGTAGCGACCGTTAATTATGTCATCCAAAAGATAGCAATTATGTTATCTTTAACGTATTCCTACAGGGATACGTTAGTGTGTGTGTGTGTCTGTGTGTGTGTGTGTGTATATATATATATATATATATATATATATGAAAATCATTTTTGCCAAATGTTATATTTTCAATGCGTTTTGACACATGTCATTTTCTAAGATTTATTTATTTATTTATTGTTTTTCGATTTGTCATTTTATGGTTTTTTTTTTCATTTTATTAAATTCCATATAATATTTAAATATATTAATTATAATATATATATATATATATATATATATATATATATATATATATAGAGAGAGAGAGAGAGAGAGAGAGAGAGTGTGTGTGTGTGTGAGAGAGAGAGTAGTCACCGTACTTAAAAGATTTTTTAAGGGTTGTGTTATAAGTATCATTTAACTAATTTTACACATAACGTCAATCTAATCAACTTTTTATTTTTGATTTGACATTACTTTTTTTTTCCTTTTTGTTTTTTTGTTGTGTTTTCTATTATTATTATTATTATATTATTATTGTTATTATTATTATTATAAATTTCGATAACCATATAAAATTCGGACATCATTTTAAAATTCGGACGATATTATAAAATTCGAACGACTATATAAAATGGAACAAAAGTGAAGTTTGCTTTCAATCCGCATAACGCACCACGCAAATGTAATACCGAACTGATTAATATATTAATGATAAATAAAGACAAATGTTGTTTTTGTTCCGTTTTATATAGTTGTTCGAATTTTATTATGTCATCTAAATTTATAATGTTGTCTGAATTTTAAACTTTCATCTGAATATTAATAATAATAATAATAATAATAAGATTAAAATAAAAACTAAAAAAAATAAAAACCACAAAGAGAAAAAACAATATGGTAAAAAATAACAAAAAAAAATCACATAAGGAGATGGAATTGAAAAAGGAGATGAAATTGAAAAAGAAAGAGATACTTACAGAATTAGCTTTTTAAATGCTAAGCATTTATTTCATAATACTGAATATATAATTCTCATCAACTTTTCATGCATTGGGTAGCACAAAAAGAATTTATTTTTTAACTAAAAGATGTATGAGATCTTACTTTATAATATTATCGGGACACGTACAACCTTTAGTTTATATTCTCAAGGTATATTATTTAACATAAAGTTTTGATTAAAGAATTTGGATGATTTTTTTATATTCTCAAGGTATATTATTTATGTAATTGATAACGGTAGTAGGTATCATTGCCAGAGGAGAGCTTGAGACCGACCATGGGAATAGAGGAATTGTTTTGGGGAGAGAAGGTTACCGGAAGAGTGTCTAGAGGAGAGAATGAATCAAAGAAAAAAAGCGGAGAAGTCGGGATAGATCGGGAAGAAGGGAGGTGGGAGAAGCAGGAACATAGAGCTACTGTTTAGGAAAGGACTCAAGAAGCCCGAGAAGCATGAACTTCGACAACAATAATGTACACCCTAATATATTTTTTAAACCATGTTTTAATTCTCAAAATGGTGAGAACTTTTTTTTTTGTTAAAGTTCCAATTTATTTTATTAAGATTACGATGATTTTTTATTTTTTTATGTAACGTGCATAACCTTTTCAAGTAGTATATCAATAGTTTTAGTTTCAATAATATTAGTACGACCTTTTTTAACCTTTAGTTTACAAGTTTATTCATTAGATTGCTGTGAAAAGACAAAAACACGATCATAATCAAATTGATTTAAAAGTCCTAGTTGTATTGGCCTTAGTAAGGTGCATGTTACTACAAGTCAACCATGAGATTCTTCCAAGTTGTGTTGCCGCATATTTTAGTCATTTCCTTTTAAAATAATTTCTGATATGATTTATCTTTTTAAATAGGGTAAATCATAAAGACTAAACTGCAATACAGGTCTTTATGATATAGCGAAAATTATCAGTTTGGTCCAAAAAGGTTTGGAGTTGAACTATCGCTCCAAATTTTTCATTTTGTTACGGGTTTTGTGCAATTTGTTTTGAATATTTTGAAAATGACGAGATTACCCATTGGTATTTTCATTTTCTTTTATTTATATTAGAATAACGAAAAAAAGAAAAAATATATATAATCACCCTCTCCTCCTCTGCCACTACACTTATTCCTTGTTCATCTTTCATCCCTCCGGTAAACATCACCACCACCACCGGTCATCATCTCCCCCCATTTAGCTTGCTGCCTCCACATCTCTCTGACCAAGCTTCAACAACGATGGATTATGGATTTCGGATGGTGTTTTTTGGGTTCGATGGCTCATCATCTCCCCCCATTTAACTCACCGCCTCCACCACCATCGGACCACCATCGTGTGCATATCTACAAATACTAACACCACTGGCGTTGGAGAAGTAGAGAGAAGATGTTGCTCCTAACCTTAACCCTAACCCTAACATCATCGAAGCTGACAAAGGCGGTCAGGTATTGAAACCCAAACCCTAGCTTCGTCACCATCTTCCTTATGGATCTGCAACACCCACCCAATGCTTTCGTCGTCGGAATCGAAAACGCTAACAATCAACCGTCGTCGCCATTCCGATGAACAATAGGGTTTGCAGAAGCTTTGAGTTGACAGGATAAATGCATCTCGAAGACCTCTATCAGGTAACGATAACTCTACCCGATCCTATGTATCATCACAATTAGAGATGGAACAAGAAGAAGAAGAAAAAGGGTTTTGATTTTTTGTTTTGGCAGCATGATGGCTGTAAAGAATAAGTCGTCTGAGAAGTGTTCCGGCGAGGTTATCGGCTCCGACGAGATGTTTGCTTCCGGAGAGAGGGTGACGTTCCGACTGAGAAGTCGTCTGAGAAGTGTTTGATTTCTTTGTAAGAGAAAGAGAGGGAGGCGGAAGAAAAAAAAACAAGGGGAGGGGGAGGGGTTGTGGTGTATCAGTTTTCCTTTTTTTTTCTTTTTTTTTTAAAATTTTTTTTGTAATGAAATGAAATTGAATAATCAGGGGTAAATTCGTAATTTTAAAAATACCCAAAACAAATTGAAAACTCACAACAAAATGAAAAGTTTGAACCGATGGTGCAAGTCCAATCCTTTTTGGACCAAAATGACAATTTTAGACATACCACATGGACCATTCTTGCAATTTTATCAATCATAAATGTGCTTATTACAAATCCGTATTGTAGTTAAATTTATGTTAGAAAATAAATTTAGACAAAATTGCAAATATTTTTCTGCTTTATCAAAAATTGTAATTTTTGTCCAAAATATTTTGCAGTTGCACCGCTAGTCCAAAATATGTCTTTTGTTGCGGTTTTGGTCCATTTAAGAATTGAATGTATTTGAAATGACATTTTTTCCCTTTCTATTTGCTTTTTCATTTTTTATTTACTTTACTATTTATTCAATTAAAATAAAACAAAATATAAAATATAAACCCCACCTTACCCACATCCCTCTTCCTAAACTCTCTCTCACATACACACACACACACACACACACTCTCTCTCTCTCTCTCTCTCTCTCTCTCTCTCTCTCTCTCTCCCCACACACACACACAAACGCCTTAGGTAAATGCTTTAGAACTTGAAGCACTTTAACTGGAGAAGATAAATTTGTGTTGGTGGTGCTCCGACGAGAGGGGTGAGGTGAACGAAGAGATGGTGATGCTTCAGATGGCTCAGGTGAAGCAAATGAAGAGGTGGTGGTGCTTCGAAAATGGTGGTAGTTGCCTCCAATCTTCTCATTCCTTCAGACCCTTCGGAAGCCTCAATCCATGGAAGCTCTAAACGGCTCACAATGAATAACTCCAGATCTCCGACATCACCAGGCCTCCGTCGATCTCATTCCAGATCCGTCTACGCTGCCTGATCTCCGACTAGCATATTTGTTGTTTTAGCCCTAATGGCGTCTCCCTTCTCCATTGGTGGTAGTGTTAGGTTTTCTATGTATCAATACACTCTATAATGGTAGCAGAAATAATCAAAATTTACCTAAGTGTACATGTCACCCTAGGATCTAGGTTTTACTAATTATAGCTACCTACTTTCGAATTCAAGTAAAGAGGAGTAAGAACACTAATATCTTTATATTAGATCAAGTAAATGACATGTATTACAAAGGATGAAGGACTTAAAGGATAATCCCTCTAATTTAGTCAGAACCAAGACTCTAAGAAGTGCATCAAGGATAACCCTAGAGAAAGCATAAGTTGAAAATCAATAACCCTTACTTTCTGTCCTTGGAGAGAAATGTGAGAGAGGGGCGATTGAAATTTAGAGTTAGGAATCCCCTTAGGTTTGATCCCAAGCCTCCTATTTATAGGCTCTAGCTAAAATCCTTAAGTTAGTCAGATTCCTAAGGATAATCCTTATCATTTTCAAAAACCTGCCTTATCTCAAATTCCCAAGAAATTTTCGTCCCTATCTCTCTTCCAAGAGGCTTCTAGAATGTTCCAATTAATATCTATGATTTAATTAATATTCAAGCCTTTTAATTAATTAAAAATTATAATTAATTACTAGAATAATTTATAATTAATTTATTACTTCATAATAAATTAACAACATATTTCTTTCCATTTCCTTATTACTAAATGTGTCATGATTTAACACCCCAAAATAATTTCAAACTTCAAAATGCAATGGTTATAAAATCATTTCGGGGATTAACCTATATTTAACAAAAACTCGATTCTACAAAAAAACATTACAATTAAAACACTTGGCTTTAACGTTAAACATCATACAAACCATAGCAAGTGAATACGAATTAGATCAATAACATTAATAAGGAAATTGACAAGCTCCACTCCATTCACTATCACTTAACTTCTAATTTTCATCTATCATCTTTTCTCTTTTAGTGTAACCTGAGATACATGACATTAAAGAGAGATACATAAGACAATAATGTCTCGTGAGTTACGTGGGTTTGAGACCATTCAAAACATTTACAAGATAATAATTCCATACATATAATATCATATCATTTGATCCATTTCCAAGTCAAGTGCCAAAGTGAAAAGAACAAAATCAATACACCAAGGTATCATTTGATCTCTTTCCAAGTCAAGAGTCAAGGTGAAAAGAACAAAATCAGTTCACCAATGTATCATTTGATCCCTTTCCAAGTCAAGTGCCAAGGTGAAAAGAACAAAATTAATCCACCAAGGTATTCTTTGATCTCTTTCCAAGTCAAGATATCTACTTCATGAAAGGAAAGTATCATCCGAGTAGATTCCTATAGTGCCTCTGATGAGGTATCATAGTTCAAAGAGTTTTCATTGTGCATTTTCACTTTCTTTCTAGTTTTCACATTCCAACTGTTGGGATTAAAACCCTAATTGAGATTTGATGAACAAGATATGGAAAATAAGAACAAACACAAATATGAAGATTATGTCAGATGATCACTCGATTTATAGAATTATGAGGAACAAATTACACTTTAAGAATAAGAATCTAACTCTACAAGAAACCTCACAACGTGGCGGCTACATTTTGTCTCACTCTTAACCCTAATTATGAATAATACATGACTATTTATAGGGAAAAGACAAGTCTTGGGCTTTTAACCTACACTTCATCAAGGGGGGCTATTGCCATCGTCCATGGAGTACTTTGCAACCCTACACCAACATTATCATTACTTGTATCATCATTTTTTAATAACATAGATTACTAGAAATATATAATTTGAAAAGACACATTTCACATATCAAAACATTCATTCTTCTAAAACATTCTTTGATTTCAAAACGTTCTTGCTTTCAAGGCATTCTTTCAAAACATTATTTTCAAAAGTATTTAATAGTTTTGTTTCAAAACGTTTCACATATCAAAGCATTGGTATTTCATTATCATAAATTTTACCCCAAAGTGGGAAAATACCAACACATACTCACCTCAATCACAAGAAGATTGGCTTGTCCTCTTCTAGCTCCTTTCCTTAAAGAAAAACTCTCAAACATGACCTATGTAACATGTATAAAAATTGATAAAGAGTTTTGATATCAACGCGATCAAGTGTCTTGGCCATGGGAGGTTGGAAACCAGCACCCTAGTTATTGAATCCTACCAAATGCGACATTGGGATGGGATGATTGGATGAGATTAGAACCATGATCAAAACTAATCAAGGGAGGTTAAAAACCAACACCTTAGTCATTGAATCCCACCAAAATCAACATTAGGGTTACCCACTTAATAAAATTGATATCTAAGTTAAAAAGAGAAGAAATTATACCTTGTCAGCCTTTGTTCTTTCCTTTCTTTGCTTGGATGTTCAAATCTGCACTTGAACCAAACCCTAGAAACTCATGAGATGAAAATATCTATTTGAGAAGATGGTATGTAGCTCAATCACATTTTACTTCACAAGAGGAGAATAAATGCATCTTTATCTTCCCAAAATTTACACATTTGGCCCTTCTAGTTTACATATTTTGTCAAATCTATGATTACTTCATTTATTCTCACATTTGCTTTAAAGGTTATCATAAAAACTTCTTCTCCATCCATTATATAACTTTGGTGTTCCATTCTATTAATTGAGTCATCCCTTTGTCGACTCACTTTGCCAACTTGACTTTTGTTGCACTTTAACTTTTAAAATATAATTATTTTCACATCTAACATTCTAAACTTCATATCAACTAATGATATGAATATTGCTTGACCATTTAAATTTATAAATCATCTTTCATTTATTCACTTTATTAATTTAAGAGTCTAGTCTTAAGTTTTAGGATGTTACACATGAGGCCAACCCAAAATGACCATGTTATTATTTCGAAATATTACCAATAGTTATTGGTTGTGGAAACTATTTCCAACAGTCTCCTACTTGGACAAGTCATCAATTATTTAAGTTTAAAATACTTTCTTAAACAATCAACATAGAGTTAGTCATCCAATGCAATTACCAAACTGTGATCATAGTCAAAATTTAGTCCTTGGATAAGTAATTAGTTATTCCTTTGTTTTAGATATCCATATGAATATAAGACATGGATAAGGGTCAATTTTAGTGTTCAAAATCTAGTTTCCCAATAAAAACTCGTGACGACTACATCCGGCTACCAAAATTTAACACATTAATTTCAATCAAGACTTGGCCAGACACATTAGATGTTAGCACCAAATCCTCGAGGGGTCCATGGATATCAATTCTCCTGTTAAGGTAGAAGGAACGAATAAACTTTTAATGCATAGTTGTGTCTACTAGTCATATCATACATGTACACACCCTTTATGACTACTAGTTATGGATAGCGTTGGAACATACTAATGCAAAATACATTTCATAAATCAACACCCAATATATGCATCTCGATTTGAAGAATAAAAGATATTATTATCTTGGAATTACTTGTGACTAGATCTATGAAGTAACTTTTGAAGTATGGGTTATTCCAATACTTAAATCTCCATTTCAAGTACTCAGGGGTGTTAGTGAAATCTCTATTATATGTCCAATCTCTATGGATAATACACCAACCTCATGACAGTCTTACTTCCTATATTCAATCCCAAGAGTACGACCGACGGTTGAGTTTTGTATAAATTAATACTTATTAAGTGGGTTCAAAACATGCAAAAGGAGAGCATAATGATAAACTAATTGAAATGACTGATATCTATCATATATTAAGATCTCCTAATTAATAATCGCCACATCAAATTAAGAATTACATTGCTTAAGTTCTCAAATTTAAAACAAACTATTCCAAGCGTGCTTAAGTCAAATCATTTGCAAATCAAATGCTTAACGACCAAGTCTTACTGTTAGACTTGTTTACTTAGCGAATGGATCGACAAGATTTTCTTTCGATATGAAACTATTGACTATGATGTCTTCACATCAGAAAAATAATCAAATGTGATAATACTTACTGAGTATGCGCCATGTGAACTTGCGTGACGTTCGGATCTATACTAGAGGTACGTTCACCCTAACAGTCACAAGAACCTTCAAAAGGACCATGAATGATTGTACTTAAACAATCATGTCACTAATGAATATCTTTTAATCATATAGATTGCTTTTCATTCTAACCGGTTGCAATATACTTTCATTTTAATCTTAAATCCATTATGGTGTAGTATTAGGTACTCTTCGAGGCTAATACTTCACCATTTAGAAAAGCATGATTCCAACTTCAAATGAAATCGTCTTTCTTAGTGTGGAACTTAGCATCACTGTAACCTTTACATTGATCTATTCCATACTAAAGTCATATCTTTTTTCCTCCTATGAAACTAAGGAATGTACTTGATTTTGAATCGTTGATTCTTGCCCAGTTGTTCTGATCCAACCTATCATGCTTAATGCATATGAGTCATCATATCTAGTATATTTCATGACAAAAATGATCGATCACATAAGCAGAAACGTGTGGGACATGACTCATTTCTTCTAGCTCAATAATTGAACTAGGACATTAGCAATGCTCAATGTCATGCCATACCTTATGAAATATCTCAAGTTTCTTCAAGATTTCATGTACTCTGACTTAACCTAATGAATTGCCTAAATCCAACTCCATTGATCATTACATTTAGTGCATGTGTTGATTCTCCCATGTGTCTCAAGGCGAAATAATTTCTCAAACAATGTTAAGCTTTTACGCTTTCTATGTTAGAACATTGTTTCCAATGAATTGTATATTATCCAAATACATTACAGGGGTGACTCCTTGAACTTTCTCAAAGATCCCAATTGCTCCCACTGGCTCCAACATACCTAATGGTGCATCTTTATTTCTTGGAATTAAAACTCCCTGAATTTTTTTATTAAAAGAAATATTTAATCTTTCAAGATGTTTTTTTCAATTCTTAAATAAACTTCATAAGCTTACACAATCTTCCTAACCTATCTTGGTTTGACCATGTGTCATTTCCCATCCATGTTTTTTTATCTTCTTGAAGATCCATTTACACTTACAGTTTTAAGGTCAAGTGTTTGATCATCCAAGTTTCAAACATACATTGGATTGATTTTCGCTCTCCATGTCATCGTTTCATCTTGCAGGCTTTCGGGCATGTCATATCTTTCGATAGTTGGCCTACTCTGACTATTGTCTACTAGTGACACATATTCCATAATAATATAGATTATATATAGCTAGGTCTATGATGTCCTCTATCAAGTCTATTAGGAAGAGTTGGAGGTATGTCATTTTCCTTAATATATATTTCAAACTTGAGTTGAAAGCTAGGACCAACTTTAGGTTCTTTGTTAGTTGAATCATGAAACTTGTCAAGATCAGTATGGCTCCCACTTGCTCTTTTGGGTATCAACTCCCTCTCTTGGAAAACTGCCCCTTCAACAAAAAATATTTCGTTTTCAAAAGATTTGTAAAACAGTTACCTAAAAGTCTTGTTGGGATGTCCAACGAGATAACACATATCTATGCTAAGTATTAGATTGTCGAGCACTTCACGAAGAATGTAGCCTCATAATCATAGACTTCCATATGTGCTAGTGAGTGATGAACCCTTATTCCATATTTCAGAGAGTGCCTCAAAAACCTTCTTAGTTGGCATAAGACCAAGGAATCTTGTAACACTATTCATGAATCAATCCATGAACTATTATGTTAAGCATAATGCGACTCATCAAGTATCAAATCAAATAAAGAATTGTTTCTCTTTCCAAATGCACTCCTTGTGTCAATGTTCTAGACTAAGATAGCTTATGAAATCTTTTCATAATTCATTAGATGATCGAGATGGTTTTAACTAAGATTCTCACTATCCATATTGGATATGATTATCTTATCCTTTTGCCTAGCTGATTCTCAACTTTGTTTTATGAGAGCTCTGACCACCTAAAAGGTTCCAAACTCTATGCTTATTTAGATAAACATGTTCCAAACCTTTTAAATTTATATTCCTTTCCTTTTTAAATATTTTAATTTAATTATCTCATTAAAAAATATTCAAAGATTAAATATTCAAATTTAAATTCTAATTTAAATAATACTCACAATCAAATAATTAATATTTATATTTAAATTCTTATTTAAACAATATTTAATATTACTATTAGATTAAATATTCAAATTTAAATAATATTTAGATTTATCCATTTAAATATATAGATTTCAATTTCATGTTTAAATAATATTCAAACTTAATTAATTAAATATTCATATTCAAATCTTATTAAATAATCTTCCAAATTAATCCAAGATTTGAATATTCAGATTAAACAATTAAAATAATATTTTAATCAAAAGGCTTATCCCCATAATTCAAAAAATTGACAAAATCTGAAAATCTGAAAAATAAGCCTCGACTCGCCGCGTCCACCAGAGGGGGGGGGGGGGGGGGATACGTCCTACGACTAGTAGGTTTCCAGAAAAACGATTTTCAATTTTTTTAAGTTGTGCAAATAACTAAAACCTAAAGGCTCTAATACCACGGTTGGGTTTTTCTATGCATCAATATACTCTATCAAGGTAGCACAAACAATCAAAATTTACATAAATGTACATGCACCCTAAGATCTTGGTTTTATTAATTATAGCAACCTAAGTTTGAACTCGATCAGATAAAGAGAAGTAAGAAAACTATCTATTGATCTTTAGACCATGTGGATGACATGTCTTGAAAATGATAAAGGACCCAAAGTAGAATCCATATAATGTAGTCAGACCCAAGACATCAAGAAGCACATCAAGGATAACCCTAGAGAAGAGATAAGTCGAAAATCAATAACCCTTAGAGAAGGGTTATATTTCCGTCCATACAGAAAAAGAAGAGAAGAGTAAAGGAAATTGAGAGTTAGGAAGCCCTTTGGGTGTGATCCCAAGCCTCTTATTTATAGGCCCCAACTAAAATCCTTAAGCCAATCAAATTTCTAAAGATAATTCTTATCCTTTTCAAATTCCTAAAGATAATTCTTATCATTTTCCAAAATCTGCCTTATCTCAAATTCCTTAGGAATTTCCGTCCCTATCTCTATTCCAAGAGGCTTTTAGAATATCCTAATTAATCTATAGTAATTAATTAATATTCAAACCTTCAAATTAAATAAAAATATTTTTTTAATTACCAAAATAATTTCTAATTAATATATTAATTCATAATAAATTAACAATTTATTTTTCTCCATTTTCTTATTGCTAATTGTGTCATAGGGTCTACCCAAAAGAATCATGTTATTTTGTAGAAATATTACCAATAGTTAATTGCATTGAACTATATTTCCAACAGACAGTAGCAGTCATATCTTCTAATGGCGGCGGCGGCGACGACGGTAGAACCATATCGTTGCCGAAAACCTTAATCCTGAAAACTGCTGGTGGTGGTATTTCAAATGAAAAACTGGAGGAGAAGAGGTTTTCGAAGAAAGAGAGAGGGGGAAGGGGTGGGGTTAGGTGGTATTTTATTTTACCTATTTCTTTAATTGTTTTAAATAACAGAAAAAGAAAAATAAAATTAAGCGGGCAAATCCATCATTTAAAATATTTTCAAAAAGTTTTGGACCAAACCTACAATAAAATTCTTATTTTGGAGCACTGGTGTAACTCTAAAACGTTTTGGACCAAAGTAATAATTTTTGGCAAACCATAATTTACAATTTTGTTATAATTTTGTAGCAAAAGATTATGTTTTAAAAGTTATAAATAATGATGATTGGCTACAATATTATATTTTAGTACACAAGGACGATGACATAATTTTATAATAAATGTATTTATATTATAATAACATATTAAACTGTATTTTATATCCAAATAAAGTAATATCACTTTAAATTTAAAGGAAAAATCTATAAAAAAATCTTAGAGCATCTTTAAGATGTTATTATACGTATCCCACGCTCATATAAGTTGTAAAATCATGTTGGTACAGAATCATTATTTCACTCACAAGGGGATACACTAAACATTTTGGGGGATACTTATAGAATTTTCCAAACTTTATATCCAATCTCATTTTCAGTTAATTAAACTGACATTTCATATTGTCTTATGTCACATCAGTTAAATATGAATATTTAAATATATTTTTTATAAATAGGTCTCAAATACCCAATTACTTTCTTTAATCTATATTTATATAAGTTTTGATCATTGTAAACAAATTTGTCAAATATAAAAACAT
Source organism: Lactuca serriola (assembly GCF_051521515.1). Lineage (NCBI taxonomy): Eukaryota > Viridiplantae > Streptophyta > Magnoliopsida > Asterales > Asteraceae > Lactuca > Lactuca serriola. The sequence goes on from NC_136416.1 coordinate 78,453,237, forward strand.
CAAAGTAATACTTTAAGGTAAAAATATATAAGATCATAATATTTTACGGGTATCATACTCAATTATTCTTTAATTTTATAAAATTGTAGTTGTAAATTACTAAAGAAAACATACATAAATTACAATTTTGTTATTCTAAAAAGGGAACTCTAAAAACCCTAGAAGCGTGAGCCGCCACTAACTTTTGCATTGACCATTGAAATTGGACGTTTGATCACCGGAGCTTTAGAGCACCCATGAGGTGGCGATCATGAAGGTACAATTAATATATTGTTGATTTGACAAGTGTTTATGGTTGCAACGTGTTATGATTGGCGTTGGTAATTTTTGTTGTCTACATGCATGTGCGGGTCTTTCAAACCTACTTCATATGTTACTTATTGGTAGTAGAATTTTAGTACAAATAAGAAGAGAAATGATCATGATTATAATGAGAAGGGAGTTGTAGGTGGTAGCTAAACATGTATAAATACAATGAGAATATATGGGAATTTAGATGATTGTTTTTCAACTTTATTTTACATAACAAGTTTTTTACCTCATATGGAAACACAAGATTTATGGGAACAATGTGAGGAATATGTGATAATTTCTAATATATGTGTTGCGATGAAATTGTCAAAGATTGATAAATGTGTCACTTTTGTTATATTCTTGTGTTTGAGATGCTTTTGAACTTGCAAAGCACTTTTGTGATATATGTGGGGAAACATCGTATCTTTGTTAGTGTTGAAAGATATGAGAGTAATGATAAAAAAACAATCCAAAAAAGAGACCAGACATTGAACTTGGAACAACAAAATATTACACATGACGGGAAAAGTCAGTGTAAAGAACAAAAAAAAACTTATGGAAACGTTGTTTTGGGGATGGGTGGACTTGGCTCATTTTTAGAGGCATAATAATGCTGGAAAGAGGATTGCACTAAACAATTAATATATGTTGGTTGTTATATATTCAACTCGTGTAACGTTAGGGGAGGTTAGAGACATGCACATCATTTCTATTGTCTATAACTTATGCAGGGTTGAAGGTTTTTTTTTATGACTTGGACACTGTTTGTTTATTAAAAGGTAAAGTTTATGTAGTCTGTAGACAAGATCTATAGAGAAATATGTGGACCAAACGTATACAATCTGCACAAAGAAGACAATTTGATTTTTAAACTCTCCAGACTGCTAAAATAAACTTATTTTTTAAAACTTACAATAGTTGTTCTTTCGAAATAGTTATCTATAATTTAATAAAAAACTAATTTGAAATTTCCTAAAAATATTTATGCATAAATAGAACAAATTAACTGATTCCAACTAATTAAAAAAATGTTATGTACGAGAAAATTCATGGAACCATCTATGATGGATTGTCGATTACAAAAACTGGTACGAGTGAGTTGAATAAAATTATAAAGTTGTTTGATTAATGAAGTTAATAGTATCAAGCAATTTGAATCGATATGGCATCATAAGGATTTTGCTTTTTCTAAACTTATTTTATGTTAATATTTATATTAAATAATGTATTTTTATGAATTTTGTCAATTTATTTACATGTTTTAATGTTTTGAATAAATGCTCGTCAAAAGCTTTAAAAAAACTCTAAGGCTTGAAGCTTGCAAAGATTAAATTGGTTTGAACTCTAATTGAATTGTTTTAATCTTATTTTTTAATTTGTGAATGGTTGTGTAGTAATATCATATTTTATTTTGGATTTTAGATAATCTTTTTGATATTATATTGGTTTAAGCGTAGTTAAAATATTAGTTTGGATATAGATGTGAATTTTTAAGGACTTTAAAGTAATATTTAAAATTTGTAAGGATATGAATCAAAGTTTATCTTTTTATTTTACCAAGAAGTCATCAATAGACTTGAAAATAGGTGAGTCCATGTCTGCACCAAAAAGAGAACGCACATACCTATTTAGGTATGCAATCTTTTAAAAAAAACAATTTACGAGAGGAAACGTTTGCACACTATCTGCGCGACACAGACAAAAGAGGACATGAAACTCTTTTTAAAAAAAAACAAATAACACCTTATATATAAGCTATGTGGGTGGAATATGGACATTGTTAGAATTCAAAACAAGAAACTCTTATATCAAATTCAAACAACATGAGGCCGTGAAAGTTGTTTTTAAGTCCTTTTCTCCTTTAACAAAAATGATTAGCGTTAGTGATTGAATGGCATGGGTGGAAATAAAGGTCTCACCTTTGTGTTCTTGGTCCTCTAATGTACCCCCATCTCCTTACATATCTTATCATACTGAAACCTTCACTATAACACGTCCCTTCCTTCAGATTCTTCGAATTCCGATAACCATACTACCACTACCAACAATCCATCATTGATCTCCCCTACTCCTACACCTCCTTATGGTCCTCATCTTAATCTTCCTACACCTATTCCTTCCCAACCGTCTAATCAACCTTACATACACACGATATCAAAGAGTGGTATATACAAACCCAATCCTAAGTATGCTCTTCATTCTACTTATATTTCTCTTATTCCATCTAATCCTAAATCTGCTCTTCTTAACCAAAATAGGAATTATGCTATGACTAACAAATTTAATTCATTGTTGAAGCAAAACACGTGGAATTTGGTACCTCACCATCATTGGTTGTCATTAGATTTTTTTTGTCACAAATTTAGTTATGATGGGTCTCTTGAAAGATATAAGGCTCGTCTTGTAGTCAATGGGAAATCACATGAAGTGGGTGTTGATTGTGATGAAACTTTTAGTCACGTCGTCAAACTAGCCACCATACAGACAGTTCTATGCCTTGCATTGAGGCGCTGGTTTCCAATTCATCAACTTGATGTTAAAAACGTGTTTCTTCATTGGAAATTCATCTTTTCCTGTTCATGTGTGCAAGCTATGCAAATCCTTATATGGTTTAAAACAGGCACCTAAGGCTTGGTACCAATGATTTGAGAAATATATTCTCAGCATCGGTTTTGTATGTAGCAAGTGTGATAATTCACTTTTCATTCCCTAAGGAAATAACAAGTGTGTGTATCTCCCGGTTTGTGTTGATGATATTGTGCTCACAACTTCATCATCGACACCCAAATTTGACATCATCTCCTCCCTCAAATCTAAATTTTACATGAATGACCTTGGCAAACGAACATACTTCATGGGTATTTCGATTTCCCATTCCAAGGATCGTATGTTTCTTTCTCAACAGAAATATATAAATGAAATCATCAGACGCGCTAAAATGGAGAACTGCAAACCAATTGTAGCACTAGTTGATACAAATTCTGAACTTAGTGCTTCTTTCGGAGATCCTGTAGTCACTTCTAACCTTTATCGCCAGTTAGTCGGAGCCATCTAATACTTGGCCTTCATTCGACCTAACATAGCATACGCAATCCGACCATTCTTTTTTGCTATGTATAAACCCAGAGAGCCACATCTTAATGCTTCAAAAAGGATCATTTGGTACTTAAAGGGCACTATGCATCCCAGTTTACATCTATACCCTTCTACATCATATCAACTTATTGCTTACACTGATGTTGATTGGGGTGTTTGTCCGGATACACGACGTTCAACTTCTAGTTACTGTGTATTTTTAGGAGATATTTTGATCTCATGGTCTGCCAAGTGACAACCTACTCTTTCTTGATCTAGTGTTGAAGCTGAATACTGAGGTGTTGCTAACATGGTTATCGAATCCTGTTGGTTGCGAAATTTGCTTCTTGAGCTTCACACACCTCTCAAAATTTCCACTTTGGTCTATTGTGATAACGTTGCTGCAGTCTATCCTTCTGGCAATCCATTCAGCTTACCAGTATGCAAATATCTTCACCAAAGGATTACCCTAACAATTGTTTTAAGATTTTAGATCTAGTTTTTCCTTCTTCCTCCTCCCGCACCAACTAAAGGGGGGTTATTAGAAGATATTATTGTATCGTTTCCTTATTTATCATTTTATTTATCTTAGGTATTCATTTTGACCTTCATTATAGGAATTAACATATGTATTGCAGATATAGTGATGTTCTGATGAATGAGAAGGTAGACAAGATTGCAATCTATATTTACTTTCTTTTAGGATTGCAATCGATAAAGGTATGGTATACTTACTACAAAAAAGATATAAAAAAAAAAGTGGTAATTTGCTTGGTAGATATTGATGAACTAGTTGATAATGGTCTTGAGTCCCGACAAACTGATGACAAGAGAATCTCCTTATTGCCGACTTTTGAGTGATTATGAGAAGATTGAAATGTCTGATGTAGCAAAAAATCCAAAATTAAACCGGCTATCAAGTGTGACAAAAATACAAAGCACTACATTGGGATTCGTAAAATGAAAACATGACAAATGACTATAAAAGGTGTCAAAGTTAAAGGTGATTAGATTTTAAATCTGAACATAGTGAAACATGAACTTTTTGACTATTTAAATAGAAATATGAATTTTTAGTGTTGATTGTTAAGAGCTAGATGTCCTCGTTTTGGATATTGTCTTTAGATTAAGTCAATGGTCTCAAAGTTTGTTGAGATAAAAACAAAACAAGTTAATCACCTCATAAAATTCCAAACAAACTTTGGAAACTTAGGGCCGATTTCATACCTCCTCCTCTCTCTCTCTCTCTCTTGTCTCTCCATTTTTCTCTTGGTGTTTGTGAGCCATTAGAGGTACTACACTTGTGGTACTTGCTTTCAAAGGCAAGAAGATTCAAGATTTAAGTTGTTATTACAATATAACAAGAGGTATGTATTTCATCTTTCCTTGTGGATTTCGAAATTCATAGAATCTTTTTAGGGTTCTTCAAGTGTTCATAATGTTGTGTATCTAATAGTGAAAACATAGATTCAATTCTAGGGTTGCATGCACACATAGGATTGTTTGTATAAAACCCATCACTAACTTCTCTAGATAGAAATTATCAGATGCCACTGCAGTTAAGATGGAACTGAATGCAGTCAAATTCGCAACTAGAGAATCGTCCTCTGTCTTCTATTTTTTTGGATTCCATTCACTACCCATCGTCCCTTCCATGTTTTTCTGCCATCTATCTCATCCTTAACCTGAAACATATGATTGTTATATATGTTGGGTTTTGAGAAAAACAAAAATCCTATAGTGCACATGCAAACCCTAAAGCTTTGGATCTAGGTTTTTCTAATTATACATGTAATAATCATCCAAAGCTTGTAAACCCTAATCTAACATATAGAAATCGAAATCAACATAATTAAACAAGTAAGAATGTTACCTTTCAATTGTATCTTGAAAATCCTTGCCTTTGAGAGCTTAGTATCACAAGTGTAATACCTCTAATCGATTACAAACACCAAGAAGCAAGTTAGAGAATATGAGAGAGATAGGAGGCTCAAAATCGGCTCTAGGATCTTTCTAGGGTTTCTGGTCGCCGATTTGAGGTGCCCAAGCGGTCCTTTATATAACTGAAGAATTAGGGTTTCAGTCAAATACCTAATTTGGTTGCTTAAGCCCTAGGCAGCCCATAGGAATCTTCCAGAACACCTAGCCTTGGACAAAATCCTTATGGGCTTCCATAAAATTTCATCCACCTCTTGTCCAAGAGATCCTCAGCCCATTTTGCAATTATCACTTAATTACAATATGATCCCTTTTAGTTCAATTAATCTCTTTTGACCATAAAATTAATTCTTGACAAATATTAATTAAACAATATGATTTCTCTTTTAATATATTATTCACATAATATATATTAATAAATCATAATCAACCTCTTTCTCCATAATTCATCCAGTCAAGTTGCTTTGGTGAAGGCAACCCAAAAGGACCATGATACAATCGGGTCAAGTACATACCAAATATAGTTATGGGCTTAGACACCTAATCCAACAATATAGTCCATTCAACTCTTCATCTATAGCCTTCTCCAATTGTATGGAGTTCATCCTCAAGGCCTATGATTATGACCCATTCTCATACATCGACAAGTCTTTAATTGATGAAGAATACCTCATTGGAGTACTTTTCTTAGTGGTCCTTTGGATAATATATTTGAAACACCTATAGCTCCACCCTCATAACTATTATTACCAAAGCACTCTTTCTAGATTTATTAGAGCTCCTATTATTTCTTGAATAGCTGCCTATCCTTTGACCAATGATAGGTATTGCATGATTCAAGGATACTCCCATTAAAGAAACTGAAATGGGACTATAAACACCATAATGAACTAAAACTAACTTCCTAAACATAGACGGATTGCCTATATTCATAAAATTGAATTTCTTCTGTCTTCCAATAGAACATGGCTAACAAGCATCTCTCATAATCTTCAGATCTAGCATTCTACATTTGGATACAAACTTTCTCATTCTCTCCTCACACATATGAAAATAAATATTTCGTGGCATAAAATTGATGTCATGGCTCCTTCAACAGCGTGTGCTTCCTCTTCAGAAACTTCCACCATATACAGTGTACCCTATTTTTGTCCTTTAGCAATGATCAAGTTTCCCTTATTCACTTTCCACTTTTCATCACCAAATGTAACATGATGACCTTCATTATCAAGCTGCCCAACTGATATCAACATCCTCTATAGGTCTGGAATGAACTTCACATTATTCAAAGTCCGATCCATACTTAGATTCATATTGAGAACCACATCTACGACACCCATGATATCTAGATACTTGTTATCTGTCAGTCTGACCTTCCCTTGGTAATGCGTGAAGTTATTGAAGGGTTTTGAGCATTCTAACACTCGTAAGGTGTACATGCAACCCTAGAAACCTTGGATCTATGTTTTACTAAGATACATGCAAATTTGGTTTTCCAAGATTCTTAACCTAACTAGCATGATATGGGGAACTTTGAAACATAAAAGCTAGTAGAAGAACATACCTTTCTTGTTGCTTGGATTCCTTGAGAACCTTGTGAGCCTAGCACCTTAAATGTGATGCCTCAAATGCTTCACATAACACCACAACTCTTGGAATAACTTTAAGAGAAGTATACGATCACTCAATCCGCTAGCCCTCTTGTTCTACACATAGTTCCGATTTTGGTAGCCCATAGTGTCCATTTATAGTCGTCTCACAAGTAGGGTTACAACATGTAAAACCTAATTGACATGGCTTTTCATATTCCATGATACATGGGTTTATAACCTCCATGGACTATCCATGGAGCACCTTATGGGTTTTAGCCCAATTCAATAAACCACAGATCATTAGCCCACTATAAAAGAAGGGATGATTTGCACAATCAACCCCATATATTTAATTAGTCTCCTTTTCATCACCAAATTAACTCTAAATTAATTCTTAATCAATACTAATTAAATACTATTATTAATATATTAGAACTTATCATATATTAATAAACCATAAGTGTCTTTTCTCTCATTTAGTCTATCCAAGTGTTGCAATGTCATGCAACCCATATGGACCATGCTAACCGGGTCAAGTACATTCCAGAAATAGTTATGAACTTAGACACCTAATCCAACAGTCTCCCACTTGAATAAGTCTAATAACTATAACTACAAGAATGACTTCAGGAACCGATCAACAATCATAGCTCTTTCAAAGTCTCACGGAACTGAGATGATGATGATGATACTCCATTTAAGATAAGTGATCATATAATCCTCTGTTTTAGATATCAGCCGGACAAATACATGGAACAATCTCTTACTTATTGTCCAGCAGTTTGTTTCCCAATTTCCAATTTGTTTGACATAGAACTTAATCGAACTCATCAATTTAGTTCTGACCGGGCCCGATATATAGGTCAACACAAAATCATCGAGGGCCCCATATATTGCTTCTAATCCAAGAAGGAATAAATAAACTTCGACTCATATGCTTGTTCTACTACTTGTTGAATCATACACAAAGGCACGTTTTATAACATCGAGGTACCAATGCGTTTTCGTGCAATCAATGTATAACCAATTCATAGTCAACAACTCATATCTCTAGGTTTGAAGACTTATATGATATTACCGTCTCACGATCACTCGAGATAAATTCCATGAAGTGATACAAGTGAGCGTGAGTTGAATCCAATACTCAGAACTTATGAGCACTCATGAATGTTGTAGCAACTCTTGCTATGTCCAACACCTTAGACATCTACAAACCAACTTCATGATAGTCTTGATTCATATCTACCTCCAACATATGACCGACTGTGGAGAATTTGAATAATATGATATACCATAACATAATTATTCTGGAAGTCAAAACATGCAAAATGAAATGATAGTAAACGATTGACAGAAGATAGCAACACTTTACTTATAAGTAAACAACAACATTAATTTATCATCAAATGTCAATTACACTTTACAAATTTCAAAGCTATCTAATTTCTAAAACTAATATCATCCTTTAGCCCTATGCGCCTCACATGTTGAAGATGATTAACCATACCCAGTCCCTTCGTGAGGGGATTTGCTGGGATCTTATCCGATGATACCCTCTTTGCTACGAGGAGTCCTTCTTCTATTCGATGTCTGATGAAATGGTATTTTCTGTCGATATGTATGGATCTTCCGTGATCCCTTGGTTCCTTAGCTAAGGCAACTGCACTTTCACTATCACAGAAAATCTCCATAGGCTCCTTTATAGCTGGTACAACTCCAAGGTCTCCAACAAAGTTCTTTAGTTATATAGCCTCCTTTGCTGCCTTGCTTGCCGCTATATACTCTTATTCGCAAGTTGAATCAGCCACTGTCTCCTGCTTGGAACTTTTCCAAGTAATTGCTCCTCCGTTTATGGTAAAGACCCAGCCTGACTGAGAGCGGAAATTATCCCTATCAGTCTGGAAGCTAGCATCACTATACCCTACTACTCTCAAGTCATCACTCCCACCAAGGGTAAGGACCTAGTCCTTAGTCCTCTACAGGTACTTGAGAATGTTCTTTACCGCAGTCCAGTGAGCCTTACCAGGGTTCCCCTGATATCTGTTGACCATGCTTAACACAAAGGCCACATCAGGACGAGTACAAGTCATAGCATACATGATCAAGCCTACAGCGGAAGCATACGGTACTCGACTCATCTCTGCTATCTCAACCTCTATACTCGGGCTCTGAGTCTTACTCAATCTGGTGTTACTCTGGATCGGTAACTCACCTTTCTTGGAATTCTGCATGCTGAACCTATTCAACAGCTTATCCAAGTAGGTACTCTAACTAAGTCCAATTAGTCGCTCGCTCATGTCTCTCAGAATCCTTATCCCTAGGATATAGGCAGCTTCTCCAAGGTCCTTCATAGCAAAACACTTCCCAAGCTAGGACTTCACTTCTTGTAGAGTTAGGATGTCATTTCCTATGAGTAGTATGTCATCCACATACAATACCAAAAAGCTAACTATACTCCTACTACCCTTGACATATACACAAGATTCATCTTCGCTTCTCGAAAAGCCAAACTGTTTGACTTTCTCATCGAAACAAAGATTCCATCTGCGTGGTGCTTGTTTCAATCCATACATGGATTTCTCAAGCTTACACACTATATTAGGATACTATGTACTGACAAAACCCTCTGGTTGACTCATGTAAGCATCCTCAACCAACCTTCCATTAATGAAAGCGGTTTTTACATCCATTTGCCATATTTCATAGTCATGAAATGCAACAATGGCTAACATAACCCTAATAGACTTAATCTTTGCTACTGATGAAAAGGTCTCGTCATAATCAACTCCCCGAGTTTGAGAAAAGCCCTTTGCAACCATTTGTGCCTTATAAATGTGTACATTACCATCCATGACTGTCTTACGACCTGGTACATTGTCAACCAAGTTCCAAACTTGATTGTCATACATGGACTGTATCTCGCTGTCCATAGCCTCTTTCCATTTAGCAGCCTCAGGGCCTGCCATGGCTTCCATGTAGCTGTTAGGTTCATCCTGACTTACCAGTGTGCTATCACTGATAAGTGTATCGCCTTCCATAGTAATATGGAAACCATAGCAATGCTCAGGTACATTCCTAACTCTTGTGGAACGCCTCAGAGGTACAGACTCGTCAGTCGGATCAACATGAGTTTCCTCCTTAGGTTGATTGCTAGGGTTTGAAGTTCCTTCACCACTTGAATCTTGAATTTCTTCTAGGTCAATTTGCCTCCCACTGTTTCCTTGGCTTATGAACTCTCTCTCGTGAAAGACCCCTCTCCTTGCTACAAAGACCACATTATCATTGGGTCTGTAGAAGAGATAACCAAAGGATTTCTGTGGGTATCCGATGAAAATACACCTCTCACTTCGAGGTTCGAGCTTATCGTGAGTCCCGCGTCTCATGAAAGCCTCGCAACCCCAAATATTGATGTGGTCCAGACTGGGAACCTTTCCAGTCCACATCTCATGAGGTGTTTAGGCAACCTTTTTGGTAGGGACTAGATTAAGAATATAGGCGACAGTCTCTAAGGCATACACCCAAAATGAGATTGGTAGCAAAGCTCGACTCATCATGGAACAAACCATATCCAACATGGTTCAGTTACACCTCTCAGCCACACCATTAAGTTATGATGTCCTGGGAGGTGTCAATTGTGAGACAATCACACATTCCTTAAGATAGTCAAGGAACTCTGTACTAAGATACTCACCACCTCGATCGAATCAAAGCATCTTAATGTTTCTGCCCAACTGATTCTTCACTTCCTGTTTTTGAACGTTTCAAAGGTTTCTCACTTATGCTTGATTAAGTAGACATATCCATACCTACTATAATCATCAGTAAAAGTCACGTAGAAGCGCTTAGCATCCCTTGTGGTGGTTCTGAAGGGTCCACACACATCAGTATGCATGATATCCAACAAACCCTCACCCATAGCCCATGTACCAGTAAAGGGTGACTTTGTCATTTTCTGTCACAACTGAAAAGTTTGTGTCATGTAATCTATACACTCAAGTTAATGTGAACCAAAAACTTAAGAGCATGTGTGATACCTACTATTATGACATCAAAAACTTAAATCCAATGCATCATACAAGTACTACAAATAGTCATCAAACAATTGGAAACCCTAGAAGTTCTTATTTAAGGTCCACATTGGACTAGGACTTCCTTATTGGACTCAATGGACCAATAAGCTTTCAATTTGACTATCATGGGCTTAGAACCCTTAAATGGGCTCTAATTGGAACCATATTAATTTATTTCAACATTTTGGGCCGTGTTGGGCCTAGAATGAAATGAATTAAAAGCCTTGATACATGAATAACCTAAACTAGTCCAATAAAAATATAAAAATCCTACCACATTCTTTTAGGTTTAAAATATACCCAAACAAACTCTAATATTGGGCTTAGGGGCAAAAAGCCCAAATTTCTCCTTTTTCCTTCAAGGTTCTCGGCCCAAGGCCCAAGTCCAAGAGGAAATGGTGAAGAGTTGACTATTTGCTTGCCACCTCATTTATACCCAACATGTTTCCATGCACATCTCATACTTCTAGGAACATATCACTTCAAAAATCACTTCTCCTTTTTCCTCCCTCACTCTTGGCCGAAACACACCCACACACACATCACAAAAATCTATTCCAAACTCTCTAAGTCTTGAAGAACAATCCTCCCTCCTCCTTCAAAAATTTCGTGCATCAAGAAGCTTCACAAGGAAAATCCATCACCAAAATCATTATCTAGGTAAGTTAATGCTTGGATCCATGCTTTGGACTCCTTCTTATCTCCAAAAATCTCTTCTTAACTCTCATGAAATCATAAACTTGTGTCTTAGAACTCCATAAGCTCGAAATCTTCATCAAGGGGTGCTAGGGTCAAAAATCACCAAGCTTTCTTCCATCCTTTCTTCAAAAACCGAATCAACATCCTAAGGTGAGCTTCATACCCCCTATTTTCTATTTTTATGAGTTTTGTGGGGGGGGGGGGGGGAATACAAGTGAAAGTGTAGATCTATATGTGTTTTGTATGCCTTGTATGATTTCTATGCTTATATGTGTGTTTTTGTGTGTTATAATGTTGGATCTAGCCATAAAACCCCTAAAAACCGAGATATACTTCATGTTAAATGATACTAGCATCAAGTATATTTCTACATACAAAGTGTTCCAAGAAAAATAGCTAAATGGCTTAGTAACATTTTCTTTGGGCTAAAAACTTAATTTTTGGACATAAAATGCTAAAAATATAAAGTTAAAGGGCCAAAATTGAAATATTTCGAAATCTGATGGGGGAGATGAGTCAAAACAGTTTCCATAATGTATTTTATGAAAATATACTTGTTGGAGGACTAAAAACACAAATTTCAAGCTTAATGGGCTAAAAATGACATTTTCGGCCCAATAAGGCCCATTATGCGAAATTTTCTGTTTTGGAGGGCCAAAACTGTGTTTCTCTGTAAAACAGTGGACTACTAAGGTTCCAAGTACTTTTCAAAGGTTTAAAATGCTTTTCAAATTTAAAAAGGACCAAAGTTGCAAAAATTTTCCAATTTGGGCCAAAATTGTAAAAACTGTGAAAAAGAGGGGCTATAACCGAGAAAACTGCAATTTCAGGGACTTAAACTGTTTTCAATGAAAAGTATGCTGAAAAATATTAATTTCAATAATTTTTGGTGTTAAAATGTCAAGAAAAATGATTTAAGGACCAAACCGGAAAGTTATTTAATTAAAGGGTTGAAAAGAGTAAATTTTACAAACAATGAGGGGCTGAAAACAGAAAACTTTCAAGGCTAATTCAATGCACGCAACTTGATCAAATATTGGCACCGCGACTACCTACGTAATACAATACACAACAATACCAAAAATCGTTGTTAAACGAATTGATTCGGTCTCGAATCAATAACAATCCGAAAATACTAACACGACGATAACTCGATTCATACACGAAAACATTTGGTAATTCAATATACACGTGAGAGTGCACAAACGTCTACGCACCATCTTTGGGCCCCAAAGTGTAAAATCTTGTTTGTTGGGCCTAGCTAGCCCAATGACCTGATCTTAAGGTCCGAAGACTTCTACCTTACGAGTTGTTGGGTCTTACATGATCTAACACAGCGTAAAAGGACTTTCAATGGCTTTTATACTATTGGTCCCCAAGGGTCCTATGGTATTGCTAGTAAAGTCGGTATTTCATGCGAGGCGGGTCAAGGGCCCCTCATACCTTTTTTTTATCCCCAATCGGTTAATGGAGTCATCGGGGTCTTCGTGTCCTCTTTCTCTTCGGATGTGGGGAAGACAGGGCGGTTGGATAACGTGATTAGTACGGACGACGCCTACGGGATCGTTAGTATAGTTATAAACTGGTCGTTTGTGTAACGCGTGTTTATAGCAATTAATCATGCTCAAAAATAATCCGACGTCGCCTGGAATTGATAACTTCACGCGTTGCAATGGTTTCATTTTAACTTCATGGAATTCAAAGAATTAGGAAAACATCGGGTTTTCCTAGGGTTTTTCAATACATACGGATTCGAAATGTATACAAGTTGAATGAACAATTTTTTTACAAGTATAGAAACAAACAAGCATAACTATGGATCTTCACAAACGTTTTCAAAAGCTTTTCTTTTCAGAAAATATCGGATTTTCTGGTGGTTTTCAAAACGATACAAAACATTGTTTTTCAAATACCGTGTAACAACGCAAATTTTCAAACAAATTTTTCATTTTTAAAATATAATTATTTCCATTCAAAACAAGGCATAAATAGTTTAAGTATTCTGTCAAATACAAATATTCGAAATCCCAAGATCATAAAAGTATTCTTCAGTGTGTATCGATCACGCCGGCGCCTTCCCACGGTCCTCGCTAGTACCTGAAACACATACATAACAACTGTAAGCATAAATGCTTAGTGAGTTCCCCAATATACAACTTACGCACATACGCCTTTCCAGGCCCTGACCTTCCGGTCATCAACACCACGCCTTCCGGCCCATAACACATTCGCCTTCCGGCCCATAACATATTGCCTTCCGGCCCACATAACATACATAGTACATATAACAAATATCTTACCACATATAGCATACATATCACATAACATATCTGACCTTCCGATCACACAGTCAAACCCCTTCCGGGTACGGTATAGTGAGAAGACTCACCTCGGGAATGCTGAAAGCTAGCAAATCCTGAAATCACTCGTGCACAATCCGACGAGCTACAACCTCCCTATAACATCACATATCTCATTAACACATATATCTTCTAAGTGTGACTATCCCTAAGAAGTCAGACTTAGGTTAACTCTGGTCAACGATCAACTCGACCGGACTCGGCGAGTACCATGGCGACTCGGCGAGTCTAGACGTCCTCCAACTTTCTGAGATTCCTTATCTACTCGTCGAGTAGCCTCCTCGACCCGACGAGTTACTCCTGGAAGAATCGCGGGGCCACCCCGACTCCACTCGCCGAGTCTAAAGAACAACTCGGCGAGTCCCAGTAAATCTTCAAGCTACTCGCCGAGTCTGAAGAACAACTCGGCGAGTCCATGCCATGCAGACGATCAACTGCTCCCTGAATTACGTATGGTCCCGAGATATACAATCATGGGACTTTCTGGACTTCTAAACACCTTATTACTGGGGTACAAACGTCTGGGTAATAACATAATAACCCATCCAATCACTAAATGGGTTTCAAAAACCCTAGATTCGCATACACATCAAAATAACAGAAAGGAATCCGAAATATTACCTGGAATATGCCCTCTCTGTGTCTCCAAACCGCAGAACTCGAATCCCTTGCTGTTCCTTTAGCCAAAACCCTTCTCCTCCTTGCCCAACAATTTCTTCAAGCCCTAATATCCTCCAATCTTGCTCTAGATGCACACAATCGATTTAGGGTTCTTCTCAGAAGGCTAAAACGAACAATGACGGCCAATGAGTCCTTTTTATACGTCCCAAACCTGAACGGTTAGGGTTTCCGCTAAACAGCGTCGACTCGCCGAGTCCATATCTGGACTCGTCGAGTCCAGTCGCGATCCCGCGACCAAGTCTGCGATCCTACTCGGCGAGTCTAGGCTCCAACTCGCCGAATCCCCTCTAAAATCACCCAAAAACATAATTTAATAATACCTGAGATTTCGGGCTGTTACAACTCTCCCCCACTTGGATTAGACTTCGCCCTCGAAGTCTCACTCTGCAAATAGTTCCGGATGCTGCTCCCGCATCTCGCGTTCCGGTTCCCAAGTCATTTCCGATCCCTTACGGTGTTGCCATTGAACCAACACCAGAGGTACCTCCTTGTTCCTCAAAACCTTGATCTTCCGATCTCTGATAGCCACTGGTCTCTCCGCGTAATTCAGGCTCGCATCCACCTGAATATCCTCCAATGGAACCATTGCCGACTCATCGGCTATGCACTTCCTCAACTGCGACACATGAAAAGTGTCGTGGATCTGACCCAACTCCGCTGGCAACTCCAACCGATAGGCTACCCGACCTATCCTTGCAATCACACGAAATGGCCCAATATACCGGGGCCCCAATTTGCCCCTCTTCCTGAATCGAATCACTCCTTTCCAAGGAGAGACCTTCAGGAGAACGAAGTCGCCGACCTGAAATTCAAGCTCGGATCGGCGCCTGTCTGCATAACTCTTCTGTCGGCTCTGGGCAGTCAATAACCTTTGTCTCACTTGCTGAATCTGCTCTGTCGTCTGAAGCACGATCTCCGTGCTGCCCATCACTCTCTGTCCCACCTCTCCCCAGCAAATGGGGGTCCGACACCTCCTACCATACAACAGCTTAAAAGGTGGCATACCAATGCTCGAATCATGGCTGTTGTTGTAGGAAAACTCTGCTAAGGGTAAGTACGCATCCCAGCTACCCCCGAAGTCTAACACACACGCTCGAAGCATGTCCTCCAGCGTCTGAATCGTCCGCTCGCTCTGACCGTCTGTCTGGGGATGGTATGCGGTACTAAAATGCAATTTGGTACCCAGCTCCTCATGAAATTTCTTCCAGAACCTGGAAGTGAAGCGCACATCACGGTCTGAAACAATCGAGATCGGCACTCCATGCCGAGATACCACCTCTCTCACATATATCTCCGCCAACTTCTCTGCTGAAGAACTCTCACTGATGGCAAGGAAGTGTGCACTCTTCGTCAACCTATCCACAATAACCCAAATTGCATCAACTCCCCTGGCAGTCCTCGGCAATTTGGTGATGAAATCCATAGTGATCTGTTCCCACTTCCACTCTGGGATCTCCAATGGCTGTAACTTGCCATGTGGTCTCTGGTGCTCAGCCTTAACCCTACGACAGGTCAAGCACCTCTCGACGAACCATGCGACGTCCCTCTTCATACAGGGCCACCAATACTCTTTCCTCAAGTCCAAATACATCTTCGTAGCACCGGGATGGATCAAGAATTTCGATCTATGAGCCTATTCCATCAAAGTAATACGTGTACCGCCCACGAACGGTACCCAAATCCGGCCCTGAAACGTCATAAGCCCTCGACCATCCTAAACGAACTCTGAAATTAACCCCACAACCCGCTCTTTCTTCTGCATTTCTGGTCGCACCGCTTCGGCATGTGCCCCACGAATAGCATCCAATACAGGAGTCATCACAGTCAGTCTCAAGCATACATCTCGCAATGGAGTGCTCTCCGCCTTGTGGCTCAACGCGTCGGCTACCACATTAGCCTTACCTGGGTGGTACAGAATCTCACAATCATAATCCTTGACCACATCCAGCCACCTCCTCTGACGCATATTTAGGTTGGGCTGATCCATCAAATACTTCAAGCTCTTATGGTCCGTATAGATCGTACATCGAACCCCATAAGGGTAGTGACGCCAAATCTTGAGAGCGAACACTACTGCTCCCAACTCTAAATCATGCGTGGGGTATCTCGCCTCATGAGGCTTCAGCTGCCTCGACGCATATGCTATCACATGACCCCTCTGCATCAACACTGCACCCAGTCCTGAAATCGATGCGTCACAATATACTACAAAATCTTCCATCCCTTCCGGGAGAGCTAATACCGGGGCTTCGCACAACCTTTGGCGAAGTGTCTCAAAGGAGGTCTGCTGCTCGGGCCCCCATGAGAATGCAACACCCTTCCGGGTCAATCTGGTGAGTGGCACTGTGATCTTGGAGAAATCCTTGATGAATCTCCGATAATACCCTGCCAACCCAAGGAAGCTCCTGATCTCAGAAGGTGACTTCGGCACCTCCCAACTCATCATCGCCTCAATCTTGGTCGGATCGACCAATATCCCTTTCTGATTGACAACATGTCCTAGAAATTAAACCTCCCGCAGCCAGAAGTCACATTTGGAGAACTTTGCATACAGCTTCTCTGACCTCAACACCTCGAGGACCTCCCTCAAATGCTCCTCATGCTGCTCTCTAGATCTAGAATACACCAGAATGTCGTCGATAAATACAATCACTGACCGATCCAACATCGGTCTGCATACCCTATTCATGAGATCCATGAACACAGCCGGGGCATTGGTGAGCCCGAAAGGCATCACCACAAACTCATAATGCCCATATCGCGTCCTAAACGCTGTCTTCTGGATATCCCCATCCCGTACTCTCACCTGATGGTACCCTGACCTCAGATCGATCTTGGAAAACCAAGACGCTCCCTGCAACTGATCGAATAAATCATCGATCCTCGGTAACGGGTAACGGTTCTTGACCGTCAATTTGTTCAACTCCCGGTAATCAATACACATCCGGTGTGAACCATCCTTCTTCTTGACAAACAGAATAGGTGCTCCCCACGGCGAGCTGCTCGGCCGAATGAATCCCTTCCCCAGCAACTCCTGGAGCTGCGAGGACAATTCTTGCATCTCTGGAGGTGCAAGACGATAAGGCACCTTAGCAATAGGCGCTGCCCCCGGAACTAGGTCGATACCAAACTCTACTTGCCTCACAGGAGGTACTCCCGGCAACTCCTCGGGGAAAACATCTGAAAACTCGCGCACCACGGGAACCTCCTCAACTGATTTCGGTCTCTCGGAAACCTCCCGCGTATCCGTCACATACGCCACAAAACCCTTACAGCCCTGCTGTAGACACTGCCTCACCCTAGCGGCCGAACAAAAAGCTGACCCCGAACGGGTACCTTCGCCATACACCGAAAGAACTCCCCCACTATGGTATCGTATGGTCACCAGCTGGCGCTCACAGTCGATGACAGCGCCGAATCGGCTCAACCAGTCCATGCATACGATGACACAGACATCACCCATCGCAATAGGGATCAGGTCAATCGGGAATTCAACCCCGAAAATCTCTAGTACACATCCCCGAAGAACCTCCGTGGCACAAATCACTTTCTCGTCAGCTATAGAAACTCTCAAAGGTCGACTCAACGACTCACGACTAACGTTGATATGCTGACTAAAGGCTAAGGACACAAAGGACCTACTCGCACCCGAGTCAAATAAGACTAAGGCAGGCACAGAGTTCACAAGAAACGTACCTACGCATATAATAACATAAGCATAACACTCGACATTAAAAAGAAATACATGAATTACAACATACCTGCCACAACATCGGGCGCAGCGCGGACCTCCTCCGCAGTCAGCTGAAAGGCTCTCCCACGAGCCCTCGGGGCCTCGACCTTCACCGGTCGAGTCTCAGTAGTCCTGGCAGTAGGTGCGGATCCCTGACGAAGCTGAGGGCACTCGGCCTTCCGATGGCCGGTCTGGTTGCAATGAAAGCAAACCGTAAATCCCTTGGGACACTCCCTAGCAATGTGCCCCTCCTTGCCACACTTGTAGCAAGCACCGGCTCGACACGCCCCATCGTGACCCTTGCCGCACTTTCCGCAAGTGCGGCTCTTCGAACCTCCCGTCCTCGAATCGGCGGACTTGATCCGCTTGGCTGCCGGCTGAGACTGAGCCGGCCGCCGGTCTGCCTGCTGAGACTCAGCCTCCTCCCTGGCCTGAGTCTCTAACTCGATCTCACGCTTCCTGGCATTCGCCTGAAGCTCAGTAAAAGTATGGTAAGTGGAGTTTGAAACAAACTCCCGGATCTCCCTCCTCAGAACACCCAAGTACCGGCTCATCCGATCCTGCTCTGTGGCCACCAGCTCGGGGCAAAACATCGCCCTCTCATGAAACTTCCGCGTGATCGCCGCCACCGAGTCAGTACCCTGCTTGAGGGTTAAGAACTCCTGAACCAATCGTTCTCGCTCCACCGGGGGAACGTACTCATCCCTGAACATGGTAGTGAACCCCTCCCATGTCACCGCTGTAGTCTCTGCCAAGGTGAAGTTCGCCGTCACGAACTTCCACCAGTCCTTCGCTCCCAGGCGGAGCTGGTTCAAAGCGAACCGTACCCTCAGGTGCTCTGGGCATGAACACGTGTAGAAGCACCCCTCTATGTCCGCGATCCACCTCATCGCAGCAATCGGATCCTGCGTCCCATCGAACTCCGGTGGCTTCGTGTTGCTGAACTCTCGGAACAGCAACGAGTCACCTCCCTGTGGCCTAGCAGCGGCCACAGCTGCGGTAGCTGCAGCGGTTGCAGCCTCAGTCAACGCGGCGTACCACTCATCGAATGTCTCCATCAGGGTGGTCTTAATAGACCCAAACATCTCCGGGATTTCAGCCCGGATCGCCGCCGCTACTTCCTCGTGAATCATCTGACGAATCTCCTCGTCATTCACACCGCTCGAACTCGCTCCGTGGCGTGGTCTAACCATGATGTCTCTGAAATACAACATAAACTATCAGAGACTCCAGCGAGTGTAATCGCACTCGATAACGCAACCCTACTCAGTCTCCGATATCCAGGGATTCTTGCTTGGGCCTCCCACTGACCCGGTGTCCTCGGTAGTACGGGCCCAATACTATCGACCACACCGCATCAGCGTTCATCCCAAGTCTTCCTCCCCAAACTCCGGATAGTGAGTACTCTACTTCTGACATGCACTATCTACCCGCATACTAGCAAGACATCTCATATAGGCAAACTTCCCTAGACTAAGGCATCACAAATCAGGCCACTCTAGTCCTATCATGAATACCTAGTCTTCTAGCATGCATAACAATTCTTATCATGTAATATTGTAAGGTATTTTGGGGATCTTTACCGTTTGGGCGCTGACTGATCGTACACACTGCTTCTTTCTTGCTTACCACACAACCATTTACCAAAAGTTTATGCCTTTATTTAAAAAGTTTCCTCAAATCCTCGGTTTGAGTTCAGTTACCCCCGAAGGTGCACCCGAATCCCTCAAACCAAGGCTCTGATACCAATTGTAACAACGCAAATTTTCAAACAAATTTTTCATTTTTAAAATATAATTATTTCCATTCAAAACAAGGCATAAATAGTTTAAGTATTCTGTCAAATACAAATATTCGAAATCCCAAGATCATAAAAGTATTCTTCAGTGTGTATCGATCACGCCGGCGCCTTCCCACGGTCCTCGCTAGTACCTGAAACACATACATAACAACTGTAAGCATAAATGCTTAGTGAGTTCCCCAATATACAACTTACGCACATACGCCTTTCCAGGCCCTGACCTTCCGGTCATCAACACCACGCCTTCCGGCCCATAACACATTCGCCTTCCGGCCCATAACATATTGCCTTCCGGCCCACATAACATACATAGTACATATAACAAATATCTTACCACATATAGCATACATATCACATAACATATCTGACCTTCCGGTCACACAGTCAAACCCCTTCCGGGTACGGTATAGTGAGAAGACTCACCTCGGGAATGCTGAAAGCTAGCAAATCCTGAAATCACTCGTGCACAATCCGACGAGCTACAACCTCCCTATAACATCACATATCTCATTAACACATATATCTTCTAAGTGTGACTATCCCTAAGAAGTCAGACTTAGGTTAACTCTGATCAACGATCAACTCGACCAGACTCAGCGAGTACCATGGCGACTCGGCGAGTCTAGACGTCCTCCAACTTTCTGAGATTCCTTATCTACTCGTCGAGTAGCCTCCTCGACCCGACGAGTTACTCCTGGAAGAATCGCGGGGCCACCCCGACTCCACTCGCCGAGTCTGAAGAACAACTCGGCGAGTCCCAGTAAATCTTCAAGCTACTCGCCGAGTCTGAAGAACAACTCGGCGAGTCCATGCCATGCAGACGATCAACTGCTCCCTGAATTACGTATGGTCCCGAGATATACAATCATGGGACTTTCTGGACTTCTAAACACCTTATTACTGGGGTATAAACGTCTGGGTAATAACATAATAACCCATCCAATCACTAAATGGGTTTCAAAAACCCTAGATTCGCATACACATCAAAATAACAGAAAGGAATCCGAAATATTACCTGGAATATGCCCTCTCTGTGTCTCCAAACCGCAGAACTCGAATCCCTTGCTGTTCCTTTAGCCAAAACCCTTCTCCTCCTTGCCCAACAATTTCTTCAAGCCCTAATATCCTCCAATCTTGCTCTAGATGCACACAATCGATTTAGGGTTCTTCTCAGAAGGCTAAAACGAACAATGACGGCCAATGAGTCCTTTTTATACGTCCCAAACCTGAACGGTTAGGGTTTCCGCTAAACAGCGTCGACTCGCCAAGTCCATATCTGGACTCGTCGCGATCCCGCGACCAAGTCTGCGATCCTACTCGGCGAGTCTAGGCTCCAACTCGCCGAGTCCCCTCTAAAATCACCCAAAAACATAATTTAATAATACCTGAGATTTCGGGCTGTTACATACCGCTTATGAACTCACCAACATTTCACATGTTGACGTTTTTCAAAATACTTGTATTCTCAGGGAACCAGTGAATCAAAGGAAAATGTACTCAGTGATGGCTTGTAGTTTACTTATTAACGAATCGAACAATTTATTTTTGGGAATGTAATGTTTAAACAATGTGTACTTCATGTAAACTTTATTGGTTGTACTATATTAATGCATGGTGACGAATGTTGTTACGTTTCATATATATTCAATGTTATGGTATTCAATTGAGTCACGACAGCTCCCGAACGTTTCCGCCGCCTGGTTCGGGGGTGTGACATGTTGGTATCAGAGCTTTGTTTATAGTGAACTAGCATGTCGAGCCACACATTGATATGCAACTATAAACCAAAAAGAGGGACTAACATAACTCTGAACAAAACAAGTAAATAAAACACGCTTGCTTGCATTAGGAATAAGAACATAACATCGGATCAAACACAATAATGCTGGCATCTCAGTTAATTCGGGACTGTTCTTAGTGATACCAAGGAGTAAATGTAGCCTGATCAACTACATTCTCTCCAAAGTAAAACTAACACACGTCTTGATGAGATCGGGATAGCTAAGGAACCTAAAACTATACCCTTTGACACCAAAAGAGAGCGTCTAGTTAGCATAAGTCATAGTCAGGAGAGTGACGATAGTTTATATTTTCCCTCAGTCGTCATGGAGGAAGAGCAACAGGGTATCCAGTTCCATCAGGTCCTAGTAGCTCACGGGATGCTTGAGGATGAACCGGGAGAGAATCCAGGGGAAGCACACGACGTCGGACCCTACGTATACGTAGACACTGACTACGAATTTGGAGAGATCGACGACGACGACGAGGAAGGTCAGGTCGGGAACCAGGACCCCGTCCCGCCATGCGAGAACGAGGCACAACCAGATCACCCCGCTCCACCAGTGAACCCCCCAAGAGAGAACCGTTCCCTCGAAGCTGAGATCGCCGCACTGCGACAATAGCTGTATGCTATGGAAGCTCGGGCAGTGCGAGCAGAGCATGAGAGGGATGAGGTTATTGGAGACATGGCAGAGATGGCGCAGTTACTAGCGCAACATTTCGGCATATGACCTCGGCACCACCTCCAGATGCAGCTCATCACGGTTAGGGATAGACTTATCATAGTAGGTCATTAGGAACTATGCTATGTACTCCGGCTCTATGTTTAAGTGACTACACTACTCATGGAGCCGTTATGCTGTCGAATTAGTGTCACTCATGTATGCTCTTACGAGCAAAATTTTCTTGTATTAAATGCGGATAATATTAATGAACTTTTATGTGTTTTGCTATGATATTACAAGTTGTTATGTGTTGAGAAGTTATGATTGTATGTCCGATGGTAGTAATGTGTAAGTTCGTACCATACACCTAGTTAGTAGGATCACAACCTCACAGAAACCACATACACTCAACATCTTTCCGTTTCATGACAGAAAGATGCCTCGCCGAGATACTCGCGGAAATCCCGAACCAACCCCGCCCGAAGTTGACTCCACTGCTTTCCAGGCAGTCGTTTCTGCTGCGGTCACAGCAGCTATGGCACAACTTCACCGAGGGAACAACGGAGGAGGCAACAGGCAAGGGTCCAGAAGTTCGAACAACGGGACGAATCAAGGACCCACTAAAACGTGCACCTACAAGGACTTCACAAACGCTAAACCACGAACTTTCAACGGCACTGGAGGTGTGATCACTCTGAAGCGATGGATCGAGAAGGTGGAGTCGGTATTCGAGATATGCGAATGCCCTGAACAGATGAAGGTGAAGTTCGCGGCCTGCACTTTTGTGGACCAAGCACTCACTTGGTGGAACGGACATGTGGAAGCCATGACGCTCCCTGTAGCCAACTCTATGCCATGGATAGAAATGAAAGAAATGTTGATGGCTGAGTACTGCCCACGAGGCGAAATACAGAAGATGGAGCAAGAGCTATGGAACCTCACTGTGCAGAATGCGAATATCGATGCCTACATATCGAGATTTAGCGAACTATCTCTGCTGTGCCTGGGTATGATCACATCAGAAGGAAAGAAGATTGAGCGATTCATCTGGGGACTGACATCCCCCATTCAAGGGAATGTGATAGCTGCGAACCCTGAAACGTTTGACAGTGCGAAGAGATTGGCGAAGAGGTTGTATGATCATAACAACAAGAAGGGCGAGAAGCCAGTGGAGGCTGAGAAGAAAAAGGAGGGTGATGGCAAGAAAGGGAGGAACAACAAGAGAAAGGGGCGTCAGGGCCCTGAGACCTCTAAAAAGCAGCAGACAGTGGCAGTTAACGCTGTCACCACACCGGTTCCAGCCACACCACATGCTCCAGCCTCAGCTGTTTCAAATGCTTCAAGACCCTATTCCGGTAATCTTCCCAAATGCAATAAGTGCGGTCTCCATCACCACGGCGAATGCAGGGAACTCCATTGCACCAGTTGCAACCGAAGGGGACACACTGCAAGGTTCTGCAGGACTTATCCTCCCCAGAATCAAAATCAGGGAAACAACCACAACAACAACAACCACCGCAATAACAATAACACCAATGCCGGCAGCAACAATGCAGGGCCTAGCCACACCTGCTTCGGGTGTGGAAGGACGGGGCATTTCCGCCGAGATTGCCCTAACAACAACAATTCAGGAAACAGAGGAGCAGGAAGGATGCTGACTATGGGTCAGGGTGAGGCAGTTCAGGACCCCGCAATTGTGACCGGTACGTTTCCCCTAAACCACACTTATGCATGTATCTTATTTGACACCGGAGCGGAGCGAAGTTTCGTAAGCGAGAAGTTTAGACATTTATTAAAACAACAACCCCAGAAGCTAAATGAAACCTATACGGTAGAAATGGCCAATGGGAAAACCGAATCCACTGGGGAGATCTACATCGGATGTACCCTAACCCTTAACCAACACGTCTTTCGAATAGACCTAATGCCAGTGTCAATTAGGAGTTTCGATGTGATTGTCGGCATGGATTGGTTAAGCCCCCACCATGTTGAGATTATGTGCCACGAGAAGGCCGTTCGCCTTCGTCCCCCAAATCACGAAACCCTAGTAATTTACGGAGACAAACCCAGCATGAATCTTCGTCACATCTCGTGCATCAAGGCACAAAAACATCTGCGAAAGAACAACTTGGCGTTCTTGGCTCACATAGTGGACAAGACCAAAGAAGAAACTAACATCCGAGATATTCCGGTAGCGTGTGAATTTCCAGACGTGTTTCCTGAAGATCTTTCGGGAGTACCCCCAGAGAGACAGGTTGAGTTCCGAATCGACCTTGTTCCAGGAGCAACTCCTCTCGCTAAATCACCCTATCGGTTGGCTCCTGCTAAAATGCAGGAATTGTCCAGCCAACTCAGTGAGCTTCTGGACAAGGGATTTATCCGACCTAGCTACTCGCCATGGGGAGCTCCGGTGCTCTTTGTCAAAAAGAAGGACGGATCTTTCAGAATGTGCATCGATTACAGAGAGTTAAATAAACTCACTGTTAAAAACCGCTACCCACTCGCACAAATCGATGATCTTTTCGACCAGCTCCAAGGAGCCAGTTATTTTTCTAAAATAGATCTACGGTCCGGATACCACCAACTCAAAGTCCGGGAAGAGGATATTCCTAAAACCGCTTTCCGAACCCGCTACGGACATTATGAATTCGTCGTAATGCCCTTTGGTCTAACAAATGCACCTGCCGCATTTATGGACCTAATGAATTGAATCTGTCGACCGTTCCTTGACAACTTCGTCATTGTGTTTATCGATGACATCCTCGTCTATTCTCGAAGCAAAGAGGAGCATGGCCAACATCTCCAACAAGTCCTAGAAACACTGCGATCGGAAAAACTGTACGCCAAACTCTCCAAGTGTGAGTTCTGGCTCCGGAGTGTGAATTTCCTAGGCCACGTAGTTAGCCAAGACAGAATTCATGTGGATCCCTCTAAGGTCAAAGCTGTGGAAGGATGGACAACTCCGACCACGCCCACAGAAATTCGTCAATTTTTAGGCCTAGCAGGCTACTATAGGAGATTCATTCAAAACTTCTCTAAGATCGCCAAGCCGCTTACCTCGCTTACGCAAAATGGTGTACCATTCAAATGGACAGACCGACAAGAGATTGCGTTTTGAACTTTGAAGCAAGCTCTCTGTAGCGCTCCTGTACTATCTCTACCTGAAGGAACGGAAGATTTTGTGGTCTACTGTGACGCGTCGAATCAAGGCTTAGGTTGCATTCTCATGCAACGTGGAAAAGTGATAGCATATGCGTCCCGCCAACTAAAGACGCACGAAGTAAATTACACGACCCATGACCTAGAATTGGGAGCTGTGGTCTTCGCTCTGAAAATTTGGAGGCACTACCTGTACGGTACGAAGTGCACCATCTTCACTGACCATAAGAGTCTCCAGCACATCTTGAACCAGAAGGAGCTGAACATGAGACAACGAAGATGGGTGGAATTACTAAACGACTATGAGTGCGAAATCAAGTACCACCCAGGCAAGGCCAACGTGGTAGTTGATGCATTAAGTCGGAAGGAGTACTCTAATCGCCGTACGAAAACTCTCTCGATAACCATTCAATCTCATCTGGCCACTTAAATTGCATCAGTCCAATCAGAGGCTATGAAAACGGAAAATAGAGCTAGCGAGGCATTGCGCGGGATGGAGAAGAACCTAGAAGCAAAGGAGGATGGGGTATAATACTTCATGAACTGAATTTGGGTCCCAAAAATCGGAGGATTTAGGGAGGTTGTTATGAAGGAAGCCTACAAGACGCGATACTCCATTCATCCTGGTTCGGACAAGATGTATTTGGATATTAAACAACACTATTGGTGGCCTAACATGAAGGCGGAAATCGCGACCTATGTTAGTAAGTGCCTTACGTGCGCCAAAGTAAAGGTGGAATACCAGAAACCTTCAGGGTTGTTACAGCAACCGGCAATCCCTGAGTGGAAATGGGAGGGGATTTCTATGGATTTCGTGACCAAGCTACCCAAGACGTCGGACGGACTGGACACCATATGGGTAATAATCGACCGACTGACGAAATCTGCCCATTTCCTGCCAATCAAAGAATCCTACAAGATGGAGAGATTGACGCGTTTGTACCTACGAGAAATTGTGAGACTCCATGGAGTGCCAAAATCTATTATCTCGGATAGGGACAGTAGGTTCACATCGCGCTTTTGGCAATCACTACACAAGGCAATGGGAACTCATCTCGACATGAGCACCGCGTATCACCCACAAACGGACGGTCAAAGTGAACGAACCATTCAAACGCTTGAAGACATGCTTCGTGCATGTGTGATAGACTTTGGGAAGTCTTGGGATACCCACCTACCGTTGATCGAGTTC
Organism: Lactuca serriola; assembly: GCF_051521515.1. Taxonomy (NCBI): domain Eukaryota; kingdom Viridiplantae; phylum Streptophyta; class Magnoliopsida; order Asterales; family Asteraceae; genus Lactuca; species Lactuca serriola. The sequence continues at coordinate 78,480,275 of NC_136416.1, forward strand.
TCATATAACAATAGTTACCATTCGAGCATCAAGGTGGCTCCTTTCGAAGCACTGTACGGGCGTAAATGTAGATCACCGTTATGTTGGGCTGAAGTAGGTGACACCCAGCTAGCAAGAACACATATGTCGGACAAGGCACTAACGGGACCGGAGATCATTCGCGAAACCACAGAAAAGATCGTTCAAATCAGAGCTCGATTGCAAGCATCGCGTGACCAACAAAAGAGCTACGCCGACAAACGGCGAAAGCCCTTAGAATTCCAGGTCGGTGATCGAGTACTGTTGAAAGTTTCACCCTGGAAAGGGGTTATACGTTTCGGAAAACGGGGAAAATTGAACCCACAATACATTGGACCTTTCGAAATCGTCGCCCGAATAGGTCCGGTAGCCTACAGACTGCAACAACCCGCAGAACTAAACGGTGTACACCCCGTGTTTCATGTCTCTAACCTGAAGAAGTGCCTATCAGATGAAACCCTTGTCATTCCACTTGACGAAATCAAAATCAATGAGAATCTCCTGTTCGTCGAAGAACCAATCGAAATCATGGACAGGGAGGTAAAGCGTACTAAGCAAAGTCACATCCCGATCGTGAAGGTACGGTGGAACGCAAAGCGTGGGCCAGAATTCACGTGGGAACGCGAAGATCAAATGAAGCAAAATTACCCTCACCTGCTCTAGCATTCTCAAATCTAGCTTTCAAACAGAATTTCGGGACGAAATTCCCTCTAACGGGGGGATGATGTCATAACTAGAAAGTTTGTGTCATGTAATCTATACACTCAAGTTAATGTGAATCAAAAACTTAAGAGCATGTGTGATACCTACTATTATGACATCAAAAACTTAAATCCAATGCATCATACAAGTACTACAAATAGTCATCAAACAATTGGAAACCCTAGAAGTTCTTATTTAAGGTCCACATTGGACTAGGACTTCCTTATTGGACTCAATGGACCAATAAGCTTTCAATTTGACTATCATGGGCTTAGAACCCTTAAATGGGCTCTAATTGGAACCATATTAAATTATTTCAACATTTTGGGCCATGTTGGGCCTAGAATGAAATGAATTAAAAGCCTTGATACATGAATAACCTAAACTAGTCCAATAAAAATATAAAAATCCTACCACATTCTCTTAGGTTTAAAATATACCCAAACAAACTCTAATATTGGGCTTAGGGGCAAAAAGCCCAAATTTCTCCTTTTTCCTTCAAGGTTCTCGGCCCAAGGCCCAAGTCCAAGAGGAAATGGTGAAGAGTTGACTATTTGCTTGCCACCTCATTTATACCCAACATGTTTCCATGCACATCTCATACTTCTAGGAACATATCACTTCAAAAATCACTTCTCCTTTTTCCTCCCTCACTCTCGGCCGAAACACACCCACACACACATCACAAAAATCTATTCCAAACTCTCTAAGTCTTGAAGAACAATCCTCCCTCCTCCTTCAAAAATTTCGTGCATCAAGAAGCTTCACAAGGAAAATCCATCACCAAAATCATTATCTAGGTAAGTTAATGCTTGGATCCATGCTTTGGACTCCTTCTTATCTCCAAAAATCTCTTCTTAACTCTCATGAAATCATAAACTTGTGTCTTAGAACTCCATAAGCTCGAAATCTTCATCAAGGGGTGCTAGGGTCAAAAATCACCAAGCTTTCTTCCATCCTTTCTTCAAAAACCGAATCAACATCCTAAGGTGAGCTTCATACCCCCTATTTTCTGTTTTTATGAGTTTTGTGGGGGGGGGGGAATACAAGTGAAAGTGTAGATCTATATGTGTTTTGTATGCCTTGTATGATTTTTATGCTTATATGTGTGTTTTTGTGTGTTATAATGTTGGATCTAGCCATAAAACCCCTAAAAACCGAGATATACTTCATGTTAAATGATACTAGCATCAAGTATATTTCTACATACAAAGTGTTCCAAGAAAAATAGCTAAATGGCTTAGTAACATTTTCTTTGGGCTAAAAACTTAATTTTTGGACATAAAATGCTAAAAATATAAAGTTAAAGGGCCCAAATTGAAATATTTCGAAATCTGATGGGGTAGATGAGTCAAAACAGTTTCCATAATGTATTTTATGAAAATATACTTGTTGGAGGACTAAAAACACAAATTTCAAGCTTAATGGGCTAAAAATGACATTTTCGGCCCAATAAGGCCCATTATGCGAAATTTTCTGTTTTGGAGGGCCAAAACTGTGTTTCTCTGTAAAACAGTGGACTACTAAGGTTCCAAGTACTTTTCAAAGGTTTAAAATGCTTTTCAAATTTAAAAAGGACCAAAGTTGCAAAAATTTTCCAATTTGGGCCAAAATTGTAAAAACTGCGAAAAAGAGGGGCTATAACCGAGAAAACTGCAATTTCAGGGACTTAAACTGTTTTCAATGAAAAGTATGCTGAAAAATATTAATTTCAATAATTTTTGGTGTTAAAATGTCAAGAAAAATGATTTAAGGACCAAACCGGAAAGTTATTTAATTAAAGGGTTGAAAAGAGTAAATTTTACAAACAATGAGGGGCTGAAAACAGAAAACTTTCAAGGCTAATTCAATGCACGCAACTTGATCAAATATTGGCACCGCGACTACCTACGTAATACAATACACAACAATACCAAAAATCGTTGTTAAACGAATTGATTCGGTCTCGAATCAATAACAATCCGAAAATACTAACACGACGATAACTCGATTCATACATGAAAACATTTGGTAATTCAATATACACGTGAGAGTGCACAAACGTCTACGCACCATCTTTGGGCCCCAAAGTGTAAAATCTTGTTTGTTGGGCCTAGCTAGCCCAATGACCTGATCTTAAGGTCCGAAGACTTCTACCTTACGAGTTGTTGGGTCTTACATGATCTAACACAGCGTAAAAGGACTTTCAATGGCTTTTATACTATTGGTCCCCAAGGGTCCTATGGTATTGCTAGTAAAGTCGGTATTTCATGCGAGGCGGGTCAAGGGCCCCTCGTACCTTTTTTTTATCCCCAACCGGTTAATGGAGTCATCGGGGTCTTCGTGTCCTCTTTCTCTTCGGATGTGGGGAAGACAGGGCGGTTGGATAACGTGATTAGTACGGACGACGCCTACGGGATCGTTAGTATAGTTATAAACTGGTCGTTTGTGTAACGCGTGTTTATAGCAATTAATCATGCTCAAAAATAATCCGACGTCGCCTGGAATTGATAACTTCACGCGTTGCAATGGTTTCATTTTAACTTCATGGAATTCAAAGAATTAGGAAAACATCGGGTTTTCCTAGGGTTTTTCAATACATACGGATTCGAAATGTATACAAGTTGAATGAACAATTTTTTTACAAGTATAGAAACAAACAAGCATAACTATGGATCTTCGCAAACGTTTTCAAAAGCTTTTCTTTTCAGAAAATATCGGATTTTCTGGTGGTTTTCAAAATGATACAAAACATTGTTTTTCAAATACCGCTTATGAACTCACCAACATTTCGCATGTTGACGTTTTTCAAAATACTTGTATTCTCAGGGAACCAGTGAATTAAAGGAAAATGTACTCAATGATGGCTTGCAGTTTACTTATTAACGAATCGAACAATTTATTTTTGGGAATGTAATGTTTAAACAATGTACTTCATGTAAACTTTATTGGTTGTACTATATTAATGCATAGTGACGAATGTTGTTACGTTTCATATATATTCAATGTTATGGTATTCATTTGAGTCACGACAGCTCCCGAACGTTTCCGCCGCCTGGTTCGGGGGTGTGACATTTTCCCAAGCAAACAAGATTCACAGCTATCATCCGACTTTAGGTCAAATGACTCCAAGACTCCATCCTTTTGGAGTTGGCGTATGCGTTTCTTGATCATATGTCGAAAACGACAATGCCATATTGATGCTTTATCCAAGTTAGTGGAAGAATCAATACACAACATATTATTTCCTAGGTTATCTACAACCGACACAGTTTCATATACACCGTCAGAAGGTAATGCTTTAAAATAAAGAACATTATTAAAGAAAGCATTAATACCACCACATTCATTATCAAACGAAAAGGTAAACCCTTGGTTGTACAAACCATGAAGGGAAATAATATTTCTTGCCATTTTAGACGAGTAACAACATTTATTCAAATCTAATGTTAACCCACTACTTAGCAACAAAGAATAAACTCCAATCTTGGTGACAGGTGATGCTTTCCTATTCCCCATGATTAAGTTTATCTTCCCATGCTCCACATTCTCACTTCTTCTTAGTCCTTGCAAATCAGAACATATGTGAATACCAAAACCAATATCAAGGACCCAAGAATTAGAATGGGGTCAGTTATTAGACAATATAATGTAAATACCTGCATGGTTGGGTTTCACTTTCCCATCCTTAACATCTTGCAGGTACTTTGGGCAGTTTTGCTTCCAGTGCGACTTTTCATGGCAATAGAAGCATTTAGCCTCTTTAGGGTTGGAAGAAAGAGTGACAGAACCTCTTTTGGTTCCACTCGAAGAGGAGCCATCAAGGGACTTTCCCTTGGTACCCTTCAAAGGGCTTTTCCTCTTCTTCCCTTTACCTTGCCTGATTGCCAAGACAGGGGCCGCGGTAGGAGTAGGATTGGTAACAACCGATTCACTTTTAAGACCACTTTCAACAGTCTTCAAATGTCCTTGAAGTTTGCTGAGGGTAATTTCCTCCTTGTTCATGTGATATGTCATTCGGAATTGATCATAACATGAAGGTAAGGAGTGCAAAATGATGTTAATTTCCAACTCCTTGGGAAAGTTCACATTCAATGTCAACAAACGATCCACGAATATTTGCATTTTCTGCATGTGGCCCGTGATGGGTTCACCATCCTTCATTCGGGTTGTTATCATGGAGGAGATGATTTCATACCTCTCTTGACAAGCACTTTGATGGTAGCAGTCCATCAAGTCCTGGTGCATCTCAAAAGGGTAATAGTCCTCATAGGACTTTTGGAGATCGACTGTCATCGTGGCCAACATGATACATGCCACTTTGGTGGCATCTCTCTCATGAGTCCGAAATTCAGCGATTTCCTCAGGAGTAGCAGACGACTCATCAAGTTCCTTAAGCTCCTTGTTGAGTACATATTCCTTTTCCTCATAACGAGTGACCATCCTGATTTTCTGGATCCAATCCATAAAGTTGGAACCATTGAAGATGAGTCTCCCACAAAGGTTCATGAAAGAGAAGGAGCCGATATGGTTTGAGCCAGAAGCAACATTGTTGGAAGACATCTGAAAAGAAAGAAGGACAAGTTTATATTAGATATAAAGATAGTCCTTAATAAGATACCATTTTATTAAGGCTAGGACCCAACACAATATTTTATAACTTAGAAGAGGGATGTCGTAATCCAAGCTTTAAAATATTTGAAGGTAAGTGAATGAAGATTCACCAATTTCCACCATAAAAAATGAAATGTGTTTTTAGGTTTTAATTGGTTTTGAAACTCCTAGATTCTTTTGAGATTCATTAAAGTTTTCAATGGCATGTTTCAATCTCGAATGTGCCCTTCTAGTTTTGTGATTGGGATACCGAGGATCACAAAACAAGGTGAGAATTAACCATGCAAATTACTTGGTACTCTTAATGTTTATCACCTAACCGATGTGCCGGTTAACCATATGTGCTCCAACGATCTATGATAAACCTTAAGCCACCCTTTGCCTACCTTGTTAAGTCCAGTTTAGTGTGTCGGTTAACCACACACGCTCCACTAACGACTTAAGCAAAGTGCAAAGTGTAATTTCATGTGTTAGCACCATATTCACATTTTCCTAAAGTAACTAAGATTGGGAATTTATAAAACATTTAATTACTTTATAACCATTATAATTTTAATGGGGATTAAAGTCATTGTCCTACCCGTTCGGCTAACAACCCTCCACCAGTCAAGGAAGCGGTGGGTGAGAGTGGACACCCATTAAGCTGCCATTTTATAGGCAGCAACCGTATACCCCCTTATAGATCGGCTTCGTGAATGAGGCTTACTAACGGTAAAACGACTTGATCTTATATATATATATATATATATATATATATATATATATATATATATATATATATATATATATGTTATTAACTTATAATATTATAAAGTATAAGGGTTGAACTTTGACTTTTAAAATTCTTGGGGTTGGAACTAAAGTTTTTAAGGTGACTTTACATGTTCCAAAACTTAAGGGAAAATTTTGTATCTTTCAAAACTTTTCAACTTTCATAACTTATGAGTTAATGGTTTATTAAAATGAAGGACTCCTCATTTTATGTAACCTATGTGTTCATTAATGGACTTTAAAAGGAAGAATTTTGGTAATCCATAACTTGAGGACAAATTATGGATTCCATTAAAACACGTCAAGATCAAGAATTAAACTACCAAGCTAGTTGCAAATAATTCCTATGATATACTAAACTCATTCTAACTATGTCAAGTACATTTTAGAAATAGTTATGAAGTTAGACACCTAATCCAACAGTTATGAATTATATATCTGGAATAATTAGCATGAAATGACACACCATAATCCAAGACCTATGATTCTATTGAGTTTTCAACTGAACAAATGAGTGTGACACTTTCAATATATGTTGCCATATTCACCTCTTTTTGGCCTTTATCTTCCATGAGCTTTGGGCGTTGACTTTTGACATAACCACTCTCTTTGCAGTTCCAACATGTAATGTCCCTCATGTTTTTCTTTCCACCTCGCCTTCTTAACTTTGAAGCCAACCCACCCAGTTAATGTTATTTTTGGACCTAACATTACACCATAAAAAAAGACTGCGTGACTAACTTGTCAAATAACTCTCCAATCTTTGGCTTCAAAGTAGCAAAAAGCTTTTCATTTCAAAAAATCCAAATGTGCCACCAAGCAGAGGAAAAAATACCTTCCAACCAAGATTTCGTTTTTCCAGAAAGCCTAAGACCTGCTAACCAAGCAGACCGATCAGAGAAAGATAAATGATTAGGCACATCAAGGCCCCACCAACGACAAATATGAATATGGACCTCCGTGGCAAGCCTGCACGAGAAAAATTAATTGCTAGAATTCTCCGAAGCATACTCACACACTGGGCACAACAAAGAAGGCACATGCAACCCACGCTTATCAAGGTTAACAAGTGTAGGAAGTTTATCCAAAGATAACCTCCAAGCAAGCACATTCACCTATAATGGAACCATTTTACATCATAGTAGGAGTGCAAGACGCAAATAACAACACATCATCCAAAAACAATACGATGAAGAAAACATCAGCTTCTTTTGTTACACATAAGGAACCACATTCACACAAGAAGTTATAATAGAGCCTTATTAATTTCGGGTTTTGCAAGTAATTTGATGTGATTGTAAAGATGAGAGAAATTACTGTCAAAGATTAATAATAAGAGTAAGATTAACGAAAACATCCACAATTAGTGGTCATATTTACCAACCGTCGCTGCAAAAAACACTAGCAAGGATCGAACTAGTGGTCCTTACAGAGGGAAGAATGGTAGCAGTGGCGAAGCGAGAATGATGGTGACGTTTAGCCCCTTCGCAACAGGCGTCCGTAATCTCCACTCCTTCAAAGCCGATGGTGATAAGAATCGGAAGACCGAAGAAAAGCCCAGTCGTACTTTGTGGAAGAAACATTAAGCACAACAGATGGAGGCAATCGATTAGAGGAAAATAGTGGTAGAGGGATCAAATAGGATCGACGACAAAAAAAATTATAAGGCGATGAACAATATCCGACTAAGTCGGGTACTGTTGATAAGCCCTTCTCAAAATTAAAAGTATATATAATGTGTTGGAAATTATAGAGGAAATATTGCCAGTTGGAAAGTTTCCTTAATTTTACATTGGTGGTGGAAGAAATATTTAATGGGTTTATAAGGGTTTTCCCTTGATAGGCCTTCAAAGGCTTTTAGTGGATCAAAGGAATGGGGTAAGCCCACAGACGTTCGCCTCGCCTAGCCTAGCACTAGCTGACGGCGCCAGTGCACGAAATGGCGCGATTTACGCGTACTTGGCATGACGCATTGGTCATTGATGTAACACCCCAGATTTCAAGTAACTTCAAATTCATCCCTTGGATTTTAATTATTTCATTTTTGGTCCTTGGATTGGAAAAAAGTGGCCATGGGAAGCCCTAGTGGCAAGAGGGAATTTTGGTGCATGAGTAGTACGCAGGACGTACAAATATGTACGTTGGGTGTACGTGTGTCAGTGTGCAAACCCTAACTTTTAGGGTTTTTGGAGTATTTAAACACCATCGTAGATCATTTTAACTCACTCTTTCAGCCTCCAAGTCCTTTGGCCATTTTAAGAGAACCCTAACCCCCATAGTGAGCATCTTGAGCTTATAGTGTGATTTTTGTGTACCAAAAGGAGAAGTTAGTGTATCAAAGGAGTCAATGAAGGAAGTAAGCTTGTAGATCTAGGATTATCATCTTCTTGGGAAGCTTTAGAAGGTATAAAGTTTCTACCTTTATGCTTGGAATGTTTAGATCTTGTTTTGGTTACTTTTTGGTATCCTTCTTGTTCCAAGAGTCTCAATTTTGTGCATGCTCTGTGTTGATCGTGTTGGGCTGTCCTTTCAGACCCTAGGATGGTTCCTAAGGCATAAAAATAAGGTCCCTTGAGCTAGTTTGGCCCCTTGTTCCTTGTAGGAGGTCCTAATGGATCAAGATCTTGTATTAAGCCCTTTTTGGACGACCAAAGTCTTAAAGTTTGAGACTTTACGGTTCTAGAGTGTTGTTAGATCATGGATCTGAAGTTTGAGCTCAAGTACTTAATCCATTAAACACTTATGGACGTTTTAACCCTTGCGAGGGTACGCCCCACGTAGGTTGATGTACACCCGGTAGGGATGAGATTTAGAGCCGTAAAAACCGGATCGGAACGGAATTCGGACCGGAACCAGAACCGTTAGAACCGGAATACATAGTACCGGTTGTGGTTCCGGGTTTAAAATTAGCTTTATCCAGGTTCCGGGTAATCCGGTTTTGGGTCCATTGGGTCCGGGTAAACCGGGTCTAAAAACCGGAACCGGTGTTTGGAACCGGAACCACTTTTTGGGCCGGAACAGGTTTTTGTGAAACGTTTAAAAGATGCATATCTCATTCGTTTCAACTCCGAATGACATGCGGTTTTTTCCAACATGTATTTTAGAGTTTTTACATCATTTTAGACTATAAATTTTCCATTTTTAGTTTTATATTCATTGACTTACACTCCCCCAAAGTCGAGATATCAAAGCTGGAAGTTTTTAGTTTTTAGTTTTTTTGTATTCTATGAAAGTTTTAAAACATGCATATTTAATTTGTTTGAAGTCAGATTGACATGTGGTTTTTTCCAACTTGTAGTTTACAGTTTGTACATGAGTTTAGACTATAATTTTGTCATTTTTGGTATATTCAATGATTTAGAATCCTCCGAAGTTTGTATTCTCTGAAAATGTTAACACATGCATATCTCATCCGTTTAATGACGGATTGACATGCGGTTTTTTCCAGAGTGTATTTTAGAGTTTGTACATGATTTTAGACTATAATTTTGTTAACTTTGGTTTCATATTCAATGAGTTACAGTTCCCCAAAGTCAGGATATCAATATGAAAATTTTCAAAATTCAACCCAGTAAGTACTAAGTAATTACCAAAAAATTCCAGTTTTTCTGGGTTTTCTGATTCTAAACCCACTTTATCCGGTTCCAAACTACCCACTTTAATGTTTCCGAGTTTTCCGGTTCTAGACCCACTTTACCCGGAACTGAACCGAAACCAGTTCCTATATACCGGTCCGGTTTTCGGTTCTACAAAATCCCGTTAACCGGTTCCGGGTTTTTCGGGTCCGGGTCCATCCAGTACGGGTTTGGACCCACTTTCATCCATAGTACACCCTGTGTACTGATTCAACCACCCCGATGGTGGTTAATGTGAGGCGAAGTATACACAGCGTACCGAAGGGGTACACCCTGGGTATGAGTTTTGATTGGGTTTCAGACTTAGGGCTTTGGGTATTGGGCTATCTGTTGCACTTTGATACTTGGTCCCTAATAGAGCATCTGGATAAGTGTGTTTTGGGGTAAATAGAGGATCGGACCTTTGGATAAGGCCCAATAAGGAGTTTGCCCAATTTGGAAAATTGGCCAAATTATTGGCCTTGAGGTAATTTGGGAATTTTAGATCAAGAATTGGGATTGGGGCTTGGACCAATTAGGGAAAGGGTAAAATGGACATTTTCCCTAACCATGGATCATTATTCAAGGATGATAATCAAATTGTTAATGGGATGTTTGTTTTGTTTTGTTAGTTCGGGAATCTCGTGAGCCAGCAGTCGGAGGTTTTCAATATGATTCGGCATTTCGAGGTGAGTTTTCCTCACTATACTTTCGGGTCGAAGGCACCAAGGCCGGACCTTTGGTATGATAAGATGATATTGCTGATATGTCGAGTATGGAATATATATGCATGAGTATGCTAGTTATTGATATGCTATTCTGGTACATCTGTAGGACTACCTATGATTTGTCTGCATGATTATCTGCAAATGTTGGTTATCTGTCAGCATATTGTGTTGGGTTGAGGTTGTACTGCTTTGTTTTGTAGCGAACAAACCTTAGAGCATTCCAGATATGAGAAATGGTTTGGGTAGGGCATGCCAAACTCATACTGAGGGCTAAATTGCATTCCAGATACAAGCTGGGGACCCGATAGGTATGTCAGACTTGTACTGAAGGATTGAGGGTATTGGAGCAATCGAAATATGAGATGAGGGCCGGGTAGGGCATGCTAGACCCATAAATAGGGTTCAATAACATTCTAGATACGAGCTGAGAACCCGGTTGGTATGCCAGACTCATACTAAGGGTTGAACATTGATAATTCAGTTCGATGATGATTGGTACAAGGAGCAAGCCAGACATAAGCTGTGGGCCCCAAGGGCAAGCCAGAATTATGATGTGGGCTCAGGAGTAAGCCATATGTAAGTTGTGGGCCCAATAGGCAAGCCTGACTCATACTGTGGGCTCAGGGGTAATCCATTCTTTTAGTTGTGGACTCATTGCATGATGTTATTTTATATATGTGATTGCTTGTATGATTGGTATTTTGGGGGAACTCACTAAGCTTTGTCTATACAGTTTTGGTTTATGCTTTCAGGTACCTTTGTGGATCGATTCAAGGAAAAGACATGACCGTACACATCCTCGCATATTGGACTTATGACTTCTGGGAAACTCTGATAATGTGAATGTTTTGAAAACTATTTTGAAACTGATTCTGATTTTTAAAGTAATTGTTTGGAAACAAGAGTTTTGTAAATACTTCTTTATAAAAAGGGTTGTTTTGAAAAGTTTAAATTTTATAAATTTTTATGGATGTTACAAGTCGGTATCAGAGCCTTGGTTTGAGTGAATAGGAGGAACACTCGCGTGAAGCCAGTCTCGAACAAAAGAAAAATGTTTTTAAAACAATTTTCAAATAGTTTTCAAAATAATCAACGAAGATGTGATGTGTACGATCTGCCGGAACCAGTAAGTTAACCCTAAAATACCACACAATTACATGAGATTATGTTATATTATGTTAGAACAACATGCTAGTGATAGGCTAGGGACCTTCAAGAATTACATGATAGAATTGTCTGATTATATGATGCCTGATAGCCTAGGATTCTTCTTTACATGAAATTGAGATCATTATTGTAGTTTCTTAGTGTATGAATCATAGCTGTACATAACTAAGATTCTATAGCCTGAGAATGTTTGGTTTAGCCTTATTTCTTATTCTTGTTTGATGAAGGGCTTAGGGTAGTATCAGGTATTCAACTGTATACAAGATCGATTGTTATGTATGGCTAGCATAAACGAGTGCTACAGGGTTGGTGGAAGTTCCATGAGTGGGTGCAGTGTTTAGCGGATCAGCACGAGGAATGAGTAGCCACTCTAGGGAGAGTGACTGCAGGGAGAAGGTGGACCCGTGGTACGGGAGTTGTGAAATATCTTGTATGTCCAAGAGTCATTATAGAATGATAGTGCTAATAATATATGATCCTATAGGGTCACACTATATAGCAAGTTACCTTCAATTGATTATTTATTAGTATAATTTGATTATTAATAAATATATCAAAACTTGTTTAGTTGGGAAATTATTATTTCATGGAAATAATATTTTACTAATTGGGAATTAATTATTTATGGAAATAATATTTATTTAAGAAATTACAACATATGAAATATATCATAAAGTATGATTATTTATAAGTTATATTTATATCTTAACAAACTAGTTCAATTTATATAGAAGTAGTTTTATGTAAAATAAGCTAGTTACAATTTATATAAAAGATAGTTTTATATAAAATAAGATATTTATATATGACTATATATATATATATATATATATATATATATATATATATATATATGTTGGGAATTCTTTATAAAAATGATTGGTTTTTATAAAGATAATATATATGTATATATAAACTAGCCATGAGACAACTTTTGTCTTCATTATGGCATGCTTTTTCGAAAAAGCAAGAGGAGACCAAGCATGGTCTTCTGTTGAATTGCTTAAACCATTCATGTCATGCTTGGAACAAAGTTGTCCATGCTTTTCCTTGATGGTCTCCCTTTAACTTTTTGGCTATTATATAAGGAAGGACATGGAAGGCATTTGAAACATGTTCTTGCATAATTCTTCTTCTTCTTTTGGAGAACAGATCCGAAAATAGAGAGAGCACCATGAGGGTTAGAAAATTTTGGAATTTGAAGGCTTCTCCCTCCTCCATTCTCTTGCATTTTAATGCTAGAAAAAAAAAATTTGTTTGTTGCTTCACCTTTGAGCATATATTTGCTATATATTTCAAAGGCTTATGAACAACAAATCACAAGTGTATACTAGCATATTTTGATGGTTCTACTCTTTCTTGGTGGATACTTCTAGAGAACTCTTGTTTTAAAGTTTCATGCCACACTTCATCAAGTTCCAACCTCCCATGAGGATCAAAATCTTCTAAGGTTGTTATGCTTTCCCTTCTATGGTTGTTTTAATCTTTCTAACTCTTGCAAAATGATCCTTGGTGGGTAAAATAGTTTTAGTTTTATTCAACAGTTTTAAAACTTCCGTTGTCAATTTTACCAGTTGTGAAACCGGACTTTTGAATAAAAACCCAACAATTGGTATTAGAGCCATTTTTGCGAGATTAGTTAGATTATTTGCAAGAAAAATCCATACATATTTTTTATGACAACTTTAAAATGTTTGTAATTGTTATTTTTGGCCAAAAGTTTATATGCATCTTATTGGTCATAAAAGTTGTCTCAGAAAAATAAAAAGTTGTTTTATATATTTTTAAGTGTATATATATATATATATATATATATATATATATATATATATATATATATATATATATATGTATGTATGTATATGTAAGTATGATGTGCATAAACTTGTCCTGGACCTTTGTGTTATTGCATCTGTTGATTTATTTAAATTGATTGTAATTATTTATTTATTCGTATGACATGTAATAATTAAATAGATAGTTTTCATTTATTAATTTTTGTAAGTAATAGATTAGTTTTAAAAATAGTTTATTTTTATAAAAATGTAACAATAATAAAGATGGTGGCCATTTTGAAGATCAAAAGTTTATAAGCTTTATTTTATTAAAGTTTCTCAAACTTTATAAAATTGTTTTTGTAAACTTTCTACAAGGTGTTGAAGAAAGTGGGAGCATATGAAGACTTTACAAGATAAATGTCCCTTATGTCCCTTTAGAATGGACATGATAATTTTGTGATGGCTCACAAAATTATTACTAGTTAATGACTTGGTTTATGCACATATGTTATAATTGTTAGGCATGCTTGTGTTGTTTTATTTTTATGCTATTATTATTATGTTATGGCTGATAAATTAGTTTTTTCAAATACAAAATAATATTTGAACATAAATAAAGATCACAAGGAGTTTGGTTTTAATGAAATTTACCTTTTAACATAAGATGCTAAAAACAATAGTTTTACAATAAAACAAGCTTTATTGTTAAAACTAGTAACCGGTAAAATTTTGGGATTAAAATTGTATAAGTTTGGAAAGGAGATTTGTAAACTTATCAAACTCCGAACCTTATTTTAAAAAAGAAAGTTTTATTAAAAGATTTACAAATGTTCTAAAGCGCTCAAGCATCGAGTTAATACTAGCTAACTAAAATTTGATTGCATCAATTTTATAAAACCGGGTTTTATAAAAGGAACATTGTTAAAATGTCATTTTTTCATAAAATAAGATTTTTAAAAGGTATACCATGGTTTATTGAATTCATGCAATAACCATGATATAACATGTTTTTTAAACTAGAATTATAAAAACATCAAAGACCCCTTACAAACCTCAAATCTATGCAATCCTTTTTAAGGAACACTCGTACGTCTCTTGTATGCACTAGTGGGATAAAAGATACCTAACCGCTTAGTGTTATCTTTTGATGGTCGGGGTGTTTTCGCGATTTATATAACTAAATTATAGGCCGATTACACAACCTTTTTCAAATTGGATAATTTGATCAGAGATCTCTTGTGATAAAGGATACCTAAGCAGGAGAGTTCTAAGGAATAGATGAGATCAAACATATCTATTTAAATTTGTTATTAGCGATCCCATAAATCTAGGAATTATATGGTAAGATATAATTGATAATCGATATCTAACGGGTTGAATTCAGATGAATGAGATAAAGGATACCTAACCATTTATTTGTTTTGCAACTTGGATACTGGACTTTGATAATTAATTTTTTAGAAACTAAAAGGGTATTAATTATTAAAGATTAAATATTGAAAATACTAAATGAATTTTGTTAAAGTTTTGTAGATATATAATCAACTCTCATAACCATGAATTGTCATTTCTCTTTAAATGACTTAATGAAACAATAACATTCAATAGATACAACTTCAATCAATGGATTCATGTCTTAAGAGACAATCTCTTGAGAGATGTGAAATTGTATACATTTAAAGGACCTATTCCTAAACAAATTGCTTTGAGCAATAGACCTAAAGATGATACCTAGTAAATGAATCACTGTGATGTTCAAGATTCTTCTAACATCATACTAGGAATAATTATTCATTACTTCTAGGAAGTTTTGATTATATATATATATATATATATATATATATATATATATATATATATATATATATATATATATATATATATATGATAATATAACAGGTTAAGCAATATTCCATTAAAAATAGTGATATTTTGTTGGAATAGTGCAATGCTAAAAGAGTCACCTTGTGTGATCTAAAAGGCCTATGTTTTATGGAACAAACACCTTTAAGCCCAAGAAATTCAATAAGGCCCACCTAGATGGATCTTGTTTCTTTTGTGAAGAAACTAGATACTAGTAGAGGAACTACTCCTCTTATCTAGAAAGAAAGTCTGGAAAAGACTAGTACTTTATGTATCTACTGGATAGAACTAATACTTTTCGTGTAACACTCAATTACTTGGTACTTAAATGTTAATCTAATACTTATAACTTGATTGAAAATATTTACAGAAGAGTAACTAGCTGAGCACAAGCAAGTTGGAACTACATTCTCGAAGTTTAGTTTATTATTTATGCTTAAAACATAAATTGTTTGTAATATAGAACATTATTTGTTTTGGAACAATATATGTTTTAAATTTAGCATGTCTAAATATTTATATCTCCATTATTTATTTAAATGTTTGATTATTTACTAAATCATTTTTTTCATAACGATTATACTCATATTCTGAAATGGTTGACTTATATTTCTGAGACTAGATCTCTTAATAGAATTACAAAGTAAATATCAACATTTTATAAATTAAATTAAGTTCTATATGCAAGCACTTTTTGAATTAAACTTCTTTTAAATCAAACTTATCCATGTCATTGTTATCTTTATTTTATAAATGAAATCCACATATTCCAACTTCAAGAAAGGGATTTTTGAAGGCAAATAGTGTAGTTTATTTGACACATGTAAATCTTATTTATATATAAAAGATTCCTAATAATATTTTCACTAAAGTGTAGAGAAAATAATTATTAAGGAACTATACACTTTGGTGTATGACTTCCTTTCTAATGAATGTCTATAATTGAGTACAAGATATAACCTAGTAGTACTGTCTAAAGCCTTCGTGATGATAAAGGGTGAATTAAGCCTTACTTGATATAGTTTACTTTCTAATCAGTAGAAATGTCCTCATTTTAATCTTTTTGGGATTATACTTCAATCACTATTAATTTGTAACATCCCCCTCTGGCACGTATCACAATATTGTCCGCTTTGGGCCACTCGGCACGAGGACTTCCCACGGGGTCACCCATCCTGGTACTACTCCCGCCCGAGCACGCTTAACTGCAGAGTTCTTATGGGATCTGGTGCCCTCACGGCTTTAAAACGCGTTGTTATAGGGAAGGTATCCACACCCCTTATAAGGAATGCTTAGTTCTCCTTCCCAGCCGATGTGGGATCAGATCTAACCCACTTTCACCCCCCATTATAAGGTGCGACGTCCCCGTCAAACACATCGACCCGTGCCCTAGCTCTGATACCATTTGTAACATCCCCCTCTGGAACGTATCACAATATTGTCCGCTTTGGGCCACTCGGCACGAGGACTTCCCAGGGGGTCACCCATCCTGGTACTACTCCCGCCCGAGCACGCTTAACTGCAGAGTTCTTATGGGATCTGGTGCCCTCACGGCTTTAAAACGCGTTGTTATAGGGAAGGTATCCACACCCCTTATAAGGAATGCTTAGTTCTCCTTCCCAGCCGATGTGGGATCAGGTTAGATCTGATCCCACATCGGCTGGGAAGGAGAACTAAGCATTCCTTATAAGGGGTGTGGATACCTTCCCTATAACAACGCGTTTTAAAGCCGTGAGGGCACCATATCCCATAAGAACTCTGCAGTTAAGCGTGCTCGGGCGGGAGTAGTACCAGGATGGGTGACCCCCTGGGAAGTCCTCGTGCCGAGTGGCCCAAAGCGGACAATATTGTGATACGTGCCAGAGGGGGATGTTACATAATTGTATCTAGAATACAAACACCAACTAATTACATAATTGTAGATTATTCTAAAAGGGCATTTAGATTATTATATACAAACCCACCAAGAATAAGTTCATTTATTCCTCTGAAAGCTGAGTTAGAAGAAAGCAAGCTTCTAATGACCAAGCAAATGGGATGCACGTGGAACTTGAAGCAGCTCAAGAACCATAGCCGGATGTAACAATTGTTGGCACTAGTTTCAACAAAGAATTGTTGAACATGAGTAGTAGCTATTCATAAACACAAATTGTTCAAAATAATGGTAGAAATCATATATAACTTGAAAAATGTGGAATCTCTCATTGATGAGTTCTTGATGGTTTCTAGTTAAACCATCAACTACCAAAATGTTATATCGGATCTTGAATCTGACAAATGACTTAGAGTCAAGAACATTGAGATGTAATCCATGTTTAATAATCAAGTATGGGCTTGATTAATCTTCCTCTTTATAGAAAGGCTATAAGGAGTTAGAGATTCTTCTAGAAAGAATATATACATGGATATATATACAGATTTAGTAATACTTGTTATATAAAAAATTTCTCATACTCATGACATTGACTATGATCAAACCTTTTCACAAGTGGCTATGATTAGATCAAAAAGATATTATTTACTATAACTTCATATTCTTAATATGAGATATTGCAAATAGATTTCAAGAAAGACCGCTTTTCTTAATAGACATCTACTAGAAGATATCTATATAGCTTAGCCTCGAGGTTTTCTTAATCCATGTTATCCTAACCAAATGTGTAAGGCTTTAGATCCACTTGTGGATATAAAGCAAGCATCTCAAGGTCGGAATAGTCATTATAATATAATGATACAAGGTATGCTTTTATATCTAAATAAAGAACGTGTGTGTGTGTGTGTGTTTACTAAGAACTAGTCGGAGGATAGTGATATTCCCAATCTTGTATGAAAGTGACATACTTAATAATTTTAAATGACATTCCGACTATGCAAGGTGGTTTTCACCTTGACTCAGAAAGTATTTCAAAAATGAAAGACTTAGGAATGACAAGATACATTCTTGGAATGTAAAATCTATAAGAGATCGATAAAGATGAATGTTAAAGGTTTTAAAATTCTTTTTGCATGAAATGACAATATCTTGAAAGTGGTCAAGATACAAGATTCCTTTGGAAGATTCTTCATTGTTACATGACACATCTTGAGTTTGTTTCAAAGGACCTAGCACATAGGTTGAGCTAGATGAAATGATTTATATTCTATTTGCTTGTCAATTAAATCTATCATCTATGTCATATCATGAGATACAAAATTGAATGCATGGTTAAGTCACTAGATGACTGTGAGAACTTTCTAAGAGTACTTAAGAAGAGCTAAGAGAATGTATATGAGATAATTAGTTTAGAATAAAATCTTAATGTACAGAGCTACATAGGATTTTTATTTCTAAATAAATATAGATAGTTATGAATTATAATTAGATTATGACTTCATTATGGAATGAAGAGTAAGTTTAGTTGAAATGAGATCCAAGCAAAATAAAATAGCACAATCTACTAAATAAGAATACACTACTTTTCAGAATTTGACATCAAATATAATTGGGTGAACTAGATCATTGAAAAACTAGGTTAAATCCTTCCATTCAGGGATAACCTATAAATCTTTTGTGAGTAATAAAGTGTACTTAATCAAGCTAAGAAACTCTATGTCACATAAGGGCACCAATTATATCCTCCAAAATTTTTTGAGTAATGTCAAATACGGAGATGATTGTATACATATAATTCATAAAAATTAAATTTAGTCAGACCCATTAATAAAGTCCACCTTTGAGCTAAGTATGATTAGTCACACTTCAACTATAGGACTTCCTTATTCTCGAAATGAGATTTTGATTTGAATTTAGTATTTGGATATTGGAACATTGTAACAACAACTATTAAATAATGTTTTGATATACTCAGAAATGGTCATTACATCAATAATTGTTTTCTTATATATTAACATGTTTAATCCATGAATAATATTATTATTCTACAAGTTCATAGTCGGTCATGATTGTGGGAGAAATTATGAAGTAAGACTAATATGAAATGGATTTCATGACTCTCACCAGATGAAAGCAGGCAAGTGGTTGTAACCAAGTTTCATAGGTACGTGTTAGAGAACTAGTACTGAATGGACCTGCATCAAGATCATCTCATAGATCATAGTTATGAATGATACTTGATTAAAAGGTACTATATTTGTGTCCTTAACACCTAAGACACATAGTGGGACTTAAGTATAGGGAGTATTGTGCTTTGATATGGTCAAATGTTGTACCTTAACCGGGCAGTTATAAAAGTCATTTTCGGGTATGGTATGAACTATGCAAGAGTCTTACATAGTCAAGATGGGATTTGTTCCTCTTATGTGTTGAGAGTTATACACCTAACGCGTGTTACCCAAAGTTGAATTATAAATGAGACTGATTGCGATCCAAGGCTCATGTTCAACAAGATGCCTGTAACAAAGGGATAATTGATAAACTTACCTTAACACATCAATTAAAGCTTAGAGCTTTTGGGAATTGGATGTTGATGAATGGCATTCTTTGTCATATGTTATTAGGGGTAGTGAAATTTTGCTAGACGCCCACTACTGTCTATATCAATATATGATGAGTCTTATGCAAGTGGGAGATTGAAAGATCTTGTATGCCCAAGAGTCATTATAGAATGACGTTGCTAATAATATATGATCCTATAGGGTCACACCATATAGCAAGTTACCATCAATTGATTATTTATTAGTATAATTTTATATTAATAAATATATCAACACTTGTATTTAATTGGAAAATTATTATTTCATGGAAATAATATTTTACTAATTGGGAATTTGTTATTTGTGGAAATAATATTTATTGGAGAAATAACAACTTATGAAATATATCATAAAGTATGATTATTTATAAGTTATATTTATATCTTAATAAACTAGTTCAATTTATATAGAACGTAGTTTTCTATAAAATACGCTAGTTACAATTTATATAAAAGATAGTTTTATATAAAATAAGATATTTATATATGACTAGTTATATATATATATATATATATATATATATATATATATATATATATATATATGCTGGGAATTCTTTATTAAAATGATTGATTTTTATAAAGATAACATATATGTATATATTAACTAGCCATGAGACAATTTGTGTCTTCATTATGGCATGCTTTTTTGAAAAAGCAAGAGGAGTCAAAGCATCGTCTTCTTTTGAATTGTTTAATCAATTCATGTCATGCTTGGAACAAAGTGGTCCATGATTTTGCTTGATGCTCTCCCTTTCACTTTTTGGCCATTCTATAAGGAAGGGCATGGAAGGCATTTGAAACATGTTCTTGCATAATTCTTCTTCTTCTTTTTGAGCATAGATCTGAAAATAGAGAGAGCACCATGAGGGTTACCAAAATTTGTAATTTGAAGGCTTCTCCCTCCTCCATTCTCTTGCATTTTGATGCTAGAAAAAAGTTTGTTTGTTGCTTCACCTTTGAACATATATTTGGTATATATTTCAAATGCTTATGAACAACTAATCACAAGTTTATACTAGAATATTCTGATGGTTCTACTCTTACTTGGTGGATACTTCTAGAGAACTCTTATTTTAGAGTTTCATGCCACACTTCATCAACTTCCAATCTCCCATGAGGATCAAAGTCTTCAAAGGTTGTTATGCTTTCCCTTTTATGGTTCTTTTAATCTTTCTAACTCTTGCAAAATGATCCTTGGTTGGTAAAATAGCTTTAGTTTTATTCAACAATTTTAAAACTTCTGTTGCAATTTTTCCGGTTGTGAAACCAGATTTTTGAATAAAAAACCCAACAAGTTGAAGATCGAGGATTTCGTATGAGGATCTGTCTGATTTTATTGCATTTTAGTGCAAGTGTGCTCCTCTGCATGAATGCGGTTTGCTTTGTGCTTTGTGAAATCAGAGTGATGTGAGTTAGCTATTAAGTGAATATGTCAAGTCACATGTGAGAAAGGTTGGATAATCTCAGAGTGATGTGTTTGACCTTGCTGCGCAACTCTCATTTGAGTCTAACCATTGTAGGGATGAGTTTGTTACTCGAAGGATTATCTGAGCTTTGTGGCATGTGACTATATTCATGGGAAAACTAATTAACACTGTGAGGAGTTCTTCAGCAGCAAATGGCAGAGAAGTGTGGAACCCTAGGATAGCCTATGGAGTATTTTAGTGCAGTTGTTTCGCTGTTGAGCAGGTTTCAAGAGTATTTTGTGACTAGGTCTTAAAGGACCCCAGATGATTCTTGCGGAAAGTATGGATAAGTGTGGAAGCTAGTATTGGGCCCGTACTATTAGAAACACAGGATCCATACTCGATTAAAAGAATATTTTGGGGGTTCTAAGGACCGGTTAGGAAAGATAGCATGGTTGGATACCTTGGTTCGAGGCATTGGCTCCGTATCTGTCGATCTTTTGGTTTCGGTTGCTCAGGCGAGGATGGGTTTGGTGTTTGTTTAGGCCCCTGTGCCGATATTGATGTGGGTTGAGTGCTTCAGACCCAGATGAGTATGTTAGTTGGAAGTCTCGAGGGTTTTGTTAGAGGTCATGCCTCGGGCCTTGAGACTTGAGGAGGAAGTGATTCATATGGTCAGCTGGGAAATCGTATCTATGATTTAAGAGGCAGATTGTCAAATAGGATTGTCGTTATCTGTGGCAAGGATCTTGATCTTTATTTTTTCCAAGTTACAAGGAGTGGGCCGGCTTGCGAACTCCCGAGTTAGGTTGGATTCTCAATTTGGGGTATGTTGGTTACACTAGTTGACAATAGTATGTCAGCGCTGGTGTGCGTAGATGGATTGATATGGCATGAGTACCTTAGCGATGCGAACTAGAGCCCGTATTCTTGGGAGATGGAAAACCAGATGTCAGATTGTAGTTGGGTTACAAGCAAGGAAGGTATGTATGGATCATAAATCTATAGTTGCTTATGCCTTATAAGTGGTTGTAATTGGGAAATTCAGAGGTTTTAGCTGGAATTTAGGTTTCTCTTGGGGTTCGCTTGATCCATATAAGGAGGACTATTATGTGCATGTTTTTCATTCCATGGTCAAGTATAGTACCTGGTTCGGCCGGTTGGGTTATGTTTTGGTTTCACCACCGCTGGGTGGTGGTTCGAGTTCTAAGTGGGGGAGAACTGGGATTCTCAGGTTGAGTGTCAATCATTGAGGGTTTTTTCACTTCATTGTTCGGATTGTTGCTTTCAAATTTGTTAGGCTGATGTTGATCGGTGAACCCTTTCCAGAAGCGGGTATGTTCAGCTCTAGGTGGGTTTGTGGTTCTCTAGTTTAGGTGTCAAGGTGTCCTAGACCATTGGTCGTTGAGTTCATCATTTAGCGAGAATTCCTCAAAGGATTTAAGTAGTGATTGTTAAAAAATCAAGGAATGCATCAACTACCCTCCTGTGCGGTGTGTTTATGTTCCCTTGGTCCTTGAGCATGTTTACCCTCATTGGTGAAGTGGAATTCTGATTCGTAGAAGACTCGGGTTTTGGCAACTTTCGTAAGGTTTTTATTGGGTAGCAATCGGTTCTATAAAGTGAAACGTGTGCGGAAGGTTACAACATTGTTGTGCTCATTCGATGTTGCGTGGGACGTTGATTAGGTCCCTCCAAGGCAATGGAAGGAGGTTAGTACCTTTAGGCTCGGAGTGTTGGGAAAATGATGTAATGACCACAAGATCAGTTTGAGATCGGGAGCATTCCAGTCATGGGCAGAGGGCTGGGGAGGGCATTGCAGACTCATGTTGTGGGCTTGTAGGCAATCCAAACCTATGTTGAGGACCTAGTATGGGTGTTCCAGTCATAGGATGTGGGCCTAATAGATAGGATTGCTCATTTCTTCTGTTTGTGATACTCTCAGTATTGACACGTTAAGGGGGGATCGGAAGACCCATAAATCAGTTGGTTTGGATATGAAGCAGTCAATGGTTGTTGGGCGTATCAGTCGGGGATCAGGAAGTATCTGTGGAACGTATGCATTGTATTTCCGTTTATTTGCAAGTTGTTGTTAGGGGTTGAATGTAATGCGTAAATTCTTGGATTGATCATCTTTTCTTGTCGGTTCAGAGGTTGGTAATGGCATGGCAGAGAGTCAATGGTTATTCTAAGGTTTTGGTACATCATATGGGTTTGGATTGGGAGAAGTTTGCTATCAACTTGTTTTACGGATCTTTTTCTGCATGTTTCGTAGTGTCTCCAGTCAGGGACTGGGGCTAGATTCATGGATGGGACTGAAGGGTTATTAGCATAACAACATTCCTATGACAAGAATTCCACAGGTGATCTCTACTCTTTGAAAGCTCTAGTGCCTCTAGTGTTGCACCTCTAATGGAGTCACAAACACCAACAGCGAAGGATGAGTGAGAGAGAGGTAGAAAAATGGCTAGGGTTTTTTCTTAGAAAGCAGTGGCCGATTTCAGAAGGTCTAAGGGTCTTTAAATAATTGTGGCTACTAGGGTTTTCAGTTGAACCTAATTTCTTGCTTAGGCTCAAAGCAGCCCATGGACACTCCTTCTAGAATGTCATGGACGAATTCTATATGGCCTCCCTATAGAAATTCGTCCACCTCATTCTAATGGAGTCTAGTAGCCCAACTCTGCAACTATCAATGATTTGCAAAACCAGTCCCCATACTTTCACTCAATTCCTTTAATCCTAAAATTAATACCAAATTAATTTCTGATTAATTACTAATTGAACAATATGATTTCTAATTAATATATTATTCTTATAGTATATTAATAAATCATTTATTAAGCTCTTTCTCCAAAATTCATCATATCAAGTTGTTATGGTGAAGGCAACCCAAAAGGACCATACTACTATCAAAACAAGTACATACCAATTATAGTTATGGGCTTAGACACCTAATCCAATAGTCTCACAGTTGGATAAGTCTAATAACTAAAATTGCAAGTATGACTTCAGAATCTAATTAGCAATTGTAGCTCTCAAAAGTCGTTGTCAAACTCTGACCTAGTCAATGACGCGTCGTTTAGACAAGGGATCATATAATCCTCCGTTATGAAAGATATCGTGTGGACAAACACATGGAACAAAATCATTCTCAATGTCCAACTGTTTGTTTCCCGATTTCATATTTGTTTGACAACGAACTTAATTGAACACATCAATTCAGTCCTCACCAGGCCTGACACATAAGTCAACACAAAATCATCGAGGGGCCCAAGATATCGCTTTTCCCGTTAGGGCAAAAGGAACAGATAAACTTTAACTTATATGATTGTACTATTTACTCATCAAATCATACACAACAATACGTTTTATAACATCAAGTTACTGATGCATTTACGCATTATCAATGAACAACCAACTCGTAAAAAACAACTCATATATCTCGTTTTAAAGATTATCCGATATTATTGTCTCACAATTACTCATGATAAATTCCATGAAGTAATTAAAATGAGTGTGGGTTTAATCCAATACCCAAATCTTATTTCAGGAGTACTCATGAATGTTGCAGCAAACCTTTGCTATGTCTAAGCACTTAGACAATCTACAAGCCAATTCATGACAGTCTTCATTCGTTACTTACTTCCAAAGTATGATCGACTGTGGATAATTTGAATAATCAAATTATTCAGGAAGTAAAACATGCAAAAGTGAAACAATAGTAAACAATTGACACAAGATAGTAAACTTTACTCATAAATAAATCTTCCATTACTTAATCATCAAATGTGAATTACATATATCTATTACAAATTTCTAAAATATTTATCTAATCACTAAAACTAATATCGTCCTTCAGACCAATGCTCCTCGCATGTTGAACGTGCTTAACCTTACTCAGACCCTTTATGAGAGGATATGCAGGATTCTCTTCTCATGATACCCTCTTGACCACAAGGAATCCTTCTTCTACCCGATGTATGATGAAGTGGTATTTCTGTCGATATGTCTGGATCTGTCATGATCCATTGGCTCCTTGGTTAAGGCAACCGCTCCTTCATTATCGCAGAAAATATCCATGGGCTCCTTTATGGCTAGTACAACTCCAATGTCTCCAACGAAGTTATTCAACCATGTAGTCTCCTTCGACGCTTCGCTCGTAGCTATGTACTCTGATTCGCACGTTCAATCAGCCATAGTCTCCTACTCGGAAATTTTCCAAGTTGGTTGAGAATGGAAGTTGTCTCGCTCGGTCTGAAAGTTGGCGTCACTATACCCTGTCACTCTCAAGTCATCACTGCCACCAAGTACAAGGACCTAATCCTTAGTCCTTCGCAAATACTTAAGAATGTTCTTAACTGTTGTCCAGTGAGCTTTACCTGGGTTCCCTTGATATCAACTTACCATGCTCAATGCAAAAGCCACATCAGGGCAAGTACATGTCATAGCGTATATGATCGAGCCAACGGCGGAAGCATATGGCACTCGACTCATTTCCGCTATCTCTGCATCAGTACTCGGACTCTGAGTCTTACTCAGTTTGGTATTGCTTCGGATAGGTAACTCCCTTTTCTTGGAATTATCCATGCTAAAATGTTTTAGCACCTTTTCGAAGTAAGTCTTTTGACTAAGTCCAATTAGTCATTGCCTCATGTTTCTCAAGATCCTTATCCCCAAGATGTAAACAACTTCTCCTAGATACTTCATAGCGAAACACTTCCCAAGCCAGGACTTAACCTCCTGCAGGGTTGGAACGTCATTTCCTATGAGTAGTATGTCATCAACATACAATACTAGAAAGCTAACTACACTCCTACAAGCTTTGAAATATACACAAGACTCATCCTCACTCCTAGTGAAACCAAACTCTTTGAATTTCTCATCGAAGGAAAGATTCCATTTGTGAGAAGCTTGTTTTAATCCATAAATGGATTTCTCAAGCTTGCACACTCTATTGGGGTATTTAGCATCCACAAAACCTTCTGGATGATACATGTAAACATCTTCAGCCAACTTCCCATTAAGGAAATTGGTTTTGACATCCATCTATCAAATTTCATATTCATGAAACACAACGATGGCTAACATAACCCTAATAGACTTGATCTTTGTCGTTGGTGAGAAGGTATCATCATAGTCAACCCCCAGGGTTTGAGTAAAGCCCTTCGCCACCATTCGTTCCTTGAACGTGTGCACTTTTTCCATCCATGTCGGTCTTCTTCTTGAAGATCCACTTGCACCATACTGTCTTTCGACCTGGTACATTGTCAACCAAGTTCCAAACCTGATTATCATATATAGACTGCATCTCGCTATCCATTGCCTCTTTCCACTTGGCAGACTCAGGGCCCACCATGGATTCCTTGTAGCTAGAAGGCTCAACCAAATTTACCAGGGTATTATCACTGATAAACGTATCACCGTCTATAGTAATATGAAAACCATAAAACTCTGGTGCCATTCTAACTCGAGTGGAATGCCTAAGAGGTATTGACTCATCAATCGGTTCAACAGGAATATCTTCCTCAAGTTGAGCGCTAGTGTTAGATGTTCCTTCACCCCTTGATTCTTGAATCTCTTCAAGATCAATTATCCTCCCACTGTCCTCTTGGCATATGAGTTCCCCCTCATGGAAAACTCCTCTCCTTGCTACGAAGATCGTGTTATCACAAAGTTTGTAGAAAAGATATCCAAAGGATTTATGTGGGTAGCCGATGAAAATACACCGCTCACTACGAGGTTCAAGCTTGTCGTGAGTCTCTCGTCTTATGAAAACTTCACAACCCCAAACCTTGATATGTGCCAAAAAGGGAACCTTCCCTATCCACATCTCGTGAGGTGTTTTGGCAACCTTCTTATTTGGGACTAGACTAAGGATATAGGCGGCGGTCTCTAAGGCATACCCCCATAATGAGATTGGTAGCGAAGCTCGACTCATCATGGAACGAACAATGTCCAACAAGGTTTGATGACGCCTTTCAGCCACACCATTAAGCTGTGGTGTCCTAGGTGGCATCAATTGTGAAAAAATTCCACATTCCTTAAGATAGTCATGGAACTCGATACAAAGATACTCACCACCTCTATCAGATCTGAGCATATTTATCTTCCTGTCCAATTGATTCTCCACTTTTTGCTTAAACTCTTTGAACTTTTCAAAAGTTTCAGACTTATGCTTGATAAAGTAGATATATCCATATTTGCTATAATCATCAGTAAAAGTCAAATAGAAGCGGTTTGCATCCATTGTGGTGGATCTGAAGGGCCCACACACATTTGTTTGTATGAGATCCAACAATCCCTCACCTCTTTCACAAGTACTAGCGAAAGGTGATTTAGTCATCTTTCCAAGCAAACAAGACTCGCACGTGTCATCTGACATTAGGCCAAATGACTCCAACACTCCATCCTTTTGGAATTGGGCTATATGCTTCTTGTTGATATGTCCAAGACAACAATGCCACAAGTATGCCTTGTCTAAACCATTAGACGAATCAATATGCAATACATTGTTTCCTAAGTTATCTACAACCATCACAGTTTTATATACACCATTACAAGGAAATGCTTCAAAATAAAATGTACCATTATAATAAGCATTTATAGAACTAATTTCATTATTAAATGAATGTCTAAATTCTTGTCTGTACAATCCATGAAAAGAAATAATATTCCTTTTCATCTCTAACGGGTAGCAACAATCATTCAAATCTAACCCTAACCCACTACTAAGCACTAAAGAGTAAATATGATCTTGGTAATAGGCGATGATTTCCTATTTCCCGTTATCAGGTTCATATTCCCATGCAAATCAAAACAAATGTGAATACCACATCTTGTATCAAGGAGCCAAGAACTAGCATGTGATGAGTTATTAGACAGAATAGTATAAATACCTACGAACGTGGGCTTCTCTTCTAATGCCCCTTATAATGGAAGTAGAAGCACATTTCTTCTTTTAGATCAGAGGAGGGAGGGGCAGAACTGGTTTTAGCTTTGGATCCACTAGAAGAAGATCCATCACGCGACTTTCCCTTCTAGTTTTATGAGGGAGCATTCCTCTTTTCCCCTTTTCCTTGTCTAATAGCCAGGACAGAAGCAATAGTAGGAGTAGGAGTGGATTCGACATTTTTCCCTTTTAATCCACTTTCAGCTGTTCTTAGCAGGCCTTGAAGCTTGCTCAATGTGACTTCCTCATTGCTCATATGATAAGTCATCTTGAACTGATCATAGAAAGGAGGTAAAGAGTGTAGGAACATGTCAATAGCCAACTCTTCATCAAAGTTCACATTCAAATTCAAGAGACGATCCACATATCTCTGCATGCATTGCAGGTGGATCGTGATGGACTCTCCATCCCTCATTTGGGTGGTGATGAACGAGGTGACTATTAAATACCTCTCTTGACGCACTCTTTGATGGTACTTTTCCATCAATTCTTTGCACATCTCATAAGGCCAATAGTCCTCGTAGAACCGCTATAGCTCAGGAGTCGTGGTGGCCACCATAATATAGGACACCTTAGTATCATCCTTGTAGTGAGCCCCATACTTAGCTATTTCTTCGAGAGTAGCTTTGGACTCATCAATCTCGTTCAACGCTTTTTCAAGGACATATTCTTTGTCCTCATAACGCAAGGTCATTCGAATGTTCCAGATCCAATCATTGAAGTTGGAACCATCGAACGTGATCCTCGCACAAATGTTCAAGAGCGAGAAGGAGTTGTTAAAGGTTGATCGGGGAGCATTGTTTGAAGTAGACATCTGCAAAAGATGAAGGACAAAGCTTTGATTAGATAAGGAATCCTTAATATAACACCCAAAATGAAATATTAAGGCTAGGACCCAAAACAATAATTCATAATTCGGAAGAGGGATGCCGTAATCCAATTGTAAATTATTTGAAGGTAGGTAAATAACGATTTACTAATTTCACCACGAAAAACGAAATTTAAATAAATTAGGTTTTATTAAATGAAATTCCTAGATCTTTTGAGATTCATTGAACTCTTTAATGGCATGTTTAATCTCGATTATGCCCTTCAAGTTTGTGACCGGGATACCAAGGATCACAAAAAAGGTGTGAATAACCATGCAAATTAGCTTGGTACTCTCGATGTCATTTACCACCTAATCAATGTGCCGGTAAACCATACACGATCCATTGATCTATGATAATTTCCAAGCTACCCATTGCCACCCTTTTTAGTCCAAGATAGTATGTCAGTTAACCACACACGCTCCGCTAAAGACTTAGCAAGGTACAATGTGCAATTTCATGGATTTGCATTAAATTCACATTTTCCTAAAGTCACTAAGATTGTGAATTTATAAAAACACTTAGTTACTTTATATTTATCATTATACTTATTAGTGAGAGAATTAATGTCCTATCCTACCCGTTCGGCTAACAATCCTCCCCCAATCAAGGAAGTGGTGGGTGAGAGTGGACACCATTCAACCGCTATTTTATAAGAAGTTTCCTTATACCCCCTTATAGATCGGCTTCGTGAATGAGGCCTACTAACGGTAAGACTGACTCATCTTATACATATATATAAATTAAACTTTTAATATTATAATAGTATAATGGTTGTATTTTAAACTTTTTAAAATACTGGGGTTTTAGAATTAAATAAATCAGAATTAAACTTTTAATTAAATTTTAAATTCCAAAATTTAAAGGGTGCAATTTGAAAGTTTTCAAAATTACTAGTTTAATAATTAATTAATCACATAATTTGCCATTATCTTAAAATTTTACCAAATCCATTTATTTTAACAAGGAAATCAGATAACCATTCATCAAAATCAATTTAAGGTGATAAAAAAACGAATTATGGTAATTACCCTAATCGAAAATAGATCTAAAATTCGAAAAATGTGCTAACAGACGAGTCAACTCGTCGATTCAGGGCATGGACTCATCGAGCTTATCCAACTCGTCGAGTTCATCATAGAACTCATCAAGTTTGTCAAGTAGAAAATGATTTTTGCTTTGCATTTGATTTGGACAGCTCACTATTGCATCAAATATAACAAAAAACATCCTAGGCTCTGATACCACTGAAGGGTTTTGAACATAACAACATTCCTATGTGATCATGCAACCCTAATTGCTTTGGTTCTATGTTTTTCTATAGTTATACATGCAAATAGAAATTCCAAAGCAGTAACCCTAGTACTAGCATACAATTTTCGAGATCTATATGAAAACTAGGGTTGGGATGTTACCATGCTTGTTATCTCGTAATAACAAGAATTCCACAGATGATCTTGACTCTTGAAAGCTCTAGTGCCTCAAGTGTTGCACATCTAATGGAGTAAAAAAAAACACCAATAGCAAAGGATGAGTGAGAGAGAGGCATAAAATCAACAAGGATTTCTGCTTAGAAAGCAGTAGCTGATTTTAGGAGGTTTAGGGGTCTTTAAATCGTTGTGGCTGCTAGGGTTTTCAATTGAAACCCTAATTTCTTGCTTAGGCTCCAAGCAACCCATGGACACTCCTTCTAGAAGGCCTTGCACGAATTCTAAAGGCCCCCCCTATAGAAATTCGTCCACCTCATTCTAAAGGAGTCCAGCAGCCCAACTTTGTAACTATCAATGATTTGCAAAACCAGTCTCCGTACTTTCAATCAGCTCCTTTAATCCTAAAATTAATACCAAATTATTTTCTGATTAATTACTAATTGAACAATATGATTTCTTATTAATATATTATTCATAAAATATACTAATAAATCATTTATTAACCTCTTTCTCTAAAAGTCATCCTATCAAGTTGTTATGGCGAAGGCAACCTAAAAGGACCCTGTTACTATCAAATCAAGTACATACCAATTATAGTTATGTGCTTAGACACCTAATCCAATTGGGCGCTCATTAGCCTTACGAAAGAACATATAGAAGTTTTATGTATGGCCATTTCAGGATGAATTTTGGTGGGAACTCACGTTAAGAATCATGAGTGTATCCGTGAAAGGACTGTAAGTCATGAAGATGTGAGTTAAGGGATCGGTATGTAAAGGGCATCAGCTGGAGGGTCAGGACTTAGTTCATGGGTTTGTGGTCTGGGATGGTTCTATTGGTATGAATGTTTGGCAGGTCATGGGGTTTTCAGAATTATAGCAGTAGCGTATTATTCCAACAGTTTAGGAAACCCGTGTCCTGTATCTCATTGTGTTCATGGAATGATTATCATCAGGAGTTGACTAGATAGTTTGATGGAAAATTGTAATGGATATAGCATTGGTTCAGTAAAGGTGGTACGTTAGGGAGTCTGACCCATTTCGAGTCTTGAGGTTTCAAATAAGGGTTGGTTTGTTGCATGGGATTATGGATTTGTCTCCCTCGGGTTAAAAATATTTATTTTGGGTTTATTCTCCTTAAGAAGGTCGTTGTATGTCATGGTTGTGGGTGTGCCCCTCAGGATCTCGGGTTTACCGGGGATGGTAAGGAATGATTTCGATGACGAAATCGAATTTAAGTGGGGGAGAGTTGGAACACCCCAACTTTCAAGTAACTTCAAATTCATCCCTTGGGTTTTAATTATGTAACACCGCGAATTTCAAAACAATTTTTCGCATTTTATAAAAACATAATTCATTTAATATTCATAAAAACATCAATGTTTAAAACTCAGTCCATGCCATATAAAAATCCCAAGATCTCATAACATAAAAATCTTGTGTGTGTGTACTGATCAAGCCGGCGCCTTCCCACGGTCATCACTAGTACCTGAAACAAATAACACCAAACACTGTAAGCACAAAGCTTAGTGAGTTCCCCAAAATACCACATATAACACATATTAGCCACTCGAGGCTACAACTCTATGGGTCCGTGCACCCAAACTCTGTGAACCCTCAGGTTCTAACTCTGTAAACATGCACATCATAAATCACATAAAATAATGCAGTGCAACACATAACACATATATAGCATACAAACACTATATCACATAACTCTAGTTACCTACTCAAGGTAAAGTATGGTGAGAAGACTCACTTCGCGTATCTCGATAACCCGCAAATCCCTGAAATCGCTCGTGTTCGATCCCCCGAGCTATAATCTTCCTATAATATAATATATCTCTAATTAACACTTTCACAACTAAGGTTGACTAACCCTGTCAAGTCAACACTGGTCAACTCTGGTCAATGGTCAACTTTGACCGGACTCGGCGAGTGCACCAAAGCGACTCGGCGAGTCTATACATGTTCATTGACCCCCCCCTCGGATCCTCTCTTGACACGTCGAGTACTTCCCTAACTCGACGAGTTCCACCTGGCATGAATCGCGGGGCCACCACGACTCAACTCGCCGAGTCTCAAGAACAACTTGGCGAGTTCAGGCTTGACTCAGCCCCCTAATGACTCTCCCTGACTCACTGGGTCATCCCCCAACCCGGCGAGTCCACTCGATGAACACTTTACGTGATACCCCGACCCTACTCGCCGAGTCTCAAGAACAACTCGGCGAGTTCATGCCATGCACAAACTCTATTGACCTTCTAAGGTCAGATCTGCTTTCCCAAACCATAGATCTAGCCTCCCCAAGCATGAATGTCACATAAACTTTGGAACTTGATGCTTGTATAACCCCCACAAGGCATCAAAAGATGATTTGGTCCCAAAAATGACCACCTAGGTCTAATAACTCCATAATAACCCAAAAAGCCCCGAGGGTTAAGGTCTCTGGACCTCTTTGAGTCCAGATCCAAGGCACAAACTCGAAGAGGGACCATTTGCTTCACATAATCACTCTCCAAAGGGGTTATAAAACCCTAACTCTAAAGATCAAACCTAAAACTGAAGGAGATTCGAACCATTACCTCAAAATGAAGCCTCTGGACTCTAGATCTGCTGGAATCTCACCTCCTCCTTCCTCTTGCCACCTTCTTTTTGCTAAACACGGAATACGAAGGCCCAAAAGTGACTTCTTCTCTCCCAAAACGAATTAGCTCTCTTAGGGTTCTCTCAAGGGACTGGTAGCTGCAATGGGAGGCTATAAGTACCCTTAAATAGGCTCCAAACCCGGGGAATTAGGGTTTCATTAAACAGCATGGACTCGCCGAGTACACTCCTTGGACTCGCCGAGTCCAGGCGCGAACCCGCATCCAAAAACGCGATCCTACTTGCCGAGTTTGAGCTCCAACTCGCCGAGTATCCTCACAAAATACCAAAAATATAAGAATGAATCATACCTGGGAATCCGGGATGTTACAATTCTCCCCCACTAGAACTAGACTTCGTCCTCGAAGTCTCGCTCTGTAAATAACTCCGGATGCTGCTCGCGCATCTCACGCTCCGGCTCCCAAGTCATCTCGGACCCCTTCCGATGCTGCCACTGAACCAAAACCAAGGGTACCTCCTTGTTCCTCAGAACCTTGATTTTCTGATCTCTGATTTCCACTGGTCTCTCAGCATAATTCAGGCTCGCATCCACCTGAATATCCTCCAATGGAACCACTGCCGACTCATCAGCTATACACTTCCGCAATTGCGACACATGGAAAGTGTTGTGAATCTGACCCAACTCTGCTGGAAAATCCAAACGATAGGCTACCCTGCCTACCCTCGCAACCACCCGAAATGGACCAATATATCGGGGCCCCAACTTGCCCCTCTTCCTGAATCGAATCACTCCTTTCCAAGGAGAGACCTTCAGGAGTACAACGTCGTCGACCTGAAACTCAAGCTCGGACCGGCGTCTGTCTGCATAACTATTCTGACGACTTTGAGTGGTCAACAACCTCTGTCTGACCTGCTGGATCTGCTCTGTCGTCTGGAGTACGATCTCTGTACTGCCCATCACACGCTGTCCAACCTCTCCGCAGCAAATGGGGGTCCTACACCTCCTCCCATACAACAGCTCAAAGGGTGGCATATCAATGCTCGAATGATGGCTGTTGTTGTAAGAAAACTCTGCCAAGGGCAAGTACGTATCCCAACTCCCCCCGAAATCCAACACACATGCCCGGAGCATGTCCTCGAGCGTCTGAATCGTCCACTCACTCTGTTCGTCTGTCTGGGGGTGATATGCGGTACTAAAATGCAGCCTAGTACCCAGCTCCTCATGAAACTTCTTCCAGAATCTGGAAGTGAAACGTACATCCCGGTCTGAGACAATCTAGATTGGCACCCCATGCCGAGATACCACTTCCCTCACGTACATCTCAGCTAACTTCTCTGCGGAGAAGCTCTCACTAATAGCAAGGAAGTGGGTGCTCTTTGTCAACCTGTCCACAATCACCCAAATTGAATCGGCTCCCCTAGCAGTCCTTGGCAATTTGGTGATAAAATCCATGGTAATCTGTTCCCACTTCCATTCGGGAACCTCCAACGGCTGCAACATACCATGCGGTCTCTGGTGCTCAGCCTTAACCCTACGGCAGGTTAAGCACCTCTCAACAAACCACGCAACATCCCTCTTCATACAGGGCCACCAATACTCCCTCCTCAGGTCCAAATACATCTTAGTGGCCCCAGGATGGATCGAGAATTTCGACCGATGAGCCTCTTCCATCAAAATGGTACACGTCCCTCCCACAAACGGTACCCAAACACGCCCCTAAAATGTCATAAGCCCCCGACCATCGGTAACGAACTCCGATACCAACCCAACCATTTGCTCTCTCTTCTGGTTCTCCGATCTCAATGCCCCAGCCTATGTTCCCCGAATGGTGTCCAACACCGGAGCCATCACGGTCAATCGCAAACATACGTCTCGCAACGGGACGCTCTCCGCCCTGCGACTTAAGGCGTCGGCTACCACATTAGCCTTGCCCGGATGGTACAGGATCTCACAATCATAATCCTTAACCACATCCAACCACCTCTTCTGCCGCATATTTAGGTTGGGCTGATCCATCAAATATTTCAGGCTCTTATGGTTCGTGTATATCGTACACCGAACCCCATACAGATAGTGACGCCAAATCTTGAGGGCGAACACCACTGCCCCCAACTCTAGATCATGGGTGGGATACCTCGACTCATGAGGCTTCAGCTGCCTCGAAGCGTATGCTATCACATGCCATCTCTGCATCAGCACCGCTCCTGACCCCAAGATCGACGCATCACAATATACCACAAAGTCCTCCATCCCCTTTGGGAGGGCTAACACCGGGGCTTCACATAACCTTTGGTGAAGCGTCTCAAAGGAGGCCTGCTGCTCGGGGCCCCATGAAAAAGCGACACCCTTCCGGGTCAACCTGGTGAGTGGCACTGTGATCTTATAGAAATCCTTGATAAATCTCCGATAATAACCTGCCAACCCTAAGAAACTCCTGATCTCGGAGGGTGACCTCGACACCTCCCAACTCATCACTGCCTCAACTTTGGCCGGGTCGACCAATATCCCTTTCTGGTTAACGAGATGCCCCAGGAACTGGACCTCTCGCAACCATAAATCGCACTTGGAGAATTTGGCATAAAGCCTCTCTGATCTCAGAACTATGAGGATCTCTCTCAAATGCTCCTCATGTTGCTCTCTAGATCTCGAATATACCAAAATGTCGTCGATGAATACAATCACCGACCGATCCAACATCGGCCTGCACACCCGGTTCATGAGATCCATGAACACTGCCGAGGAATTGGTGAGTCCGAAAGGCATCACCACAAACTCATAATGCCCATAATGCGTCCTAAACGCTGTCTTCTGGATGTCCTCATCTCGCACCCTCACCTGATGGTATCCCGACCTCAAATCGATCTTGGAGAACCAAGATGCTCCTTACAACTGATTGAACAAATCGTCGATCCTCGGCAACGGGTAACGGTTCTTGACCGTCAGCTTGTTCAACTCCCGGTAATCAATGCACATCCGGTGCGAACCATCTTTCTTCTTGACAAAAAGGATAGGCGCTCCCCACGGCGAGCTGCTCGTCCGAGTAAATCCCTTTCCCAGCAGCTCTTGAAGCTACAAGGATAACTCTTGCATCTCTAGAGGTGCAAGGCGATAAGGCACCTTGGCGATAGGCGCGGCCCCCGGAACCAAATCGACACTGAACTCCACTTGCCTCACGGGAGGCACACCCGACAACTCCTCAGGGAATACATCCGGGAACTCACGCACTATCGGAACCTCCTCAACTATCCTCGGCCTCTCAAAATCAACCCGTGTATCCATCACATATGCCATAAAACCCTTACAGCCCTGCTGTAGACACTGCCTCGCTCTAGCGGCCGAACAGAACGCTGACCCAGAACGTGTACGCTCGCCGTACACCGTAAGAACTCCCCCACTAGGGTCTCGTATGGTCACCAGCTGTCGCTCGCAGTTGATAACCGCACCGAATCTGCTCAACCAGTCCATGCCTACAATGACACAAACATCACCCATCGCAATAGGAATAAAATCGATCGGGAACTCAACACCAAAAATTTCGAATACGCACCCGCGGATCACCTTCGTGGCATATATCACCCTCTTGTCAGCTATGGAAACTCTCAGAGGCCGACTCAGCGCCTCGCGACTAACACTGATATGCTGACTAAAAGCCAAAGATACAAAAGACCGACTCGCACTCGAGTCAAATAACACCAAGGCAGGTACAGAATTTACAAGAAAAGTACCTACACATAACATAATATAAGCATAATATCTCAACATAAAAATAAATACACGAAAGAATACATACCAGCCACGACATTGGGCGCTGCGCGGACCTCCTCCGCGGTCAACTGAAAAGCTCTCCCTCGTGCCCTTGGCGCCTCGGCCTTCACTGGCCGACTCTCGGTAGCTATGATGGCGGCAAGGGAAGATCCCTAAGGTGCTCCCTAAGATGATCCCCGCAACAGCGGACACTCCGCCTTCTGATATCCGGTCTGGTTGCAGTGAAAACACACTGCAAACCCCTTGGGGCAGTCCTTGGCCATATGCCCCTCCTTTCCACACTTGTAGCAAGATCCAGCTCTACATACTCCATCATGACCCTTGCCGCACTTTCCACAAGTGCGGCTCTTCTGGCTCCTCGCTTTGGGATCAGCGGGCTTGGCCCGCTTGGCTGCCGGCTGGGACTGTGCCGGTCGCCGATCCCTCCCCTGAGACTCCGCCTCTTCCATGGCCTGAGTCTCTAGCTCGATCTCCCTCTTCCGGGCATTTTCCTGAATCTTGGCAAATGTCCGGTACGAGGAGTTGGCCGCGAACTCCCGAATGTCTCGCCTCAAAATACTCAAATATCGGCTCATATGTGCCTGCTCAGTGGACACGTGCTCAGGGCAGAACATCGCCCTCTCGTGGAACATCCTGGTAATCACCGTAATAGACTCAGTACCCTGCTTGAGGGTCAGAAACTCCTCGGCCAAACGCTTCCTCTCCACCTGGGGAACGTACTTATCTCGGAACATGGCAGTGAACCTCTCCCAGGTCACTGCCGCAAGCTCAGTCGGCGTAAAGTGCGCCGTCACAAACTTCCACCAGTCCTTCGCTCCCAAGCGAAGCTAGTTCAACACGAACTGAACCTTCAAATGCTCGGGAGATGAGCAAGTGAAGAAACACCCCTCTATGTCAAAAATCCATCTCATATCCGCCACCGGGTTCTGGGTCCCATCAAACTCCGGCGGTTTTGTGTTGCTGAACTCTCGGAACAGCAACGCATCACCACCCTACGGCCTCGCGGCAGCAATAGCTGCGGTGGCCGCTGCAACAGCAGCCTCAGAAAGAGCAGCATAACGCTCGTCGAAAGTCTCAATCAACGTGGTCTTAATAGACCCGAACATCTCTGGTATCTCTGCCCTGATGGCCGCAGCCACCTCCTCATGGATGATCTGGCGGATCTCCTCATCACTGGCCCCACTGCTCTCAGGCATAAGACGTGTCCTCACCATGATCTACCTCTGAAATACAACATACGATAAATTAGAATCCATTCGAGCATACTCGCTCTCGACAACTCATTCCTCCTTGATCCTTGGCATTCCAAAGATTCTTACTTGGGCTGTACACTGCCCCGGTGCTTTCAGTAGTACGGGCCCAATACTACTGTCCGCACCATATCAGAATACACCGCAAGTCCTCCTCTTCGGATCCCAAATTCCAAGTACTCTATTAGGCATAATCCACTCTCTAACAGATCTCTCATAAGCCCCTCGCTGCTACCTACTCACTCTTAAGTATCTCATAGCAGCTCATCTCTCCCTAGGCTAAGGCATCACAAATCAGGTCACTCTAGTCCTAATAGGAGTACCTAGCCTACTCTAGCATGAGAATACACCATATCAATATCAATATCACATAACATGAGGGTATTTTGGGAAATCACCGTTCGGGCGCGGACTGATCGTACACACAACTCTGCTCTGCGTTTTTCCAAAAATCTTTTACTCTTTTTGAAAATACTTCTCGAATCCTCAGTTTGAGTTCAAATACGCCCCGAAGGTGTACTTGAATCCCTCAAACCAAGGCTCTGATACCAACTTGTAACACCACGGATTTCCAAACAATTTTTCGCATTTTATAAAAACATAATTCATTTAATATTCATAAAAACATCAATGTTTGAAACTCAGTCCATGCCATTTCGAGTCTTGAGGTTTCAAATAAGGGTTGGTTTGTTGCATGGGAATATGGATTTGTCTCCCTCGGGTTGAAAATATTTATTTTGGGTTTATTCTCCTTAAGAAGGTCGTTGTATGTCATGGTTGTGGGTGTGCCCCTCAGGATGTCGGGTTTACCGGGGATGGTAAGGAATGATTTCGATGACGAAATCGAATTTAAGAGGGGGAGAGTTGGAAACACCCCAACTTTCAAGTAACTTCAAATTCATCCCTTGGGTTTTAATTATGTAACACCGCGAATTTCAAAACAATTTTTCGCATTTTATAAAAACATAATTCATTTAATATTCATAAAAACATCAATGTTTGAAACTCAGTTCATGCCATATAAAAATCCCATGATCTCATAACATAAAAATCTCGTGTGTGTACTGATCAAGTCGGCGCCTTCCCACGGTCATCACTAGTACCTGAAACAAATAACACCAAACACTGTAAGCACAAAGCTTAGTGAGTTCCCCAAAATACCACATATAACACATATTAGCCACTCGAGGCTACAACTCTATGGGTCCGTGAACCCAAACTCTGTGAACCCTCAGGTTCTAACTCTGTAAACATGCACATCATAAATCACATAGAATAATGCAGTGCAACACATAACACATATATAGCATACAAACACTGTATCACATAACTCTAGTTACCTACTCAAGGTAAAGTATGGTGAGAAGACTCACCTCGCGTATCTCGATAACCCGCAAATCCCTGAAATCGCTCGTGTTCGATCCCCCGAGCTATAATCCTCCTATAATATAATATATCTCTAATTAACACTTTCACAACTAAGGTTGACTGACCCTGTCAAGTCAACACTGGTCAACTCTGGTCAACGGTCAACTTTGACCGGACTCGGCGAGTGTACCAAAGCGACTCGGCGAGTCTATACATGTTCACTGACCCCCCCCCCCTCGGATCCTCTCTTGACACGCCGAGTACTTCCCTAACTCGACGAGTTCCACCTGGCATGAATCGCAGGGCCACCACGACTTAACTCGCCGAGTCTCAAGAACAACTCGGCGAGTTCAGGCTTGACTCAGCCCCCTAATGACTCTCCCTGACTCACTAGGTCATCCCCCAACCCGGCGAGTCCACTCGCTGAACACTTTGCGTGATATCCCGACCCTACTCGCTGAGTCTCAAGAACAACTCGGCGAGTTCATGCCATGCACAAACTCTATTGACCTTCTGAGGTCAGATCTGCTTTCCCAAACCATAGATCTAGCCTCCCCAAGCATGAATGTCATGTAAAGTTTGGAACTTGATGCTTGTATAACCCCCACAAGGCATCAAAAGATGATTTGGTCCCAAAAATGACCACCTAGGTCTAATAACTCCATAATAACCCAAAAAGCCCCGATGGTTATGGTCTCTGGACCTATTTGAGTCCAGATCCAAGGCACAAACTCGAAGAGGGCCCATTTGCTTCACATAATCACTCTCCAAAGGGGTTATAAAACCCTAACTCTAAAGATCAACCCTAAAACTGAAGGAGATTCGAACCATTACCTCAAAATGAAGCCTCTAGACTCTGGATCTTCTGGAATCTCACCTCCTCCTTGCTCTTTCCACCTTCTTCTTGCTAAACAAGGAATACAAAGGCCTAAAAGTGACTTCTTCTCTCCCAAAACGAATTAGCTCTCTTAGGGTTCTCTCAAGGGACTGGTAGCCGCAATGGGAGGCTATAAGTGCCCTTAAATAGGCTCCAAACCCGGGGAATTAGGGTTTCATTAAACAGCATGGACTCGCCGAGTCCACTCCTTGGACTCGCCGAGTCCAGGCGCGAACCCGTGTCCAAAACCGCGATCCTACTTGGCGAGTTTGAGCTCCAACTCGACGATTATCCTCACAAAATACCAAAAATATAAGAATGAATCATACCTGGGAATCGAGGCTGTTACAAATTATATCATTTTTGGTCCTTGGATTGGAAAGAAGTGGCCATGGGAAACCCTAGTGGCAAGAGGGTAATTTTGGTGCATGAGTAGTACGCAGGGCATATATGTGAGTACGCTAAGCGTACTAAGGCGTGCCCCAGTACGTTGGGCGTACACATACGTACATTGGGCGTACGTGTGTGCGGGTGGAAACTCTAACTTTTAGGGTTTGTGGAGTATTTAAGCACCATTATGGGTCATTTTGACTCACTCTTTCAGCCTCCAAGTCCTTTAGCCATTTTGAGAGAACCCTAACCTCCATAGTGAACATCTTGAGCTTATAGTGTGATTTTTATGTGCCAAAAGGAGAAGTTAGTGCATCGAAGGAGTCAAGGAATGTAGCAAGCTTGTAGATCTGGGATTATCATCTTCTTGGGAAGCTTTAGAAGGTATAAAGCTTCTACCCTTATGCTTGGATTGTTTAGATCTTGTTTTGGTTACTTTTTGGTATCCTTCTTGTCCCAATAGTCCCAATTTTGTGAATGTTTTGGGTTGGTCGTGTTGGGTTGTCCTTTTAGACCCTAGGATGGGTCCTAAGGCATAAAAATGAGGTCACTTGAGCTATTTTGGTCCCTTGTTCCTTGTAGGAGGTCTTAATGCATTAAGACCATATATTAATCCCTTTTTGGACGACCAAAGTCTTAAAGTTTGAGACTTTGTGGTTCTAGAGTGCTATTTATGACATCCCTATTTTTACAGCCAGAAAAGACCGATTTCTTTTATGCTTTTATAATAAAATCAAAGTAGTCTTTCAAAGAAAAGTGTTGCGGAATTTGTTCCCAAAACAAAATAGGAAAAAAAATTATCAAAGCATTTCCTTAAAGAAATGTATTTTCATTACATTACAAAAACTCGGGATGTCAACATCGATACAGATCATAAGCATAAACCAAAAACATCATAGGCCACAAAACAAAGTCTAGCCTCAAAACAACATAGGCCTTACAACATTCCCTTTATTTTCTACTGGCCTAAAATCCATAATCTCTCGTCAAGTCATCCAACTATACTTTTGCTACTACTTGTAATACAAGAAACTAAGTGGGTCAGGCTGGGAAGTCTGGTGAGCATATAAGGTTTTAAACCCACAATAAATAAGTTTATTATTTTCAACAATCATTAAACCCGATTACCCGTTCCCGTTATCTTCACCTTACGTCCCTAAAGCATCTAGTATAAGGGACATATCCTAAGGAATTTCATCGGGATTGACACTACTACTAAGGGGATTCCTCAACCATAAGTGTCTGTAAGGCAACCATGAGGGATGGAGTACACCGACGAACACATCGTTCACAAACACCTACAAGTTGCGAGTCTGCTAGCGTTCCACTGGACTTCCTAGAAAATTTTGTGGTCGTCATCCATACTCCGCTAGATGACTGGATCAACGTCAACATCGATGCCTCTCATCATTTTATTTCATCACACTCCAACTATTTCATCTACCTATGTTTTACCCAACATATAAAACACATATACAACTCAGATATGAAAACGAAGTTTTTATCTTTCATACAGCACAGATCTCAAGTATAAATCATCCATATATCAGGTATAGATCTGAAAAGTTCAGATCTGAAGCGAGAAAGTCTAGATCTGAAGGAAAAAGTTCAGATCTGAAAGAAAAGGTTTAGATCTGACAAAAATACATGTACCATACAGATCCGAGGAAAAAGTCTTAGATCTAAAGAGAAAAAGTTTAGATCTGAAGGAAAAATCTAGATCTGAGGGAGAAAGTTCAGATCTGGAAGAAAATGTTTAGATCTGAAGGAAGAAGTTCAGAACTGGAAAAAAAAAAGGTATAGATCTCTCATCCAGCAAACATCTCAAGTAAACAGACAACATTTATATGTACACATAGCACGTAATTTATATACAATACTTCATATCTATTTGTAAGATGAAGTGACTATACACTCACCTGATAAGGACTGATTCGGACATCACTTCGCTTCTAAAAATAATCTTCCTTGACGAAACTGGGAAGTTTGCTTGAAAACCGGGCTCCGCGCAGGCAGAGTTTCAAACCGAAAAACTCTTTTTCTTGGAGCCTTCGGGCGCTCTGGGGCTTTCTTCTAATGCATGGGAGGTTTCCTAGGCTTCGAGGTGGATTAGGATGGCTAGAGAGAGAAAGAGAGTGGTTTTGGTGTGAATTGGAAGGCTGCCCTCACACCTCTATTTATAGGGTGTGAGGCCTCGGTTAAACGTTGCGCTCCTCTGATCTATGCAAGGCGTTCGGTCTATGCAAGGTGCTCTCCTCGCACGCGATGCGTTCGTACTGCCACACGTCTGAATTTTGCTAAGGCTACATGGTCACCTCCGAAGCCAAGTCCTCGCGAATGCGGGGCGTTCGTCCTTCTTGCGCGGGGCGCTCCTCGGACAACACTTGCATTTTCCTTTCCTAACTTCAAAAAATCATAACTTTCGCATACGAGCTCCATTTTCGACGTTCTTTATATCCACTCGTAGGTGAGACTATAATCTACAACTTTCGTTTAGACTTCGTCGATTAATTTTGAATTTATTTTTAAAGTTATATTTTTAACAGGCCAGGATAGGAATAGTTCGTTAAAAATTCATAACTTATTCGTCCAATGTCCGTTTTCGTCTGTATTTTTACCGTTATGCTACTATTAACGAGATATTCGCTTCTCATTTAGGTTGTGTCGGCCAAAAATCGACCGATCTACTATTCGAACTTCGAGTTGTGCACTGCCGATCCGAAACATAGAAAAATCATAACTTCCTCATACGAAGTCAGATTTGAGTGTTCTTTTTATGCACGCTCTCGGTTTAATGAACATTATGACTTTCATTTAAATCGCTAGGGATAAAAAGTCCTCTATCGTAAATTCACTATTTACGTCACGCAGTGTCATACCGGTTCCGTCGCGAAACTTCGACATGCCATAACTTTTTCGTTATAACTCGAATTTCGGCGTTCTTTATATCTCCGGAATCCTTGTCACGACCACTGCAACTTTCTTCATAGATATCGAGTTTTTATAACATTTTATTTTTGACGCTTATTTTTAACCTTTATTTATTATATTATTACAAACAAGTAATAAGCACACAAAAACATATAATTCACATAATACTCAAGTAATTCATCTTTATTACTTTAAAACAAGTTATAATGGTTGACCTAGACTATTACATCGTCGTTAATACTTAACCCAGAAACACGAGTGTTACACTATTGGATCATGGATCTGAAGTTTGAGCTCAATT
The DNA here is from genome assembly GCF_051521515.1 of Lactuca serriola. Classification (NCBI taxonomy): domain Eukaryota; kingdom Viridiplantae; phylum Streptophyta; class Magnoliopsida; order Asterales; family Asteraceae; genus Lactuca; species Lactuca serriola. Next base: position 78,524,127 of record NC_136416.1, read on the forward strand.
GCTTAATCCATTAAGCACTTATGGAAGTTTTAAGCCTTGCGAGGGTACGCCCGCGTAGGCTGATGTACGCCCCGCATACTGAGTCAACCACCCTGATGGAGGTCAATGTGAGGCAAAGTACGCCCCGCGTTTGCCTCCTGTTTAGGTTTCGGACTTAAGGCTTCAGGTATTGGGTTATCTGTTGGGCTTTGATACTTTGGCCCTAATGGACCATCTGGATAAGTGTGTTTTGGGCTAAATAGAGGATCAGACCTTTGTATAAGGCCCAATAAGGAGTTGGGACCAATTTGGAAAATTGGGCCAATTATGGGCCTTGAAGGAATTTGGGCCTTTTGGATCAAGAATTGGGATTGGCGCTTGGTCCAATTAGGGAAAGGGTAAAATGGAAATTTACCCTAAGCATGGATCATTAGTAAAGGATGATAATCAAATTGTTAATGGGATGTTTGTTTTTTTGTGTTAGTTCGGGAATCTCGTGAGTCGGGAGTCGGAGGTTTTTAGTATGATTCGACATTTCGAGGTGAGTTCTCCTCACTATACTTTCCGGTCAAAGGAACCAAGGTCAACCCTTTGGTTTGATAATCTTATACTGTTGATATGTCGAGTACGGAATAGATATGCATGAGTATGCTAGTTATTGATATGCTAGTCTAGTAGATCTATAGGACTACCTATGATTTTGTTTGCATGATTATCTATGTATGTTGGTTATCTGTCAGCATATTGTGTTGGGTTGAGGTTGTACTGCTTCGTGTTGTAGCCAAAAAACCCTGGGGAATTCCAGATATGAGCTGAGGGCAGGGTAGGTCATGCCAGACTCATACTGAGGGCTCAATAGCATTCCAGATACAAGCTGAGAAACCGCTAGGTATGCCAGACTCGTACTGAGGGGTTGAGGGTATTAGAGCAACCCATATATGAGTTAAGGGCCGGGTAGAGCATGTCAGACTCATACTTAGGGCTCAATTGCATTCTAGATATGAGCTGAGGACCCAATTGGTATCCCTGACTCGTACTGAGGGTTGAACTTTGATAATTCAATTTGATGACTGAGCGGTACAAGGAGCAAGCCAGACATAAGTTGTGGGCCCCGAGGGCAAGCTAGACATATGTTGTGGGCTCCGGAGCAAGCCAGATGTGAGTTTTCGGCCCGATAGGCAAGCCAGACTCATACTGTAGGATCAAGGGTAATCCAATCTTTTAGCTGTTGACCCATTGCATGCTGTTATTTTATATATGTGATCGCTTGTGTGATTGGTATTTTGGGGGAACTCACTAAGCTTTGTGCTTACAATTTGGTTTATGGTTTCACGTACTTCTGTGGATCGAGTCAAGGCAAAGGCGTGACCGTATACATCCTCACATTTTGGACTTATGACTTCTGGGAAACTATAATAATGTGAATGTTTTGAAAACTATGTTGAAAGCGATTCTGATTTTTAAAGTAATGTTTAGAAACAAGGGTTTTGTAAATACTTCTTTATAAAAAGGATTGTTTTGAAAAGTTTAAATGGTATAAACTTTTACGGATGTTACAACTGTGAGCCGAGGAGCTTGTATTTTTAACAAGTTCGGGTCAAGTTAGTTTGACCGATCTGGTCAAACGGTTGACTAGCGTTGACTTCGTAAATAAGGTGATTGAATGTTCTAGAAGGCTCAGAAAACGAATTGCTTGGAGAGCATGTCGTCGCCCTAGGGTTTCTAAAGGGACGGCCTATGAGCGCCATTTTTTGTCTTCTAGGGTTTCGACACATATAAATACAGCTCCCTAGAAACCGTATAACACACACGAAAATTCAAGGCTCTCTCAATATTTTTAGCGATTTCTTCCCGGTTTCTCAATATTCACTTTGCGTTTATCGTTTTCCATTGTTGTTGGAAACTCGGTAAATCTGCATTAAATCGTGGGGTTTTATTTTGTTGCTTACAGCCGAAAGAAGTGAAGTAAAAACTTGTAAAGACGGAAGTCCGTTTCGTGTAGTTCTAAGATCAAGATCAGCCGTCAACAGACCGATTTTACCTTTATGTCTTGTGTTTACTTTCTTCCAATAATAAGACACTCTCCTTCTACCTTTCTTATAATCAAATCCAATCGAGAAAGATTAATTTGGTTTCTGGACGAAACTTGTTAATCATATTAATAATAATTAGATCTATTATTCGCAACTAATCGACATATAATTCTCAATATTAGGGATGAGCATATGGATCGGGGAACCGGCCGGAACCGGAACCCGATGGAATCGGTCGGGCCGGGACCGATACTATAATTTGTTAATTTTTGGAACTGAGAACTGGTAAGAACCGGTCATTGGAACCGGCCCAAAACCGGGAACCAGACCGGATAACTCACTCAGATTTTGAAAGTTGCATAACTCACTCAATTTAACTTTTTTTGACCTGAATCTTTTTCCTACATGTAGATTATGATTTTTAGTTAAGTTTAGACTATAAAAGCGCTTGATTTGGTTAAAAATTGAATTAGTTACAAGCTCCGCAAGGAAGGGTATCAAATCAGAATTTTTTTATGTTTCAACAATTAAATGTAATCTAACTTTGTTGTTCAAATGTGCATAACTCACTCAATTTAACTTGTTTTGACATGAATTTTTTTCCTATATGTAGAATAGGAGTTTTAGTTAAGTTTAGACTATAAAAAGTTTGAATTTGTTAAAAATTGAATGATTTACAATCCCAGTAAGGAAGGGTGTCAAATCAGAATTTTTTTTATGTTACAACAATTAAACGTAATCTGACTTTGTTGTTTAAATGTGCATAATCCACTCAATTTAATTTTTTTGGGCCTGAATTTTCTTCCTACACGTAGTTTAGGTTTTATAGTTAAGTTTAGACTATAAAAACGTTTGATTTGGTTAAAAATTGAATGAGTTACAAGCCCCGCAAGGAAGGGTGCCAAATGAGAATTTTTTTTATGTTACATCAATTAAACGTAATCTGACTTTGTTGTTCAAATGTGCATAACTCACTCAATTTAAGTTTTTTTTTTGACCTGGATCTTTTTCCTACACGCTGTTTAGGTTTTGTTGTTAAGTTTAAACTATAAAAACGCTTGATTTGGTTAATAATTTAATGAGTTACAAGCCCGCAATGAAAAGTGTCAAATCAGAATTCTTTTATGTTACAACAATTAAACGTAATCTGACTTTGTTGTTCAAATGTGCATAACTCACTCAATTTAAGTTTTTTTGACCTGAATCTTTTTCCTGCATGTAGTTTAGGTTTTGTAGTTAAGTTTAGACTATAAAAACGTTTGATTTTGTTAAAAATTTAATGAGTTACAAGCCCTGCAAGGAAGCGTGTCAAATCAGACCGGTTCCAAAATCGAAAACCCGCCAAAAACTGGACCCGAACCGGCACTGGTAGAACCGCCGGGCCGGCTTGGTTCTTGATTTTGACCGAAGCCAGTTCCCGATTCGGGCCAGTTCCGGTGGATTCGGTCCGTTTGCTCCTGCCTAGTCAATATTATTTATCAGTTTGCTTGCGTGTCTATTGATTCTAATATACATGTAAGAATATGGCATTTTATGTTTAAGTAAAATATATTATAAATTTTATTAATTTCAAATTAAATGCTAAAAGTTATAACATCCAAAATGGAACATTATATTGTTTCGTGGTGTTGGTCTGTTTATCGTCCAAATAATTATAAATAATTACGTCGACGAAATATGCTGAGTGATCATTAGATTTTGTGTTCAGAGTACAGTGTTCAGACCGTTAATATGAATTTTATTCTAACATTTAGTTTCTTAAAAACATTAAGTCAAAGATGCAAATTGAATAATTTAAAGGAAAAAGGCAGTTGGCCGTTGGCTTGACCGAAGAGTCTACTGTCCCAAATCAGTATGCAGGGTCACTTAATTTATTTTATTAAATTTTAATACTTTTAATTAAATAATACAACTGTGATGATAAAACAGTTATTTCTGTTAGTTGATTTTTTATACAAAATAAGTCTGCTTTACAAAATGTCCTAACATTGCACCTTGTCAACTTATAGCAGTTATATAGATGGTGTTTTTTTAAGGGAAAGAGAATAATGACTTAATGAGTTTATATTTCCAGCATAGTAGGTTGTATTTCAATTTTACACTTGTATCATAAGTTATTAAATTAAAAAAAAAAAATTTATGAGTGATCACTAAATTTAAATTTTATTAAGAATATGATCTAATTTTTTTTATAACTTTTTATAAGCTTTTTTTATTTTATTTTTCAAAATTTACAAGGATTGTTTATTAGCTTTTCACAGTTTTTATAAAATTCTTTATATTTGTTGCAGTTTTTTATACTTATTTATAAAAAAATTTATAAGTTTTTTTAACAATTTTTAATATAACGTTTTGAACTTATTTTTATATATTTTTTTGATTTTTTTTTATACTTTCATACACCTTTCTTTAAACGGAAGTATATCTAAACAATATAAAAAGTATAAAAAATTATATATATATATATATATATATATATATATATATATATATAAAGATTTTAAAATTTTGTAAAAAAATATTAGAAAAGATTGTAAAAAATTCAAAAAAAATTCTTCAGTTTTGTTATACTTGTTATATATATATATATATATATATATATATATATATATATATATATATATATATATATATATATATATATATTGACGGAACATAGAAGGGGCCAGGGAGCCATGGTAAAATAAAAATTGAACCATATTCGTGATAAAATTTAAAGTTTTCATCAAATTCGTAACAAAACTAAAAATCTAGACAAAAAATATAAAAATATAGTATGATATGATATACATGATATACTATATGAAAATACAAAAACCATGAATATGTTACATTTCTATCAAAAAAAAAAAAGGAAAGAACGAACTTTGGTTGTTAGTAAGTTCAAAAAAACTTTAATATTTTATTTTCGTAAAACATCTTTAAAATGATAATTTAACTTTCAAAATCAAAGATTTGAAGTATAGTTTGTTTATTCATATATTATAGTTTTATTAGACTATAAGAAGTGGTCATTGCATTTGCTTGACACTCTTACCATACAACATCCCAAATGGTGACATGTTATGTTCTTCATCATGATACCACGTATAAATGTCGATGAGAGAGAGAGAGAGAGTGTGTGTGTGTGTGTATGTCATTTATTTATTTATTTATTTTTTGTAGTTTTTTACCAATTTTCCTCACCTCTTGAAAATGGCATTTGTGTGACAAATTTCACATGACGGTGATTAGAGTGCAAACGAGCCAAGCTACTCGTAAGCTACTCGAAATTTAATCGTTAAAAGTTCACCTCGAGATCAATTTTAAACAAATTTGAGCTTAATATTAGGTCCGTTTATTAAACGAGATCGAGCTCGAGACTATGTCATTAAGCTCGTTTAGGCTTACGAGCTTAGACAAGCATGTATATAATACAATTTATTATTTTTTTATATATTAAATAAATATATATTTGAGGAATTAGGGATTTAGGGTATGTAACATCCTAAAATTTAAGATAATGTTCTTAAATTAATTAAGATATTTAAATAAAGGAGGATTTACATAATTAAATCATTTAAATGATAATCATATCATTAGTCCATATGAAACTTGCAAAGTTAAAGGTTGAGATGTTAACATTTCAAAGTTAAAGGACCCAAAGTGTCAATTTGGAAAAGTATGTTTGACTAAGGGTTAACTCACCAAGGTTAAATGGATGAGGGATGTTAAGAATGGGATCCACAACGACTCATTATGTCAACCTTTTAAGCAAATATGAAAACGAATGAAGAAATGATAAATTTGGCAATAGATGTAAACTAGAAGGACCAAATATGATGTAACACCCGTAGATCCGAGCTAGTCAATTTAAAGACGATAAACGTCAAAAATGACTTTTTGATAGAAGTATGTTTAGAATAAATAATCTTAATCAATTGTAGTATATGTCACAAGGTTTCCGTACATATAAAGAACGTCGAAATCCGAGTTATAACAAATAAGTTATGACTTGTCGAAGTTTCACGACAGAACCGGCACGACACTGCGCGATGTAAATATTGAATTTACGATATAGGGATATTTGGCTTTAGCGATCTAAACGAAAGTTGTAGAATACGTTAAACCGAGAGCGTGCATAAAAAGAACGTCTAAATCTGACTTCGTATGAGGAAGTTATGAGTTTTCTAAGTTTCGACTCAGCGGTATGCAGCCCAAAGTTCGAATATAACGGAGTTTTCTTGTCCCGGCCTAATAAAAATAAATATAATAAAGATTAAAGTCAAAATTAGCCGACAGAGTCTAAACGAGAGTTGTAGAGAATAATCTCACCTACACGTGGATATAGAGAACGTCGAAAACGAAGCTCGTATGCGAATGTTATGAATTTCTGAAGTTCGGGGCGTGAACCCCAACATTATGTCAGAGTTCACGACGTAAAAAAGGGGTTCACAATGTGAACTCAATGCTGACATCTTCTGGAGCCTGACAGACTGAACATCGCGACTACGCACCTGATGACATCCAAGGTCATGACGTGAAATGATGGTTCACGACGTGAAATCTGAAATTTAAGCTCTATAAGTAGAAGCCGAAGGCAGCCAGGTTTGGTTGCTAATTTGTCAACCTCTCTCCTACTCTACTCATCTTTAAACCTTCTTATAACCCCCCCCCCCCCCCCCCCCGAAGCCCCGATACCATCCCCTATACCCGAAGCGAGTCCCGCCACTCCGAAGATCCCGAGAAGAAAAGAGTTTCAAGCCGAAGCTCTGCCCGTGAGAAGTCCGGTGTGTGAAGATACCCCGGTTTCATCGAAGAATACTACTTTAAGAGCCATAGTGTTGTCCGATAATCGTCTAATCAAGTGAGTGCAAAGTCCCTTTCATTAACGTGATTTTAATACAAGTATTGTTTGAATGTATTAAATATATGTTATGTGTGAGTTATTTGATGATGTCTGAATTATGTGTTAAAGAACATACCTGACTGTTTATGATAATATCAAGTTAAAGAGTAAACTTAAGGTTTGTTATAATGGTTATGGGGTAGTATCTCTTTATGAGTACGAGCGAGATATATACGGAGAATAGAACTTTGAAATGTGTCATTGATCCGGAAGCATGGATTAGACATGGTTATTCGTCCGTAGTCCGAGAGTATGGATTGGACTTAGTTAATTGTCATTAATCCAGAGTATGGATTAAGACTTAGTTAGTTGTCATTGATCCGGGAGTATGGATTAAAACATAGTCAGTTGTCCTTAGTCCGGGAGTATGGACAGGACATAGAATCTGTCATTAGTCTGGGAGTATGGATTTAGACATAGACCAATTGTCCCTTATCCGGGAGTATGGAATGGTCACAATCATGGAATCGAGAATATGGATTATATCCAGGAGTAAGAGTTAAAATTTAAGGTCCAAGGGTATGGATAGTCTCGTTGAGAGGATTGACGGGGTGGGGTAAGAGTTGGTTATATATATATATATATATATATATATATATATATATATATATATATATATATATATATATATATATATATATATATATATATATATATATATATATATATATATATATATATATGGAGAAAATTTTATATTGTGTAAATTCTAAATTATATATATGTTATAACATTGTGTGATTGAAATCCCTATGTACTCACCAGGTTTTTCAAACCTGACCCACTCAATATTTTTGTATCATAGGTATCGATACAAAGACATATTACACTGAGAGATTAAAGAGATGTATATCATTAGTGTAGATGAATGTAAGTTCAATTTATGCTTATGTGTTTGTATTGACCTAGACATCCCAAATATTTTAAAACGAATAAAATACATCTCTTCGGGATGCTTGGATACAGTATTTATCATGTTTTCTGGGAACAAATTCCGCAACAGTTTTCTTTTAAAGATTACTCTGATTTTAAAACAAAGCATAAACAAATCGGTCTTTTCTGGCCGTGAAATTTGGGGATGTCACATATGACAAATCTGAAAATAAGAATGCTTCCTCTTTATTTCATCCAAATAAGAACGATTGGAGGATAATAGGAGGTTAGATGGTGATTCAAGCTCAATAGAAACCCTAGGGGTCAATCCCAATCCTTCTTGGTTCATTTGGTGCAAGTTGTGAAGAAATCAAGTGGTTCAAGGTATAATTTATTCTTTTTTTCACCTGGAATTCGGATTTGTGAAGTGGGTTTGACCCCAATGTCGAATTTAGCTTCTTATAAGGGTTATGGTTTTGGTTTCTAACCTCCCTTGAGTTGTTTTGATGATCCCATTCTCAATACAATCACCCCCATTGATGGATTTAAGGATTTGAGTGAAAACCCTCATGGACCCTAGAAATCTAAATTGGGGATTTCTTGTTTATTTGTTAAATTGGAATAAATTATATGACCTAGATGTTGTTTGTTGACAATGGATCCAATTGGAATAATCAAACACATCAATGATGGTAGAATCATCTATAAGCTAGGATTGAAATGGATTTGGGGACAATATGATGAAACCAATGGAATCCTTTGTAGTTGAGCAATTGTTGAGCAAATCAAGTTCATAACCATGAATGGATGCTATTAGAACGATTTGGATGAAAAATACTAAGTATTGATTGATTATTGGATGAACCCATGGAGTTTGTTGTTAAAAAGGGAATTTTGGGAAATGTATAGATTACTACATAAAGATTGACATCTAAGAAAGTGAATGACATTCATGAATATGAACTGACACTATAGAGATGATATTGGAACACAAACATGAAGGGATGCTAGTAAGGTTCTAGCTCTAGTGATTGTTTTGGACCAAAAGGCAATTTGGGAAACACTGAATGGAATTGAGGATTTCATAGTTGGATTAAGTACTTGCAATGAGATTAATGGTGGTTTATGTACTTGACAATACCCAATGAGGTATTAAATGATAGAATATGCCATATTGGTTAAAGAGTGTTTTTTAGAAACTTAAGATCTTAACCCTTTCATTTGAATGCTTGTAAGCATTATGAACTTAGCATTTTGATTAAGGACTTAATGAATTAAGTTGAATATTTTGACATGATAAAACAATCTCTAGTAGTGATTGGAAACCTTTAAAAGTGTTATAAATGGTTACCTAAAAGACCAAAACCACCCCCAAGCAACTTTAGGACTCCAAACAAAAAAGAGTTTTTGGGGGTCTTTAGGTTGCTATGGGACGTGACCCACGTGGTCAGGCATGCGGCCCGCGCACAGACATCAGAGTGCCCAGCTAGACCAAAAATTTGAACTTTAGTATTTTCCTCATAACTTTTGCATACAGAATCGAATTTACGTGCAGTTTTTGCCTACTTTCATAGTTTTTCTTAAGGAATGAGTTGAAGTAATAAAATTTAGTAATAGAGTCTTTGAGGGGTATTTTGGCCATTTTGATTGACCTTTACTTACTTGCTATATAGGTGGTGTTTGAGAGTGTTTCTCAAAGGAAATGAACTAGATGAGGACTAGCTAGCCTTCGTGTGATTGAGGTGAGTACGTGTTGGCATTTTTCCCACTTTGGGGTACATGGAAAAATGAATTTTTGATAATGAAATGTAATTCTTTGATATATGAAATGTTTTGAAATAAAAGTGTTAAATGTTTTTGAAAAGAATGTTTTGAAAGTAAAAATGTTTTGGAAGAAAAAATGTATTGATACCGTGTTTGAAATGAGTATTTTGATACTGACATATGCAAATCATGGAAAGTAATGACAAGAAATGGAAAATAATGAAAAGAATGGAATGTAATGAAATGAATTGGAAAATAATGAAATGAAAATTGTCCGGGCCGTGATACCTCATAAGAGGCACTAGAGGAATCTATCGAGGTGGCGTCTCCCCTTCGCGAGATAGATGTCCTAATGAAAATGATGTCTTGGTGGATTGATTTGATTTTTCCACCTTGGTCTAGACTTAGGAGTGGTTCCTTTATTGGACATAGACCCTAAGTATAAAAATGGAAACGGTTTAATACCATAATTAGCCTTTAATGAAAGAAGGAATGGAATGTGAAAATATATGTCTTTTGAAATATGTTATGACTAATGAAATATTTTGATATGGAACGAATTATAGGAAATGTCTATTTGAAATATGTTTTGCAATGATGAAATATTTTTAATGAAAATGTGATAAATGTTTTGGGTCACAAACCCGCATAGCTCGCAAGACATTTTTGTCTTACGTATCTTTTTTTAATGTCATGTATTCAAGGTTGCAATTAAGGAGAAAATTGATAAATGGAAGGTAGAAGATTAAGAGATAGAAAATGGAGTGAACTTATTAAGTTTCTTTTTAATGTTATTGGTGTAATTGTTATTTACTTGTTATGGTTTATATGATACTTAATGGTAACACCTAATGTTTTATTATATTGTGGGACTGATTTTTGTTAAATGTCGGTTAATACCCGTAATGATTTGTTTTAACCATAGCATTTTAAAGTTCGAAAAAGTTTGAAAAAAAATTGGGATGTTACAGGGTACTAGCAAACAAGCTTCTTGACGAGCTCGAACCAAACTTAAATTTATTTAGACTTATCAAACAAAGCACGAGCTGAGATCGAGCTCGAGCCAAGCTTATACGATTCTTCACGAGCATGAGCCAAGCTACATATTATAAAGCTCGAACTGAGCCGAGCTCAAGCTCGATTCGGCTTGTTTGCATCCCTAGTCTGATGATATGGCATTATGAAATGCCATGCACCACACCCTCAAGTCTTATGAATACTTGAAATAACCATAGGGGCATAACGGCATTTGATTTGTTGTATTTTTTGGAATTTTATCGTAATTGAAATTTAATTCGAACACATTCACGTGTTTGTTTCAAAAATATATAGAATTAAATTCCAACGAAATCAATCAAAATACGTTGATCAAATGGTTCTATAAACCTTCCTAGAACCAATGAATTTTAAGTCCTAACTTATTATGATAATAAAAAGTAAAACAAGATAAGTAAATAGTAAAATAATTTAATAACTGTATTACCAAAAATTAAAAGAAAATAATAATTATATCGTTTAATCCATATTATAATAATAAAGAGAAAAAAAAAACATAAAAATATAAGATTGATATGAAATGGAAAAAAAAATCAAATATTTTTTATATCTTTTGCTCGTATACGTTTTCTATTTTTAGATCTAGAGAAACGTCAAGATCAATAAAGAGAGAATTGACAAAACTGTATTTCAAATGTTATTATTTTATATGAATAAAAAGATAAATAGGAAAATAATATCTATTTTTTTAAAAAAAAAAATAATAATAACATTTATTTAATAAAAAATTTAAAAAAATCAAAGATTCAATCATAATGGTGTCTCATGGAATCTTCAATTTGGATTGTTAGACTATTTATTTTTTATTGTTTGTGAAATTTTTAATTAACTCAAGTTGGTCTAGTTGTGTTGGCAATGTGATTTGATTGGCTTCTATTCATTAATTCTTTAATTCTTGTAGCTTGCAGCTTGTTTAAACTTATATGATTAAATCCTGTTAGTCTTTGATGCTTCTTTTTCTTTTTCTTTTTTTCCTTGGTATTAAAAATAATGAATTTGCCTCTTGTTAGTCTTTGTTTTATAAAGCCGGTAATTAATATATAAAAACTTGATTTAGCATGTTGAATATTTGTATTCTACTCGAAACACAAACATCTTATTATTCTTTTTCTTATGTTATGAGATAAACTAAAATTACAAAATATATTTTTAAAATAGTTAAAGTTTATTAATAATAGGGTTGGTGTGGAAGGAGATGATGATGGGAAAGACAAAAAGTCTAAGATTTATTTGAATTTGTATAAGAAAATGATAAGATAAAAGCAAAAATATTATTTTATGAAGGTCTAATGTGTTTTTTATTAATACATTTTACGATGGACCAATACTGAAATAAAAAATAATTTATTAGAATGTTTTTTTTTTTTTTTTTTTTTTTTCATTCAACAACTTTAACAAATAAGATGAGTCATTTAAGGTCTCTTAACAACTCAGGCCTTTAGCCATTCGATGTTGAATCATTTAGTTTCTACCAAAGAGTCTCTAAAACAAAATCGAAATTTATCGGACTAACATATTCACGTTTACCATTTGACAATTATTTGTAACTTACTTAAATTTAAATGCTTGTAATTCAAACTATTGAATTATATTTTGGAATAATAATTGATTATTTATAATATATTTTATTAAACTAATATAACAAAAATTAACAGTTAATATGGTTTTAAATTCTTTTGAGAAAAACATGGTGGTTGGTGAACATGTAGAAAATCTCAAATGGTCAAAATAAAGGGGGGTAGGTGTGGGTTTAGAAAGTAGTCACCAACCACAACGATTATTAAAATAAATTATTTAATGATTCATAATGATTACCTGGTACTTTTATTATGATTGGTCAAAATCTAAAATACATAAATTAAAAGAAAATAGATTTAAAATTTAGTCCACAAAATCAATTTGGATTCCGTAATGCATTAATAAACTAATAGGTCTATGATCCGGTGTATATACACATTTTAATTAATTTAATCTTAGGTAGATAATTGGTAAGATGATTTTTGAATTTTAATATATATTTTTTTGAAACCGTAAAATTTTATTAAAAACCATAGCCTATAATGAGACAAGGCCAGGCAAAAAAAAAAAAACAAAAAACAAAGTAAAAACAAAAACAAACAAAACAATTACATGATATCAAAGGGAGAGCAAACCCAAACCATCCATTTACAATTCACGTAATTACCCTATGTTTGATCCAACCAAACATCGTAGTGAGCACACTATCCGCCAACAAAGAAAGAGAAGAACCCATATTATGAAAAAATGCTATCATTTATCGCTTTCCAAATACACCATAAGAAACCATAGAGGATGGCCAACAAAGTCTTCCTTTTTTTAGGACAATTTCCCCAAGTTGCAGCAAATTGCACAAGCATCCTAACTGAATTAAAATTCTACCACTGGATACAACACCAATTGAAGATCCACCTTAGGGAAACTTCCACCTGTGGACAACTTAGAAAAAAATGATTGGAATCGTCGATTCCACCATTGTAGAACTGGCAGGAGATGTTCGAGACAGAAATACCCCTTTGAGCAAGAGCCACAGCCGAAGGAATCCTATCTATACAAGCCCTCCAAACAAAGACAATAATTTTCAACGGAACTAGCCTTAGCTAGACAGTCGGATTAGGCATAAGAACAGTAAGCTTAGAATCGATTATGACACGCAAGTCATGGACGAAAAAGTTCCCATTAGGAGCTTTGATTTCCAAATATCTGACTCGTTACTCAAAACCGTCTCATCCGTGCAGCTCCTTACGCCTCTCAATTCCTCGATTTCAATATAGCTACTAGGAATTCTCTTCCAAGCCCCGACAAATCTATTATTCAAGATTCTCTCCTCAATATAACATGATTTTTCTTATCAAGTGTAAAAAGAGTTAGGAATCTAGCAGCCAAAGAACCACAACCTGTCCAATCATCTAACCAGAACAAAATAGACTTGTCGGAACCAACATGTATTTGAAAAACTGAAGAAACATCGATTCCAATCTCCTCCGCCACATGAGCCACCTTGACGACATTAAACCAGATTCCAGGAATTGATTTTTTTAGCAAGACCGTCAATAGGTTTTCTCATGCTGTTGTGGATTCCACAGATGACTCGCCTCCGTAAAGAGACCGAGTCACATTTAAACCGCCAAAGCCATTTGTATAACAAAGCCCAATTCAATGAGTTGAGGGAGCCCACCTCGAGACCACCTTGATCCTTAGGACCAAGAATCACCTTCCAGGCCACCCAATTGATTTTATTTTTTACTTCAATCCCTTCTGTGGGGATCTTCTCAAGATGCTCAATAATGGACTTAGGAGCCATGAATAGCAAAAAGAAAAAGAAAGGTAACGATCCAAGGACCGATTTGACAAGAGTTAAACAACCACCTAAAGAAAGATGTTTAGCTTTCCATGCGGAAAGTTTGGATTGAACCTTTTCAATAATGGGCCACCAATTCCATTTAAGATTCATATTATCTCCAACCGGAACCTCAAGGTACTTGAAAGGGAAAAAGTCGCTTCACACCCAAGGATCCTAGCACAACTTGACACCTCATTACTAGAAACCCCAATACCAAACGCCTTCGATTTATGAAAAATCATTTTTTGAACCGGAAGCTGCATGAAAACATTTGAGAATACGAGCCAAGTTTGCAAAATTTGAGCTCGTCCAATCCCCAACGAAAATAGCATCATCATCATAAAACAAATGTGACACAGAGGGGGCATCATTTGGAATTTTAACACCATGGAAAAGAGATTTTTGACTAGCGGTTCTCATAGCAACATTTAAACCCTCCATCGCAATGATAAAAAGTTTATACAATACTACAATACTCGACTTTTATTTTGAATTATTGTTTATACAATCATCGTTAGGACTACATGGCTAAAATTTTGATATTCATAGGTATAAAAAGATTTTCAATTGTTTAATATTTGGTTGGGTATTTATATCAAATATGTGACATCCCTATATTTTCAGAACCAGTTAAAACTTTTTCTTTACGCTTTAAGTTATCATGTTGCAGAAAATCCTAGCTTAATTGAAACAATTTGAGATAACATAAGTTATTTCATGATAACATTCCTGCAAAAACAAACATTACCAAATAATATAAATATATAAGATCTAATGTAAATATCCATAAGACAATCTACACAGCCGAACCGATGCTCACAAAACCTAAGTCAACGATCATCTAGAAGAATCACTTTACCTGATGAATCGTTTGAGCAACTTTTTGACTATACAACTAAGGGAGTCCTTGGCCAGTGTAAGTCATATTAAAGGCAACCAATGTTCAAAGTATTTGATAAATATGGTATCACATTTTATCTATGTTTGTGGGTTATAAGTCCACAATAACAACATAATTCACTAGACTGCTTGGAATGGTTAAATGTTGTCATCAACTTTGGTCGATGACCCAGACATACTTGCCAGTTGTCTGATTTGAACCCACCATTTGTAGTCATCCAAGAAGAGGAGGAGTAGTACACTCCGTCTTGATCTCACACTCTACCTCCAGATGAGACCTATTCGACATTCTACTTAATTTGAACTTAGCAATCCTTTATAAGACTTATTTTTATAACTAAACAAGACTATTGCTAAAGGCATTCTACTTCCAATACAAATCCTAATCAATCAGTACTATTACAATTTATACAAATAGCATAGAGTATAATCTATATAGTTAGCATTTAATAAATAGTTTTATTAAATTATGCTTTTGAAAGTAACTACGCACTCACCTGAAAAAAGTGGGTGATTCGAGGTCCAGGCAGCGCTTCGCCTTAACACCTTAGCCTTTCAAAAGTCCTAAAGTCTTAATCTACTTTCAAATTCTTTGAGACTATAATAAGGAAAGTCTAGATTCCTCAATAATCTCAATGTCTACATCAAGATTTATCAAGAAAGGAATAACCATGTAGGATCATATCAAAGGTAGGGTCCGTTTGGTATACAGAGTATACTGTTTGGAACCCACTTTAAACACCTCACTAAATCCAGCCTAGACATCACTCATGCAAGTAGATCAATAAATATTTTGACTTGGAATCACTAACAAATCTTATTTATGGGTTCATAATCATGACTATGATTATAAATATAAGTTACACTTCAAGCATAATAAGTGCAGCTTAACTTACAGAGTTTTCTAACGAGAACTGGTAATTACGAGGGCAGAACTCTCACCCGAAAGCTTCTAATTCTCCGACACTCTGATTCCGCAGGGTCTCGTTATAGTAGTCATGTAACGCCCGGATCCTGGTATGTATTTTAAATCAAATCAGTCATTTTTGCAAAGGGACTCGACGAGTTAGAGGCCCCAAACTTGTTGAGTAAGAATGGATTTTTGGACGCGGGACTTGAAGTCTATTCGATGAGTTGAGAGCCTCAACTCGACGTGTAAGGCTGCCAGAGTGAAACCCTAATTTTCAGGGTTTGCACCCTATTTAAACACCTTAATCTCCAAAGGGTGGCCTCATTTGTAGCCTCCATCACTCCAAACCCTAGCCACAAAACCTTAATCCACCTTTGAGTGTTCTTGAGCCATTTTTTGTGTTCTTGGTGATTTTGAAGCTTGAAAAGGAAGGAGAAGCTTGATGATTCAAGTGGAAGCCAGTAGGTCCGGAAGTTGAGCTGCATTTCTGACTCATTTGAGGTATAAAGTTGATAACTTGGCTTTCCTTTGCTTAGATCTTCATTTAGGGTTGTATTTTGTTACTTTTGGGCCATATTGAAGTCATTTTCGGGATTTGAGTGTATCATGAGGTTTTGACTTCAGATCTAGGCACTCATGAGCTTATGAGGCTTAAATTTGCCAACTTTATCAAGCCTTGGCGCTTCCTCATGCCCTAGATCCCTTATATAGCTTAGTTTTGGTGTTTCTAACTTCATGACACGATGCATGGATGTAAAGTTAGCAACTTTATGTGGTAACTTAGTCCAAGGGGACTAGATCTATGGTTTGGAAGCATGGAACGCGACTGGAAACGACTGAGTGAGTTTAGACTATGGGGGACTCGACGAGTTGTTCATACAACTTGGCAAGTTGGGTCGTGGTCCCCCAACCTTTTCTGTTACTGGGCAAACTCGTCGGGTCTAAGAGATGACTCAGCGAGTTGGATATGGGTTATGGGTTTTAGAAGATTAAAGAACTCAAAGAGTTCAAAGAGGAACTCGGCCAGTGTTAGTTGAAATGTCCCGACTTGGTTTTATAGATCATGGAACTCGGCGAGTTAGATTGAGATTTCCAGGGTTTTATAGATCATGGAACTCGATGAGTTGATGGACCAACTCAGCAAGTTGAGTCAACCTGGATGTTGACTTTGACCTGGAAGTTGACTTTGATCAGGATGTTGAATTTGACTTTGACCATTGACCAGAGTTGACCCTTAGAGGGGTTATGAGTATGAAAGGGTAATTAAAGGATATTTTTATGTGTAGGAGTTTGAGAGCAGTTGATCCTAGAGCCGATGACAGTTCAGCTACTACATGACATTTGAGGTGAGTTACCTTCCAGTAGAAGTGGGTCGAAGGCACCAATGTTGGCCCACTAGTAAGTGTTATAGTAGAGATGATTGTCTTTTTGATAATTATCTGGTATGTCACTGCTTGTTATGTTGTATGTGCTAGTATGCTATGTTATTATGTGATAGTGGTAGGAGGGGTAGGATAGACCCAAATTCCGGTCGATAGGGCCGAAGGGGTATGCCAGCACCCGGATAAGCTAGGCAGTATATGACTTATGTGTTTATGAGCTAGAATGTTATATGGTAGAAGTAGGGGTGCAATAGTCCCCAATACCGGTCAAAAGGACCGAATGGGTAGGCCAGCACCCTGATATGTTAGGGAGGTACCGGTCGAAAGGACCGAAGAGGTAGGCAAGCACTCTGACATGCTAGGCAGTTACCGGTTAAAAGAGACTGAAGGGGTAGTCCAGTACCCGGATATGTTAGACAATATAATTATTGTATGGTATGTGGTATGATGGGGGAACTCACTAAGCTTTATGCTTACAGTTTTCAGTTTTTGTTTCAGGTCCTTCTTCTTCGAAGGGAAAGGAGCCGGCACGGTAGCAGCGCATCGTACATGCGATTTTCTGCACATGAGATTCTTGGGATTTTGTACTCTAACATTATTATATTATGACATGTTTTAAGACATATGACTTATGGGTTTTTATGATATGAGATAACTTCATGATGTTTTCAATAATCCATTTTATGAATTATTAAATTAAAAATGAAATTTTTGGTCTTAAATTTTGGGATGTTACAAGTCGGGAACGAGAGAATGGATGTACGAGCTTCCATCCGGATCAATCACCACGTGGACAGAAATTGCAAAGTTATTTTCAGAAAAATATTTTCCGGAAATGCGAATTTTGAGTCTTCACAGAGAAATACTTGGTATCAAACAAGGAAGAAGAAAAGCTCTAGATACTTATTGGGATAGATTTAAAAAGTTTTTGGTTCGTTGCCCCCAATATGGAATTAGTGATTACCAACTATACAACTGCTTATGCGAAGGTCTGACACCCATGGAGCGACGGTTGATAAATGCTTCAAGTGGTGGATCCATAGGTGATATGACACCAACTGAAATCCGGAACTGATAGAAAAGTTTGTGATCGACTCAAAACATTTTGGGATTGAAGATGAGTGGCGTAACATCCCATAAATCACGATAAGATTTTTCAATTTTCAATTAAGGTAAATCATCGTTTCTAGTCAAAACCCAAATCATAAACCAAGTATCAAATACAAATAACCCAAAATCAGTGTATCATAAAATCTCCCAAACACATCACCGAAGGATGTGTATGATCACGTATTTGCCTTGCCTCGATCATCAGAAGTACCTAAAACATAAAACTTAAACCGTAACTCAAATCTTAGTGAGTTTCCCTAAAATACCACCACACAGACATTTAACAACATGCATACTAGGTCCACAACCATAGGGATGGATTGCCCCTGAGCCCACACCATGAGTCTGGCTTGCCTTTCTGGCCCACAGCTCATGTTTGGATTGCTCCCCAGCCCAAAACATAAGTCTAGATTACCCTTTTCTGGCCCACAACTTATGTTTGATTTTATCTCGAGTTTATTAGCTTCCGTATAAAGCAGTATTGACTCAACCCAACCGTACTATGTCGACATATGCAACAGATACAAATATGTAACAACAACAGATAATCATGTAGATCTTAACATATCACTACAGAATAACAACATCCTAAACTAGGATACATAATCTAATGGGCCGACATTGGTGCCTTCGACCCACAAGTAGAGCGAGGAAACTCACATCATAGTATGAAATGTAGCTAAACAAATCAAAGCTCCAATTGCTTACTCTATAGGTCACCTATACAACAAACAGTGATCTAATCTCAAACTACTGCTCAAAATACCAAAAATACTTCTAAGTCAAACTTAGTCAAAATCCTAGTCAAAGTCAATGTCAAAAAGTCAAAGATCCCACTTAGGTTGAATACGACATGCATACTCTCGTATACCCACAGCGTAGAGGGTGCCTTTCATGTTACGGGCTCCAAACCTGGTATGTACAATGTACCAGCCTTGAATTCAAAACTCAGCATTAAGTCCTTATTGCATAAAGCAATCGATTTCGAGAAAAATTTGAGTTTGCTACCAAATTCGATCTTCATCAACAATCCTCAAGAAGAATTAAACTGAGACGACAAAGAGCAAAATAAAGGCGTAAAATGACGACTTTGGATTTGGACTTCATCAAAACAATCAATGAACAACAATGGATCGCTTTGATTTGGACTCAAAAATATAAATCAACAAAATGGGCTTAAACATCGAATAATCTAATAGAACATGTGATTGGACTCACGTTTGGATATGATGAACAGTAAAAAAAAAATTGAATTTGTGCTAAAAATCGAATCGAAACTTAGATTTTGCGCTTGATCTATTGAAAAATTTATTGGATCATAACAATTGGACTGAAACAAATTTGATCCAATGAGTCGAAAATGATCAAAAAAATTCAAGAACGCAAGCACGAATCAAAGATATTTAGAGAGATCATCGAGAGACTCACCATAAACGTTCAACTTGTGTTGAATGTAGCCAAATCGAGAACCATTTCTTCAAAAAATCGCTTTGATCGTCGAAGAACTTCTCTGATACCAATTGATGTGAATTATGAGCATTTGGTTTGGCATGCGGAATTAAAGAACACATAGAACATGGTGATTTGGGTGCTAAAAGGTGTATTCGATCATAGTAAATGAGTACAAAAAGGTACTAGATCTAGAACTCCATAAATACCTTACTCACTAATCATTATGAACTACATCTCTCAAGCACACCTCTACAAGTGGTATGGAACCCATCTTATATAGAGGTGTTTACATCTCTCTCTCTCTCTCTCTCTCTCTCTCTATATATATATATATATATATATATATATATATATTTCTCATGCCACAAGGCTACTCTACCACATGCAAGTGGGTCTACATGAGTCAAGCCATCTACAAAGTTATACATGCATAACTTTTCACCCTAACAAACACCAAACTTCATATTGATGGGTTTTGAGCATTCTAACACTTCCTAAGTGTACATGCAACCCTAATAACCTTGAATCTATGTTTTCTCTATATACATGCAAATTCTTTTCCAAGGTTATTTCCTAACTAGCATGGCATGGGGAATAAATAAAATATAAAACTAGTAGAAATACATACCTTGATGTTGCTTGGATTCCTTCAAGACTTTGTGAGCCTAGCACCCCAAATGTTGTGCCTCAAATGATTCACACAACAACACAAAAGTTGGAATAACTTGAGAGAATACTTCTAGCACTCAAAATCGGTTATGCCCTCTCTAGTAACACTAGGTACCGATTTTGCTAGCGAAAAGGTTCCTTTTATAGTGGTGTCACAATTAGGGTTTCATTAAGAAGACCCATAATTGTCATGACTCTTCATTTCTCATGACCCATGGGTTTGTAACTCCCATGGAATATCCATGGAGCTCCAAATGGTTACATCCATAACCCATAAACCATGGATCATTAATCCACCATAAAAGAATTGATGATTGTCCTAATCAACCCTATATATTTAATTAGTCTCACTTTGATAACCAAATTAATACTAGATTAATTCTTGATCAATACTAATTAAATAACACTATTATTAGTATATTAGAATTTATAATATATTAATAATCATAAGTTCCATAATCTCTCATTTAGTCTATCCAAGTATTGCAATGCCATGCAACCCAAATGGACCATGCCGGGTCGGATCAAGTACATACCAAATAAAGTTATAGACTTAGACACTATATCCAACAGTCTCCCACTTGGATAAGTCTAATAACTATATTTGCAAATATGACTTCAAAATCCGACTAGAAATCGTAGCTCTTTCAAAAGTCTCTCGGAACCGAGATGATGATGATACGCCATTTAAGATAAGTGATCATATAATCCTCTGCTCTCATGATATCAGCCGGATAAAGACATGGAACATGGTCTTACTTATTGTCCAACATTTGTTTCTCGATCTCCGATTTGTTTTGACATAGAACTAAATTGAACACATCAATTAGGTTCTGACCGGGCCCGGTACATAGGTCAAAACCAAATCATCGAGGGGCCCAGATATCGCTTCTATTTCTAGAAGGAACAGATAAACTTCGACTGATATGCTTGTACTAACTACTTGTTGAATTACTCACAAAGGCACGTTTTATAACATCGAGTTACCAATGCGTTTTCGTACAATCAATGAATAACCAACTCACAGTCAACAACTCATATCTCTAGGTTTGAAGATTTATATGATATTACCGTCTCACGATCACTCGAGATAAATTCCATGAAGTGATGCAATTGAGCGTGGGTTGAATCCAATACTCAGCCCTTATGAGTACTCATGAATGTTGTAGCAACCATTACATTGTCTAAAGCACTTTAGACAAATCATACAAGCTAAATTCATGACAGTCTTGAATCAATACTTACTTCCAAATTTTTACCGACTGTGGATGGTTTGAATAATAACATGATTATTCTGGAAGTAAAAACATGAAAAATTGAAACATAGTAAACAATCAACACAAGATAGTAACACCTTACTCATAAATAAATAACAACTTTTATTTATCATCAAATGTCAATTACATTTTACAAGTTTCAGGAATCTAATTATTGAAACTAATATCATCCTTCAGTCCAATGCGCCTTGCATGCTGTAAATGCTTAACCCTGCTCAGTCCCTTCGTGAGGGGATCTGCTGGGTTCTCATCTGATGATACCCTCTTTGCCACGAGGAGTCCTTCTTCTATTGTATGTCGGATGAAATGGTATTTTCTGTCAATGTGTCTAGATCTCCCGTGATCTCTTGGTTCTTTCTCCAAAGCAACTGCACTTTCACTGTCACAGAAAATTTCCATTGGCTCCTTTATAGCTGGTACAACTCCAAGGTCTCCGATGAAGTTCTTTAGCCATATCGCCTCTTTTGCTGCCTCGCTTGCTGCTATGTACTCTGATTCACAAGTCAAATCAGCTACTGTCTCCTGCTTGGAACTTTTCCAAGTAATGGCTCCTCCATTTAGGATAAAGACCCAGCCTGACTGAGAGCGGAAATTATCCCTATCAGTTTGAAAGCTAGAATCACTATATCCTTCCACTCTCAAGTCATCACTGCCTCCGAGGGTAAGGACCCAGTCCTTAGTCCTCCGCAAATACTTGAGAATGTTCTTTACCGCTGTCTAGTGTGCCTTGCCAGGGTTCCCTTGATATCTACTGACAATGCTCAAAGCAAAGGCCACATCAGGGTGAGTACAAGTCATAGCATACATGATCGAGCCCACAGCGGAAGCATATGGTATCTGACTCATCTCAGCTATCTCAGCCTCTATACTCGGACTCTAAGTCTTACTTAGCTTGGCATTACTCTGGATTGGTAACTCTCCTTTCTTGGAATCTTGCATACTGAACCTCTTCAGTACCTTATCCACATAAGTACTTTGACTAAGTCCAATTAGTCTCTTACTCTTATCTCTCAATATCCAAGGTCTTTCATAGCAAAACACTTCCCAAGCCAGGCCTTAACCTCCTGCAAAGTTGGGATGTCGTTTCCTATGAGAAGTATGTCATCCACATACAACACCAAGAAGCTAACTATGCTCTCACTTGCCCTGATATACACAGAAGACTCATCCTCACTCCTAGAAAAGCCAAACTATTTGACTTTCTCATCAAAGCAAAGATTCCACCTGCAAGATGCTTATTTCAATCCATAAATGGATTTTTCAAGCTTACACACTCTATTAGGGTATTTTGGATCGACAAAACCCTCTGGATGAGCCATGTAAACATCCTCAGCCAACTTCCCATTAAGGAAATCGGTTTTGACATCCATTTGCCATATTTCATAGTCATGAAATGCAGCTATGGCTAACAACACTCCAATAGACTTAATCTTAGCTACTGGTGACAAGGTCTCATCATAGTCAACTCCCGGAGTTTGAGTAAAGCCCTTCGCAACCAGTCGTGCTTTATAAGTGTGTACTTTCCCATCCATGTCGGTCTTCTTCTTGAAGATCCATTTGCACCCAACTATCTTATGACCTGGTACATTGTTAGCCAAGTTCCAAACTTGATTGTCATACATGGACTGAATCTTGTTGTCCATAGCCTCCTTCCATTTCATAGACTCAGGGCCTGCCATGGCTTCCTTATAATTATTAGGTTCATCCAAATCTATTAGTGTACTATCACTGATAAATGTTTCACCTTCAGTGGTGATGTGATAACCATAATAAAATTCAGGTGTGTTCCTCACCCTAGTGGAACGTCTTGGAGGTACAGACTCATCTATCGGCTCAACAGGAGTTTCCTCCTCAGGTTGGTTGACAGCATTTGAGGTTCCTTCACCACTTGACTCTTGAAGCTCTTCAAGGTCAATTTGCCTCCCACTGTCCCCTTGGCTTATGAATTCTCTCTCACGAAAGACTCCTCTTCTTGCCATAAAGACCACATTGTCACTGGGTCTTTAGAAGAGGTAACCAAAGGATCTCTGTGGGTAGCCGATGAAAATACACCTGTCGCTTCGGGGCTCAAGCTTGTCATGAGTCTCATGCCTCACAAAAGCTTCACAACCCCAAATCTTGATGTGGTCCAAATTGGGCACTTTCCCAGTCCACATCTTGTGAGGTGTTTTGGCAACCTTTTTAGTAGGGACTAGATTAAGGATATGGGCAGAAGTCTCTAAGGCATACCCCCAGAAAGAGATTGGTAACGAAGCTCGACTCATCATGGAACGAACCATATCCAACAGGGTTCGATTGCGCCTCTCAGCTACACCATTCAACTGTGGTGTCCTGGGAGGTGTCAATTGTGAGACAATCCCACGTTCCTTAAGATAGTCAAGGAACTCAATGCTAAGATACTCTCCTCCCCGATCGGATCAGAGCATCTTGATGTTCCTACCCAATTGATTCTCAACTTCCTGCTTAAACTCTTTGAACTTTTCAAAGATTTCTGACTTATGTTTGATTAAGTAAATATATCCATATCTACTTTAATCATCAGTAAAAGTCACATAATAACGATTAGCATCCCCTGTAGCAACTCTAAAGGGCCCACACACATCCGTGTGTACATGGTCCAACAAACCTTCACCCCTATCACAAGTACCTGTGAAGGGTGACTTTGTCATTTTTCCAAGTAAGCAAGACTCGCAACTATCATCTGACTTGAGGTCAAATGATTCCAAGACTCCAGCCTTTTGGAGTTGGCCTATGCACTTCTTTTTAACATGTCCAAGACGACAATGCCACAAGGATGCTTTGTCCAAGCTATCAGAATAATCAATATACAACACATTCTTTCCTAAATTGTCTACAACATTCACAACTTCATATACACCATCACAAGGTATTGCTTTAAAGTAAAATACATCATTGTAATAAATATTAATAGCACCATTTTTATTATCAAATGAAAATGTAAAGCCTTGTTTGTACAAGCCATGAAAAGAAATAATATTTCTCGCCATTTCGGGCAAGTAACAACACTTATTCAAATCTAACATTAACCCATTATTAAGCAATAAAGAATAAACTCCTATCTTGGTAACAGGTGATGCTTTCCTGGTGCCCATGACTAAGTTTATCTTCCCGTGCTCCACTTGCTCACTTCTTCTTAGTGCCTGCAAATCAGTACAAATGTGAATACCACACCCTGTATCAAGCACCCAAGAATTAGCATTAGATGAGTTGTTAGACAATATTGTGTAAATACCTGCATGAGTGGGTTTAACCTTCCCATCTTTTACATCTTGCAGATATTTGGCGCAGCTTCGCTTGAAGTGTCCCTTATCCTGG
The DNA here is from genome assembly GCF_051521515.1 of Lactuca serriola. Taxonomy (NCBI): domain Eukaryota; kingdom Viridiplantae; phylum Streptophyta; class Magnoliopsida; order Asterales; family Asteraceae; genus Lactuca; species Lactuca serriola. Next base: position 78,549,117 of record NC_136416.1, read on the forward strand.
CAATAGAAGGACCTTTCTTTGTCCCACTCGAAGAGGAACCATAAAGAGTCTTTCCCTTGGTACCCTTCGAAGGGCTTTTCCTCTTCTTACCCTTCCCTTGCCCAATTGCAAGAACAGGGGCTGTTAAAGGAGTAGAAGTAGCAACCGCTTTACCCTTAAGGCCATTTTCAGCTGTCCTTAAGAGTCCTTGAAGTTTGCTAAGTGTGACTTCCTCCTTGTTCATATGATAAGTCATATGAAACTGATCATAACTTTGAGGTAAGGAATGGAAAATGATGTCAATCGCCAATTCCTCAGGGAAGTCAACATTGAGCTTTAGCAACCGGTCAACGAACCTCTTCATCTTCTGCAAGTGACCGGTGATGGGTTCACCATCCTTCATCCTTGCGGTTATCATGGTGGAAATGATTTCATACCTCTCTTGACGCGCGCTCTGATGGTACCTTTCCATCCGACCTAGGTGCATCTCATAGGGGTAGAAATCTTCATAAGATTTTTGGAGTTCCGGAGTCATTGTAGCCATCATGATGCAGTACACCTTGGTGGCATCCTTTTCATGTGCAATGAACTCTGCAAGCTCTTCTGGAGTAGCAGTGGTTTCATTAACAACCTTAAGCTCCCTGTCAAGGACATATTCTTTGTCCTCATAGCGGGTAATCATCCTGATGTTTCTGATCCACTCATTAAAGTTGAATCCATCAAAGATGACCTTACCACACAAATTCATTAGGGAAAAGGAGCCTGTCGGGTTTGAGCCAGCAGCGTTATTGGAAGACATCTGGAATAAAAGGAAGATAAGTTTCATTAGATTAAGAGCCCTTAATAAGTCACCCAAATGAAATATTAAGGCTAGGATCCAACAAACTATTTATAGGTGGAAGAGGGATGCTGTAATCCACACTATAAAATATTTGAAAGTAGGTAAATGACGATTTACCAATTTCCACCATAAGAACGAAATATTTTATTATTAGGTTTTATTGGTTTTGAAACTCCTAGATCTTTTGAGATACATTGAACATTTCAATGGCATGTTTGAATCTCGAATGTGCCCTCTCAAGTTTGTGACTGGGATGCCGAGGATCACAAACAAGGTGTGAATAACCATACAAATTGACTTGGTACCCTTAACAATATTACCTAATCGATGTGCCGGTTAACCACACACGCTCCACCGATCTATAATAAAGTCAAGTTACCCTTTGCCACTCTTACTAGTCCATGTTAGTGTGCCGGTTAACCACACACGCTCCACTAACGACTTGGTAAGGTACAAAGTGTAATTTTATGGGCTAGCACCAAATTCACATTTTCCTAAAGTAACTAAGATTGGGAATTTATAATGTATAGTTACTTTATAATTCATTATACTTTTAATGAGAATTTAAAGTCGTATCTTACCCATTCGGCTAACGACCCTCCACCGATCAAGGAAGCGGTGGGTGAGAGTGGACACCCATTAAGTCACCATTTTATAGGCAACAACCTTATACCCCCCTTATAGACCGGCTTCGTGAATGAGGCCTACTAACGGTAAGAATGACATATTCTTATACATATCTATATAATAAAATTATAATAATAGTATAAGTGTTGATTTTTAAACTTTTTAAAAATCTAAGGTTTAATTTGGAATTAAATTATTAAAGTGTAAGACTTTTCAAATTCCAAAACTTGAGGGCAAGAATTGAAACTATTCCAAGTCTATTCAATTTGTAACTTATGAGTTTTAATGGTTCATAAAAATGAAGACTCTTCATTTTATGAAACCTCTTTAGTTCTTTAATCACAATTTAAAGAAGTGACTTTTGGTTATCCATAACTTGAGGACAAGTTATGAACACCATCATTGTCATTAAGATCATGAATTAAACACACATGGAGGTTACACATAATTCCTATGATCTTCTAAAAACTCATAAGAACACAAATTCATGTCAAGCAATTTCAAGAATCATATTAACATATACAATACTTGAAAATTGATAAAAGTCATGAAAAATGGGTTAACATAATCATTATCATTTTGAAAAACATATTTTACTAGTCCAAAACAGATTGGGATAATGATTTTAATCCATTTCCAGCAACAAAACACGAAAAGACTGCCCAGCACGCACCTACTCGTCGAGTGCATGATCCTACTCGACGAGTAGGATGAATTTGTTCATGGACTCGGCGAGTCCTCCCCATGAACTCGGCGAGTCCAGTCGACAGTGAGCAGAATTTTCCATTTTCAAGCAGTTTTGCATCAAGTATACAAAAAACAATCCTAGGCTCTGATACCACTGATGGGTTTTGAGCATTCTAACACTTCATAAGTGTACATGCAACCCTAATAACCTTGAATCTATGTTTTCTCTATATACATGCAAATTTCTTTTTCAAGGTTATTTCCGAACTAGCATGGCATGGGGAATAAATAAAATATAAAACTAGTAGAAATACATACCTTGATGTTGCTTGGATTCCTTCAAGACTTTGTGAGCCTAGCACCCCAAATGTTGTGCCTCAAATGCTTCACACAACACCACAAAACTTGGAATAACTTGAGAGAATACTTCTAGCACTCAAAATCGGTTATGCCCTCTCTAGTAACACTAGGTACCAATTTAGCTAGCCAAAGGGTTCCTTTTATAGTGGTGTCACAATTAGGGTTTCATTAAGAAGACCCATAATTGTCATGACTCTTCATTTCTCATGACCCATGGGTTTGTAACTCCCATGGACTATCCATGGAGCTCCAAATGGTTACATCCATAACCCATAAACCATGGATCATTAATCCACCATAAAAGAATTGATGATTGTCATAATCAACCCTATATATTTAATTAGTATGACTTTGATCACCAAATTAATACTAGATTAATACTTGATCAATACTAATTAAATAACACTATTATTAATATATTAGAACTTATAATATATTAATAATCATAAGTGCCCTATTCTCTCATTTAGTCTATCCAAGTATTGCAATGCCATGCAACCCAAATGGACCATGCCAGGTCGGATCAAGTACATACCAAATAAATTTATGGACTTAGACACTATATCCAACACATATCTAGGTCAAAAAGGATGTCTTAATGGATAAATTTGCTGAATTTATCCATTTGCATGCATACAAGAGGGTATAAACTCAAACCCTTGGTCCAAAAGTCATCCAAAGCTCCAAAACTCTTGCATAGCTTAATGAGATTGTCCAAACTCTCATTTTTATGAATACATGAGCTCAAAAACATATAAAACTACATTTCAAGGACCTGGAGTAGCTCATACTCCACTAGACCAAAACTATGGGACCAAAAATGTACACAAACTCTAGACTAGAAAGATCTAAGCAAATAACTCATCAAGTTCCAAGCTTTTTACCTTCAAATGACGCTTGAGGGTGAGATACTTCTGGATCAAGGTTGTCTTGAGCTTACAAGATGATTCTACTTCCTTATCCTTCCTTTAAGAACACCAAAAATGCACTCTCAAACTCAAAAAGGCTCACACAAAGGATTAGGTTTTGCAAGGGACGATTTGGGAGATGGATGTTGATGAGGAAAAAGTTCTTGAGGAGATAAGGATGTTTAAATAGGGCTCAAACCCTAAAAATTATGGTTTGCTCATTTGTTACGTACGCCCAACATACTTGTGAGTACGCCCAGTGTACTCACATGAAGGCGTGACTTCATTAAATGAGCTAGGGGACCAATTTGCAACAAATTTCATTATAAGGGTTGAAATGGAAAATACATGGTCTTTGGGTGCTACAATTATCACCCACTTGAATCAAATTTCTCTCATCTCTTCCTCGGGTTCCCAAGTCCATTTGGGACCCTTCCGATGTCACACCCCTGACCGCTAGTGGAAAAGTCGAGGTGGGCGACATAAATCAGTAATCACAGTTATTGAACATACATTGAACAATACAAATATAATCTTCTACTATTAACAAAATAGAAATTACATTGACAATGACTATTGCTAAATCGTGACACACGCATAACTATTCGGCTTTACAAATGTATAATATAAATAAAGAAGAGTCTTCTGAGTGAACACTTCCGACCTGCTAAATAACGTGATAATGCATGCATTAAGTACGTCAACAAAATTGTTGGTGAGTTTTACTGGTTTTGACACAAAGTATTTTCATAATCAAAAGTGTTTTATAAACTTATCTAGTTGACAAGCTTTTATAAATACATACTTTTCTATCAAAATTATAAAATAATTGAGTTATAAAAATGTATTTGGACTCATTTATAAATACCATTTGTTCAAATCTAAAAGTACAAAATTTAGAAAAATACACATAAGTAAATCAGACTTATATCAAATTTGTACGGTTCTCATGACCAAAATGCATTTTATATAAGGATTTTGAATACCAGTTTATATAAAATAAATTCATATCACACCTTGTGAAAATATAAAATGACCAACTTTACTCTAGAAACCTTATACAAGAATTTGTATAGTTTATATATAAAACTCATAAGTTTCAAATTTATAAACTTTGTAAAATCATGTCATGGTAGTAATTAGGTATTATCTTACTTAATTTAGGAACTGACACTTAACCAGTGGGGCAAACTCCTCTCATATAAATATTGTGTTTTCATATAAAAACAAAGTTTTTATATAAATAACTTATCAAATGTAAGTTAATAAACCTTAACCAGTCGTGTCATGTTGTGAATTAAGTTTTATATGACTTATTTTTGGTATTGACACTTATCGTTTTGAGTCACAAACTATCCCACTAAATACAGTCTCTTCCAACTAAGTGAATAAAAACCCTATATAAACCAAATGTGAATTTTATACGGTAACGAAACAAATATGGGATCTATAATGCGCTCATAACCGAATTGCGACACGACACCTCTGCACCAACACTAAAAAGGCTTGCTAAAAGTTCCACAACACTAACATTTTTTCCAACGACCAAACATTAAGTTATATTTGATAACGAGAAATTGTGTCATATCAAAGATTTAGTTATCCAATTGAATTAATCTTAGACACTTAACTATTTGGAGAGAGGGTTATTCCATTATAGTCTTACATTTTTATAGAATATGTTTCCCAGTTTTAAGGTGAGCCTATAACCAAAATAGACGTTCTTGCCCCGAAAGGGCATAAGAAATAGACGTATCTGGATCATTACTAACGCATTAAAAAGTCATGCAGTAATAAAGAAATAACACTTAATGCCAGTTTAATCTCGCCAGACGAAGTTGTAGCTAGCAACCACATGCGAATAATATCGACTCACATAAATCTATACCATCTATCATAAATTCACACCAAAGTTCTTTATTATAAATCTATGTCGTACTCTTAGATTTACATTATAAATCTCTCCCGGATTAACAATTATGGTGCTAGGGTTGGTTCTAGAATTTTGATACTAAGGAACGACATGTATCACAACATAAATCCCACCATCAACGAATCTAGGATATAGCACACATGATCTAGTCTCAAAATCCCATGACAGTTTTCATGACTAACCAACTCACAATTCACACAAGAGTTATCAAGCTCTAATATTAAGTTTTTAAGGTTTTTAAAACTTAGAGTTTTTAAGCTAATTATGATTTTAATTCAAAGTTTGGATAGCATGACAGCCGTGTTTTGAATAATTCCATGTTTTTAACCAATTGAAAATTATCCAAATCACACGGTTTAAAACTAATGTGTATTATTTAATGTACTGGTTTTTTATTTATAATTCCTATTTTATCGCATCTAAACAACACCTTCCAGGCAGTGAACCCGATCGAGTATAGTATAGCTTTGATAAGCAAGGGTGTCGAACATAAGGGGAACGGTAGTGAACTAATTGAAAATATTTGATTATAGGTTACAAAACACACCAAAGGAATAAGGAAATGGTTATTAAATCTCAAATGAACAATTAATTAACAAATCTCAATAAACTAACAGGAAAACAAATCTCTTCAGGTACTTTGGTTTAGATAAATTATACCTTAAAAGCATAGACAATTACATACACAAATTCGTTTATTCATGTTCACTAATTCCTAAAATGATTAGATTCACGTTCACTATTACTAATCCTTTAGCAAACAAGTCAATTCAAACAGTGATCAGTTGATTAAACTAACATGTTTCCTAGTGTTCAGTTCGTATCAAACAAGACTTGTAATAATAGTTAATCAAATTACTAATTCAATTTAACATCTTGTTGATGGTTTATCACACAAGGCTCACACATTAACTTACTTATTTTCGAGTTAATCCTAGTTTCACATTCGCTATTCCTAGTCATATAATCTTGATGGACATTAAAATCATAAGAGACAAGAAATCAAGCAGATGTTCATACAACTCAATTTTCTTGACAATTAACATCAAATAATTATCATTAACACGTAAGGATCTTTTAACAAGCTTGGCAAGATAAATTAAACATAAACAAACAATCTAATCTAGCAATTAATCTATAAATCAAGGTTTCATTTAATCATAAACACAAAGTAAAGGGTTTTTACACCTAAATCAGAAACTAAACACATAATAGTATGACAGTGGGATGCTAAACATGGTCACGTTAACAAACCACATGATTACCGACACATATCCGCTCTCTAATCCTTCCGATCTCCGCTCCCATTAGCTTAACGGCCTTCCGACCGCCTTCCAAACCCTCAAAACGGCTTAACAAAAGTTAATTGTCGACTAAATTAGGTTAGAAGTCGAATCCCCCTTCCTGTCTGGCCAATAATCGCTATTTATAACCTTTGGGACCGACTTATATACGTTGGGCGTAAGTCAGTTTACGCTGGGGGTAGCTAGAAGTCCATCGCGGTTGGGAAGTCTGGATAAACACCCAGTACGTTAGGCGTAACCTTAACTACGCTGGGTGTAGTCCGTGTTTCTGCATTATGCTTGGCGTAACTTATATTATGCTGGGCGTAATTGTAGTTTTCAGCATTTTTATTCTTTTAGCTTCCAAACCCGATTTACGCTCCAATCTTTTCTTTTCCGCTCTATCGACAACTAATAGATGCAAATCATGATTCAAAGCAATATAAGTACCTTTTAGTTATAAAAGAGAATAATAAAGGCTAAAATATTAAGATATAATATATATATATATATATATATATATATATATATATAAATACACATATCAAAATATCCCACACTTAGCATTTGCTTGCCCCCAAGCAAACTTACTTTTATTTTACCAATATCACACTAAACAATTCATTTTAAACTCAGCCATTATGTCAAGACCACAACGCATGCATTTGTGTCTAAAAAAATTTCCTAAGGACCCCCTAATTCTAAATACTCACAATCCTCATAAACACTCGCCCACTTCTTTTGAACAATGCTCGTTTTATGCAACCCTCTGAATCCGTCCGCAGAAAACTTTCTAACCTCAAGGTATTTTTGTAGAGCTACCCAAGCATACATAAACTAGAGAATTACAACTTTTAGAAGATACCACAACTTGGAGCTCTTGAATTCTTCTTTTCTTTGATGTTTGATCTTTTATTCCTTTGAATTCACCACCTTTTTATGTAACTTTTGTATCTTCAACTTTGAGGCTTCAGAATTTTGATCTTTGATCTTCATACTTTGATACTTTTATGCTCCAAAATTCTTCAATTTCTTTCCTTTTTGTAATTTCTCTCTTCTCTTTTTTACATGTATCTCACTTTTTTTTCTTTTCACTCAAAACCTACATGCTTAAGCAGGGGTGCTCTACTTCAACCCTTATTGGTTAAGACATTAGTCTAAGTGCAATGACTACATAAGTTTTCCTAGATACATTTTAGGTACAAGCTGCTAAACGTATTGCATCCCTCAAACTAAGTGAAGTTGTGTTTTTGTCCCATGATTTCACTAGAATAAGGGAGGCCACAAATGCACTATAACATGTATTGGCTCAACTAAACATTTGAGTTCACATCGGATCATCCCATACAATATTAGCAAAATTTTAAATTATCACTAGATTTTTCTAAATTAAACTATTATTTCAAGTTTATAAATTTTAAAATTTTCCTAAATCTAGCAATTTTCAAACTATTATTTCAGTTTTTAATTTACTTTTATCGACCCCCTACCCCACACTTATTTCATACAATGCCCTTATTGTATGCATAAAACTTATTAAGCATATAAAAAGGGAGAAAAAGGAACAGACTCCCCTGGGGTAGTTGTGACGAGATCGAATGGGGCTGCTACAAGTTGCTCCAAACATTGCTGGAAGACTGGAAACTGGAACTGCTGCTTCTGAATTTTCAAGAACGCCGACTTGTAAGATGTGGTGCAAAGATTACAAATAAATGCAATATGTAGTAACAATGACGTGGGAAAGTGTGAACCACGTCGTCTCGTTAAGAGATGTGAAGTCTAAACATGGCCACAATGTGAAAATTGCTAGTCACATCGTCATATCATGAATGGCAGCCTCCTCTCGCGATGAAAACTCCCCTACGACATAGGAAAGTGTCAACCATGTCGTGGCAGCCGGGATGATACTTCTACCTCGCGTCGAAATAAAACACTATGGTGTGGGAACAACTCATCTATACCATAAGAGTCAAAATATAGTAAAAATGCCACTCTTCTAAATAATCTCTCACGAAATCAACACGCACCCCACACTTATGACAAATCGTGGGTCTTGACTATAATCTTCGAACTCTCACACGACTCTCTCTAGCAACAGTCAGACCTAGCTGCTGAACTTACTGCCAGCTTTCTAAGGGCGAAAATTCTGCAAAGATCTAAACAACCAAAGAGCATCAACATGGAAAACAAAAGTACCAAAAATAAAACAACCTAAATTAAACTAATTACATACCAAATAAAAATACTAATACTAAGCAACGCAAAAATAAACTAAAAATAACATAAAAATAAAAATAAAAAGGATAAACTAAGTCACTCGTCATCCTCGTCATCGTGCTGCTGTGTCCCAGATGTACCGGTTCCATCAGGTCGTGATTGGAATGGTGGAGGAAAAGGAACCGGGTACTGAAACCCCTGATGGGCAAAGAATGCGGTCAGCGTATCCCCATACCACTGCTGCCGTCTCTCTACATGTGCAACACGCTCACCCAGGCTCTAAAATCCCTCGTCAATGCACTGATCCAGGTAACGTATATCAATCTCTGGCTCAGGTCCCTGCTGTGCTCCTTGAGGAGCAGGTCTACGCCACTGGGCTCGTCGTGGCTGTGGCTCGACTACACCCTCCTCTTCAGCCACATCATTGGGTCGTACCCATAAGACACCATCCTCGCCCCGCTCAAGTACACGCATCGACTCCAATAACTGAAGGCTTATCGGCCTCATATCATGAAACACCATCGATCTTGTAATCTCGCGCATCAACAACTGATAGGATCGAGCTAATCATGTGATAAAATTCCCCCCCCCCCCTGCAAACCAGGCTATCCTCCCGAAGTCCCATGACCCTCCTACCCAAATAAGCAGCTAAAGCAACTGGAAGGTTCATGTGTCTCCCTGGAGTAACAAGCGCCCATAAGAAATACATGTCTGTAGAAGGCACTCTCTCACTATTCTTATGGTACGTGAGAGACATGGAAATCAGACGGTGCAACAATCTATATGTGGTAGACCAAATCATCCTCCCCCGTGTAGTAGATGGTGTTTACACTCCCCCAGTAATCTCTGCCCGGAAAGTGTTTTCATTGTAGTCATTCGGCCAGCCCGTGAGACAATCAGCAAGGAATGCCGGGAAGTGGACACTCCTCGTCTCGTCTACTGTATATATCCCAACTCGAGTGGCAAGCTCAATCGCACTGCACTCCCGACTCACACCACCTAGTCTAAAGGAAAGTGTTGTCCTATCATCGGGTGTCTTCTTAGGGTCATAGGAAACTGTAGCATAAAACTCCAGCAAAAATTCCCGATACACAGGCTCCTAGATCCTGAACAATCTTGCCCAACTCTAACATACGAACAAAGGCACGCCACTCGCACCCAAGTGGGTGTATTGCAAAAAATTCTGGATCAGCTCATCAAGTCCAGTCTGGGCCGCCAATTCCCAATCAAATGAAGGTGCGATGTCAATCTCCTTAGTAAGCAGCAGACTCAAATTTTTAACATATTTGGCCCGGGTTTCATTATTCAAAGTTTGCGGAAATTGCAAGAAACGGTGATCGGTCACGTCCTCGGGTGGGTTTATTTTCTTTTTCTTTATTTGAAATCCCTTTTTCCGTCTAATATATTTGGGAACTTCTCAATATTATTTTTTTAATTACTTCAACAATAGCCATGACTTTCCGATGAGTGACATATTAAAAAAAATGAGACATCATGATCATTTGTCTTTGTCGAGATCAAACTACAATGGTTGATTAAAACCCTTGCACGCAAGAAATGGTTTTTGAAAACAACAACTTTCTGGACCCGTTAGAATATTTCCTTTGTTTTCTTCGCACCTTTAACTAAAAGTAGAACAAGAGGTGACCTAACTAGTCAAGAACAGCAAGAGCTCGGTCTTCTACTTAACCGCCACAATACGCCTTGCTATACTACGCCCCATGGATTGAGTTGGACAAATCAAAAAAGTAGTAAGCTAAGCAGGTCAAGAATTACCTAATCGCTTGCATTCTCGAAACCCATGCAAAAGGTAAAGTCAATCAATGTGTACGATCCCAAATTCCTACAATTAACAACAAGAACCTTCCCGACAAGTGAAATGATATCAACGAAAATAAAACTAAAAATAAAATAAAAACTAACTAAAAACAAATAACGAATAATCAAATAAACTAAATTAATTAAAAGTCGTTCCCCGGCAACGGCGCCAAAAACTTGATGTGTATTATTTAATGCACTGGTTTTTTATTTATAATTCCTATTTTATCGCATCTAAACCACACCTTACAAGCAGTGAACTCGATCGAGTATAGCATAGCTTTGATAAGCAAGGGTGTCGAATACAAGGGGAACGGTAGTGAATTAATTTAAAATATTTGATTATAGGTTACAATACACACGAAAGGAATAAAGAAATGGTTATTAAATCTCAAAGGAACAATTAATTAACAAATCTCGATAAACTAACAGGAAAACAAATCTCTTCAGGTACTTTGGTATAAATAAATTGCACTTTAAAAGCATAGACAGTTACATACACAAATTCATTTTCATGTTCACCGATTCCTAAAATGATTAGATTCGCGTTCACTATTACTAATCCTTTAGCAAACAAGTCAATTCAAATAGTGATCAGTTGATTAAACTAACATGTTTCCTAGTGTTCAGTTCGTATCAAGCAACACTTGTAATAATAGTTAATCAAATTACTAAATCAATTTAACCTCTGTTGATGGTTTATCACACAAGGCTCACACATTAACTTACTTATTTCCGAGTTAATCCTAGTTTCACATTCGCTATTCCTAGTCACACAAGGCTCAATTTTTTTGACAATTAACAGCAAATAATTATCATTAACACGTAAGGATCTTTTAACAAGCTTGGCAAGATAAATTAAACATAAACAAACAATCTAATCTAGCAATTAATCTATAAATCAAGGTTTCATTCAATCATAAACACAAAGTAAAAGGTGTTTACACCTAAATCAGAAACTAAACACATAATAGTATCACAGTGGGATGCTAAAGATGGTCACGTTAACAAACCACATGATTACCGACACGTATGTGACATCCCCAAAATCTCGGCCAGAAAAGACCGATTTTCATTTATGCTTTTAAAATAATATCAGAGTAAATCCTTTTGATTTGAAAGAGTTGCGGAATTTGTTCCCAAAAACAAAACATGATAAAACAATGTTTACCAAAGCATTTCATAAAAGAAATGTATTTTCATTATATAATCAAAACTCGGGTGTCATGTTCCGATACAGACCAAATAAGCATAAACGATAACATTACAAGTCATTCAACAAATATGTACATATACAGACTTGTAAACAAAACAACTTGATGGTTCATCCATCTTATGCCCTCGTGCCACTTCCTGTAATACAAATAAAACTGAGTGGGTCAGGCTTGGGAGCCTGGTGAGCATATAGGGTTTTCAACCCACAATAAATAATCATATTTAATTTTCACCAACCAACAATAACCCAATTACCCATTTCCGTTATTCTCACTTTATGTCCCTAAGACAACTAACATAAGGGACCTAGTCTAAGAATATTTCATCGGGGCGACAACACATGCTTCGGGGGTTCCTCAGCAATATAAGTCAAATAAGGCAACCATGAGGGGGATGGAGTACAGCGAATGAACACCCAAGTTCATTAACACTTACAGGTGGCAAACCTGCTAGCGTTCCACTGGCTAGGCATTTTCGTTGATGTAATAGTCTAGGTTAACCCTTGTAACTCTTTTTGAAGTATTAATGATGAAATATTTGACTATTATGTGAATTATGTGAATTATGTGTTTATTTTCTTAATTATTATAATTTAATGAATTAAAAATAAAATAAGCGTCAAAATTTAAGCGTAAAATAAACTTGATATCTTTGCATAAGGTTGTAGTGGCCGAAACGAGGTTTCCGAATATATATAGAGCGCCCAAATCTAACTTCGTATGAGGAAGTTATGATTTTCCGAAGTTTCGACTTAGCTGTATGCAGCCCGAATACTCGATTTGAGATCGAGCGGTTTTTAGCCGAAACAATCTAAACGAGAATTGAAGATATCATTTTTAGTAGCGAAACGATGAAAAGTTAGGCGAGAACGGACGTCGGTCGAAGAAGTTATGAATTTATAACGAAGTTTTCCTGTCCGGGCCTACTAAAAATATATAATAAAAATAAAATTCAAAATTAGCCGACGGAGTCTAAACGGAAGTTGTAGAGCGTAGTCTCACCTACACGTGGATATAAAGAACGTCGAAAACGGAGCTCGTATGCGAAAGTTACACAATTTAGAAGTTTGACGAGTCAAATTACGCCGAGTGTAATTTGAGTACGCCCAGCGTACTCAGAAAGGTGCAAGTTGCCTGACCAATACTCGAGTGCCACCAAATGACGCATGCAGTGACTTCGAAGTACGCCCAACGTAATTGGAAATTACGCCCAACGTAATCCTAGACCCAGCAGCCAATAAATAGAAACCGAGATCAGCCATTTTCTCTTGTTCAAACTCTTTCTTCTCTCTAGTTTTTGCCTCGATTTGCATGCCAATCATATCTCGAAGCCCCGGTATCATTCCCGAGTCCAGAAGCAAGATCCGAAGTCCCGAGGATCCCGAAGAGCGTTATTCCCGAGCCGAAGCTCTGCCCACGAGGAGTCCGATTTTTGTGAAGATCTTCCAGATCTATCGAAGTATACTACTTCTGCAAGCCGGTAGTGCTGTCTGATCATCTGCTGATCAGGTAAGTGTGTAGTTGCTTTCTTCTAACACATAATTATGAAGTATTTTATATAAAATACATGTTATGTGTATATATTTTGTTGTTATATGTGTGAATGTATATTCACTTTCTTCTATCTCATAGATCTGATTTATTCTCTATGAAATACGTGTTATGTGTGTGTGCCTCATCTGTTATGTGGAATATGTATTGATTGAACATGCTATACTGGTTTTAAACTATGTATAAAAATATATTTTTTTATCTACTAATATGTTGGGTAGAACATGGGTAGATAGTTGACGTGTGATAAACAGATGAGAGGCCTCGATGTTGTTTTTGATTCAGTCATCTAGCGGAGTTTAGATGACGACCACAGACTTTTCTAGACAGTCCTGTGGAACACTAGCAGGCTTGCCACCTGTAGGTGTTAATGAACTTGAGGGTTCATTCGTTGTACTCCATCCCCCCATGGTTGCCTTATTTGACATATATTGCCGGGAAACCCCCGAATGCATGTGTTGTCGCCCCGATGAAATATTCTAAGACTAGGTCCCTTCTGTTAGTTGTTTCAGGGACATAAAGTGAGAATAACGGGAATGAGTAATTGGGTTATTGTTGGTTGGTGGAATTAAATATAATTATTTATTGTGGGTTGAAAACCCAATATGCTCACCAGGCTCCCAAACCTGACCCACTCAGTTTCTTTGTATTACAGGAAGTGGCGCGAGGGCATAAAATGGATAATCATCAAGTTGTTTTGTTTACAAGTCTGTATATGTATATATTTGTTGAATGAATTGTAATGTTATCGTTTATGCTTTATGATCTGTATCGGAACATGACATCCCGGTTTTTTATTATGAAATGAAATTATATTTCTTCATGAAATGTTTTGATAAAAGTCTATTTCATCATGTTTTGTTTTTGGGAACAAATTCCGCATCTCTTTTAAAATCAAAAGGATTTACTCTGAAAATGTTTAAAAAGCATAAATTAAACCGGTCTTTTCTGGCCGAGATTTTGGGGATGTCACAGTTGGTATCAGAGTATTAGTTTAAGCGAATTAGGAATTTGTAGGATTTCTAGACTTAAACTTAAAGTGCTAAGTGAAATTTTAAGATGTGTGTCTGTGATATTTTAGACACGAGCACTAGTTTATTTTAGGAAAGTTGCCTAAAATGCTTTTATGTGCAAAACGTTATATGTTGCCATATATGATATTATTTGTTCGGATCTATGGTCTGTTGCCGACCAGATCTGGAAACCTTATGTGTGTAGGATTCTAAGCGTACGTCTACGAATTTAGAACAAGCATGTAAACGTTTCGGAGTGATAAGGATGATTTGAATATCTATCGTGAATGAGGATTTAATTTCACCTTATTCGGTGTGTAGATCAAAAATGGTGAGAACAAGAAGTGGAGTTGGAAATGCTGGTGAAAACAGGAATCAACCACCAATGATTGAGCAAATACCTGTCGTAGCAGCAGCACCCGAGCCGATAACAATGGTTGGTGTACAATTGATGATTCAAACGATGTTGGATCGTCAAATGGAGGAGACTGGGCGGTTGCTTCAACATAATCGTGAAGAACTGTCAATTCAAGTGGAAGAGCGCGAATTAAATGAAGGGCACTCGGAAGGTGGAAACTTCAGTGGGTCTGTTGGTCAAGCCAACCCACCGATAATTAGGCAAAACAACCATGATGGAAGGAATGATGGAATGGGATGCAAGTACAAGGACTTTCTAACTTGCAAACCATCGACCTTCACTAGAAAAGAGGACCCGATCGGAGTGATGGATTGGATCTCCGATATGGAGTTAGCCTTCATGACTTATGGCTGCAGAGGCAAGTTGCAGACTATTTATGCAGTGCGTTAGTTCCAAGGTGGGGCCGTTCGTTGGTGGAACACTCTAGGGAAGAATTTAAGCCCTAATGAGCCACTGCATTTGTCATGGGTAGAGTTCTTGGTGCAGTTCAAGCGCAAGTTCTGCTCGGCTCAAAATATGTTGGAGTTAGAGAACAAGTTTCTGACATTGACGAAAGGCAGCATGTTAGTTGATGAATACACTAATAAATTTATAGAAAAGATGGAGTTTGCTTTGCGCATCGTTCTAGATGAGCTGACAAAGGTTGACCGGTACGCAAAGGGACTCCCATGGGAGTATGCGGTGCCAGTGCGTCAGGCACCTACTCTAGAGGCAGTTATTTGGGATGCCAAGTCTGTTGAAGACATGATCAAGGGAAGGACCGCCGACAAGGTTGAAGTTGGCGAAAAGAGAAAATTTGAAGGAACTTCAGGTTCCAACAAGAAAAGAAAATTTTCAAAGTCTGATTCGAAAAAGTTTGGAGGAAAAAGAGGCGAAGCAAAATGGTGTGAGAAGTGCAAGAAAAAGCATTTTGGAAAATGTAGTGAGGATGTAACCTGCTACAAATGCGGAAAAATTGGGCATTTTGCCAATGAGTGTCCGAAAAACAAAAGGATGTGTTTTGGTTGTAATGAAGAGGGGCACATTTTGAAAGACTGTCCGAAGAAGAAGGAGGCAAAGAAGCCCAACATTCCACCAAAGCTAAAGGCGAGAGCCTTCCAGATGACACTTGAGGCTGATAAAGATGGGATGTCGCTTCAGGTACCTTTCTTGTAAATTAATTACCTGCTCAAATTTTGTTTGATTCTGGAGCCAACTACTCCTTTATTTCGCATGAGTTTGGTAGAAAGCTAGCTTTGCCTATTGATAGACTAGATAATGCTTTATTAGTCAAAGTTGCTAGTGGCAAGTTTGTACCTGTCAGCCATCATATGAAAAACATCTTAATCGACCTTAATGGGAATAAGTTTCATGAGGAATTATTGCCTATCGAACTTAATGGTTTCAACATCGTTTTGGGAATGGATTGGCTTAGCGCCAACGATGCCGAGATTTTATGCAAGAAGAAAATAGTGAAAGTAAACCCGCCTGGGAAGGAATCGTTTATGGTGTATGGAGATAAACGCAGAGTAAATTCTGGAATCATTTCTCTAATGAAAGTCAGAAAGTGTTTGACCAAGGGGTGTACATCATATTTAGCATTTTTGATCGATGCTAAGAAGGAAAAGAAGGTAATGCAGAGTATACCAGTGGTGTGTGATTATCCGGAAGTATTTCCCGAAGATCTTCCTGGACTACCACATGATAGACAAGTGGAGTTCAGAATAGACTTGTTACCAGGAACCACACCAATTGCAAAAGCACCTTACCGATTAGCACCGACGGAGATGAAGGAGCTGATGATGCAACTTCAAGAGTTATTGGACAAAGGTTTCATTAGAACTAGTTCATCACCCTACGGAGCTCCGGTGTTATTCATAAAGAAGAAAGATGGAAGTATGAGAATGTGCATTGATTACAGAGAGCTGAACAAGGCAACAATAAAGAATAGATATCCGTTGCCAAGGATTGATGACCTGTTCGATCAACTTCAAGGCTCAAGTTATTTTTCAAAGATCGACCTAAGGTCAGGATATCATCAGCTAAAATTAAGAGAACAAGATATCGAGAAGACTGCATTCAGAACTAGATATGGACACTATGAGTTCTTGGTTATGTCGTTTGGACTAACCAATGCTCCAGCAGCGTTGATGGATTTGATGAATAGGGTTTATAATCTGTTCCTTGATAAATCTGTGATAGTGTTCATAGATGACATTCTGATTTACTCGAAAAGCCAAGAGGAGCATGGCAGACACTTGCGAGAAGTGTTAGAAGTCTTGAAGAAGGAGAAACTGTATGCAAAATTCTCCAAATGTGATTTTTAGATTCGTGAAGTCCAATTCTTGGGTCACGTGGTCAACCAAGAAGGGATAATGGTTGATCCAGCAAAGATTGAAGCTGTGATGAAGTGGGAACAACCAAAAAGTCCCACAGAGATCTGAAGCTTTTTAGGATTAGCCGGATATTACTGAAGGTTTATCCAAGGCTTTTCTTCGATTGCCACTCCATTAATAGCTTTGACCCACAAAGGAGCTACTTATGCTTGGAGTGATAAGCATAAAGAAGCATTCAATAAGCAAAAGAAGAAGTTATGCGAGGCACCAATACTTTCTCTACCCGATGGAGTTGAAGACTTCGCTGTTTATAGCGATGCGTCTGGGGTTGGATTGGGTTGTGTTCTGACCCAAAGAGAAAATGTGATATCATATGCGTCTCGACAGCTGAAGGAGCATGAAAAGAATTACCCGACTCATGATTTGGAGTTGGCAGCGGTAGTTTTCGCTCTGAAAATATGGAGGCATTACCTCTATGGCACGAAGTGTAAACTTTTCACTAATCATAAGAGTCTCCAATATCTCTTTAATCAGAAAGAGTTAAATATGAGGCAACGACGCTGGCTAGAGTAACTCAAGGACTACGACTCTGAGATACTTTACCACCCGGTAAAGCTAATGTTGTTGCTGATGCTCTCAGTTGGAAAGTCAATGTTGGGAGAAAAAGGCCAAGAGCGTTGAGAATAGAAGTTGTCTCGACAATTGTGGAGAGTATAAAGAAAGCTCAAGAAGAAGCTTCTGAAAAAAATGACCGGAAGGAGGAACGTTTGGGCAAAACGTTGGTGTTTGATACAAACGATCATGGACTGAAGGTATTCCAAGATCGTATTTGGGTACCTAAGTCAGGAGGATTAAGAGATCTTCTGATGGAAGAAGCTCACAAAACCATGTACTCAATTCATCCTGGCAGCGCTAAAATGTATAGGGACCTGAAACCCTACTACTGGTGGCCGACGATGAAGCTTGATGTTGCAAAGTATGTGGCCGAGTGTGTGACTTGTGCAAGATTCAAGACACAACATCATAAACCATATGGGAGTTTAGAGCCTTTACCTATGCCTATGGGTAAATGGGAAGACATTGCTATGGATTCTGTCACTAAACTACCCCGAACAAAGAATGGTCACGACATGATTTGGGAGGTCGTTGATCGATTCACTAAGAGTGCGCATTTCATAGCAGCCAAGGAAAAATGTTCTATGGATAAGCTTGCGAATTCTTATGTGAAGGAAATTGTGAGGCTTCATGGTGTCCCGTTAACGATTGTGTCAGATCGTGACAGCCGTTTCACCTCAAGGTTTTGGAAAAGTCTACAAGAGGAAATGGGTACCAAGTTGTGTTTAAGTACAGCTTACCATCCACAGACTGATGGTCAGAGCGAAAGAACGATACAAACACTTGAAGATATGCTAAGAGCATTTACCCTAGATTTCCTAGGTAACTGGGATGAACATTTACCTTTGGTAGAATTTTCCTACAATAATAGTTTCCACTCGATCATAAAGATGGCACCTTATCAAGCTTTGTACGGACATAAGTGTCGTACGCCGTCGTGTTGGCTTGAGGCTGAGGAAAAGCAATTTATGGGTCCCGAGATGGTCCATCAAACCGCTGAAAAGTTGAAAATAATTAGAGAAAGAATGTTAGCAGCTCAGGATCGTCAAAAGAGCTATGTTGAGAAGAAGCGAAGGCCGATGACTTTTGAAGTTGGAGATTCAGTTTTACTTAACGTCTCGCCGTGGAAGGGACTTATAAGGTTTGGTAAAAGGGGAAAGTTAAGTCCGAGGTTTATTAGACCGTTTAAAGTTCTTCAGAGGATTGGGAACCAAGCTTACAAGCTAGAACTACCAGAAGAACTGAGCGGTATTCATAACACTTTCCATGTGTGTTATTTGAGGAAGTTCACGGGAGAAGTTCCTGATATAATTCCAATTTCTGAATTGAGAATTGATGAAAACAAGAGGTTAATTGAAGAACAAGAGGCAATTGTTGACTGAAAGACTAAGAAGCTTCGACGCAAGATGGTCGAATTAGCGCTTGCCCGTTGGATACATTCGAATAAAAAAAAATCTCACTTGGGAAACGGAGAGTGACATGTTGAGTCGCTATCCGCATTTGTTTGTTAATGTGTGATTTCGGGGACGGAATCATCCTAAGGGGGAGAGAATTGTAACGTCCGCGTTTCCAGGCTAGGCATTTTCATTGATGTAATAGTCTAGGTTAACCCTTGAACTCTTTTTGAAGTATTAATGATGAAATATTTGACTATTATGTGAATTATGTGTTTATTTTCTTAATTATTATAATTTAATGAATTAAAATAAAATGAGCGTCAAAATTTAAGTGTAAAATAAACTCGATATCTTTGCATAAGGTTGTAGTGTCCGAAACGAGGTTTCCGAATATATATAGAGCGCCCAAATCTGACTTCGTATGAGGAAGTTATGATTTTCCGAAGTTTCGACTTGGTTGTATGCAGCCCGAATACTCGATTTGAGATCGAGTGGTTTTTAGCCGAAACAATCTAAACGAGAATCGAAGATCTCGTTGTTAGTAGCGAAACGATGAAAAGTTAGGCGAGAACGGACGTCAGACGAAGAAGTTATGAATTTATAACGAAGTTTTCCTGTCCAGGCCTACTAAAAATATATAATAAAAATAAAAGTCAAACTCCTCTAATGGCTTCAACCACACACCTTCAAAGCTGGGAAACATGGAATGTGGGAAACATGGAAGGTGTTGTGAATCTGACAAACTCCTCAGGCAGATCCAGTCCACAGGCCACCCTGCCAACCCTGGTAATCACTCAAAACAGCCCAATAAATTGGTCCCCAATTTTCCCTCCTTCTTGAAGTGTATTGCATTCTTCCAAGGTGATACCTTCAGTAAAACCATGTTGCCGACCTGGAACTCCAACTCAGATCGACGTTTGTCAGCATAACTCTTCTGTCAATTCTGAGTTGTATGCAACCTCTGTCTGATCTGCTGAATAAGCTCTGTCTTCTAAAGGACTAACTCGGTATTTCCTATAACCCTATGATCGACCTCTCCCCAATAGACTGGGTTACAACACTTCCTCCCATAAATAATCTCAAATGGCGGTTCACCGATACACGAATGATAGCGGTTGTTGTAAGAAAACTTAGCAGGAGGAAGGTAGGAGTCCTAACTCTCACCGAAATCTATAACACAGGTTCTCAACGTATCATCGAGCGTCTGGATGGTCCTCTCGCTCTGTCCGTCAGTCTGCAGAAGATAAGAAATACTAAAGTGCAACCTCGTACCCAATTCCTCGTGGAACCTCTGCCAAAATCGAGAAGTGAACCGAACATATCGATCATATATAATCGAAATCGGAACCCCATATCGAACAACAATCTCGCGCACATATACATCGACCAATTTATCAGTCGAGGAGCTCTCCCGAATAGCTAGAAAGTGGGCACTCTTGGTCACACAGTCCACTATGTAATAACTGGAAAATTTTAGATGAAGCAAGGTCTAAATCTTAACCAAGTATAAGTGAAACCACATTGCAACCTTGTTGCATTGTATCATCTATAGCCATGAGGGCAAGTTTATAAGTTAATAACTAGGTGTAGGTTGAAACCTATGTTCGGATAAGCTAAGATAAGTCAACATAAGCCAAAAATATTAAGTCTAAACCATAAATGGATACATTATATAAAGGTTTTCGGTTTAGGGAATCTAATCCCACACCAAAACTGAAATCACTTCCTTTATGAAAGTGATGGCCAAAAACACTTCCTTTATGGAAGCCATGACCGGAATCTCAATTGTGAAACACTATAGGACCGAAAGCACCACATAAGGACCAAAATCCCTCCTTTCCAAGACCGAAATAACTAGTTAAAGCCCATTAAGGCCGAAACTTATCCCTATATATATATATATATATATATATATATATATATATATATATATATATATATATATATATATATATATATATATGTATGACTGCAAACCATTCTCACAATTCACTTTTCACACTGAAATCATCCTCACATTTGCTCTCAAAACTCATCCGAAATCACCATATCTTCATAAAGAATTGCCCATATTTCCTTCAAATCTTCATATCTTTATCAAGAACATTCATATCATCTTCAAATCTCCTTATTTTAACTCAAGAACACCAAGAACACCTTCAAATAAATACTAAGGATTTTTGTAAGTATTTCTTATATAATTTAGTGTTGTTTAACACTTTAAAATATTACTGCTCTAATTTAAATACGATATCGTGTATAAATATTATTAGGACACGACTACTCATGCGTATTGTAACATCTCAATTTTCAAGACCAAAAATTTTATTCTTAATTAAGTAACTCATAAAACAGTTTACTGAAAAACAGCAACGGTTCATATCATTTCATAAAACCATAGTCATGTGTCTCAAGAACCATAACCTAAAATAGTAATAATGTCAGAGTACATTTCCATGGATCTCAAAATGCAGAAATCATATGTGTGCGGTGCGCTGCTACCGTGTCGGCTCCTTCCCCTTCACTGAAGAGGTACCAGAAAAAAATTGAAAATTGTAAGCATAAAGCTTAGTGAGTTCCCCCATCATACCGAATACCATATAAATCACATATTGTCGAGCATATCTGGGTGTCTGGCCTACAATGTCAGACATATCTGGGTGCCCGAACTACCCTGCTGAGCATACCAGGGTGCTCAACCTACCCCACTGTCAGGCAAATATGGGTGTCCGACCTACCCTACGGTGTATCTCAACCGGTTACGGGGACTGTTTCACCTCTACCACTACCACATAATAACATAACATAACATAAACATATTGTCTAGCATACCCATCGGTGTATGTTGTTCCCCCTACTACCACTATCACATAACGTCACATCATGCAAATACGTAATCATAACATAGAACAACATATCAGATAATTATCACGAGGACAACTATCTCTACTATAACTCGTACTAGTGGGCCGGCCTTGGTGCCTTAGACCCATATCTACTGGAAGGTAACTCACCTCAATGTCGTGGAATAACTGAACCGTCCTCGGTGTTGGAACCGACTCCTCTCAAACTCCTACACACAACAACCTTCTTTAATTACTTTCATACTCTGAACCCTTTCAAGGGTTACTCAGGTCCACAATAAAGGTGAACATCTTGGTCAAAGTCAACTTAGGGTTAAAGTCAACACCTAGTTGATTCAACTCACCGAGTCCCCAAATCCTAAAAACACTAAAACCTCGACCCTACTCACCGAGTCTTGCACGCACTCGTCGAGTTCTCTTTCATACAAAGTCAGGACCTTCTTCAACTTACTCGCCGAGTTTATCCTTGAACTCGTCGAGTCCTTCTTCATGCAAGAAAACACCTTTATTCATGGACTCGCCAAGTTGCTTATGAAATCGTCGAGTTCGTCTTCATGTTGTTGGGACTTGTCTTGAACGCGTCGAGTTCTATTCTTGAACTTGCCGAGCTCCATGATCTCCAGGTCCACAATGAGCCCAACTGGCTAAGTACTCTTCTAACTCAACACCTTGTCCATTATCAGAAGGGTTTAGGGAAAACTATGACCCGACTCACCGATTCGTATGAGCGACTTGCCGAGTCCCTCCATGTCCACAACTATTTAGTCGATTTAGTTGGTCTTAATGCATCCAAAACATAGATCTGGCCTCCTAGGGTCCATATTACACGTAAAGTTACAAACTTTGCGTTCATGCATGGGTCTTCAAGCCCAAAAGGTCCAAAAATGGATTCTACAAGATGCATGAGGTTCATATGGTAATAAAGTCGGCACCTTTATGCCATAGGAACCCTCAATGGTTCCAGATCTGAAGTCATATCCCCTTAGGACCACAAAAACCCGAATATGGCTCTACAAAAGCTTAGAAAAGGTAGAAACTTTCCCTAACTAGAGATTTAAGAGATAGATGGCCAAGGTTGAAGCTTTTTACCTTGAATGAGCTGGAAATGAAGCAAAACCTCTGGATCTACTCTCTTCTTCTGGAACCCCCAAGCTTCCACTTCCTTCTTCAAGATTCAAAAAACCAAAAACATGCAACAATGGCTCAAGAACACTCTAAATGCTTTAGGGTTTCCAGTTAGGGCTCTACTGGACTGAAAGAGACGATGGAGTCTGGATTAGGACGAGATAAGGCATTTAAATAGGGTGCAAAACCTAAATATTAGGGTTTCATCTGGACAGACCTACTCGCCGAGTCGGGCTCCCGACTCGTCGAGTAGGTTACTTAAAATCTGCATCCAAAGTCTAGTCTACTCGAGGAGTTGGTCCTCCAACTCGTCGAGTCTCAATGTAAAATATGCAATTATTTAAATTTAAAATATGTACAGGGAACCGGGTGTTACAACTCTCCCCCATTTATTTCAGACTTTGTCCTCGAAGTCTGTTGCAGCATCTGGAAAAAGCTTGGGGTAATGCTCTCTCATCCCGTCCTCCGACTCCCAAGTCGATTATGAACCCTTGCGGTGCTACCATTGCACCTTTACCATCTCGACCCTCTTGTTCCTGAGATCCTTGAACTTCCTGTCGAGGTTAGCTACTGTTCGCTTAATGTAGTTCATGATGTCATCCACCTGAATGTCCTCTAGTGGTACCACCGTTGAGTCATCTACCAGACACTTCTGTAGCTGAGAGACGTGAAAGGTGCTATGAATCTGACTAAGTTCGGCTAGCAGGTCCATCCTATATGCCCCCTTGCCCACCCAGGCTATAACTCTGAAAGTTCCAATTTACCTGGGACCCAACTCGCCATGCTTCCTGAATCGGATGACATATTTCCAAGGTGACACCTCAGGAGGACCATATCCCCGACCTCGAACTCCAGATCTGAACGGTGCTTGTCGGCATAACTTTTATGCCGGCTCTGAGCAGTCTGAAGCCTGCTCCGGACCTATTGGTGATGGGTTTTAATCAAAAGAATATCCTATGTGCTCATGCAAAATCCTAAAGCTTGGATCTAGGCTTCTCTATTGTACATGTAATTAGTCCAAGACTTGTAACCCTAGATCTATCATGCATAATTCAAAATTAACACTATAAGAATAGATCTAAGTGATTACCTCTTTCAATTCGCTTGAAATCCTTTGAATCTTCTTGTTCTTGAGCTTAGAGTCACAAGTGTAACTCCTCTAATGGCTTACAAACACCACACAAGCAAGAAGACAATTATAAGAGAGGAGGAAGGATGCTAAAACCGGCCCTAGGGTTTCTCTTGGAATCAAGTGGCCAAAAATTTCAAGCAAGGGTCTCTATTTATACTGTAGGTTGCTAGGGTTTCAGGTAAAACCCTAATGGACAACTTAATCACCAAGCAGCCCATGGAACCTTCTGGAATAGGGCCTATAGACGAAAATATGATGGACACCTATCATAATTTTTCCCCCCTTTAACCCATTAGGTTTCCTAGCCCAAAAAATTCAACTATCATACATTTGATAGTTTAACCCCCTTTATTCAATTAATCTATTTTAGTCACCAAATTAATTCCTAATTAATTTATGACTAATATTAATTAAAAAATATGATTTCTCCTTTAATATATTATTCCTATAATATATTAATAAATCATAATATCTTCTCTCTCTCCTAAATTACCTTGTCCAGTTGCTTTGGTGAAGGCAACCCAAAAGGACCATGCATAACCGGGTCAAGTACATACCAAATATAGTTACGGGCTTAGACACTAATCCAACAATATCCCACTTGGATAAGTCTAGTAACTATATCTCACATATGACTTCAGAATCCGGTTTAGCAATCATAGCTCTTATACGTTGCTGTTAACTCTGATCAAAATCTTTGTCCTTTAGATAAGGGATCATTTAATCCTCTGTTCTAGCTATCATGCTGACTATCACATGGAACATAGTCATACTTATTTTTCAGCATATTATTCCTCGATCTCTGATTTGTTTGACATAGAACTTAGTTGAACACATAAACTTCGTCCTGACCGGGCCCGACACATAATTCAAACCAATTCATCAAGTGGCCAGACATGGTTTTTATCCTCTTAGAATAAAAGGAACAGATAAACTTTGAATTATATGCTTTTATTATTCATTGGCTAAATCATACACAACAATGTGTTTTATAACATCAAGTTACTGATGCGTTTACGCATTATCAATGCACAACTAACCAATAAACAATAACCATATCTCTAGGTTTAAAGATTATATGATATTATCGTCTTGCGATCACTCGTGATAAATTCCATGAAGTGATACAAGCAAGCGCGGGTTTATTCCAATGCTCAAATCACAATTCGTAAGCACTCATGAACTTTGCAACAAACCTTTGCCATGCCTAAAACCTTTTAGTCAATCTACAAACAAATTCATGACAGTATTCTTTCATATCTACTTCCAACATATGAGCGACTGCGGACTGTTTGAATAATCTTATTATTCAGAAAGTCAAAACATGCAAAATTGAAACTGTAGAGACCCATTTTTCTAACGAACGGCGAATGCGGAAGAAAGATATCTCGAGATTAGATATGTTTTTGGAAGTATGAACACGAAGAACATAATATGAGTTCATAAAAAAGAAGTAAGAACAAGAGAGAATAATCATAATATTGCATGAAGAACATGGTGGGAGAGAAACTCTCCCTAGGTAGGGAGAACCCACCACTTTTTCTCTCTAGAATTACATTGTGAGAAAAGTAACTCTAACTAAGAAAAGTAAGAATGACTAGCTTCCTTAGGAAATAAATGACCAACTCTCCCTTTATATAGGAGGGAGAGTATTTACACCACAAAATACAATAAAGGGAAAATATAACCTATCTATCACTCATTATTTGTGGAACATTTACATGCCCCAACATTATCTCCCTAAATGTTTACAAATGATGAGAGATACAATAAGTGATACAAGGCTATAATACAGTAATCCGACTAGCAAGTGTGGTAATAAAACGAAATCAAGTGTCTGAAACTCTAAAGTGTATGTGAAGTCTGAAATTGGCCATGAATCTCTGAAATGAAGGTCTTCGGCTTCAAAGCACAACCAATGAAGCAGAAAAAATAAGATCCAAATCTTCAAACCAGTCATAATCACCCGAAGAAGGAGGTCACCATGAGCCAGTAGAAGATCCAATAAAAGAAACACTTCGTCTTCAAAAGTCTGAAAAACATCTCGAGTTCTCGAATCATAATACACCAAAAATTCTTCAAAGCATAACCTGCTAAAAATGTGAAGCATCCATAAAATGTAGTCCGGATAAAAATAATGTGAGTCCAAAAAACATGGTCCAGTGATGCCAAAAATTTGATCCAAGGATCAAAAATAAGTGTCACGTCACATCGCCAAAATAATCTTCGTCTTCAACATATCACAAATCCAAACTCATGAAACCATAAGATCTGAACTAGATGCGAACACAAAATCATCCTGTGGTAGAGTCCGAATAATAAATAATCTGAATCGGAAAACATCGAGTAATGCCAAAAATTTGATCCGTGAAGACCAAAAATAAGTGCCACATCGCATCACTAAATAAATAATCGTCTTCAGAAGTCTTCAAGAATCCAAACTCAAACAATAATAACCAAATCCGGATGATATTCTCTCCCTATTTTTGATAACCAATGACCGGATATCAAAAATCAACAAATCATCGGATGGAGAGTGTCGGATACCAAGAGCTAAGAGAAGCTCTCCCTAGATGT
Organism: Lactuca serriola; assembly: GCF_051521515.1. Taxonomy (NCBI): domain Eukaryota; kingdom Viridiplantae; phylum Streptophyta; class Magnoliopsida; order Asterales; family Asteraceae; genus Lactuca; species Lactuca serriola. The sequence continues at coordinate 78,575,991 of NC_136416.1, forward strand.
ATGAAGGGTCTCGATAAGAAACGAGAAAGAGTAAAATAAGTACTTTTGCGGTCATGAGAAAGCGGGTGACATAGTTGCTGAAACTGTGCTGAGAAAATCTATTATGCCAAAAATATATCCGAATATCCAAACTGCGGAGCCGGAACACTTGAAGTGGTCTTCAATAGAGAATAAAGTCCACATGCTCAAGATACATGATTCGTCAACCAAAAATCAAGAGCGCCAAGTCATAATATCCCATAAAGTGAAGAATGCAAAACAACTTTGTTGATCAATCGCCGTTGCGGTGGAAGCATCACAAAAAGATAATATGAAGTCCGACTACGGTAGGAATATTCTTCCAATAATAATAACTGGCATGAAGTAACCAATGTGACAATCCATGGGTAGGTTGTGGCAAAAATTGGTGTTAAAAAAAAAATTGGTTTTAATAAAAAAAATTGGTTATAATAATAAAAAAATTGGCTAATAAAAAAAATTGGTGTTAAAAAAATTGGCTAAAAAAACAATTGGCTAAAAAAAATTAAATAAAAAAAATAATGTAAAAAAATTGAATTAAAAAAAAATAAAGTCTACGAAAAAAAAGGGTTTAAAAAAAAGGATGGGAGGAAAAAAAAGGTGGAAGGAGAAGGGCTGAAGGGAAGGAGGAAGGAGGAGCTGGGCGGAGGAGGAGGAGGGAGGAGATGCGAAGTCAGAAGGTTGGTTGCGGGTCTAAGTGATTGCGGATCATAGGGATTGGCGGAGGTGTGGTTGCGGATGGTGGGTGCGGTGGAAGGGGATTCTTGGGTGCGGACGGGCTAGGGTGACTGTGGTGCGAGGGAGATGAAGCCGTTGCGGATGCGAGACTCGCTGGCGCGTTGCGGATTGAGTTAAGCTGCGCATGCGAGCTTCGGTAAGGCGAGACAGCAGTCCGAAGGCATGCCACTGCGGTCCGAGAACGCGGTCAGGGAAGAAAAGGCTGCGGTTTTTGGCTGCTGACCTCGGCTGCGGATAGAAGCTGAGAGGACCTCGGATCAAGACTAAGAAGGGGCTGTGGGGAGGCTTCTAAGGTGACTTCGGTAGGCAGTTTTTGGCTGCGGTTCGGGGGTCCGGAAGGGGCTGAACAGGTGACGAAAAATGCTTTTTTTTCATGAAAAATGGTACTGCAAAGGCCATTTATTCATATTTTAATAAGGGAATCTTTTTATAAAGCATTTAAGTCAACAAGTGGGTCTTGGGAAGGAAAAAGGAGGAGTGTACAGGGGTTTTTTAGGGGACAAAAGGTGATGGGATTGGACTATGTCACATGGTTTTTGTCTTTTGAGGGAGTAAATAGTGGAGTATTCTTTACCCAAAAGAGTAACAAGGACAATATGCTTTATGTAAACAATACATTACATCCAAACAATTCAAATTGAAGATCTACAGCAACTAAGAATATGAGAATCAAGAGTTTCATACCTCACAATGATAAAGTTGCTGGAAGATAAAATCTCCAAGAAAAAAAATGCTTTTCTCCACTTTCTTCAAGAATAATAAGCCCATTAAATTTATTTCTTCTCATTTCCAAGAACAAATAAAATATCTCGAGCAAATTCTTCAACAAATTGGAGACCACAAAAACAATTTCTCTTCCCATTTGCTTCATTTCTTCAACAGAAAAATAATAAGAACATGAAGAACATCATTTTTCCAGCAATAATAGAACGATCAGCAACAACAACTTTCATTTTTGCGAAGATAGAATCACCCAAAAGATAGAAATAAGAAAGAACATCATAAAAAAATTCCGGTTTGAAACCCGAAGAATTTTTCTAGCTGAAACACGGAAAAATCACAAGATAATCACGGAACGGGAGTCGTTCCCTTGAACTAATCGTGAGATCTTCAAGGTATGGCTCTGATACCAATTGTAGAGACCCATTTTTCTAACGAACGGTGAATGCGGAAGAAAGATATCTCGAGATTAGTCGTCTTTTTGGAAATATGAACACGAAGAACATAATATGAGTTCATAAAAAAGAAGTAAGAACAAGAGAGAATAATCTTAATATTGCATGAAGAACATGGTGGGAGAGAAACTCTCCCTAGGTAGGGAGAACCCACCACTTTCTCTCTCTAGAGTTACATTGTGAGAAAAGTAACTCTAACTAAGAAAAGTAAGAATGTGTAACACTCCAAAGTTTGGAAAGCCAAGAAAAGAAAGAAAACCTCAAGTTTAGGGGAGACTCGGCGAGTCCATGGAGGGACTCGGCGAGTCCGAGCGGGATCCGGGTTGTGGTGAAAGCGACCGACTCGGCGAGTCGGCCAAGGAGACTCGACGAGTTGGGTCTGATCGAGGAAAACCCTAAATCCGGGACTTGGAGCTTATTTAAGCGTCTCATTCTCTTTCCTAGGGTTCCTTTACTGCCTCTCTACCCCAGAACACCAAACCCTAGCCGCCATATCCGTTTTTGAGCTAGATCTTGCCTTGAAGAATGCACTAAAGCTTGGAGGAGGAAGAAAGACCTTGGAGGTGCAAGAAGGAACTGTGGATCTGGGATTGTGGAGTCATTTCAGACCAATTGGAGGTAATAAGCTGTTGCTTGGACTCCCTTTGCATCTAGATCTATTCTAATGTGTGAGTTTTGGTCATTGTTGGTATGATATGTAACCAATTCGAGTTGGAGGTTCAGATCTGAGGTTGCTACCTCAGATCCATGTTGGTTTTGGTCTTGAATCCCCTAAAGTATCAGCCCTTGGTATGTTGAAGAAGCATGTTTGCCATAAACCCTAGTTTAGTGTGTTTTGAGCATAGATCTCTCAATCTACACGTAAAGTTTGCCACTTTACGTGGGGAATAGGCCCTAGAAGTATGGATCTATGAGTTGGAAGTTCTGTTTGGCTCGAAAAGCCACTGCATGGATTGAGGACTGGATAGACTCGGCGAGTCCTTCGAGAGGACTCGGCGAGTAGCTTGAAGATGAGGAGGAACTCGACGAGTAGGATGAACAGCTCGTCGAGTCGGTTGAAGTTAGGCATGGACTCGGCGAGTTGGGCGAGCAACTCGACGAGTTGGTTAAAGATTGTCTTGGACTCGGCGAGTCTGTTCTTGGACTCGGCGAGTCAGATCACGAAACCCTAAACCCTTTGAGTTGAGACTCGAATCAGTGAGTCGGGTGGTGACTCAGCGAGTTGGACAGGACAGGACTTGGAACTAGTTGGACTCGGCGAGTCGGGTCGCGAATAAGAAAGACCCTGAGCTTATGAACTCGGCGAGTCTTTAGGAAGACTCGGCGAGTAGGGTTGACCTGGAAGGTTGACTTTGACCAGAGTTGACTTAGTTGACTGTCAGACTAAGTGTTATATGTATATTGATAGCTCAGAGAGCTAGAGGAGCAGCGGTTCAGGGGATTGTCGAGTAGCAGCCAGAGGTTTATCAGCAGGGCTCAGCAGTTCAGGTGAGTTTCCTTCCAGTAGGAACGGGTCTAAGGCCACAATGCCGGCCCGTTTAGCTAGCAGTAGTTTTCGGATTTTGATCTGATTCAGTAGTTAGTATGTTTGATGCCTCCGTGGCTCAAACAGGATTTATGTATTATGTGTTCTGGGCTACGGCCCGATGTAGTATGCAGTATATGTGAGTTTATGCCAGTTGATATGTTATGATATGTTGTGTTTAGTTAGCTTCGGACTTCGGTCCGATGGAGGGGACAAGGTCCCAGACAGTTAGCTTCGGACTTCAGTCCGATGGAGGGGACAAGGTCCCAGACAGTCAGCTTCGGGCGTTGGTCCGATGGAGGGGGCAAGGCCCCAGTCAGTTAGCTTCGGACTTCAGTCCGATGTCAGCTTCGGACTTCGGTTCGATGGAGGGGCAAGGCCCCAGTCAGTTAGCTTCGGACTTCGGTCCGATGTCAGCTTCGGACTTCGGTCCGATGGAGGGGCAAGGCCCCAGTCAGTTAGCTTCGGACATCGGTCCGATGTCAGCTTCGGACTTCGGTTCGATGTAGGGGGCAAGGCCCCGTTAGTCCGGAATTCGGTCCGATGCAGTGGGCAAGGCCCAATATGTGCTTTATATGTTTTTGTGTGATATGTGGTAGATTGGGGGAGCTCACTAAGCTTCGTGCTTACGGTTTTCAGTTTTGGTTTCAGGTACTCGGTTTTCAAAAGAGGAGCTCGGGAAGATTGCAGAGCACACACCATAGTCAGTTAGCCTGGGAATGTTTGACTCTGATAATGATTTTATGTTTTGAATTTAATACTCAAAAGTTATGTTTGACTTATGATACGTTGTTATAATCTATTTTAGTAATGTTTTAAAAGAAATTTTTAGTCATGATTTTTGGGTCGTTACAGAATGACTAGCTTCCTTAGGAAATAAGTGACCAACTCTCCCTTTATATAGGAGGGAGAGTATTTACACCACAAAATACAATAAAGGGAAAATATAACCTAACTATCACTCATTATTTGTGGAGCATTTACTTGGGTGCCCAAATTAACCACTTAATTTTTGTAGGCATTGTGCAAGGAGGATCAAGAAGAAGAATGGTTGATCGACATTGCCTGCTCCTTGCACATGATCGGAAGGTTAGAGTACCTTCGGGATTTCAGGCCTATATGCAATGGTGGAATGTCACTTTTGGAAACAATGTGAATGGCATCATATGAGGCTACGGTGTTCTCACCACGGGGAACTTTTCCATTCAGAAGGTTGCTTATGTAGAAAGCCTTAAACACAATCTCATCAGAGTTGGCCAACTATGTAAAGCAGGTCATCGAGTGGAATTTGATGATCAATTCTGTTACATAATGACGGGTGACAGAAGCACTTGCTTTATTAAGTCTCGCTCCGAAGTCACTATGTATCCTCTGGATATCTCTCTCATCATTTGTAAACCGCAGCTGTGTTTTCTTTCTAAAGTTGTATCCGAAGTCAGCTGGCTATGGCACCGCAAGCTAGCTCATCTCAACTTCAGATCCATCAACAATCTGGTCACTGGAGAACTTGTCCGCGGTCTCCATATTCTCAAATTCAGCAACGATACTCTCTGTCCAGCTTGTGAATGTGGAAAACAAGTCAAAGCAAGTCACCCTCTGATAATAGATTCGTCTATTTCAGACCCTTTGGAATTATTAAACATGGATCTCTGCGTTCCTTCAACTGTAGCCAATCTCTACCACAATAAATACATATTGGTTGTTGTTGATGACTTCACTCGCTTCACATGGGTCTTCTTTCTCATACTCAAATCAAAAACACCGCAGATTCTCATAAACTTCATCTAAGAAATAGAACTTCAGATCAAGCTTCCAGTCAGACGCATCCACAGTGATAATGGAACTGAGTTCTCTAATCATCTTCTCAACAGTTTCTTGGTGTCCAAGGGTATTTCTCACAACTTCTCAGAACCCTACACTCCACAACAAAATGGTGTCGTCGAACGAAGAAACCACACATTAGTAGAAGCAGCCAGATCCATGCTTAACTTCTCCTATCTTCCTCTCTACTTCTGGGCTAAATCTGTAGCAACTGCATGCTTTGTCCAAAACCGAAGCATTGTGTGCAAACGTCTCAACAAAACACCATACGAAGGTCTTAACAACCACAAGTCGAATGTTCGTTTCTTTCATATCTTTGGGTGTAGATGTTTCGTGATCAACAACAGAGATCAGCTTAATAATTTGCACCTAAGTCTGATGAAGGCATCTTCCTTGGTTATTCCACTAACAAGGTTGCTTATCGAGTGCTTATCAGACGTACAAGGCTGATCATTGAAAGCTTCGATGTGAAATTCGATGATTCTCGCATCCGTGATGCACCTTCATCCACTGAAACCACCGCAATCATGGAATGTGACATTCCTGCCTCTTCTTGTCCTTTAAATCTAGTAGAAGTCAATTATAATGATCTCTTCGAACCTGTTGAAACGACAAAACTATCAGAAGTTCTTGTGTCTCCAACAGCTCAACAACAACATGTTGACATTGCTGGACCATCTCCATCCGACTCAGTATCTCTCAATACTTCCACCTCTCCGGTTGAGGGGGAAAGCTCTACTCCAGATCTAGACGCAACCATCGAGGTTCCAGTAATTGATGTTGTTCAAATTCCTGCCCGCAGAGAAGTATTACCATCAAACGTATCTTCGGATTCGGATGATGAACTCATAGAGAATATTGATACTCGAACCAATCCAAGAATTGTCACTCTCCCATCCGTAGTCCAGGGGGAACCCTCTCAGGTTCCAGATAGACTCCCTTCAACAATCCAGGGGGAACCTATCAAATAAAATGTCTCTCTCACTCCAACTAGTCAAGATGACTCAGCAGGCTGTTCTCAAATCCAGGGGGAACTTCCTTCCCCATCTGAAGCAACCTTCGATATTGAAAACATTCCTTCTACCGCAGCTGCTGATCATCTGATGCCTCGTCTACATGTATGGACGAAGGATCACCCACCAGGTCAAATTATTGGCAATCCATCCGCAGGTATCCAAACTAGATCTGCCAAAGATTTATCTCATCACTGTCACTATGCAGCATTTATGTCCGCAGTCGAGCCTCGATCTATCAAAGAAGCCTTATTGGAACCAGATTGGATTTCTGCAATGCAAGAAGATCTGGAAGAATTTGAAAGAAACAAAGTATGGCAACTTGTTCCTGTCCCACAAGGTCATAGTATTGTTGGTACAAGATGGGTTTTCAAGAACAAGCTAGATGAGTCTAGTGCAGTCATCAGAAATAAGGCAAGGCTAGTTGCTAAAGGTTATAGCCAACTGGAAGGTGTTGACTACGATGAGACATACGCTCCGATGGCTAGAATGGAAGCAATCAGAATATTCTTAGCATCTGCTTCTCATAAAAACATCAAAGTACACCAAATGGACGTCAATAGTACTTTTCTCAATGGGGAATTAAAAGAAGAAGTTTATCTTCAACAACCTCCCGGATTTGAAAGTATCGAGTTCCCTGATCACTGCTACAAGCTTCAGAAAGTTGTCTATGGTCTGAAACAAGCCCCTAGAGCTTGGTATGAAACTCTTTCTGAATTCTTAGTTTCTTCAGGATACAAAAGAGGAGTGATTGATCCCACACTATTTAGAAAAGCAAACGGGACTCACCTTATGATTGTACAAATATATGTGGATGATATCATCTTCGGGTCATCTGATCAAGGAATGGTGGATGAATTTGCTAAGCTCATGACAAACAAATTTCAAATGAGCATGAATAGAGAGATTAACTTCTTTCTAGGTCTCCAAGTCAAACAAATTCAGCAAGGAATATTCATTCATCAAGAGAAATACACCACTGAACTTCTAAAGAAATATTCTATGGACAACTGCTCTTTTGCTAAGGTCCCTATGGCCTTCAGATATAAGATATCTGCTGATCCTTCTGGTGAATCTGTGGATCACAAGACTTATAGAGGTATCATTGGTTGGCTAATGTACCTCACCGCAAGCAAACCTGACATTGTATTCGCAACCGGTGTGTGTGCAAGGTACTAGGCTGACCCAAAAGTGTCACACATGACCGCAGCCAAACAAAATTCTTCGGTAACTAAAAGGAAGCAAATCTTTGGGTCTATGGTACCCCGCAGGCAATGACTTCAGTCTTCAAGCATTTACTGATGCAAATCATGCCAGATGCAAACTTGATCAAAAAAGTACATCTGGTGGATGCCAATTCTTAGGAGGAAGACTTGTCGGTTGGTCCTCAAGAAAACAAAGTTGTGTTTCGTTATCTACCGCAGAAGCGGAATACGTGGCCGCAGCTAGCTGTTGTTCCCAAGTCCTTTGGACGAAGACACAATTGTTAGACTACGGTTATAGAATGCTGCGGATACCCATCTACTGCGACTCTGAAAGTTCCATTGCTATTTCTCACAATCCAATTCAGCACTCCAAGACCAAACATATTGAGCTACAGTATCATTTCATCAAAGATCACATCTTGAAAGGTAACATTGAACTTATCTTTGTCCCTACTCATGAAGAGATTGCTGATGTGTTCACAAAAGCTCTCGACTTCACAAGACTCAACACATTCTTACAAATGTTAGGAATGATGAACCCGGATCCTCAATTCTTCTTGAAATGACAGATACCGCAGACCTCTGTGATCCCCATTACGGTTCTGAGTGATAAACACTTACAATAAGTGGTCTCGATGCATACATTGCACAGCAGTCTATGCACCACAACCACATATTACATCTATCTTTCACTGGTCCCTATTGTTTGTCTTACTAACTCTCTATTCAAGTGTTCTCCTCAGTTCTTCTGCTGCAGTTATTCTGCTACCCGCAATGACGTTCTCAACCTAAATGAAGTTTTCAACCTCAATAATGTGTCCAACCGCACTACCATTTCCAATCCGCAAAGATGGTGTGTCATTTAATGTTTGAATAATGATGTGCTATTTAATGCCTTGTCATTGTATATTAAATTAAATAAAAAAAACATTCCTTGAGAAACTGTCGCATCTTCTTTCTTAAAACTTTTTGTGTCAGACCTATTTTAGGTATGATGACAAAAAGAACTTTTTTCTTAAAACCTTAACCCGTCCTTTTAATATACCCAGATTGTCCCATCCATTCCACCAACTTTTTCTTCCTACACACGTTTACCAAATGTGATAACCCACGTCTGCCCCTTCATTAAATGCAAGCCGTTTTTGGAAAATCTCCAAAATCTTTTTGAACCATTTCCAATTTTGTGGCTGAGATTTACTCTAAAATCCATAGATTCCCCCCAAAAACCCAATCATCGTTTTACCCTTTTCTATCCTTTTACCCAGGGTTATTTTCTTTTCCCTTTATAAACCCACCTTTTTTTTTCACCTTACACTTTCAGAATATCGATCAATTCCTCTCAAAACCTTCAAGAACTCTGTGTCTTTTCTTCATCCTCAAACACCCTCAATCTTCAACAATGGTGAAATCAGGAGTATCTAAGAAACAATCCAAGGCTTCTGGTTCAGTGAATCCAACAGGTTCAGACTCTCCTTCAATCACTTCAAGCAATTTCCGAGCTGTATTTGAAGATCATTCTTCATACAATGCTCCCATCAAGTTCATGATCAAGTTCCTTAAGAATCACCCTTTGTTTGGACCATTTGATGCATTTACAGAAATTGTACCAATTTCAACCTTGTTCAAATGTGCATTCTCGGCATATCGACCACTCCAAAACCCTCAAGAAGTGCATCTCAATCTCGTGAATGACGCATTGGTCATTCTGACCAAGGATAAATTTCTAAGGTCCATCAATCTACTGGTTCATCCGTCGATCAAGTTCTTCTCTCCATCAATGGTGGATATCATTTCTTCTCTATACCAAATGGGATACCAGAAAAGAATCAAGGGTATCGGTGAATTCAAGAAAAATCAACTACCCGCAGTATGGCAATATGTGTGCCACTTCATCATCCGAAGCCTATCCGGCAGAACCGGAGGAACCGACAATATTGGGCTTAAGCTCCTTGAGTTGGTTTGGAGCATATTCACAGGGCACGATGTGAATTACGGGCAAATCCTATGGGATGACTTCCTTCAATACATCCCTAAGGAACACCGCAAGGAAAACCCAACAGAACTTACCTTTGCAAGGTTCTGGTCACTGGGCATCCTGGATCTTCACGCCGATGCAGGCATCACCATGGGTAACGACACCAATCTTTTTGCTACAAAAGATCTCAAAAGGTACACTCCTTCATCCAATCAAACTCTTTTTGGACCAATCCGCAGGCTTCCCACCCATATTCTCTCTACTCTTGGTCCTAATACTGCTGATGTCTCAGACCATATTGAGGCTACGGAGGGTATTGCCCCATACCCTTCTACCCCGCCTCTTCCATCCGCAACCATTAACTCTGAAGGTGCCGCAGTCACCTCTACCACTACCTTATCCAATCTTTCTCAAAGAAGAAAGAAATTGGCATCCAAAAGGAAACAAAGAACACCACAGAAGGATGCTCCCAAACCAACCGCACCCTTTAAGAAACGTAAAACAAAACCTTCCCAAATCGTATCTATCAGTGACTCTGATGAGGACAGGCAACTAATCCCTATCCTCAAGAAACCAAAAACAACCAAAACCTCTAGCCAAATGCGTAAACCGACTCATACCTCAGCCTCTCAAAAGGCTTCGGTAGTCATTGGGATACCCGCAAATCCATTCTACACCACAATCGAGTTCCACTCAAGCTCATCAAGTGAGCCTGTTTCATCATCATCATCATCTGAACGTGGAGACACCCCCCCCCCCAGTTATATCTCAAGTAAATAAATCTGGTCATCACCCTAAGGTCTCCAGGGCTTCCCGGCTGCATTTCTTTTCTCCCGAGGAGTTAGACTCCATCCTCTTGAACATATCCCAAACACTTTAAACACCTGACCATCCGCAGGGCACCTCTTCAGCCTTTTCAAGAATGGAGTCGAGGCCAAACGTGACCATGGGTCACGGAGACCAAGGAAGCTCCGGAAATCCTACTATGCTTCCATCATTTACAGGTGGTTTAGGCACGGTGAGCACACATGCGCAAGGATCCGTGAACCCAAGGGACACCTTGGTGCGCACTCAAAGAATTGACGGAGATGATTCAAGTGATTCATGGAGTCAGTATCAACCAACTACTGATGCTGAAATCAAGAAATATGCTACCTTTCGAAGGGCATTCCAAGCCTGAAAGGATCAACAAATCAAACAGCAACAGCAGAAGGAACGAAAACTTCAGATGATTGCTAAGTATTGGGCTGATGCAATCAACAATGCTTATACTGTATCAGGGATTCTTCATATTCAAGACTGGATGTCTCAGATGGCCGATTCACTCCTCAAAGCTCAAGAAGCATCTGCGGCCCAACATACCTCCCAAGTTCCTCCCACTACGGTTCTTGAAACATCACAAGACGAAGGTCCTGAGATCGCAATCAGCTCAGCTCCTACCTTCGGTCTTGATGATGATGAGGTACAAGAGGTAAACGAACCCTCTCTTTCTAACGACGATCTAGTGATGTTTGATGAAGGTGAAGAATCAAGTGGTTCTCACCACTCCACCTCCAAGCCCAAAAAGAAAAAGAAGAACGCAGTAACAAGAAAAGAGTTTCTATCTCTCCTGGCCAAATTCGATCAAATCCTGGCTGTGGTCAAGCCAACTCAACCACAACCAGAGGATGTTCCTGGACCACAATCATTGATAGAAAGGATTGAAATACTGGAAGCAAGAGAACGACTGGCTGCGGAGCGCATCTCTTTAAAAGTCGAAATGGGAATCCGGTCCCTCGACAACAATCGCAAAGGAGACCACAAAGATTTCATGGATGCCAATGAACGTCTTATCTCAGAAGTCACCGCAATCAAAAATGATCTTTAAACCGCTATCAAAGATCAAGCCTCTCAGTCTCATAAGTTAATAGATGAAACTCATACCGCTTATGAGTCTACCATCTCGGTTCTTCACTCTACCATCAACCGTCTTCAACGATCCTTAAAACCCAACTTTCATGGCCCTAAAATCCTTCAAATCACTAAGGAGATTCATCGCTTGCTGTTCAAATCCTCATCTCCAACCAATCAACAACTCACAGATTCTATCAAGGCTCAATTTCAGGACGCCTTCTCCAAAATTGATGGCCTTCGGAAATGGCTTGAGGAAGCTCCGGTTTTGACTTCCTCAAGAAGGGGAAGTGAATAAGATCAAGCCCATCAATCTCATCAATCAGATCAAGTTCATCAATCTCAGCAATCAATTTCACCACATCAAACCCCCCCCCCCCATCATCACTGGCAAAGTTCCCTCACTGCAACCATCATCTCACACTGCGCCTCACATTCCAGAGAAACCTGAAACTCCCCCACACTTCAAACATCTTGAAGAACATATGTCATCTCCAAGCTCAACAAATTCTCCTACCACCGTCCAAAGGAAGAAAGACTGGAGGGCAGCCAAACTTGGTGAAGAGATTTGGAGGCTATGCGGATTTGACACAGTCATGGATGAAACTCTTATCAATTCTTGGGTTAATCCCTACCGAAGACTGCTAGATGGACGTTCCTCATCTTAAATATGGTGAGCCTCCTACTAATGGTTACTGGGATATCTCCATCTCACCCAATGCCAAATACTTCACTGTATTTGAGCCATTTGATCAAAGCCTTCCGGATGCCAAACGATTGCCTATGGAATTTGAGAGACTATCTCAATTCTATGCAAAGCATGCCTCTTCCTTTGAGCACATATGGTCAAATGATTGACCATCCGCAGTTGTGAACTACAAAGTCAGAAAATTCATGAAGGCAGAGTTTTTCCAGTACACTCTGACCCGAGGGAACAAGATTATGTCCGAAACCAAGCTGATTTTCCTTGCATGAATCCGGAGGAGATTTTCCTCTCTGACCCGAAGGGAACAAGATTATGTCCGGAACCAAGCTGATTTTCCTTGCATGAATCCGGAGGAGATTTTCCTCATTGCAAGAGTGTTCCAGGTCAAGGCTGAGAAGTATCCGAAGATGCAAATTGCACTTGATAGATTCAACAGTTTTCTGATGGATACTGTATGCGATTTTGCTAAAATCGATGCAGATATCTATCCCACCATTGCGAAGAAGCATCAATTACCTCTACTTGATCCAGCACCGATGCCCTTCGAAGGCTTTGAAGAAAGAACCTTAGGTGCATCCAACATCCCTGAACTCGATGTCATCTTCAAAAGGAAAACTAATAATGTCAAATATTTCATCCCTACCTATGCTATACATCGTCTAACAAAGAAGCAGCTTGACATCTATCGGACCGCAGTTGAAAAGTCAAAATATACCACTCCAGAAGTCAAGTATGAAATTCTAAGGAGGATCACTTGGTTAGGAAGTGTCAGGAAGTTTTGGTGGATCCTAATCAAGCATCTCCATCTTGATAAGTGATAAAAGTTAAAGAGGTCACTTAGGGGGAAATTGTTAGAACACTGAAAGTGACCCTCTTGAACTTTTCTGGAACCGCGGCCAACTTACTACCGCAATGAAAGCTTCTACAGTAGTCATCCGAAGTCAGCAGACAGCATGTTTTTGTACTTAGTCTATTTTGTCTTTTCTTTACACTTTCTATTTTCCAGTATGCCTTGCATGGCTACTTCTAGAGAGTTATCTTTTGTAATGCTTGAGTCTCTATAAATAGAGCTCACTTGTTATGAATCAAATACGCATCTTCAAGTATCTTTACTACTTATCTCAGAAATTCTCTCCTCTCTCACTTCTTACTATCATATCTGATCATAATCTCTCTTCGGAGCAAGTCCTTGTGACTTATTCACTAAGTTTGATCTCACTTACTAACCTTGGTTTGAATGCATTCCAAGTTATGAATCAACTTATGTGTATTCTTGATATAACAATTGCTGTCATTTACATTACTTTACTTTCCGCATCTAACTCACTAACTTCTAACTATTAATATTATTGTTGAGCTAATAGATCCTTCGAGATTAACTATTCCGCTATATACTTGTTCTAACCATTTTGTTCAAGTGTGTCTCAAATTTTTTTCTCTCAACAGAAACAATAGATAAATAATCAACATAAGATAGTATCTTTACTTATAAATAACACACCTTTATTCATTCATCAAATGTCAAGTACAAATTTATCCATTACACGTTTCCTATCTAATCTAAACTTATATCGTCTTTCAGCCCAATGCTCCTAACGTGCTGCAAGTGCTTAACCCTGCTCAGTCCCTTCGTAAGGGGATCTACTGGGTTATCTTCTGACGATACCCTCTTCACTATGAGAAGTCCCTCTTCTACCCGATGTCTAATGAAATGGTATTTTCTGTTGATATGTTTGGATCTGCCGTGATCCCTTGGTTCCTTGGTTAAGGCAACCGCTCCTTCATTATCACAGAAAATCTCCATGGGCTCCGTTATGGATGGCACAACTCCAAGGTCTCCAATAAAGTTCTTCAACCATATTGCCTCTTTCGACGCTTCACTTGCTGCAATGTACTCTGATTCACACGTTGAATCAGCCACAGTCTCCTGCTTGGAAATTTTCCAAGTCACTGCTCCTCTGTTAAGGGTAAAGATCCAGCCTAACTACGAGCGGTAATTATCCCGATCCGTCTGGAAGCTAGCGTCATTTTACCCTCATACCCTAAAGTCATCACTCCCACCGAGGACTAGAAACCATTCCTTGGTCCTCCGAAGGTACTTAAGTATATTCTTAACTGCAGTCCAATGGGCTCTACCAGGGTTTCCCTTGATATCTGCTGACCATGCTCAAAGTGAAGGCCACATCAGGGTGAGTACAAGTCATAGCGTACATGATCGAGCCAACTGCGGAAGCATAAGGTACTCGACTCATATCAGGTATCTCTGCCTCTGTACTCGGGCTTTGAGTCTTACTCAATTTGGTATTGCTTTGGATTGGTAACTCCCTTTTCTTGGAATTTTCCATACTAAAACGCTTTAGTACCTTATCCAATTATGTATCCTGACTGAGTCCTATCAGTCTCTTACTTCTATTTCTCACTATCCTTATTCCCAGAATATAGGCAGCCTCTCTTCATAGCGAAACACTTGCCAAGCCAGGATTTAACTTCTTGTAGTGTCGGGATGTCGTTTCCTATGAGTAGTATGTCATCGACATCCATTACAAGGAAGCTCACTATACTCCCACTGGCTTTGGCATATACACATGACTCATCTTCGCTTCGTAGAAAACCAAACTCTTTGACCTTCTCGTCGAAACAAAGATTCCATATGCGAGACGCTTGCTTCAATCCATAAATGGATTTCTCAAGCTTGCACACTCTATTGGGGTGCTTCGCATCGACAAAACCCTCTAGCTGATTCATGTAAACATCCTCAGCCAACTTCCCATTAAGGAAAGCAGTTTTAATGTCCGTCTGCCATATTTCATAGTTATGAAATGCAGTTATTGCGAGCATCACCCTAATAGACTTTATCTTCGCAAGTGCATGGCGAGAAGGTCTCATCATAGTCAACTCCAGGAATTTGAGTAAAGCCCTTCGCAACCAATCATGCTTTATAAGTGTGTACGTTTCCATCCATGTCTGTCTTCTTCTTGAAGATCTACTTGCACCCGACTGTCTTATGGCCCAGTACATTTTCAACCAAATTCCAAACTTGGTTGTCGTACATGGACTGAATCTCCCTGTCCATTACCTCCTTCCATTTAGCAGACTCCGGGACTGCCAAGGCTTCCTTGTAGCTGCTAGGTTCGTCCAGTGTACTATCACTAATAAACGTATCCCCTTCACTAGTAATATGGAATCCATACAACTGGGGTGGAACAATAGCTCTACTAGAACGTCTAATAAGTAAGGACTCGTCAACAGGTTCAACAGGAGTTTCCTCCTCAGGTTGATTTCCAGTGTTAGAAGTTCCTTCATCACTCGACTCTTGAAGCTCTTCAAGATCGATTTGTCTCTCACTGTCTCCTTGGCTTATGAGTTCTCTTTCTTGGAAAACCCCTATTCTCGCAACGAATACAACATTGTCACTCAGTCTGTAGAAGAGATAGCCAAAAGACTTCTATGGATAGCCGATGAAATAACACTTCTCACTACGAGGTTTGAGCTTGTCATGAGTCTCTCGTCTTACGAAAGCCTCGCAAACCCAAACCTTGATATGTGCCAACGAAGGAGCTTTCCCTGTCCCCATCTCGTGAAGTGTTTTGGCAACCTTCTTGGTGGGAACTAGATTAAGGATATGGGCGGTAGTCTCTAAGGCATACCCCCGAAAAGCTATTGGTAACGAAGCCCGACTCATCATGGAACGAACAATGTCCAACAAGGTCCGATCACGTCTCTCAGCCACACCATTCAATTGTGGCGTTCTTGGAGGCATCAATTGCGAAACAATTTAACATTCCTTAAGATATTCGTGAAACTCAAGACTTAGGTACTCTCCTCCTCGGCCTGACCGAAGCATCTTGATTTTCCTGCCCAACTGATTTTCCCCTTCGTTCTTAAAACTCTTTTAATTTTTCAAAGGTTTATGACTTATGCTTGATTAAGTAGATATATCCATAACTGCTATAATTATCTATAAAAGTTACGTAGAAACAGAAAGCATCCCTTGTGGTGGATCTAAAGGGCCCACACACATCGGTGTGTATGAGATCCAATAGACCCTCACCCCTATCACAAGTTCCAGTAAAGGGTGACTTGGTCATCTTCCCAAGCAAACAATACTCACACACGTCATCGTCCCTAAGGTCGAATGACTCCAACACTCCATCCTTTTGGAGTTAGGCTATGTGTTTCTTGTTAACATGGCCAAGGCGACAATGGCACAAGCATGCTTTGTCTAAACTTTTAGACAAATCAACATTCAACACATCATTTCCTAAATTGTCTACAACCAACACAAATTCATATATTCCATTACACGGAAATGAATTGAAATAAAAACTCCATTCAAATAAACATTAATAGAACCATTACTATTATCAAATGAATATCTGAAACCTTATCTATATAATCCATGAAAAGAAGTGATGTTCCTTGCCCTATCTGGCAAATAGCAACAATTATTTAAATCTGATCCTAACCCATTACTCAACACTAAAGAATAAACTCCGACTCTGGTCACAAGTGACGATCTTCTATTTCCCATAATCAAGTTTATCTTCCCATGTTCCACCTCCCTACTTCTTCTTAGGCCCTGCAAATCAGAATGTGGAAACCACATCCTGTATCAGGAACCCATGAAGTAGCAAGTGATGAGTTGTTAGATTTAATAGAATACATACCTGCAAAGGTGGGCTTTATCTTCCCATCTCTAATGTCCTGCAGATATTTGGGGCAGCTTTGTTTCCAGTGGCCCTTCTTGTGGCAATAGAAACACTCTGCTTGCTTAGGGTCAGAGGAGGGTTTAGCAGGACCTGCTTTGGTTCCACCAGAAGAGGAGCCATTTTGGGACTTTACCTTTTGGTGGCTCTTAGAATAAGTCTTCCTCTTCTTACCTCTCCCTTTCCCAATTGCCAACATAGGGGCCGAATCAGTAGGAATTGATGCAATAGATTTATCCTTTAGGTTGCACTCAGCAGTTCTCAATAACCCTTGAAGCTTGCTCAAGGTGACCTTTTCTTTGTTCATGTGGTAGGTCATTCTGAATTGGTTGTAGCATGGAGGCAAGGAGTGGAGAATGATGTCGATAGCCAAATCCTCATCAAAGTTAATATTCAACTTTAGAAGAGGATCAACATACTTATGCATCTTTTGCATATGCGAGGTTAAGGATTCTCCGCTCCCCATCTTAGCGGTGATCATGTTAGTGATGATCTCATAGCGCTCTTGCCTCGCGCTTTGGTGGTACCTATCCATTAAATCTTGATGCATCTCGGATGGATACATGTCCTCATAGGACTTCTGGAATTCTGCATTCATAGTCGCGAGCATGATGCAATGAACCTTCGTAGCATCACGTTTATGAGCCTCAAAGGCGGCGATTTCTTCAGCAGTAGCAGTTTCTGGAATGATCTTTTCAAGCTTCTCGTTGAGGACATACTCTTTGTCCTCCTATAGAGTGATCATTTGAATGTTTCGGATCCACTCGTTGAAGTTGTTGCCAGTAAAGATCACTTTCCCACACAAATTCATGAGTGAGAATCCACCAGTAGCTACAGGAGCATTGTGGTTTGCGTTAGACATATGAAAATAGAAAAAGGACAAGTTTGATTAAAAACAATCCCCAATTAAACACCCAAATGAAAAACTAGGGCTAGGATCCAACAACATTATTCACAACCTAGAAAAGGGATGTCGTAATCTAAATGTAAATAATCTGAAGGTAAGTGAATGATGATTCACTAATTTCCACCATGAAAAACGAAAGGAAATTAGGTTTTAAATGTATTTGAAAACTCCTAGATTCTTTTGAGATTCATTGAACTTTTCAATGGCATGTTTAAATCTCGATATGCCCTTCAAGTTTGTGACTGGGATACCGAGGATCACAAACAAGATGTGAATAACCATGAGAATCAACATGGTGCACCCAATGTCTCTATCACCTAATCAATGTGCCAGTAAACCACACACGCTCTATTGATCTATGACAAACATCGAGCCACCCTTTGCTAACAATGTCAATCCCAAATTAGTATGTCGGTTAACCACACACGCTCCACTAACGTTTGACAAGGGTACAAAGTGTAATTCCATGGATTAGCATCATTTTCACATTTTACCCTAAAGTAACTAAGATTGGAAATTTGTAAAAACATTGTAGTTACTTCGTATCATTCATTATACTTTTAACGAGGAGACGATTGCCCTATCCTACACATTTGGCTAACGACCCTCCACCAATCAAGGAAATGGTGGGTAAGAGTGGATACCCATTAAACGACCATTTTATAGGCCATAACCTTATACCCCCGTTATAGATTGGCTTCGTGAATGAGGCCTACTAACTTTAAGACTAGCACTTTAAGTTATACATATATATTAATTAATCTTGTAATAATATAATAGTATAGGGTTGAATTTTCAACTAGTAAAATTCTAAGGGTTTGAAATTTAAATTATTCAAAATTAAATTTTCAATCAAAAATTTAAATTACAAAACTTGAGGGCAAGTTTTGAACTTTACAAAACACAAGGGACCAAATAACAAATAATACAAATTAAACAATTAATTTTGTTATTATCTATATTTGACCTAATCCAATTTTAGTCACAACATAATTACCAAATAATTTAAACAATCAATATTTATCATATATAGAAACTATTATTCAAATGATTTGATATTATCTTTTGTTTTGGTAAGGAAAATCATTTAAATACAATAAAATTAGGATTTTATCATTAAAAAACAAATTTGGCATTTATCCTATAGAAAAACAACAAGAAATCCCGAGATCTCCTCTGCCTGACTCCCGGACTCGCCGAGTCACTACCTAGACTCGTCGTGTTGGGCAGACTCGTTGAGTCCAGATACTGACTCGCCGAGTTGAGTCGGGCAGAGGCCAGAAAAATGATTTTCAGCAAAAACTTGACAATTACATCACATACAATAGAAACCAATCAAGGCTCTGATACCACTGATGGGTTTTAATCAAAAGAACATCCTATGTGCTCATGCAAAACCCTAAAGCTTGGATCTAGGCTTCTCTACTGTACATATAATTAGTCCAAGACTTGTAACCCTAGATCTAGCATGCATAACTCAAAATTAACACTATAAGAACATATCTAAGTGATTACCTCTTTCAATTGGCTTGAAATCCTTTGAATCTTCTTGTTCTTGAGCTTAGAGTCACAAGTGTAACTCCTCTAATGGCTTACAAACACCACATAAGCAAGAACGCAATTATGAGAGAAGAGAAAGGATGCTAAAATCGGCCCTAGGGTTTCTCTTGGAATCAAGTGGCAGAAAATTTCAAGAAAGGGTCTCTATTTATACTGTAGGCTGCTAGGGTTTCAGGAAAAAACTAATGGACAACTTAATCACCAAGCAGCCCATGGAACCTTCTGGAATAGGGCCTATGGACGAAAATATGATGGACCCCCCTCATAATTTCCTTCCCCCTTTAATCCTTTAGGTTTCCGAGCCCAAAAAATTCAACTATCATACATTTGACAGTTTAACCCCCTTTATTCAATTAATCTCTTTTAGTCACCAAATTAATTCCTAACTAATTTATGACTAATATTAATTAAATAATATGATTTCTCCTTTAATATATTATTCCTATAATATATTAATAAATCATAATATCTTCTCTCATTCCTAAATTACCTTATCCAGTTGCTTTGGTGAAGGCAACCCAAAAGGACCATGCATAACCGGGTCAAGTACATACCAAATATAGTTACGGGCTTAGACACTAATCCAACAGTTGGATCCTCTCCGTTTTCTTGAGTACCACTTCGGTGCTCCCCATGACCCTCTTCCCAACCTTACCCCAGCATATCGAGGTTCTGCTTTCTCCCGTACAACATCTCGAAGAGAGGATGGTAAATACTCGTCTGGTAACTATTGTTGTAGGAAAGCTCTGCCAAGGGAAGGTAGGTATCCCAACTACCACCGAAGTCTAATACGCATGCCCACATCATATCCGCTAATGTCTGGATGGTCCGCTCGCTCTGACTATCCATCTGCGGGTGAAAAACAGTGCTAAAGTGTGCTCGTCGTGAAATTTCATCCAAAATCTGGAAGTAAACCGCATGTCTCTATTTGAAATCACGGAGGATGGCACTCCGTGTCATGCTACAACTTCCCGAATGTAGATACCGACCAGCTTCTTGGCTCTCCTGGATTGGTATGAAATGGGCACTCTTGGTCAACCGATCCACGATGACCCATATGGAATCCACTCCACGTGCAGTCCTCCGTGAATACATCCGATACGGTGCCTTGGCTATTGGGGCCGCACCAGGAGCCAACCAATACGGTACCTGTCTCTCCGGAGGTATCCCTAGCATCTCCTCTGGGAATACATCCGTGTACTCTCGCACCACTGGTACATCACTCACCGTCGCCCTACCCGCCTCTCGGGTATCCATAACATAGGCGACATACCCTGCGCAACACTGCTGAAGATAGCACCTAGATCTCGCTGCTGAACATAAACCTAGTCTACGCTGTGGCCTCTCGCCCTGAATCACCAGCTCTCCCCGAGTGGGTGTCCTGACCTGTACCAACTGCTGCGTACAGTCGATCACTGCCCTATTAGGGCTCAACCAATCCATGCCTATAATAACCTATTTCCCAAGCAACGGAATAGGAACAAAATCTACCAGGTAGCCCTTTTCATACAATCTCAAAACATAATCCCAGAAAACCTATACTGCTCGTACTGATTGGTCGTCAGCAATCTCGACCTCTAGAGGTCAATCCAACATGCCTAAAGACTCAGGGAACCTCTTGCTAAGTGCAAGAGAGACAAATGATCGGGTAGCACCCGAATCGAATAACACCTGAACTGGAATACCGTTCACATGGAATTATCCTAAACAAAACACATAACATGACACATAAATATCATAATCAACATATAATAAAAGCTAGGGAGAAGAAATCATACTCGTCACCACATCGGGTGTGGCGCGTTCCTCCTCGGTAGTCAACTGGAAGGCTAGGCACCTCACCACTGGAGCCTCTGACTTGACCTGTCACCCATCTGTGATCCGCAGAGTCGCTGGAGCTAGTGCCGCTGCGGGCACTGCTGCTGCTAACAACCTCGGGCAATTGGCCTTTTTATGGCCTCGCTGGTTGCAGTGGAAACATAACAACTTAGATGTCTGGATAGTAGGGGTAGGAGCAGTACAATCCTTGCTGAAATGCCAAGTCTTTCCACACTTATAGCAGCCCGGTACCCCCTCCTTGTACACCCTTTTGTGTGGTTTGCTGCATTTTCCATAGCAACTCCGGGCCTGATGGCCCTTCGACCTAGCGTCAGATCCCATGGGTTTCTTCCCCAAAACCCCAGTAACCTGCTCCATCTCTGCCTTCCTCGTCCTGAGGTGCTCTAAATTGATCTACCTCTGCCTCGCAATCATGGAATCCACGGTTGGGCACGTTGAGTAGCTGACATCCTCCCGAATATATGCCCTCAATATGTCATGATAGCGGGTCTTCCGCATCTCCTCATCTCCTACAAATTGAGGCGCCAATAAGACCCTCTCCCGAAACTTGGCGGTAATCTCCGTCATCGACTCTGTATTCTATCTCATGTCAAGAAACTATCTGGCCAGCTGCTGAAGCTCCATAGCCGGCATAAACTCAACCCTAAACCTGGTCACAAAGTCAGACCGGGTCATAGCCTTAATGGCTGAGGATCCTAAAGAATCACCCACTCCAATCTCTATCCCTATCCCTTAAATATCTAGCAGCATATCGAACCTTCGACCCCTCAGGGCAGAATCTAGTCAACTGAGCAGACTCCATGTCTGCAATCCATCTCTTAGCAATAATGGGGTCCTTCACCCCGTCGAAGTCTAGTTCACCACATCCCCTAAAGTCCTTGAAGGATAGTGTGTGATTACCCGCCTGCCCAACGCCATATCGCTCCTAAATGCCCTGAGACGATCCTCCATCAGCTCGACAATCCCCTCCTTGATCGACCCGAAAATCACCGGGGTCGCCTCAAGAATGCCTCTTGTGATCTCTGACACGATGAACTCCGCAGTCTCTCATCAACTAGTTCGGATCCCGAACCTGAACCTGTTCCTGAACGTGATCCTCTTGCTCCGTGGTGCGTAATCATCACCATTCTGAAACAAAACAGATAATCATCAGGGTCATACATAACCTCGAGAGGTTTCTCATACTACAATTTCCTTGGTTCTGTCTCAGCCCTCCTTGACTTGAGTACGGATCCTCTGCTTCCAGTAGTACGGGCCCATACTACCTACCACATATATCCGTACTTTTCTCAAGGATTGCCTTGACTTTACCAAATCCCTTCTACTACTACTGCTCTTCGCACTAATCTTATCCCAGGCTTACCCTAGGGTAACTCTCCTACCTACTCTCCGCCATCAGCTGCATAAGGAATTCCTGCCACCTTCACCTAACTAGCTTGTGAATACCATTACATATCATCAAGACCATATAATTTTTCGAATGAGAGTTCCTATCCTACAACGGCTGGATTCAAAACAGAGTTGTGTAATAGGGCTAGACCTAACCTTCTGAAATTTTTTAGTCCCTGCAATATGTAACTTAACGTATCCGTTTACTAGTTAGCTAAAGATAAGTATAACTCCTAAGAGCACGAAGCAAACAACATCCGGGCATTGAGTACCCATACCAAGCATATCCTATTCAGGCCCTTAGACTACTGACTAATCAATTCTAGTATGTAACTCAATAAGCACATATAGCAGGCACATAAGGCATCCCCTCGATCCTTAGCTCTAAACTAGCATGCAGTTCTCATAAAAATATGGCAGGCATGCAAGGTATCATTCCTAGATCATCACCCCTACTCTGGCATGCAATTCTGATAATCATATCATAACATAACATAAATGTATGGGTATCTTGGGGAAAACTTACTTGAGCTCGGCCAGTCACGCACATCACACACCCCGTTCTTTCTCAAAACCTTTTACTTTAACTTTTAGAACAACCATTTTCCTGTGAAAAATCTTACAAACCCTCGATTTGAGTCCGGACACCCCCGAAGGTGTGTCCAAATCCCTCAAACCAAGGCTCTGATACCAACTTGTAACATCCTAATTTTCAAGACCAAAATTTTATTTCTAATTAAGTAACTCATAAAATAGTTTACTGAAAAACACCAACGATTCATATCATTTCATAAGACCTTAGTCACGTGTCTCAAGAACCATAACATAAAATAGTAATAATGTCAGAGTACAATCCCATGGATCTCAAAATGCGGAAATCATATGTGTGCGATGCGCTGCTACCGTGCCGACTCCTTCCCCTACGCTGAAGAGGTACCTGAAACAAAACTGAAAAACTGTAAGAACGAAGCTTAGTGATTTCCCCCATCATACCACATACTGCCGAGCATATGTGGGTGCCTAGCCTACCCTGTCAGACATATCTCGGTGCCCGACCTACCCTGCTGAGTATACCAGGGTGCTCAACCTACCCTACTGCTAGGCATATATGGGTGCCCGACCTACCCTCTGGTGTATCTCAACGGGTCACGGGGACTATTTCACCCTTACCACTACCACATAATAACATAACATAAACATACTGTTTAACATAGCTGGGTACTAGACTACCCCTTGGGCCCTATCGACCGGTAACCCGGGACTATTCCCCCTACAACCACTATCACATAACGTCATATCATGCTAGTACGTAATCCTAACAGATAACAACATACCGGATAAGTATCAAGAAGACAATTATCTCTACTATAACTCGTACTAGTGGGTCGGTCTTGGTGCCTTAGACCTATTTCTACTAGAAGGTAACTCACCTCAATGTCGTGCAATAACTAAACTGTCCTCGGTGCTGGAACTGACTCCTCTCAAACTCCTACACACAACCACATTCCTTAATTACTATTTCATACTCTTAACCCTTTCAAGGGCTACTCAGGTCAAAGCCACAGTAAAGGTCAACATCTTGGTCAAAGTCAACTCTGGGTTAAAGTCAACGCTTGGTTGACCCAACTCGACGAGCTAACCCCATGACTCGCTGAGTCCCCGAATCCTTAAAAAACTAAAACCTTGATCCTACTCACCGATTCTTGCATGCACTCGCCAAGTTCTCCTTCATACAAAGTCGGGACCTACTTCAACTGACTCACCGAGTTTATCCTTGAACTCGTCGAGTCCTTGTTCAGGCAAGAAGACACCTTTAGTCTTGGACTCGCCGAGTTCCTTATGAACTCGTCGAGTTCGTCATCATGCAGTTGGGACTTGTCTTGAACTCGTCGAGTTCTGTTCTTGAACTCGCCGAGTTCCATGATCTCCAGGTCCACAATGAGCCCAATTGGTTGAGTGCTCTTCTATCTCAACACCATGTCCATTATCAGAAGGGTTTGGGGAATACTGCAACCCGACTCGCCGAGTCGTATGAGCGACTCGCTGAATCCCTCCATGTCCACAACTATTCATTCGATTTCAGTTGGTCTTAATGCATCCAAAACGTAGATCTGACCTCCTAGGGTCCATATTACACGTAAAGTTACAAACTTTACGTTCATGCATGGGTCTTCAACCCCAAAAGCTCCAAAAATTGAGTCTACAAGATGCATGAGGTTCTTATGGCAATAAAGTTGGCACCTTTACGCTATAGGAACCCTCAATGGTTCTAGATCTGAAGTCATATCCCCAGAGGACCAATATGGCTCTACAAAAGCTTAGAAAAGATAGAAACTTGCCCTAACTAGAGATCTAAGAGATAAATGGTCAAGGTTGAAGCTTTTTACCTTGAATGAGTTGGAAATGAAGAAAAACCTCTGGATCTACTTGCTTCTTCTGGAACCCCCAAGCTTCCACTTCCTTCTTCAAGATTCAAACAACCAAAAACACACAAAAATTGCTCAAGAACACTCTAAATGCTTTAGGGTTTCGAGTTAGGGCTCTATTGGACTGAAAGAGGCGATAGAGGCTAGATTGGGAGGAGATAAGGCGTTTAAATAGGGTGCAAACCCTAAATATTAAGGTTTCATCCGGATAGACCTACTCTCTGATTCTGGCTCCCGACTCGTCGAATAGGTCTGTCCGGATGAAACCCTAATATTTAGGGTTTAAACCATATTTAAACGCCGACTCGTCGAGTAGATTGCATAAAATCTATGTCCAAAGTCTAGTCTACTCGACGAGTTGGTCCTCCAACTCACTGAGTCCCAGTGTAAAATATGCAATTATTTAAATTTATAATACGTACCGGGAACTGGGTGTTACATGTATTCTAACCCGAGGATCATCACTATCATTTCACTATCCAACCAAAAACACTCATTCAAGGTGAGTTCATACCCCTACGTTTTCACTACTTTTAAATGTTTTTAGGGGGGGTGTACAAGTAAAACACAAGAAATCTTGTGTTAACATTCAAATGATTTCAAACGGTTTCAAATCATTTCAAGCTATTTCAACTTATTCAAACTATTTTAAAACGATTTCAAACTACTTCAATTATTTCAACTTTTCTTTTTCACTATATATATATATATATATATATATATATATATATATATATATATATATATATATATATAATTAAGATTTAACAGGCTTAGGACTGGTGTTTCCGCCTTAACTCATGTTCCTTGTTTGGTTGCGGACTTAAGGAAGAATCACTTTTCCGACTGCCTTTTTAATCTAAATTATATATATATATATATATATATATATATATATATATATATATATATATATATATATATATATATATATATATATAGGGTTAAGTTCAAATGAGAACACTATTTAACGTGAGAATCTGAGAACACTACTTTATGTTACTATTCTACTATGAATTTTGTATATACAATGATATGATATTTTTCATCAACAAATATACGAACAATCACACATTAATATTCACATTAAAATTTTGCATGTACAACTTTATGACATTATTCATCACCGAATATATGAACAATCACATATTTAACATTCACATTAGAATTTACTAAATTACTATATATATATATATATATATATATATATAAATTTTATAGTAGAATAGCAATATAAAATTGAATATGTTCATATTATAATTACTACAATACTATACATATTAAATTCATAGTAGAATAATAACATAAAGTAGTGTTCTCACGTTCTCACATTAAATAGTGTTCTCATTTGAACTTAACCCTATATATATATATATATATATATATATATATATATATATATATATATATATATATATATATATATGAGTATAAAATTTATTTAAATAAAATTTTAACCCTTTTGTAACATGTTGAGCAAAATGGTATCTTTATTAAGTATTTCGCTAGTGTTTATACAAAAGGTTATATTACAAAGGTTTTCATTACATACTAAACATACATATAAACTATAATAGGTATAATTTAGGAAACTCACATACTATTTTACTAAGTCAGACAACAATACATGAACAAACATATAAACTATAATAGGTATTTTTTTTATGGAACATACACTAGGATTTTCACTATGAAAAAGATAATACATACAAATTATCATTACAAAATGGCTTTACATTATTCTACACGTAATCGTCAATATAGCTTTGTGAGACATACCTTCAAGTACTTATCTAAGTACCAACGAAATCCCTGATTTTATAACCTGAGTCTACTGGAGGGAGACCGTGAATTTATGTATAGATCTATACGGGACTGACAATCCCGCGCCCTGACTGTTAGCTACAGTTGGAAAAGAAGTTATGGGGTGACAAATGTCATAATGATTTCGGTGCCTAAAGAATGTCGTATCAGGTTATAATAACTCACAATTTGGTATTAACAATACGATTAGTGTATGAATACATACATAACTGTACATAGTTTTATTTAATAATAGAACTATAATACAAGACTTTACAGTACAACTGGTGAATCTAGGAACATACATACAAAAGGGCTCACTATTCATTTATAAACTAGCAAGACATCAAGGACCCCTGTTGCCAATTCTATGACTCCTTAGTTATATGCTAAGGTTATATACAATGAAGATCCGATAGGCAGTGGAATGTGTGATATCCACTTTATTTCCTATTCCTTGTTTGGTTGTGGGCAAAGGGCAGATCCACACATTTGACTGTCCATTCAATCTGAATCATATATAACTTATATACACCAAGAAATCATAGAAGGAACAAGTATGGGTCACAGTACTTACATTTCATTTACTAAGAAAATATTTTATTTTCTGGAAGAAGACACTAACGTTTTCAAAGAACAATGACAAACTTTCCATCACAAAAATAAACTTATGACGTCACCAACTTAAATGTTGATACACTTTCAAAACCACTTATATTCTCAGGGAACCAGTAGATAGGTACACACATAGGTTTTAAGAAGACGGAGCCTTGTTGCGTCACGTCTTAGTTTTTGCTGTATACTTTTGGAGTCAAATATACAATGATTTAAATACAATGTAAATACTATATTATCAATACAATGGTTTTTGTTGCTTTGATTAATATTATATAATTGTTATGATACTGTACATCACGTCATCCACCCCTGAACATTTCCACCGTTCTGGTTTGGGGGTGTGAAACACTATAACCCATATCGCATCAAACCCCTTAGTTTTCCTAGGTAACTTGGTGATGAAATCCATGGTGATCTGTTCCCATTTCCACATGGGAACCTCCAAATGTTGAAGCTTTTCGTGCGGCCTCTGGTGCTCGGCCTTGACCATCCGACAGGTCAAGCACCTCTCAACATACCAGGCTATCTCCTTCTTCATGCACGTCTACCAGTAACTAAGTCTCAAATCCTGATACACCTTGGTGGATCCATGGTGTATCAAAAATATGGACTTATGTGCCTCCTCAAGTACAATCTGCCTGATCCTGCCAAAATCTGGCACCCAAATCCGACCGCACCAGGTCAATAATCCATGCCTATCAGTAGAAAACCTTTCAATCTCGCCCTTGATTCTTTCATGCTTCCAATTTTTCCTTCTTGACTCCCTTGGCCTGAGCCTCTTTTATCATATCCAAAAGTGGTGAACCGATAGATGTCCTCATATATAAGCTCCCCACAGAAGAACTAGTTGACTTGCGGCTCAAAGCATCAGCGACCACATTTGCTTTTCCCACATGATAAAGAATCTCGTAGTCATAATCCTTGAAAAAAATCAAGCCATCTACGTTGTATCATATTCAGATTCAGTTGATCCATGAGATACCTCAAAATCTTGTGATCTATGTAGATTGTATACTCGAACCCGTAAAGATAATGCCTACAAATTTTGAGGGCAAACACCACTGCCTTCAACTCCATATCATGTGTCAAATGCCAAACCTCATGCGACATCAGCGGCCT
Source organism: Lactuca serriola (assembly GCF_051521515.1). NCBI lineage: Eukaryota > Viridiplantae > Streptophyta > Magnoliopsida > Asterales > Asteraceae > Lactuca > Lactuca serriola. Next base: position 78,604,424 of record NC_136416.1, read on the forward strand.
AGAAGCATAAGTAATAACCCTCCCTCATTGCATAAGTAACACTCCCAAACCAGTGATAGTAGCATCACAATAAACCACAATATCTTCCACACCCTCCGGGAGGGTCAACACCGGGGCCTCACATAATTTCTGCCTCAGTGTCTCAAATGTAGTCTGTTGCTTAGGCACCCACCAAATATCCATGCCCTTCCTTGTCAAAAGAGTGAGAGGTACAACAGCCTTGGAGAAATCCTAAATGAACCTCGAATAATACCCTGCTAAACCCAAGAAACTTATGATCTCTGAAGGAGACTTCGAGACCTCCCACTACATAACAGCCTTAATATTGGCATGGTTGACCAGAATCCCATTCTGGTTAACGAGGTGTCCCAAGAACTGGACCTCTCGTAACCAAAAATCACACTTCGAGAACTTGGCATAAAGCCTCTCCCATCTTAAAACTCCCAGACTCTCTTGAAGGTGCTCCTCATGTTGCTCCCTGGTATTGGAATAGACTAGGATATCATCGATAAAAACAATGACCGAATGATGAAGCATCAACCTGTACACCCGATTCATCAATTCCATAAATGTCACAGGTGATTTAGCGAGCCCAAACGGCATCACCACGAACTTGTGATGGCCATAACAAGTTTAGAACGTTGTCTTCTCTACATCCTCCTCTCTAACGCTCATCTGATGATACCCTGACCTCAAATCGATCTTGGAGAACCAAGATGCACCCTACAGCTGATCGAAGAGATTGTCAATCTATGAAAGTGGGTAACGGTTCTTCACCGTTAACTTGTTCAACTCCTGATAATCAATGCACTTGTGAAGGGACCCATCCTTCTTCTTCACAAACAAGATCGATGCTCCACGGGGCGAACTACTCGGTATGATACTCTGCTTGCCCAACAGCTCCTGAAACTGAGAGGACAACTCATGCATCTCTGGTGGTGCTAATCGGTAGGACGCCTTAGCAATCAGGGCCGCACCAGGAATTAAATCAATCCTGAACTCGACTTGCCTCGTGAGAGGCACACCAGGTAGTTCCTTTGGAAACACATCTGGGAACTCTCTAACTACGGGCACATCCAAATCGAAACCTCCTTCCTAACTCGAGTATCAATCGCATAAGCAAGGTACCCCGAACATCCATGTTGTAGATACTGTTGAGCCCTAGCAGCAGAACAAAAGACCGACCCAACCCTGGTACCCTCTCCATAAATAATCAGTTCTCCCCCGCTTAGGGTTACAACTGCCACCCGCTGACCCTCACAGTCAGTCATCGCACCAAACATGCTCAACCAGTCCATCCCTACAATCACGCACACATCTCCATAGGCATAAGGATCAAATCAATCAGGTAAGACACCTTGAAAATCTCCAAAGTACAGCCCAGAAAAACGCTCGATGAAGAAACCCCATGATCATTGGTGATGGAAACTCGCAACAGGCATTCTAACTCTCCAAAGGACATATCAAAACTCCTACTAAAGGACTGAGAAACTAACGACCAACTCGCACCCGAGTCAAAAAGAACAAGAGTAGGAATGGAGTTCACTAAAACGGTAACTAACAAAAATACAATCAGAAGCATACAAACAAATATCTCGACATAATAATAAATGGAAACATACCACGACCGACGTTTGACACTACCCTAGCCTCCTCTGCTGTGAGCTAGAAAGCACGACCTCGAGCCCTCGGGGCTCCACCCTACCTTGGCTTCCATCTGTGATCCGCAAAGTAGTTAGGGTTGGTGTATGCACTGGTCTGGCGGCTAGCTACGGAGAAATGGCCTTCACATGGCCAACCTTCTCACAATGGTAACAAACCCTGGTGCTCACTATTGGGGCCTACTGACGACAATCCTTCGCATAATGCCCCTCCTTACCACACATGTGGCACCCAGAAGAAGATCAACAAACATCTTCATGAACCTTTCCGAACTTATCACAAGTGACCCCTCTATCCCCAGATTGTCAATCAACGAGGGTACTACTTTTGCTCCCTCTTCCTAGTCTTAATCTCAACCTCCAGTTTCTGTGCGACATCATGAAGCTCGGAGAGGGTACTGCAACGTTGGGTAGATACAAACTATCGAATATCAGTCTTGAGCATGCTCAAGTATTGCATCATCTAGGCTTGCTCCGTAGCAACATACTAACGATAGAAAAGAGCCCTATCAGTAAATATCTTGGTGATCTTCATCACCGTCTCTAGTCGGCTGACTCGAATACAGATACTCATGAGCCAACCCCTCCCTCTCCACAAGGGGAACATACCTAGTGTGAAACATCTCTGAGTGCCCTTGAAGTAACAACATCCCTCTTCTCAGGAGTATAAGAATCGGCCACCATCTTCCACCAGTCCTTTGCGCCCAGACGAAGAAGCTTCAGGGCGCATCTGACCTTCCACTCCTCCAGATAGGAACAGGTGAAGAAACAACCCTCCACATCTGATAACCACCTCATATCAATCATCGGGTCCTTTATCCCTTCAAACTTCGGGGTCTTTGTGTTGCCAAAGTCTTGTTCCTAGAAAACCTCTTCTTTGGCCTCCCGCAGCAGCGACAATTGCAGTGGCTGCAGCAGTAGCAGTCTCAGTGAGGCCAGCATAGCGATCATCAAACAACTCAATCACCGTGGTCTTGATAGACGCAAACAGCTCCAGAATAGAACCCCGAATAGTAGTAGCCACCTCAGTGGCAATCATCCACCGAATCTGATCGTTAGTCAACCCCGATCTATTTTGCCCACCAGCTCCAGATCTTGAACCCCTCGTGAACACCATACTGAAAATGAACCATAAGATATATCAGAAATGACACAATTCATATTGTTACAACCATCATGAAGATACCTTTTAAATGTGACTCAAGCATTTGGATCATGTTCATGAAGCATTTGAAGCACTTGGACCTCAATGGAACACTTGGGGTTCATGGAGCATGTGACAAAGGAACGAATCTTCTAAGAGAGGAATGGATCATCAGACAAAGGAACTGATGTAACGACCAAAAATCCAACCAAATTTTAAATTTTTCAAAAACATCTCAATTCCAATAATTCTTTACAAAAGGTTTTCAATACAAAATATTTATCGTATTCCCAGAATCATAACACCACAAAATTATGAGGAGCGGTACGATCACGCTTTCGCCTTGCCACGATCTCCTGAAGAACCTGAAAAACATGAAACCACAACTGTAAGCCCGAAAGCTTAGTGAGATACCCCCAAAATACCAACCACAAATACCATACACGCATAACATGCCATAACATATCCGATCATAGAACAGTCATGCTCTCCGCGTCTACTGTGTGACTGGTCCGCCGCACCGGCCAACAGTCCACCTGGTCCACCCTCTGAGTCTATCCGCATACATCGAGTGTACAGTGTGATTGGTCCGCCCGTTCCCGGGCCTTCAATCCACCTGGTCCACTCTCTGAGTCTACAGTATGACTGGTCCGCCCGCATCGGGCCTTCAGTCTGTCTGGTCCACTCTCCGAGCCTTCGGCACGTCTGGTCCGCCCCTACCGGGACCTACAGCCTATCCGGACCGCTCGCTGGGCCTACGGGACAACCAGTCCGCCCTGGGTATCTTGGCCTACTGCACACAGCAGGACCCGCCTCAACCCCACTCTAATCCAAACATCCATGTGCACATATACATACAATCATCTAACAATTCACAGATAACAAGCAGATCAACATATCACATAACATGCCACTATCCTAACCAGGATACCGACCTAACAGGTCACTAACATAGCATCTCCCTATCTCTCTGGATACCGATCTCAATCAGGTCTCTAGCATATACCATCCTAACTCACAGGATGCAAACATGATAAAGCAGTAACATAATAACAACCACCCGGATCTCAATCCGATAAGGGCCGGCCTTGGTGCCTTAGACCCCGTTGATATAGTGAGGATAACTCACCTCGAAGCTGCCGACTGAACAGATAGCTCAAGCTGCTCCGATCACTGATACGATCTCCACCTCTGGACAGCCACCAATGCACTGAACTCAAACAATAATCAACAATTACCAAAATACCCCTGGAACCACTGGTCAACCCTTGGACAAGACAAGGTCAAAGTCAACTCCTGACTGACCCTACTCGCCGAGTCAACCCTATGACTCGCCGAGTTCCCATACTCAGACTTCACTCCATCCGCGACCTAACTCGCCGAGTCACCCCGGGACTCGCCGAGTCCAACAACTCAGAGTCCACTCGCACACAACTCACCGAGCCATCCCTTGGCTCACCGATTCTCGACTCAACCAGAGAATATCGGAACTCTTCGACAAGACTCGCCGAGTCCAAGAACAGACTCGTCGAGTCCAAGGCTATCATCAACCTACTCGCCGAGTTGTTCATACAACTCGCCGAGTTACAGGCTATCTTCATCCGACTCGCCGAGTTGTTCTTCCAACTCGTCGAGTCCCAGCTCATCTGCAAGCAACTCGCCGAGTTCACCCATGTGACTCGCCGAGTACCACCGATCTGAATCCTTTCAGAAGCATTCCAGACCATGCAAATGATCCAAAGCATAGATCTAAGCTTATACAACTCATCCATCACGTAAAGTGGCAAACTTTACGTGAATCCCAAGAGATCTAGGCCTTAATCACTTATAACTAGGGTTTGGGACTTGCAAGCTTTACTAAACACACCAACACAGGGACTTTCATGCTCTCTGATTCTCCTCCCTTCCAGATCTGAGGTAGCAACCTCAGATCTACCCTCTAGACCTCCATTTACACCCTTAAACATGATCCCACAAACCCCAAAAATGAAGAAACAACATACAATCAGTCCAAGAACGAGATATTACCTCCAATGGACGCCCCCAACTGCAATGAAGTTGATTCCAAGCAAAGCCCCTTGCCCCAAGCCTTCAATTCCCACAAATTCCTTTAAAGATTACTTCTCCAAGCTTCAATCCACTCAACAATGGAGCTCCTCTGCGATTTAGGGTTTCTAGCACTCAAGAGGGAAGTAAAGAGGCTGGGGAAGGAACATAATGTTCCTTATATAGGGCTCAACCCCGAGAATTAGGGTTTTCTCCACCCAGCGCCTACTCGCCGAGTCCATCTCATCGACTCGCCGAGTCGGCTACTTAACACGCGGTCAAGCCGCGACTCTACTCGTCGAGTCCATCCATGGACTCGCCGAGTCACTCTTTCCCAATTAACACTTTTGGCCCTTCAACTCTACTCTCGCTATTTCGGGATGTTACAACTGATCAAGTGCCAAAGGAAAGGATCATGTACAAGGGGGTTTGGAGCACCTAGAATGAGTTTGGAGCACTTGGAAGAGGTTTGGAGGACTTGGAAGGGATATGGAGCAACAAAGGGTCCTTGTTGCACCACATGATGAAGAGATGGGTCCAGAGGGATGCTCTTGGGCCATCTTGTTCTCCTCTTGTGCCATCTTGTTTTCCTGTTGAGGCATGCATGGCCTTGTTGGGTTGTGCATGTGCATGTTGCTCCAAGATTGATGTTGTGAGCCATACTTGATGCTTATGCGCCATGTAGATCCCTGTTGCGCCAACTAGGGTTGCTGTTGCGCCATGAAAAAGCTATTGCGCCATCATGGACCATCTTAGTACATGATGCGCCATATTGATTCCTTTGTTGTGCCATGTTCATCTAAGTATGCCTAGAAGATGATAATGCTTAAGAATGTTCCAGAAGACGTTGCACGTACGGCCAATTGTGATTGATCATCAGACAAAGGAACTGATCAAGTGCTAAAGGAAAGGATCATGTACAAGGGGGTTTGGAGCACCTGGAATGAGTTTGGAGCACTTGGAAGAGGTTTGTAGGACTTGGAAGGGATATGGAGCAACAAAGGGTCCTTGTTGCACCACATAATGAAGAGATGGGTCAAGAGGGATGCTCTTGGGCCATCTTGTTCTCCTCTTGCGCCATCTTGTTTTCCTGTTGAGGCATGCATGGCCTTGTTGAGTTGTGCATGTGCATGTTGCCCCAAGATTGATGTTGTGAGCCATACTTGATGCACATGCGCCATTTAGATCCCTGTTACGCCAACTAGGGTTGTTGTTGCGCCATGAAAAAGCTATTGCACCATCATTGACCATCTTAGTACATGATGCGCCATATTCATTCCTTTGTTGTGCCACGTTCATCTAAGTATGCCTAGAAGATTACAATGCTCAAGAATGTTCAGAAGATGTTGCATGGCCGATTGTGATTGGTTAACACCCTTCATAGGCCTATGGGCCTTTGGGCTTGGCCCATTAGGGTTTTAGGTTTGATCCCTCAAGTATAAATACGGATGCATGCTAGGTCATTTAGTATCTTGAATTCTAGAGTGATAGGCGAATCTCTGTTTAATTGTATTTGTAACCTCTGTGTTGTGAGCTCTGAAATAAAGAATACTCCCCTCCTGCCTGTGGATGTAGGTGACCTTGACCGAAACGCGTAAATACCGTGTCTTGTGTGTTTTTAGTTTTGTTAGTTATCTGCTTTACTTCCTAACAATACTAAACCCTATGGGTTTATGACTTCCTTGCTACACGTATGGGTCTTATGCTTTCAGTACTATGGGTCCATACTAGCTTCCACACCTACCCGTATTTACCTCAATGGATCATCACAAACTACCCCCAAAAACCCAACAACTAGGATACGAATACATCCTATACTCACTATCTCGATAGTGGCTAATCATCCCTCTACTGACCTACTACACCTACACTCGCTCATGAAACTTTCACCAACTCTATAGCCGCTTATGCATGCTTGATGTCAAAACATTACTTCACCTAATTTTCCCTACTATCTAACTAGCTATTCGACTAAAGGCAGTGTACCTTTTTGCAAATAGTATAGCACAAACAATCGGGTATTGAACACAGGGAACGGTTTTAATTAACTAATCTATATACTAAGAATTAATCTAAATCAAGTAAAAGTTGATTCGGTTTTTATTTGATTTTACAAGTTCAGACGAACTTAAGCACCTAACTATCAAATTTAATCAATTACTAAAAACACTTCTGTTTAGTTCGAATCCACTTCTCCTCCATTGTTAGCTACCAATTATGGATTATTAACGTTGGTTACCAAATATTATATTATTAGTAATTTGAGTCCAAATTTTCTGATGTTCACTAATTCATGTTAAACTATGTATGGTCACACACAATCAACACATAATCAGTTTTGAATTATGAAATTGGCTATGTAAGATTTATTAAATAAACACAATTATGGTCATAATTTATGTTCTTCATCACAGCTAAATCTAATTACTTCAACTACTAATCTAAGATTGGGTTGATCCTAGATCTAGCATTCAATGTTATGTTATGTTATGATATGATAAGTGTATGAGAGTTGCATGCTATTATGGCTAAGGACCTATGAAGTCAAAGTCAAACTTCCTGACTGACTCTACTCACCGAGTCAACCCGCTGACTCGTCGAGTCCCTATGCTCCGAAAACTCTTAGAACACGACTCAACTCGCCAAGTCACCCCAAGACTCGTCGAGTCCAACGATCATCGAGTCCCATCCTGCTCAACTCACCGAGTCGTCCCTCGACTCACCGATTCACGACTTAACCAGAAAAGGTTAGGGTTCCACAACCAGACTCGCTGAGTCCAAGCAAAGACTCGCCGAGTTCCAGACAATCTTCAACAGACCCGCCGAGTTGTTCTTCCAACTCGCCGAGTCCATGCACATACTCATACAACTCGTCGAGTGCACCCATGTGACTCACCGAGTCTCTTCGGTTCTCATTCCAAATAGAGGCTTTTCAAGCCATGTAGGGACTCCAATCCATAAATCCATTCCTCTACAGCCTAACCCTCACATAAAGTTGCACACTTTACGTGATAGCAAGGAGATATAAGCCCAAAACACTTCTAGGGCTAGGGTTAAAGACAAAGGGCTTCACCAATGGCTCCTAGGCAGGAACTTTATGATTTTCTGGACCATCTCAAGTCCAGATCTGAGGTAGCAACCTCATATCCAACCTCCAAACCCGAAATAACTCTAGAAATGCCCCAAAACTCAAGCAACAAAGGATCTAGACTCAAAGGAGCTTAAGCAATAGATTATTACCTCAAATGAAAGCCCCCACTGAAGTAGACCTCGGATCTATACCACTCCCTTGCTGTAATCCCTTAGTCTTCAAGTTCCCTTTCCAATATTTCCTTTCCCGAAGCTCCAATTTCACTATCAATGGAGTTCCACTCGATTTCTAGGGTTTATAGGCTCTTAAGGGTGGTAAGGAGGCTGAAGAAAGGATGTTATGTTCTTTATATCGGGCACAACCCTCGGGATTAGGGTTTTCTCTTTTCAGCACCAACTCGCCGAGTCCAGCCACCGACTCGCCGAGTTGGTCACTTAACACTTGACCAGAACCGTGACTCGACTCGCCGAGTCTATCCATCAACTCGCTGAGTCGACCTTCCTTATTTACACTAAGAACCCTGAACTTGCACCTCTGAATTCGGGGTGTTACAACTCTCCCCCACTTAAATTAGGCTTCGCCCTCGAAGCCTGCAGCAACACATCCCAGATGATACTCTCACAATACAGCCCCTGGTCTCACCCGACCCAGGTTCCTCCAAATACTGCTATCAAACCCCTATAAATTCCAACTCTTTCTCACAGAGTCACAACCACTGCTTCAAGCCAGCCACCGACTTCTTTCTCTAACAACAACACTTACCAACCAATAATCACTCGACGATACTTCCATTGTTCTAAATCACATAATCACTTGACTCTTACAAACTAGATATCACCCTGAACCAGCAGGTCCTGACCCGGTACCAACTGCTATCCCTTTCCTCGCTTGTCACAACTCTATCGAAATTACTGTTGGGACTTATCTCGCTTCCTTTCCGAATCCAACTCTTTTCTTTCTGTGCTGACCAGAAGACACATCCTTCAGCTCCTGAGCTCTCCTTTGCAATCACATACACATGTTGAACCTGTTGTAACATCCTCGGGCTAGAAAAACCCGACACGCTGACGATACCTCATAACATGCCCATGATGAATTACCGCTACATACATAACCTCCTGATCACAACCATACTGAAAATCCAAGGCTCCATCCTTGCCTCCCTTCCGAACTCCTCTGGTTCTATACCACCGGAAATTCATCCGCAACCTCAACAGACACCCAATCCGGATGTGCTTCCATATCACGGGTACCATCACAGTGCTCAACAACCATAATTGAAATACTCTCAATCATCCATTCTCACTACTGCTTTCACTTCCGTGAACCAACACTCCCTCCCGGAGTTACATACCTTTCCCTTTCCTTATCCAAGGAAATCTACTTGCCAACCTTGCCACTTCAGACAAGTGCCACGGTGCTCACCGGCCACTCTACACTATCCCTTGTAGAGTAATCGCTACTCCATGCATCGTACATGCTCTGAATCTGCTCTAAAGGACTCTCGGGTCCATGCACTGCCTTCCACTATCATGATCAATACCCGGGCCAGACCCACTGCTTGCTACTACATAACAGCATACTCAAATCACTTTCTGCATACAGATCTATCAACATTAACAGAGTCTTCAGCATGACTGGACCACCTTATCAGGCCTTCAGCCAATCTGGACCACTCTCAAAACCTTCAGCATGTCTGGACCGCCCTCCAGGGCCTTCAGTCTGTCTGGACCGTTTTTCGAGCCTTCGGCCTGACTGGTACGCCCACCAGCCTTCGGTCTCCTCGAACCGCTCAAACTATCATACATCATTCCGAACTATTCCTCCTGGGAATCTCTCTCATACATACTGTTCTAGCCCTCTAGGGGTTCCGAACCCTAACTCTATTCCATATACTCAGATCCCGGCCTAATCCTAGGCCTCACAACAACCAATCACCCTTCCCGAAATCCTTGGTCTGTACTCTGCCCCATCGGTCTGTCACTTACTCATACCAGCCCACACTCTTGGCTGACTGAAACAATGTTGGATCCTAAACAGCTAATCAAACTCTAACGCTTATCGACCCTCCTGAGAATTTTCCAGTTCTCCCCACTTAGAGCACTGACTACCAACCACCGGTGACCCAACCGGCATCACTTAAACAACCCTACTCAACATATTCCCCTTATCCATGAACTGATTCCCTCTAAAATGAGCAACCTCCACAAAATCACTCCTCTGACATCGCACGTCTCGAACTCTAAGGGAGTTCGACTCTTTGTTGAACACTTCTCAAATCGCAAATGCTATATCCGGCAACAAGACGATACAACCAAATTCTGACCATCAATCCCTTGGATACTAACCGTTTACAACTCCTTACTACTATCACTTTCAACCAACCCATGAAACACGCGGAACAGCGAATAAAATACAACACCACAAAATAACAAGATAACCAGACAACAACGAAAACATACCCACAACCGCATCTGGCTCTGCTCTGACCTCCTCTGCTATGAGCTGAAAAGCGCGCCCCTGAGCCCTCGGAGGCTCTGCTCCACCCTGGCCCCCGCCAGAAGTCCTCAAAGTGGCCAGTGTTGGAACCTTCAATGGCCTAGAAACAAGTTGTGGATAGTTGGCCCTCATGTGACCAACCTGATGGAACTGATAACAAATCCTCATATCCTGAACCGGGGCTGATTGACGGCAATCCCTCACATAATGCCCTTCTCTCCCACACTTGCGGCACGCACCACCGGTCCTACAAACTCCGGTATGACCCTTCCCACACTTCTCACAAGTGCGGCCGCTCTGACTGCCCAGCCTAGAATCAACGGTCTTGGATCGTTTCGGCGCCGGCTACGACTGCACCGGGGCCTGCCTCTGCTCTCTCAGTTGTAGCTCAATCTCCAACTCACGCCACCGAGCGGCCTCCAGCAACTCTAGTATGGTCTCGCACCTCTGCGTAGACATAAACTGCCTGATATCCCTCTTGAGCATACTCAGATATCAGGCCATCTGAGCCTGCTCCGAAGCAAACTCAGGACAGAACATCACCCTCTCAGTGAAAATCCTGGTGATCTCCGTCACCGACTCTGAATCCTGCTTCAACTCCAAGAACTCCTGATCCAACCTCTCTCTCAACCCGTGGAACATAACGAGTGTTGAACATCTCCCGAAACTGATCCCAAGAAACCGCAGCCCGTTGCGCATCCGAATCTGACCCCGTAGTCAACCTCCACCAATCCTTCACCCCGAGCCTCAACAGGTTCAGATCACACCCCACCCTCTGATCAGCAGGGCATGAACATGTGAAGAAGCATCCCTCCACATCTGACAACCATCGCATAACAACAATCGGGTCCTGAACTCCATCAAAAGTAGGGGCTTTGTATTATCGAAATCCCGATACTGAAAACCTCTACTGGCTCCTCCCCCTGCCGCTGCTACAGCCTTTGTAGCCTCCACGGTAGCCGTCTCTGTAAGAGCTGCATGGTGCTCATCAAAATACTCGACCATGGCGGTCTTCATTGACCCAAACAGTTCCGGCAACTCGGCCCGGAACATAGCAGCAACCTCATCATGCAGGATCTCATGAATCCTAGCATCTAACTCATCTGTGCTCATCTAACTGATAACCTCGGTTGGTGTTGATCTACCCTGACCACCCCCTCCTGCTCCCGATCCTGACCCGGATCCGCTCCCAGCATGCCTCGTAACCAACATACTGAAATTACTGCAAAACATCAGATGCTTCTCACTAACCCGGGAACCAACTCCCAACCCAGCCCTAGGGGTTGTGACTTCCTTGATACGCGTATGGGTCATGTGCTTTGAGTAGCACCTACCCATATTTATATCAAGTATCACCACAACACCCTAATGATGAACATGCATAACAAGCACTCAACCCTCACTACTAGAGGAACACAGGAAATCTCATACATAAAGAAACCCTAGGCTAGCAGGCATCATAAATCAGGCAACTCTATCATGCAATTCATGAAGATCCCTAGCCTAGTACTAGCATGTTGTTCTATCATATCTCATAAACAAATAACTTGTATGGTATTTTGGGTTTACTTACTGGCCCCGGCTGATCGTACCTCCGCGTCCTCCTTTACTCATTTTTGAAAACCATTTTAAACTCTCTTTTGAAACTCTCCTTGATTTGAGACTGGATTCACACGAATGTTCCTCCAATTCACTCAAACCAAGGCTCTGATACCAACTTGTAACGCTCTAAAAATTCCAACCAATTTAAACTTTTCAAAAACCACCCAATTTCATTAAGTTATTACAAAAAGGTTTTCAATATATTTATTATCAGAGTATTCCCAGAACCATATCATAAAACATAAACATGAGGAGCGGTACGATCACGCCTTTGCCTTGCCACGGTCTCCTGAAGTACCTGAAACAATAAACCACAACTGTAAGCCCGAAAGCTTAGTGAGATACCCCCAAAATACCAACCACATATACCATACACATAACATGTCATATCATAACAGAACAGAACACCCATGCACTTCGGGTCTACTGTGTGACTGGTCCGCCACAGCGGGCCTACAGTCCACTAGTCCACCCTCTGAGTCTAGCCATATACATCGAGTCTACAGTGTGATTGGTCCGCCCGCACCAGACCTTCAATCCACCTGGTCCACTCTCTGAGTCTACAGTATGACTGGCCTGCCCGCACCGGGCCTTCAGTCGGCCTGGTCCACTCTCCGAGCCTCGGCACGTCTGGTCCGCCCTCTTGGGGTCTACAGTCTATCCAGACCGCTCGCTGGGCCTTCGGGATAACCGGTCCGCCCTGGGTATGTTGGCCTACAGCACAAAGCAGGACCCGCCTCAACCTAACCCCAGTCCAACAACCATGTGCACATAAACATATAATCATATATCAATTCACAACTAATCAAACCGAACTTAGCAGATCACATACATAGCACATCCCTACCAGGATTCCGACCTGACCGGTCACTAGCATAGCATCATCCTATAAACCAGGATACCGACCCTAACCAGGTCTCTAACATACACCATCCTAACTACCAGGATGCAAACACAACAAAGCAATAACATAACAAACTACCCAGATTTCCATCCGATAAAGGGTCGGCCTTGGTGCCTTAGACCCTATCGATATAGTGAGGATAACTCACCTGCAACTGCCAACTGATATGATAAGACCAAGCTGCTCCGACCACCGACACGATCTCCACGACTAGCCAATACAAAATAACTGAACTCAATAAATACAAATAATTACCAAAATACCCCTGGAAGACAACTGGTCAACTCTTGGTCAAAGTCAAAGTCAAAGTCAAACTTCCTGACTGAGTCAAGTACGCTCTATGCCCAGCCTAGATTCAAGTACGCCGAGCGTACTGACCAAGTTGACTTTTGTTAACTTTTGAGGAATTTGAACAATTGAGTATTAGGTGGATGATGAGAGACTTGTTAAGGGTGAAATGGTATTTTACTCTAGGTGTGGATTAGACTTTACTTGGGCTTAGTATTGTGTGTGTGTGTATGTGTGAATATCTTAATTATTAATTAAGGTTAATTGGTGTATTTAATTAGACGGAGTCTAGTTCCGGTAGTTCGGGTGTGAGTTCTATCAGTCATCAATGACAGGTGAGTCTCCTCACTTATTCTTACCTGTGTAGTAGAATAATTGTATATATGCATGTGATAACCAGTTGGGTCTAAGTGTTATAATTATGTATGTGTTGTTTATATGTGTTGATACTTCAGGTAGTCTCTAGGGTTGCTGATAACCCACTAGGCATGTTGTTTGCCCATTGAGACTTCGGGTAGTCTTCAGGGTTGTTGATAAACCATAGTTATTTTATGTGTTATGTTGTATGTGATATCTTGGGGAACTCACTAAGCTTTGTGCTTATAATTGTTGATTAATGTGTTTCAAGTACTTCAGAGGATCGCTATGTATATTATTTTAATTTATGTTGTATGTGATATTTTGTAACATCCGGATCCCTATGTATATTATTTTATTAATTTATTTTGGAGTTTATGGAAGGACTCGGCGAGTTGGTGCTTAGACTCGCCGAGTAGGGTCGCGAATTCTTGACCGGACTCGGCAAGTTCATGGGTGGACTCGGCGAGTTCATGGGCCGTCATTTGCGGCTATCAGTCCCTTGAGAGAAACCCTAGAGTGCTTGAGCGTTTTGAGAGAGTGAGGGAGCCATTGTTGACCTTTGGGGTGTTGTTTAGCAAGAAGAAGGAGGTTCTAGCCAAGAGGAAGCAAAGGAGGTTGCCATTTTGTGGATTTGGAGCTCAGGCATCATATTTGAGGTAGTAATTTGGCTTCCCTTCTGCTGTTATGATGATCATATGGATTTAGGGTTTCTTGGACCCTTTTATTAGTTAGATTTGATGTCCATTAGTCCCTTTTTGTGATGAGGCTTTAGATCGGGATCCATAGAGGTCCAGAGAGCATTACTCATCCACCTTTATGAAGAACAATGGGGGTATTGACCTTGGGTTATGATATTTGGGGCTAAAATATCATATAGGATCAAGTAGATGATGCATGTGCATCAAGATATAAACTTTACGTGATTATCATGCTTGGGAAGGTCGGATCAATGGACTAATGGAACAGATCTGACCTCAGGAGGTCATTTGGGTTTGTGCATGACATGGACTTGCCGAGTCCAAGAACAGACTCGACGAGTAGGTTTAAGGTTTCCCTGTAAATCACACAGTTCATATTTGGGTGTGTGATTCCCTGGCGTCTTTCCAGAGGAATTGTCAGGTATGCCTGCGAAAAGGCAAGTGGAGTTCCGGATCGATCTGATCCCTGGTGCGGCGCTAATTGCCAAATAAAGGTTGCTTTTAGATTTTTGGACGTTTTATCTAAACTAAACGCTAAAAGTTTGTAGTGTCAAACGGAGTTTTTTGTTTAAAATATAACGTTTTGTCAAACGTTAAAAGATAGAAGCTCCCGCTACGTATCAAACACGTCCTAAGGATCGATGCTACAAGTCCTAGAATGCTATAATTTAACCCACAAAACCAATGTAAAGTTATGATTTAACCCATGCGTAGAAAATTATATGAGAAATTTCTCATCAAAATTGTCATTTAAAAAATTAAATAGATTAATTAGTTATCATCGGTGACTGCTTATATAGATCAACCTCATTTGTCGTTTTTTAGATGTCATATTTTAAAAAAATATATCTTATATGACAATAAATGTTTATTATAGAAATATTTTATTTATATTACATATGGGAAATTTAAAATAAAGCCCTAACATTATGTCGGTTCTTTTTCAAATATATAAATTATAATAAAATTATTAAGAATATAGTTACAAATTAAAGACCATAAAAATATTAAATAAATGTTACGAGTTTTACATTTAATATTAATAATTAAAATAAAATATTACAAAATATTTATTATAATAACTAATTGTTGAAAATTAATAAATAAATAAAAATTGTAGTGTAAGTACAGTTAGCTAGTAAATTAAGATGAATTAATTACACAAAACATATAACTACGAAAAACAGTTATCGAATAACGTTGGTTAATTAAAATAAAATAAAAAAAAAAAATCGTCCTTATTATCAGGGCCGGCCCATGGGCATGGACAAGCTAACCGCCCAAGGCCCCCATTTTATATTTGTTATAGTGTTTATATGGTAATAGTCCATTAGTTTTAAGTATGTTGGACCGATTTTTAAAGCCCAATAATCTCAAAAAGAAAGCGGGAGAAAGTGATACTGAGACGAGGCATGCAATTGCTTCCTACTTCCAATGCGCAACAACTCTTCAGATTTATATGGAAAATCAAAACGACGTTTCTACTCATTCAAGAAGCAACGGTAATCGATTTCTTATATTTTTAATTTCTTATTCAAGATTTCAAGTGATTAATTGAATCAATTTCTTCTCCATTTGATTTTTTTATATTTATGATTTTCTTAGTTTCTCCATAACAACCACCGACTAAGGAACGACACCAGTGAATTGAGTTTGATTGCTTCTCTTTCTCATGATTCGAGAAAACTGAAATCGATTCTTGCCCTTCTTTTCGTTTTCTAGTTTATTTACTGAAACAACACATGTGAATGTGAATGTGATTCTCGATTCTTCCTCTTCTTATTTCAATTTCCAATTTCTTTTTTTTTTAAATAAGATGATGTCGAGAGCACACTATGTGTATGAGAGGATCCGACCTTCTCATTGTGAATATCTATAAGTTCTACTTTCTAGCATTCATGAATAACTGCCTTTTGAATGTGAATTGTAAGTAAGTCTTCTCCAATTCTTTGGAGATGATTTGTTATCTGTCTTTCTTTTAATTACTAGGAAATTGGAATTGGTTTCTTCATTGTATTTTTTTTATCTCTTAGATTCAGTTTTTTTCTTTAGCATGTTTAGTATCTGTTTGTTGTTAGCCTCGTATTATTGAACAGTCTAATTAAACTCAAAGATGATCTATGCATAGTTTTTAAAGTAAATAAATTATGCTGATGTACAAGAAAATGATGAATTGTTTTAAATAAGCAAGAGTATTAAGACTGATATAGCTATACATTTTTCTATAAACATAAAACTAAAGTAGCTTATATAAAGATTGGCTATGCATTAATAAGAGTTGAAGATATTTCTAGACGGTTTTGCTCTTATTGTTGGCTGAAACACAACTGAGATTGAAATCATATTGGGTGTTGTTGTTCAAAGATGGTGTGGAATCTGGAATCATATTTTTCTTTTACAATATAATCTCTTATATTGATTTTAAGACATATATATCCCTATTGGCAATTTTCAATACTAAAGATGTTCTTTATTCTATGTATAATAAGGACCTTTTGTTAGCTTTAAGACAGATTTACCTCTATTATTGACAAATATGATCCCTGTATCTCTTTGACCTTTTATGATATTTTTTTTAATTTACAGGGACCACATCTGTAAGTTCGTGTATTAACCTTTTATGAAAACTGTTTTTTTAAATGCATACTTAAAAGAGTTATTAAAATGAAAGTTTGTTCATAAACTTCAAAGTGAATTGCTATTTTTTCCATTTAGCCAATAGAGAAGAAATAGCACAATATAGCAATGTCCTTTGGTTTGTTTCTCAAATTAGCATCTTACTTTACCTACATCTTTTTAAAACATTTTTCGTATTTAAAATGGTTTATTTTTATAGAAATGTATTTTCAATAGTGTTTTTATTTTTCAATTGTTGTTTCCAAAGGGCCCTATCTTTTTTGTTTTGCCTCGGGTCTCAAATTGTCGTGGACCGGCCCTACTTATTATCCATTCTAATCAAGCGATATCTGTTTTATCACATGTCAATCGTTCATGAATTTTGACACTTGTTATTTTGTCGTATTTTTTAAATAAATAATATTCATTTGTCAATTTTTGTTTTTTTTTTCAAATTTTAAAATTAAACACATACACACAGATATATATATATATATATATATATATATATATATATATATATATATATATATATATATATATATATATAATGTATTAAATATAATGAATGTGGTACTAAATTGCAATAAATACGTTTTTTTTCCTTATTTCGAAATTTTACTTTAAAAAACTCTTAATGTTACACTTTGAAATTTAAATTTTTTTTAAATCTATCCGTGTAGAACACGGGTCTCACACATAGTTTCTAGTAATAAAATAAGTTTATTGGTTAAAGCCTAAATGTAATATTAATAACCTTTTTTTAACTGGCGGAATTTTATTAACCGCTACCTTAAAAGCAAAGGCAGGGCAAAACAAAAAAAAAACAAACAAAACAAAAAGCAAAAAACACAAACGATTACATAATGGAGAAATGGTTACAACTCCAATTAGCCCACGTACAGTTTCCGAATTTTCTCCTATGAACCATAAAACTAAACACCATAGTAACAACGTTGTCCGCCAGCTTGAGGAGGGAACAGCGAATCTTGTTGAAAACGATGTCATTTCTTTCCTTCCAAGTGCTCCATAACAAACCATAATAAATTGCTATAAAAATCTTTCTCATTTTGGGACAATGACCCCAATTAGCTGCATAGTTTATAAATTCTCTCACCAAGTCAAATCTTTGTGAGGGAACACCACACCAAAAATAGATCCAATCCATAACATTTCTAGCGAAATGACAACTAACCAGGAAGTGATCAACCTCATCAAAACCAAAATCACAGAGCAAACAATAGGTACTATTCACCTTAACTCCCATGTACACCAACGCCATAGCAGAAGGGATTCGATTCAGAGAAGCCCTCCATACAAAACAATTAATTTTGAGAGGAACAATAGACAACCAAATGGTGGGGTTAAAAACTTGAGTCAAAGTCTTGACATCTATCAAGTGCCTAAGGTCGTGAACGTAGTAATTTCCATCAGCGGAAAGCTTGGATTTCCATTTATCAACCTACGCTAATATTGAAAAAGAAGAAACAATACCAGAAATAACGTCCAGCTCCGAAACCTCCAAAGGACATCTCAGAATTCTCTTCCAGGCCCACGAGATGTTATTATCAAAAAATCTCTCCGACACAAAACATGATTTATTCTTTTGTAAATCAAAAAGTCGAGGGAAACTGGTATCAAATTAGCCTCCCCCTAACCAACCATCGAACCAAAATAGAGTTCTCTCACCAGAACCAATCTGAATATCAAAAATGGACGAAAGCACAATGTCAATACCATTAAGGTCAGGGATAATAGTCATGATTATGTACCACACCCTAGGAAGGGACTTTTGGCCAACAAACTGACATGTTTCTGATTACCATTGTAAACCCTGCAAATAAATCGCCTCCAAAGGGAATTAACCTCCATTTTGAATCTCCAAAACCATTTTAACAAAAGCGCCAAATTAAAAGCAAAAAGCGACCCGGCTCCAAGACCTCCCTTATTTTTCAGACTAACAACCACTTTCCAGGCTACCCAATTTATACTACTCTTCTCCTTGCTACCCCCCCCCCCCACCACCACCACATACACACACGCATACACACATAATTTTTCTTCAAGAAGACCAAGGATCGATTTCGGGGCTTTAAAGATGGTGAAGTAAAAAAAAAGGAAGGCTACCCAAGACAAATTTGATCAATGTCAATCTCCCTCCGAAGGAAAGAGATTTCGTTTTCCAATCCGACAGTTTAGTCCTAACCCACTCCACAACAAGCTGCCAGTTCCTTTTAAGAGGCATGTTAGCTTCGACAGGAACCCCGAGATATTTGAAAGGAAGGGAAGAGGCATCACAACCAAGAATGAGAGCACATCAGGAAATTTCATTAATGGGAACTCCAATTTCATAGACCTTCGATTTGTGAAATTTCACCTTAAGCCCCGACGAATCATGGAAACACCTCAAAATACGAGCTAAATTAACAAAATTGGAATTTGACCAAATTCCCATAAACATCGAGTCATCAGCATAGGACATATGAGATAACAAAGGTCCGGAATTTGGGATATTGATCCCCTTTAATAAAGACTTCTGACACGTCGTTTTGATAGCAACATTTTGTAACGCCTTGTTCCGAATCGTTTCTTATTTCGGGGAAGTGATCAAAGACCGGTATCAGTAGGCTTAGGACCTTTAAAGAGTTATGATCTGGACTCATTTAGAGGCGGGTGATATATTTGGATCATCCGGGTGCTCGGTTTGTGTTTTGGATCCAAGGGGTATTTCGGTAAAGTGTTAGTTCGGGTTTTATGGAAATTGGATTCTTGTTCGGGAAATTTTATGGCAGTTATGAGTTCATGAAAGCGTAGAGCTTCTTGTTACCTTTTCAAGGATATAAGGATCGTCGAAATCAGATTTATAACAAAAAAGTTATGGCCTTCGGAGTGTTTTAGGGTTTAAGAGGAAACTCTAGTATGTGAGGCGTACATAGGGAGTACGTTGGGCATACTGGTGCGAATGGTAGCACACGAGGCGTAATTTGGTGTATGTTTAGCGTACTGTGAAGGGTGGATCAGGAGTGCGAGGCCTCGTACGTTGGGTGTACGAGGAGTTAGTGGAAACCCTAATTTTGGGTGTTGTACCCTATATAAGCATCTTAAGTCCTTAGGGATGGCCTCTTTACCAACCTCCAAGCCCCCAAAACCCTATAAATCATCCCTTAGCCTCCATTGATGTGCATTTGAGCTCTTGAGGAGAATTTGGTGTTGTTTTGCTCATTTTTAGAGGGATTGAAGAAGGAGGAAGGTTCATAGCTTGGTGGGGAACTTAGAGATCCAGAATCATTCATCACTTTGCAAGCTCCTAGAGTTATCAAGTTCAAATATTGACTTGTTAATGCTAATATCTCTTCTTGTCTTGATTTTCATGCTTTTGGGTCCCTTTTTGGGTTGATTGATGAGTTAGATGTTTGAAGGACTTATTCTTTTGGATCTAAGTTCATTGGGAGTTCCTATGCATAAAGATGCCAAGTTTATGGGGTATTGGGTCTCATGCATGCATTAAGTCATATGTTAAGTCCTTTTAAAGCTTAAGAGTTTCATTTAGCCATGAATGAACGTGAAGTTGATAACTTTACGTGATTATCCAACTCTAGGAAGTCATATCAACATTTTGGGATCAATGTCTTAGTTGATTAAGAAGCAATTTGTTTTTGGGCTAAATGGAGGAGTACGATGTGCGTACAAGTCTGTACGCGTAGCGTACAAGCCCTTAAGCCAGTACGCTTAGCGTACAAGCTGAGTACGCCCTGCATACTCAGTAGGATGGGATTTTGATGTTTGGGCCATCTTTTGGGCTTAGTTGTTTTAGGCCATTGGGGCCATCAAGTTTTGGATTGATATTCATTTGTGGAGGCCCACTATGCGATTTGGTCCTAATTTGGAAAATTGGGCCATGCTTTGGGCCTTGGGTGGCTAATTAGGTTTGGGCCATTAGATTGTTGGATTGGGCCTTGGCCTTGAGTGAAGTTATGGACAGTGTAAAAAGGTATTTTACCCTAGTTCATACTTTTTAGTGTGAGTTGGGATCCTAGTATTTATTCGGATTTTGTCTTGTGATTGATAGCGCGGGGATTCTTGTGGGGCAGCAGCCAGAGATTCTTTCTGTGATATTCAACTGTGCGAGGTGAGTTCCTCACTAATTTTAGCGGGTCGAAGGCACCAATGTCGGCCCCTGGTTTGCTATATAGGGTGCTAGATGTAGGTGTGACTCTTGCATATGTATGTGCTTGTATGCTTCCTGGGCGGGGCCCGATGGTTATTCTGTATGCTAGAATCTGGTTATGCATATATGATTTGTATGTGCGCGGGGCCCGATGATTGTATAGTATGCTATTATCTTTGTGATTTTTGCATGTGTTTAAATGTTTATATGATTATATGGTTATATGTTTAGTGGGCGGGGCTCGTTATATGATTTTGGGCAGGGCCCGTTATACTCAGTGGGCGAGGCCCGTTGTATGAGTTTGGGCGGGGCCCGTTATATTTAGTGGGCAGGGCCCAATATATGAGTTTAGGCGAGGCCCGTTATATGATATTGGGCAAGGCCCATTATATGAGTTTGAGCGGGGCACGTTATACTCAGTGGTCGGGCCCGTTATACTCAGTGGGCGAGGCCCGTTATATGTATGATATGTATGGTATGTGGTATTTTGGGGAACTCACTAAGTTTTGTGCTTACGATTTTCAGTTTATGTATCAAGTACTTCAGTTTTCAAATGGAAGAGCTCGGGAAGGTAGCAGAGCACACACCACATGTTTATGCATTCTGTGATTACTTTGATAACGATGTAGTATTAATAAACTTTGATTACCTTGGTTTATGAAAATGAGATGATGTACTATTTTAGTAATTTAAAAATGAAAGCTTTTTGGGTCTTACTCTTTGGGACGTTACACATTTAGCCCTTCCATGGTGATGATGAAGAGGAAGGGGGATAAAGGATCGCCTTGTCGCACTCCTTTAGTGAAAGGGAATTCTTTTGTAGCGGAACCATTGATGATCACGGAAGCCCTAGAGGATCTAAGGCATCCTCTAATCCAAAGCCTCCATTTATCTCCAAATCTCATCGGCAACATAGTAGAGTCCAAGTAGTTCTAGTTGGTTGAATCAAATGCCTTATCAAAATCGACTTTGAACAGGAAAGATTTGCATTTAGATTTTATAGCCCAAGCGCACACTTCATTGATGATCATGGGACCATCCAAAATATTCTTCCCCTTAATAAAAATAGTTTGAATCTCGTCAATGACCAAACCAATAACCCTCATGTTTCTAGAAGCAAGTGTCGTGGCAATGATCTTATAGACACACCCAATCAGGCTAATTTGACGAAAATCAACAAAAGTAAGAATGTATTTTACTTTTGGTAACAGAGAAATGAAATAGGAGTTTCTACCCCTTAAAAAACAACCAAACTATTCAAAATGTTTTACAAACCTCATAAAATCATCCTTCATAAGGTCTTAGTAACGTTTAAGAAATTTAAAAGTGAATCCATCCAGGCCAGGGGCCTTTTCACTTCCACAACTCCATATAGAATCCTTAATTTCATCAATATCAATAGGCGAATCCAAGTAATCTCTGTCAATGGGGGATAGCACTCTAAAATTGCTATTGATCTAAGGTGGCCGATTTACACAATATTCATGAAATTTTGCTCCAAAGAACCTCCAAGCTTCGAGTTTATGGCATTACAATCGGTTATCCAGGAGCCATTAATCATGAAGCCATGAATATTTTTTCTGCTATTTTTTACTTTAATGGAGTTGTGGAAAAACCTAGAGTTCTCGTCACCATCACTAAGCCATTCGATGTGGGATTTCTGGATCAGATCTAATTTTGCCATGTTTTCCAAGTGTAAAATTTTTTGTTTTCGATCCCTCCTATCAACCCTCTCGCCACCGGTGAGCAATATGCATTCTGCTTCTAATTCCAAGCTATCGACTATCAACTTTTGATTTAAGATCATGAATTGTCTTGTTTTCTTTTTCATATTCGGTGCGCCACCAAGACCTGATGGCCTCCTTAACATGTTTCAATTTGTCTGAAAGGTAATGGTCTAGAACCCCACCATGTATGAAGCTATCCTTAACATGTTTCAATTTGTCTGAAAGGTAACGGTCTAGAACCCAATCACGTATGAAGCTATCCCAAGCTTCTTTAACCACCAAATCCAAACCATCACGGAATAGCCACGAGTTGAAAATTTTAAAAAGTGGATGCATAAAGTTCAAATAACTCGTACGGAGCACAATAAAATAATGATCAGAGTACTCCCTAGGTAGGGCCAAGACAGAAGCAAAAGGAAAAAAACCACAACAAACTTGGACTAACCAAAAACCGGTCCAGTTTGCTTAATTTGCATCTGTCATCACAAAAATAAGTAAATCTCCTTCCTCCCATGCTTAATTCCAGCAACCCTAATTCGGAGAAAAATTTATTAAAAGCAGTCGCAGTTCTAGGACAGAAATTAGAATTGAATCTCTCATCTGGCCTCCTCACCGCATTAAAATCCCCAAAAAGAAGCCAATTGTCTGGCCTAGAGGCGATTAAATTTAAAAGATTCGATCACAACATTTTTTCTCTTTTAGCGATTGAGGAGCATGCATATTAACAATAATTGTTTCATTAGGAATACCATTCCAATACTCGACGATAGCAAGAAAGAACTAGGATTTAATAATGGTGATATCCTGAAAAATGCCCTTGTCCCAAAAACTAATAATTCCACCTGATCTCCTAGTGGATTCCATGAAGTCTAAACCAACATCATTACATCCCCACCGATTGCCAGTATCAACACGGATGACAACTAACTTGGACTCTTGAATACCACAAAACAAAATCTTATTTTCCCTACTTAGCTTCTTCAACCACTCAAATTTATGGGTCACGCACAAACCCCTTATATTTAAAGACATCAGATTCATGGGATGTTTTTTACACCACCTCTATTAAAGGCATCTCGAATCGCTACATTATCTCTATCCAATTGAAATCCCACCTGATTTCCGATCGCCATTGTTTGACTCAGCACGTTAGAAAAGGAAAAACTTTGGTTGTATTTAATAACCTTTAAAACCCCTCTCTCATTATAAGTGGAACAAACTAAAAATAACTTAACTCGAAATTAATGGATCGGATTAAAAATTTTAGTTTGTCTAATTAAATAGATCCAGAGAAACTTACAAAAACAACCACACGATATTATATATATATATATATATATATATATATATATATATATATATATATATATATATATATAATAATCATCATTCCCGAAATGGTTATTTTGGATTTTTGTGATAGATAATTATTTTTTTCTTTTCATTTGCATCAAACATTTTTTTAAAAGGAATAATGACTTAAAAGGGTAATATATTTTTTGATTTGTACACATTTGGTCACTGGGTTTTTTTTCGTCCACATTTACCCCTTCAACTTGTTAAACTGTACACATTCAGTCCTTATGACCGGTTACTCCAGGTTAGCCGAGAAAAATGACTTAATATGGTAATATATTTCTCATTTTGTACGCATTTAGTCTTTAATATTTTTGTACACATTTAGCCCTTAATATATATTTTTTTTCAAAATAAGTCATTTTTGTTTTTGTACTCATTCAGTGCTTATGAATGATTTCTATAGGTTTTTCTCACAACATCTTACGTGGGACAATCATTGATAAAGTGTGTGGATTGTTGATGTTTATGTGTAACATCTCATTTTCACAACCAAAAATTTTCATTTTTAATTAAGGAAAAAATCTCTAATTATAAATCTATTATTAAGAAAAAATGTTTATTCCAAAATACATTTATCGAAAATCAGAGTAATATAAGAAACACATAATTCTCAATATTGTTGATGAGTGTATACAGTCATGTCTTCACCTTCCCACGATCAACGATAGAACCTGAAAACACAAACAACTGGGTAAGCACAAATTTTAGTGAGTTTTTCCCAAAATATTCGATACAACAAACATATTATCATGCATAACGAACCCACACTCATCATATTAGATTACCTTGGCCCAATCCTTCATCGAACTGGAATGCCAACACGCTCATCAGATTAGAATACGTTGGCTCAATTAATCATCGGACTGGAATGCCAACATGCAACAGATCCGATCAGTAATCAGACTGGAATACCCAGGGTTTGTCGACATGCCGCCTTAACCTAACCGCTCTTCTCGAGCCTCACTACCTACAGCTTACAATCGGCCCACACCAGGTATCTTGTCCTACAACATATAGTAGGACCACCTCAACTTATCCCACCACCATATGATTATCCCACGTAAGATGTCGTGAGAAAAATTTTAAGAAATCATTCATAAATACTGAATAAGTACAAAAACAAAAATGACTTATTTTGCAATGAAAAAAATATTAAGAACTAAATGTGTACAAAGTGAGAAATATATTACCCTATTAAGTTATTTTTACCGGCTAACCTGGAGTAACCGGTAATAAGGACTAAATGTGTACAATTTAACAAGTTGGAGGGGTAAATGTGGACGAAAAAAATCAATTACTAAATATGTATAAATCAAAAAAATACATTATTTTTTTTAAGTCGTTATCCTTTTTTAAGACTGCGGACTCATTTTCAAAATTCAAAATAGTTATTTGGAAATATGTAATATCACCTATTTTTCAACCAAAACCCTCATTTTACGCTGTATCATATTTACTTCCTATGTTTTTTATTTTATTATTATTTTTTTGTGTGTGTTAGATTTCATTAAAAATAAGCATTTTCTTAAAAATTTGAATTCGTTCATCGAATATCGGAAATGTTCTGAAATTTCTTTGAATACAATATTTTTTGTCTGAATATGTGCTTTTAATGTGACATAAGTTAGTTCGTAATAACTATGAAATACCTTCGTTTCAAACATGATGGTCATTTGACTCATTTCTAAAACTAAAATGGTTTGATTATTTTATTATATTCTGAATTTTCAGACGGTTATTTTTGTGAATATCCTTATTCGAACCCGCCATCCTTTAAATATAATATTGTTTTTATTTTGTATTTATTTTATTAACATTTAGTTATCTTATCTTATAATTAATAATTGAATATAATCCTTAATTTTGAAGCACTCCCTACTTACTTTTTATTTTGTAAACCTAACCGACTAATTTGATTTCTTGTCTCCCAC
The DNA here is from genome assembly GCF_051521515.1 of Lactuca serriola. NCBI lineage: Eukaryota > Viridiplantae > Streptophyta > Magnoliopsida > Asterales > Asteraceae > Lactuca > Lactuca serriola. The sequence goes on from NC_136416.1 coordinate 78,630,518, forward strand.
ACGAACTAAAAAACCTTAAATTAGACGTTTCTAATTTATTTTTTGAACAACTAATTTGTATTTATAATTGTATTTATTTCAAACTTCAAGCAAAATTTTATGGATTTGTAACAGTTATTGCTAAATAAACCTCCAATATATGGTTTTGTGCGTGTTTGGATCCCAGGTATGCTTCAAAATTTTATTTCCTACTAACCAACTTAATCATATATTAAAATATTATTTTTTTCTCTCATATGCGTAAATAGCCTAGTTTTATATTTTACCAACACATTATTGTCTATAGTTAAAAGTTATTTTATTTCAGATCATAAAAAGTAAGTAAATATTATTATTTTGTATAGTTTGTATATTTTACTTATAATCCACCTTCCATTCTCAAACTATGATTCACCTTCACTTCTCTTATAACCTCTAATAAAACATGTTTCACCACAACACCTATATATTTCTATCAAAACATTTAATAACTCTTTTTGCATTTCATGGGTCTGAATTTTGAAAGATCTTAAAGCATTCAAATCAATCCTCCCTCATTCAATATATAATACCAAAACTTGCAATAATACGTGAAATCCAACACAATAATTATTCAAAAAAACCACAATATATTCAATGACATGTGACTCCACGATGACACACGTTAATAAACAAAATGAATATAATAATGATCATGAACGAAATATTTTCTTGAAAACTCTTTACCTAAATCTCAGTGTCAAAAAGACGAATTGTCACTTTTGAAACAACTGCTCGAGCAAAAGGTATGTAGCTTAAACTATACCTGAAAATATTTTATACCACTTACATTATCAAAAAAAAAAATTTTAAAAAAAAAAGGAGTAAAGAGATTGAATAAAGATGACAAACTTACCAGATGAGTGCACATATCTCACATAGTATGGCAAGGATAGTTAACAACTTACTATGAATCTGCGAATGAAAAAAAAAGGTCAAATCATAAAAAGTCAAAATATCTTTAAATGGATTCAAGTTATTTATTTTGTTACCCCAAGAGCACAAATGAGAGCTAGAACAACGAATCCAATGTAAATAGATGTTGCATAAATACGAACTGGATCAAACATCATTTGTAGTTGTCGTGTAGCTCCCATAAGAAAAACTGTGCTGTTAAATGGTAAAAAGAAAAAAGATTAGACAAATTAAATAGATTAAAAGTGCAATTTTTTTTTATAATATAAAAAGGATTATATATAAATACAAGAAAACATACCTTCCAATAGCCAACAAGTTACCAAAGGTAAACAATACAGCAAACTTAATCGGAATGGCAAACACAATTGTCGACTGCAAAATTACCATTTAGATTTTAGATAGATGATGTTAAATTATGAATAATCATGGCCTTTTTATTCATGCCATTATCAATTTAAGTACTTAATGAAAATTTAGTAACATATATGTCAATCAAGATTCAAGCTTGATGCTTGGTGTTAACTTTCATCATGCCAAACACTTGAAGGATTATGATTTAGTATACTTAAGCATAACCCCAATCCCAATTTTACTTGAGATCAAGAACATCTTTCAAACGCAATCGATAATTCGCATTTTCAAGAAAATAAGGGTTTCCATCATAGAAGCCAAACCCATACTTGATTTTTTTTTTTTTTGTTTTTTGTTGGTATCGAATGATCAAAGTAACTAAATAAAACTCAACAGTATCACATTAAAAACGCCTTTCGAAAAAAACCATATAGTGGGAATGAGATCGTATACAGAAGAGTGTAAATCGAAGTACCAGTAACATACAAAGGAGTCCAGCTAAACAACACGCACCGAAGCCATATAATCTCTGTGTCGAACAAGAAAACAGTGACGTTGTATAAGCTTTTAGGGTTCATCACAGATGATCGTGATTTATGGGAAATTTGCGAAATATTGGGGGAATTGGATAGAGTAATACCTGTGTGGGAGATAAAGAACAGAGACCTTCGGCTTCTTCCAACAGATTGTCTTGTGAGTCGTCATATTCTTCTTCCGCGAACAGAGATTGTGCCTGCTTCCACATTTTTCAGACCTGGATCATTTTATTAATGGCTGCTTTACTCCTTAAACAACTTTCCCAACTGTAATTACAGGGCGTAATCGTAACTTTTGAAATATGAGGGGGTTGTCTGTATATTACAGAATTACAAAAAGAGCAAACTATCGTTTTGGTCCTTGTGGTTTATATCCATCTACAATTTTGATCCAACTTTTGATATGAATAGCCCATATGGTATCCAAAGAATGCACGCACCATGCATCGTTAAATCTAACTATTTGACTATTAAATATTTTAAAATGCCCATACCAAATGAGTAAAAACATAAAATGAAAGAACTGGTCATGTAAAAACTCCAAACTCAAACCTAAGAACCCTAAAAGGTCGTCCCTACTATCATTTGAACCTGACGTCTTCATCACTGAAGCCACCACCACCTTCACCTCCATTATCATTTCCCTCACCGTCGTCACATCCACGACCCAAAGGCTTGGTAGGGTTAGTTAAGTCTTGCTGGTTCGGTGGGCATTTATGTTAGGCTGCGAGTGTTGTTATTGGTTAGCGGATCGGAGGTAAGCCTGAGTGTTGTTCGTAGTTAGCGGATCGGGGGTAAGCTCGAGTATTGTTATTGGTTAGCGGATCAGGAGTAAGTCTGAGTGTTGTTATTGGTTAGGGGATCGGGGTTAAGCCCGAGTGTTGTTAGTATTAGCAGAGTTGTTCGAGCCGAGTGAATACTTGGTCTAGTTTAGTATGTGATTGATTGTTTTTTTTTTTAGTTTTGTCGGCATGTTTATGCAGGGTTAGCAATAACGACATTCGGTCGTGGGTTTCATGCTTTATCTTTCTTGTATGGTGGTATCTGGCCGGGAAGATCTCGATTCGATCAAATCTATAGATTTTTGGTCAGTATAGTTGATTTGGAGGTTGGTTAGCCTCATCTTCTAGGCTTTTCTAGAATTTACGTTGGTGCGTCGGTATGCAAGGTTGTCGGCTATGGCATGGGTGGTGGTTTCTTTCTTTGGCTTTTCAATGGGCGGTGCAAGGTCAGGAGGTCTTGGTTGGGTCAGGTCTGCAATTATTGGGTAGCATGGGTGACAATTGGGATGGCTCGGTTTACCTGGAGGTTGTCTAATACTTCGGAATCTACATGTTATGAATAAGGAAGTGGGTCCTTATCGTCATGGTTTAAGGAGGTTGTGTGAAGATGTTTTCATCAGATTGCATGGTTTCACAAATTTAAGGTTGGCAAAATTGTCGGGAAATGATCGACTATTTAAAAGATGTTACAATAGAGGTGATTCAGAACTTGGAGTCTCTACTTAGATTGGCTTATGAGCTTGGGATGGAACCATTGTTGGCTATGGTTGCAAATGTTGGCATTCAAATGATCTCAACCCGCATTGAGGGAGTAGAGTTTGGAGAATCCACAAGGAATTTGAAGAGTGTGCGGAAGTGGAAGCGAGAACTGATTTCAAGGACAAAATCGAATTTAAGTGGGGGGTAATTGTAACATTGAGTTTCCAAATCGAATCGGTTTAGGGTATCAAGGAGTGAAGTGCATGGTTTTAGGGTAAAATCGGGTGTCATGATGTGACAGGTTGAAATTGAAATGTGTATCCAAGGGGGCTTGTCACAACATGACAATAGAATGGTCACGTTGGGAGAGTGGTTGCAGCCCAAGCCCACGAATTTTAGGGTTCTCTTCATATTTAAGGAACTTATCTCATGACCTAGGGTATTCTCTTCAGCCTCCACTCAGTTTAAACGAAACCCTAGCCCTATTTATGAGTTCTTGAGCTTTTGGTGGTGACTTGGTGACCATTGAATTTTGACCAGTTTGACCCTAAGCCAATCTTGAAGGGTTTTGGGCTGATAAATAAGAATCTACCATGTTTTGGTGCTAGTAAGTTCGTGGCATCAATCAGGGCGTATCGCGGTGTTTTTGGGTTCTCCAATTCAGGTGAGTTTCCTCACTATACCTGTGGGTCGAAGGCACCAATGTCGGCCCACTAGATTTGATTATGTATCCTTGTGTACAGGATGTTGTTGTGTTGTAGTGATATATATATATATATATATATATATATATATATGTGTGTGTGTGTGTGTGTGTGTGTGTGTTTTAGTCAAAAATCGATTAAGTAGAATCAACCAAATTGTATGAGGGGATGTGATGTGTAACAATTGGTAAAAAAAAAAAAAAAATAGGAACGATCGTACGATGCTATCTTTTGATTATTAAGCAATATGAGTATTTTATTAAGAATGGTTGAAGGAATTTAACCTCTTTTATTTAAATAAGTTACTGTGAAATATAAAACAAGTAGCTATTGATAAATTTCGTTATGATGTATGGCTACGAACCATCACCGGTTTGTGAAATTAGCATATAACATCATTTGAACGCAACAAACTTAATTTTTGTAACAACATGTATCTAGTTGATAATTAAGTTAGGTTCTATGTAAAACGTGTGCTTAATAGTTGTGTAGGATCTAAATTCGACAAATATACGAACCAAAGTGACAAAACGTGTTTAACGATATGGTTAACTGGTTAAATGTCACGAAATTATACATTGGTCAATAAATTTTATATTTAAATAAATTAAAATATAAAATGAATTATTATAAGGTATAATTAAAATGTATCCAAGTGTTTTTGAATAAAAAGAATAAAACATAAACATTAAAGTTCAAATACACAAAAACTACATTGTTATTTTATACTAAGTATACATGTATGTATTTATACATATGTATTATTATCTAGTGAATAACTAGTTATGGGTCATTACCTAAAGTGATTTCATGTAAGGAATATGATTTCTAAATCAATTAAGATAAGAGAATTGGTGGAGATAAGTGCCAACTTAACTAATAAGTGCTTAATCACTTAAGACATTTTACTAAGAATGCTTATTAATCCCTCTTCTAATTTTCAAGATTAAGACCTTCCCTCTCCTTAAATAGAACTCCTAACTAACTAAATAACTAGTAGTTAGTTAGTTAACTAACTCTATCTCTAAGCAACCACCCAAGCAAGTGGCTAGACAAGATCACATCACTTAAACTCACATCCCATCACAAGCTAGTCTAGGTTTTGTCCCCTTATCCTCTTCCACCCTTTCCTCCTTCATAACCACGAAATTTCCTCTTCATTTTACCCTCATTTGACCAGCCAATACTCCAAGTAATTACTCTCAACCTTCATCTCATTTTCAAGCACAAGAACTTCCTTCCAAAGCCATCAAAACCATGAACTAAAGGGTTGCTGTCCCTTTTGTGTTTCAGCCACCATTTCACCCATCTACACCTTCCTTTTGCTTGATATTTTTACCACCAAATACCCCTGGAAGTTACTTGTTTTGATACTCAAAATTATTGATTCAAAACAGTGAGTAAACTACCCTTTTTCTTGCACTTTTGCTGTGAAATTTTCGTGACAGCAACATAGCCAAAAGAGTGGCTGTTTTGGAGCATCAAACCAACAACCAAAAGTTCATCTTCAACTTTCCATTCTTCAAGTATTCACATAAGGTGAGTTCATACCCCTACATTTTCATGTTTTATTCAAGTTTTAAGGGGGGGAATACAAGTTAGAACACTAAACATAACTCAAATTTAAATGACAGCTTTCTACAGAAAAGTTGAGTCCTGTTCACGGACTGTTTTGACCATCTTAAACTTAATATCTTTCAAAACTGTACAATATGCAAATAGTTCAAGTTTATACCTTTCTAATGACTACTCGCACACGTTCATACGATTTTTCTACAATTTATGGCGATTTTTATAAAACTGCCTGTCATTTCAGAAGTGATTTCGGACCAGTCTGTGAAGATGTTCATTTTCACACTAGTTTGAGACCACTAAAAATCATAATAAAAATTAGGAGCAAAGTAGACTTATTTTATAAACTCTCAGAGGTGACGGATTCAGTTTTTGACTTACGATGATTTTTCTATGAGTTTTCTAAAAACAGGGACAGTAAAGGGTAAAACTGTCAAAAGTGGTTTATAGATTTATTAACACCTTCTAACATTTTTGAGTAATGTTTATACATTAAGGAAGTTAAAACACAATCATTTAAATATGTTTAATGACCATTTTTACAAAAGTAATAAGTACAAAAAGGTCTTTAGTATCAAACTTAAGGATTATTTCATGCAAAGTTTCTAATAAAAACGTAAGAATATGAACAACAATTACGAAACATGCCAAATCATCCTTTAAAACTTATACATATATATAACCATATACATATATATGTTTTGTTTACAAACTTGTCTTCTACATCAAAAATTTAACTTTACTCGTTTTTATCAAATGAATCACTTGTGATTTATTACTACTATGTGAAAACTCTTGTCATACTTCGCATGCACTAGATTTATACAAAGTATTTAGAAATTCCAAAGTATTCTTCGTTGCTAAACCGTTTTATACATTCTAAAAACTTATGATTTATGCTTTGTCAAACATTGTGAAAAAGGATAAACTTTGCATACAAAACTACTACCTTATTACGGACTTAGTTGAGAATCCATGAGTCGTGTATATCTTCAAACGTTACTTTCTTTATTAGAAAATAATGCTACAAGTCCTGTCTATAACCAGAGTCTCCCGTTCGGAGAACGTGTCAAATGTGTATAGATCTATACGGGAAGTCATGATCCCGCGCCCTGACTGTTAGCTACAGTCCGTCTTTTGGGGTGACAGTTGTCATAACGCTACGACGCCTGAAGAACGTCGCTACAGGCATATTATGTTTAGTATGGTTATAAAACTCATCGGATATACAATTATTATGGTATTATGCTTTTATGAAAGAGTAGCTATTAAAACTATTCTTCATCTAACAAATGCGATCTTCGTATAGCTTTATTATATAAAACTATGCCACACCTTTCGAGCACGTCGATTGCTTGCGATTTTCGGTCTTAGAGACTGCCAGTTATGTCAGGAAAATAAGGGTTTTTCCTGTATACAAACCAAACAACTAATAGGAAAATAAGGGATTTTCTCGGTACAATTAGTTGCAACTTATAACACGAACATTCATATGCATTTCATACTTTTATAAGAAAATAAGGGTTTTTCTTGGAAAACACAACAAATCATAACTCCTTACATTTGAAACAGTGCGTTTTCTGGAAAACATACACGAACTTTCGAATGGCGTACACTTTCTCAAAACACTACTTATGAACTCACCAACTTAATTGTTGACACTTTTTCTTTGAAATAACTTGTATTCTCAGGGAACCGCTAAGCAGATTTGGAAATCAACTTTTGGGGATTAACGTGCTGACGTTAATTACTTCTTTTGAAGGATGTTTTTGTATTTATCTTTTGAACAAGTAACGAATACGATTATGTAAACATTTTGGAAACTTTAATATATATGGTGGTGTGTACTTTCCTTTCTATGAACTGTTATGATACTGAATATGACGTCCTCCGCCCCAGAACGTTTCCGCCGTTCGTGGTTTTGGGGTGTGACATGATGTTCGTAGTAAATCAAGTATGAAATGATGATCAAAGTGACACAAGTGAGTTACAAGGAAATCCCTTGATCGTTGATAGGATCTCTAGCATAAAACATTGGGATGTGATAATTATCACCTGCCTTGATGTTTTATTTGATATCAAAAGTTGATTTACTACCTTGATGTTTTATTTGATATCAAAGTTGATTTACAGATATGAATATGTAAATATGAGTACAAGTATCATAGATAAGCTAAATGTATCTGTAGTGTGCTAGTTACATGTGCTATTTATAGTCTAATGTTAATAACAAAAAGTCTGGTAATTTTAGGATCCTCTAGAATCAGCATATGAACTTTATTTGACTTGGTATTCTGGGTCTTTTGCCTAGTTGAGATGACTCTCCATCGAGAATGGGTCATGTGTGGACTCGTTCTGCACATGTGAGAAAAATAAATAGAATATGGTCATTACAAATGTTAGAAATATTAGTGGTAATAGTTAGGATCCCGGGATATATTTAAGGATCACGAGGCTTTAGAAGTATTTAAGGATCCTGAATATGATTCAAGGATCCTGCCCCTAACAATTGCCGCTAAATTATATTTGTGAAATATCGAGTTTAGTTTTCCCGTATTTAAAGGTATAATTTAAAAATAATAAATGAAATATATAAAAATTTTGAATTTTAAATCCTAACTGATAGAATTTATTTGTTCCATAACCATCATTACCCGGTCAAATCAATTTTTCTCTCCTCTGTTACTAAAATAAATAGAGGTTATTGGTTCGAGTTGTTCTTCTTCACACTCTTTAGCTTTCATCTAGGGTTTATCAATCGTATCAGAAGGTATACTTCTTAAATTTTCTTTTCTTTGACCATGGGCAAGAAAATGACTCTATCTCGCAAGAACATCCTCGCTCCTTCTAAGGATGATTTTTTTATCAAAAGATCTTGTCTTATGACGAAATATGTTCTTTTGATGATGATGATATCGAGTTGTTGAAATCTGTCGGAGCTTTTCCCGATGATGTTGTTTTCAAACATTTTAACACAAAGTATCAACCTGATTTTGTTTCTTCTTCTTGGGTCTGCTTCCTTAAATACCCATTTCGAAAGGGAAGAGCTCAGGGTGATCGTATCGCATACACCAGGTTGTTCCGCATTTTTGTTGACTTGTTGTATTTGGATGATTATTGACATACTCTGATTTCACTATGGTTTTACATGAAATGTTTGGCCGATGGTCTTTTAATTAAATAAAAATGTCAATTTTAGCTCTAATTTTTAGGATGTTACAACCATTACCTGAACTCCTACGATTGTGATATGTTATGGTGCAGGCACATGCTCGATCATACGAGGCTCAGGCTGTTGGTTTCCATTAACATCTCCAAGTCCGCTATGAGTTCTCACCATGGCGTTCTAGTGTTCATTGTACCGAGAGGTGAGTTATTATGATAAAGAAGGTTTTAGTTATGTTTAGACACATAATCCTCTTTATCACTCCGAAAAAGTTATATGCCAATTATAATATCGTAACCAAACGTTTAGAAGCTTGAACATATAAAATTTATTTATCCAAGTTATGGTCGACAATAGACCTTTATTTAAGCAATATCATTTTGGCAACCTAAGACATGTTGTAATAGAAATCATTTAGCACGTAACAATAAATAGGCATGTTATCCTAAAGCAAGCTAGTGCTAGTGTCAATTCAAGTATACTACCTAAATAAAAAAGATACTCATCTCACACCCATTTCTTAGCATTCTAAGTTTAAGTCTAGAATTCCTCAAAGTTCATAGTTTGCTTAAACTAATGCTCTAATACCAAATGTGACATCCCTAATTTCTTGGCCAGAAAATACCGTTTTATTTATGCTTATTTTAAAAAAGAGTTTATTTATAAATGCGAAATTTGGCCCATAAAATATATTTACAAAGAAATGTTTTTCATTTATTTATTAAAACTTTGGATGTCATAACTGATACAAGAAACCTAAGCATAAACGTAGTCATTACCGGCCTTACATCATCTAATGGCCTACATTTCCTTTAATCTCTCATCAGATCCAAATATCAAATACCTACGTATCGATACATGTGATACAAAGAAACTAAGTGGGTCAGGTTGGGAAACTTGGTGAGTATATAGGGTTTTCAACCTACAATAATATAGATAGCATGTTTAATTATCAAACAATTAACCCGATTATCATCCCCATTTTCTTAGTTATTCGTCCCTAAGGATCTATCATAAGGGTCATCATAGTCATCATTGCTGACAGTATTGTTTCAGGGATTTCTCTACAATAAATTTTAGTAGGTTTCTTTCTATCTTCATTCTAAAGGATATATCCTAAGGATCATATTAATCATCATTATTGATAGTACTATTTCATGGATTTCTCTGCAATACATGTCAGTAGAAAGTAGAGTACATCAAAAGGACACAAAGTCATCACCTACATGCTATAAACTGCAAATGTTCCATGGGAATGTCTTGAATGGTCTAGTGGTCGTCACCTATACTATGTTAGATGACTGCATCATTATTACACTAGTATCATTCCTACATCATTAGTATATAGTACCATTTCTACATCGTTAGTACACTAATACTATTAAATTTGTGTCATGCTATTGTTAGTTTCATCATTCATCGTACTATGGCATCTTATCAGTTTAATCTCTCATCATACTATGTCATCTTAACTCTCATCATACTATGCCATCTTATCATTCTAATCTCTCATTATCCTTCATCACCCAATGTATTATATTCATGAAAATACATATACGACATAGGTCATATAAAATTTATCTTTATAATGTTTCTTCTAACACATAACATCTTTGCACATGAGCACATATAACATTTAATTATCTAAATACTTCATATCTATGTGTAATATGAAAATAACTATGTACTTGCCTGTTAAAAGTGGGTAACTAAGAAGTCAGGCAACACTTCGCTTCAGTACTTAGTTTTTCCTTTGGTGTGACCTAGGTTCGTATCACTAAGTTTTAGTCTCATATTTCTAGTGACTAATGATAGTCTAGATTTATGACATCCCCAATTTTCAAGGTCTGAAGAGACCTTTTTATTTATGCCCGTTTTAAATCAGAGTGCTCTTTATAAATGCGGAATTGGTCCCATAAAAAGTATTTTCGAAAAAAAATGTTTATCATTGATTAATAAACTTGGGATTTCGTAACCAGTACAAAAGATAAGCATAAACATTACTGGCCTTACATTAACTTATTGTACTAAAGGCCTAAACTCCTCGACTCAATCGTGTAACACCCATAAAATTCAAGCCAGTTTAAAACATTTAACCCATTCAAAAACCATTAAGTTATACAACTTGTTTCAAAATAGTTTAAACATCAGAGTGTTCCCAGAACCAAATCACAAAATCATGAATATGAGGAGCGGTACAATCACGCATTTGCCTTGCCACGATCTCCTGATGTACCTGAAACAATAAACTAAAACTGTAAGCCCGAAAGCTTAGTGAGTTTCCCCCAAAATACCAACCACATACAATCATTATCATATCATATCATATCACAATACAGAACAACCATGCCTCTCCAGTCTGCAGTGTGACTGGTCCGCCCTCAACAGGCCTTCGGTCCACCTGGTCCACTCTCTGAGTCTACAGTATGACTGGACCGCCCGCACCGGGCCCTCAGTCTATCTGGATCGGTATGACTGGACCACCATACGGGTCTACAATCTATCCGGACCACTCGTAGGGTATGTTGGCCTTCAGCACAAAGCAGGACCGCCTCAACCCAACATCAAGCAAATAACCATGTGCACATATAGCAGGTAATCACATAACAATCCATAGACAAACAAATCGATCTAGCAGATCGTAAAGCATAGCAACATCCTAACCAGGATACTGACCTAACCGACCACTAACATAGCATCATCTTATATACCAGGATACCGACCTAAGCCAGGTCACTAACATAATACTGTCCTAATTACCAGGACGCCGATCTAAACAGATCAACAAGCACATCAAACAGTACACATACAGATATCAGATATAACTATATTACAGATCATCGATCATAGTAATCTCTCATAACCAAAACACCGACCTAACCAGGTCACTAACATACCAATCCTAATGGATTATAAGAGCATGACAACATACTGTCTATCAGGATACTGATCTAACATATCATAACCACATGTAGCATACTGTAACCATGATAACAACTAAAAGGGCCGACATTGGTGCCTTAGACCCTATTGATATAGTGAGGATAACTCACCTGCAATTGTCGACTGAAGAGATAAGACCGAGCTGCTCCGACCACCGACACGAACTTCACCATAGAACACTACCAAAGAACCAATTCCATAAATACCAAAATTACGAAAATACCCTCGGAAGTCAAACTGGTCGACTCTTGGTCAAAGTCAAGGTCCTCAGTCAAAGTCAACATTCCGATTGACTCTACTCGCCGAGTCACCCCATGACTCGTCGAGTTCAACAATCTCTGAGTCTCATCCTGACCAACTCGCTGAATCACCACCCAACTCACTGCTCTGAGTCTTAACCAGAAAAGGTTGAAGGTTCTGCTTATGACTCACCAAGTCCAAGAACAAACTCGTTGAGTCCACGACAATCTTCATCAGACTCGCTGAGTTGTTCTTCAACTCGCTGAGTCCAAGCTCATCATCATACGACTCGCCGACTCACCTATGTGACTCGCCGAGTTACTATGCGACTCAAGCCTAAAACCCTGGCCCAACTCGCTGAGTCATCTCCCAGACTCGCCGAGTTCATACATGGATGTCCAAAATCGAGAGATTCAGAGCTACTCCTTTGCTCCAAATAATAGATCTGGGTCTCTAGAGTCCATTGGCAACATAAAGTTGTTACCTTTACGCGCTTCATGCCCCATTACTCCAAAAACCAAGCTAGAAAGGAACTTAACTCATGGGGAATGGCTTTTCATAACAACTAGAAAGGCTTTCTGCATCAATGATCCACATAGAACTCAGATCTGGAGTTTCAACTCCAACTCTAACTCATGCACCAAGATCTCATCAATATTTCTCCAACCAAACCCTAAAACTCCATGAAAATGGAACTAGAAAGGAGAAGGCCAAGGATAACGATTCCTTACATCCAAAATGACCTCCCACTGAAGTATAATCCGGATCTCTTCAAGTCTCCTTGATCCAAGCTTCTTGATCTACAATATCCCTTCACAAATCACACCAATTTGCTTCCAAGGCTTCTCAGAAACGAAATTAGGGTTTCTGGATCTCAAAGGGGGCTAAGGGGGCTGAAGGGAGGACATTAAGTCCTTTAAATAGGGTGCAAACCCGAAGATTACTCGCCGAGTCCCTTCCTTTGTTTTCATATAGCACCCTTCAACTTCTTGCTTCTGAACTTGGGATGTTACAAATTGATTGTACCGTCATATTGTTTCTTGTGATACAAAGAAACTGAGAGGTTCAGGTTGGGAAACCTCATGAGCACATAAGGTTTCCAACCCATAATACTGTAATTATATATTTTTCACAATAAACAAATAATCTCAATTACCCATTCCCATTACCCTTACTCTCTAATCCCTAATGATAGTCTCAAGAGACCTACCCTAAAGGTTCTTAATGAGTAGACAATATTGCTTTGGGGAATCCATATCAATACATGTAAACAAGGCAACCTTAAGGGGTATATCGTACCCGAATGAACAAGTTTCATTTTTCCCTAAAAAGTATGACCATTAACACCTATAGTTGGCAAACCTGCTAATGTTCCACCATACTACCTATAATAGTCAATGGTTGTCATATATACTTTGTTAGATGACTGGTCTCGGTAATACAATGTGTGACCTTTCACCATTATTTTATTTTCCCAAAAACCCTTTATTACCCAACCCATTATTTTATCTTTCCCAAAACCCTTCACTACCCAATGAGTATGTGATACCATAATTTATATAAATAAAATCATATCATATTATGGCATAAATATCAAGTACACAGATAGTAAGCACATATAACATTTAATATATATTTCATATATATGTGTAAGCTGAAAGTAATTATGTACTCACCTGATAAAGTGGATGATTGGTGATTTCGGCAGAGCTTCGCCTAACACCTTGACTTTTCCCCTTGATGTAACCTAGGTATTATTATTACCAAGTCTCGGTCTGTTATTCCTTATGAAAAATGATAGTCTAGAGTCCTTAACAATCCCAATGTCTACATCAAGATCTATCAAGTAAGGAATCATATCGAAGGGAGGGCTTGTTTGGTATACAAAGTATACTATTTGGAAATCCCACTTTAAACACCTCACTAAATCCAATCTAGAGATCACTCCCATAAGTAGATCAATCAGTATAATGACCTTTGAATCGCTGATAAATCTTAATTATTGGTTCATAATAACAACTATGATTATAATTATAAGTTACACTTAAAGCGGAATAAGTGTAGCTCAACTTACATAGTATTCTGATGAAAACCGAGAATTATGTGGCCAAAACTCTGACCTGGAATCTTCTAATCGCTGACTATCAGACACCACAAGGCCTCGCTAAAGTAACTAGGAACTAAGGAGTAAAAGACTAGAGATACGAGAGAAATTCCAGAGAGGATCTAAAGGAATGGGGTGTCGGGTGGCGATGAGGCCGTATTACATAGTGCCAGTAGGGTGTTTAGTGAGCGCCACGATGACGAATCTCTCTCCATGCTTACCGTGGACTTCTCTAATGCCTTTAACCTTGTCAATAGATCCACATTACTTCAAGAGGTCAGCTAGAGGTGTCCTTCTATATCCTTGTGAGTAGAATTCCTATATGGTCAAGTATCAAGGTTGTATCTAGGCAACACACATATTTGGTCCACTACTGGGGTTCAACAAGGAGACCCCTTTGGGCCACTTATCTTTGCCCTTGTGTTGCACCCACTCTTGCATAGTATTAGAGACAATTGCAAGCTTCTTCTCCATGCATGGTACCTTGATGATGGCACGCTTATTGGAGATTCGGAGGAGGTGGCCAAAGCATTGGACATCATTACGGTGATTGCCCCAAAATTGGGCATTTAGCTAAATATCAAGAAAACCAAGCTCTTTTGGCCCTCGTGTGATGGTAGGAAGCTACGTGAGGAGCTATTCCCGGCTGGCATCGGGAGGCCGCCATTGGGGGCGAAACTTCTTGGGGGAGCTATTAGTAGAGATTCTAGTTTCATTAGCAGCTTAGCCATAAAGAGAGCCAAAAATGTTGTGAAATTGACGTGCCTTCTTCCACAATTGTCTGAACCCCAATGTGAGCTCCATTTGATTCGGTATTATATGGGTATTGCTAAGCTTTTCTTTGGGCTGAGGACGTGCCAACCCTTTCACATGGAGGAGGCGGAAATATTCTTTGACAATGGGTTGCGCGGGGCGATTGAAGACATTGTGGTTTGTGGCGGCCCTTTCTTTGGCGACATACAGTTGCGAATTGTTTCCATACCCATTAGGTTTGAAGGTTTAGGTTTATACTCGGCAGTAGAGGCTACATCATACGCTTTTCTTGCCTCGAGGGCCCAATCTTAGGTATTGCAAGTCCACATCTTACGAGATAGCGACATATATGGTATGGATTCTGATTATGATTGTGCATTGGCTTCTCTTCGTAACAAGCTTCCGGATTTTGACCTTAGCAATTTTACTACTAAAGACACCCCCCCTAAAACCCAGAATACATCGGCGAGTGCCCTTTTTCGTAAAATTTTTCAATATATGGAAGTGCATCTCGACATGACGGCTCGACAGAAAGCGGGTTTCCAGTGCTTATGTGCACCACATGCTCAATATTTTCTTTTAGCTATCCCTATAAATGGGTTTGGCCAACATATGTCTCTTGTGGAGTATCTTACTATCCTCAGATATCGACTAATGATTCCAATATTCCCAGTTGGCGAGATATGTCCAGTGTGTCGCAAGGCATGTTTGGACTCTTTTGGAGAGCATGCAGTTCACGGTATATGAAGTGAATTAAGAGCATTGGTTTAACATGCAAAATTAAAGAACACACAAAGAACACGGTGATTTGGGTGTTTAAAAGATGCATTCGATTATGAAAGGTGTTTACAAAAAAGGATCTAGATCTAAATCTACATAATTAACATACACTAATTCTCAATGTTACATCTCTCAAGCACACCTCTAAAAGTGGTATGAACCCACCTTATATAGAGGTGTTTACATCTCTCTCTCTCTCTCTATATATATATATATATATATATATATATATATATATATATCATGTCATAATGCTACTTTACCACATGAAAGTGGGTCTACAAAAGTCAAACCATTTACAAAGTCATACATGGATAACTTTGTACCCAACATTCTCCCCCCTAAAAGTTAAGAATGAATGACTTGCTTCAAATATTCCAAACTCGAGCAACTTCACGAATTGAGCCTCAAACGTGACACATGTAGAGATGAACATCAAATCTTCAATTCTTCCATGATTGTTCAATTTGGGTTCTAGAATGTGAGACCATACAAACTGTGCATCAAAAGGTAATTAGGAGTTTCTCATTCTCCAAATAATTACCCAAAATTTGAGCATTTATGCACACTCCAAAAATCTGTAATAAGTCTAAACCCATCATGAATCGAAATCATTTTCGAATCTCCAATCAGATCATTTCATAAACTTCAAATACTCGAGGTCACTTTGGTCTTCAAGTTCAAATAATATGAAAATTCAACTTTCAAATTTTCGTATCTAAATTTCTCCCCTTTTTATATCTAAAAATGATTATAAAACCAAAAAGGGAATAAGAAAGTGGTCAATTCGGAAATTTTCTATCCAAAACTCCCCTTAACACATGGCATAAACATTTTGCTTCAATCCAGAAAGTCCAAAAAATCTTCAATTTTCAGCTTCGTTCACGGACCACCTTTGACAAAATTTCACAAATTTGGGTAGAAATTGTCAATTTCAAAATTCTATAGTGACCTGGAGCACCCAAAACAACCAAAAATACGAAACACTCCCCCATTTTTGAAACATGGTAGAAAGCGTCAATTCGCATTAATTGCAGGGGCCTGTTTCGAAAATTATCTCATTTCTTAGAATTTTCAGCCCAATGTCGAAGTTGGGTAAATTTTGCCGTATCGTACAAACTTCAGGATTCGAAACGAAACTTCTTCATAATTCTTCAAAATTTCGAAATTATAACTCAATGTCGAATATGGGTATAAACTATAAATTTCAACAAAAGCACAAGGGATTGAAATTAAAATATAGTTTCTTTTCTACCAATTTTTCGAAATCAAGTCTATATTTCGAAATGGGTGTAAAATGTCAAGTATTTGAAACTTTAAGGACTAACTTTGAAACATTTGTGTTTCTTCTCCAATTTGTTACCCAATGACTATCGACATCAACTGTCGACGCTTGATAACAACCTTCGACTATCTACTTCCCATCCACTTGCACCAAAAGCCTTCGAAACATAGTGCATACTCTTCCCAAATGAATTCAAAACCTTTGAAATCAGACCCAAAGTCATCGACATTAACAATCATCCAATTCACAATTCCTTTCCCACAAATCTCGTTTAGTGATGTCTAGTCTCGAGTAGGCATCCCAAAACATTCGATATCAAAACCTTCATCAAACCATCGACATAACCATTCATCAAAATCAAAAGCATCAGACTCCTAACTCCAAGCCTTTAACTACTGAAATCAAGACTAACATTAACCCAATCCTTCAATTTCCAATAAATGACCCACTTTCGAAGTCTATTCAGCCTTCCTAATTTGATTCTTTATTCTCATCCTCACATGTTGTAGCGCCCGGTTCCTGGCATGTAATTTAAATATGAATTCTTGCACTTTTACTATGGGACTCGACGAATTGGAGGCCCCAACTCATCGAGTCAAGGCAAGACTTGGACGCGGGTAAAAGGATTTACTCGCCAAGTTGGAAGCCCCGACTCGACGAGTAGACCTATCTGGATGAAACGCTAAATTTGAGGGTTTGCACCATATTTAAACAACTTATAGGGTCTCCACTCCAGCCTCCACCACCCTCAGACTCTCCTCACAAAACCCTAACTGATTATTGAGTGTTCTTGAGCTTTTTGTGCCATTTGTGTGTATCTTTGAAAGCTTGAGAAGAAAGAGGAGGCTTGGGAGATCAAGAAAAGCAAGTAGATCCAGAGGTTTTGACACATTTCCAGCTCAGTTGAGGTATAAAGTTGAAACCTTGACTATTCATTTCGTAGACCTCTATTTAGGGCTAGTTTATACCTTTTATAAGTCATAGTGAAGCCATTTTCGGGATTGTGTGCTTCTTTGGGGTTGTGAATGCAAATATCGAACCTTTAAGGGTTCCCATGGCATAAAGGTGCCAACTTTATGGACATGGGAGTTCCATGCTCCATGTAGACTTCATTTTAGGTCCTTATGAGCTAGTTAACCCGTGCATGCATGTAAAGTTTGTAACTTTACGTGCTATATCGATCCTAGGAGGTCAGATCTAGGTTCTGGAAGCATTAAGACCGATTAAAATCAACAGTATGGACATGGACTTTGGGGGACTTGATGAGTCGTTCATGGGACTCGGCGAGTCGGGTTATGGTTCCCCAACCTTTTCTGTTTCTGATCGATCTAGTAGAGTCTAGAAGAGGACTCAACAAGGTGGATATGAATATGGACTTGAAGATCAAAGAACTCGACGAGTTCAAGAAGGAACTCGACGAGCTCAAGGCAATGTCCCAACTGTATGAAGAACTCAACGAGTTCATAGAGAACTCAACGAGTCCAGGACTAAACATGCCAACTTCCATGAAGCATGACTCAGCGAGTTCAAGGATGAAGTCGGTGAGTCGGTTGTAGAAGGTACTGATTTTGTATGAAGGAGAACACGGCGAGTTCTTGAAAGACTCGACGAGTAGGGTCGAAGCTTTTAGCATTCTAAGGATTATAGAATTCAGCGAGTTGGTGGATCAACTCGGCGAGTTGAGTCAACCAGATGTTAACCTTGACCAAAAATTAACTTTGACCTGAGTTGACCCTTGAAAAGGGTTAAGAGTATGAAATGGTAATTAAGGAAGATTGTTATGTGTAGGAGTTGAGAGGAGTTGATCCGACATCGTGGACAGTTCAGACACTTCACGACATTGAGGTGAGTTACCTTCCGGTAGAAGTGGGTCTAAGGCACCAAGGCCGACCCACTAGTAAGAGTTATAGTAGAGATAATTGTCTTTGTGATAATTATGTGGTGTGTTGTTATTTGTTAAGATTATGTGCTAGCATGGTATGATGTTATGTGATAGTAAGTAGTAGGGGAATAGTCCACGTGTTACGATCGTAAGGACCAAAGGGTAAGATGGCACCCCATAATTGCCAGACAGGGCAGGTCGGCACCCCAAAATTGCCAGACAGGGTAGGCCAGGCACCTCGGAATTGCCCGACAATATGTTTGTTATGTGGTATGTGGTATGATGGGGGAACTCACTAAGGTTCGTGCTTACAATTTTTAGTTTTGTTTCAGGTACCTCTTCAACGAAGGGGAAGGAGCTGGCGCGGTAGCTGCGCATCACACACACACACAAGATTTCCGCACTATGACATTCTTGGGATTGTACTATGATATTATTACTATTTTTATGATATGGTTTTGAGACATGTGATTATGGTTTTGATGAAATGATATGGATTGATGATGTTTTCTTTTAAACGTTTTCTAAATTGTTATATCAAAAATGAAATTTTTGGTCTTGAAAATTGAGATTTTACACATGTTTGACATCAAAACAACGAAACCCAACTCCATAATTGTTCCTGTGGACCACGGACCAAGATCTTTGTTCTCAGAAGTCAAAATTACTAACCATCTATCGAACTTCAAGTGTGACCCAAAAAACGAAATCAAGTTATTCACACATTGAAATGGCAATTAGTACATCGAACAATTTAATCATCATTTCGAAATCAACTCTGTTCAACTCCAGGACTTCATTAGTCAAATATGTGACCCCAAGAACTCGTTCGATTTCGTTTCACACGTCAAAATTATCAATCCCATCTAGACATTCAAAAACTGATTTCGAAATCAATCAACCCAAGCATCGATCATTCAACATCCAAGAACACGAATATTGGCTTTTTGGTTTGACTTTCTCATTGAACCAGAATCACAAATCGAACCAGGAATCATACTTCCATCTATAAGCTCCAATCGGTAAACTCCAAACGGTTCAAGTTTTCAACATACTAAATCAATAACTAGAACAATAATGTTTAGATTGACTCAATACAAATCTATAAACTCCAATCGATTAGATTAACTGAATCATCTACTCAAAATCAGATTTAAGATTCAAGAATGTAAAATCAGATGAAGATTCTAAATAAAACGATCAACTAAAGTATTTCAAATCATGAGATCAAGATTTAAATGGAATCGATAGAAAAAAAGATTGATTCAACTTGTTTTGAAGCAAGTAGACGTCGTAGCAAGCCAATTTTGAAATATAGTAATTTCTGTCAATAACTAATCAAGAAATCGGATTTGAAAAGTCAATGATATATTGAATGAATAGTAAATGGATCAAATAAAATGGATTGGGCTCAATTCATTTGATCAATGAACAGTAACATCATAATTTGGGACCAAATGATATTCATGAACAATTATTGGACTTAAAATGAACACGATTGTTTATGGGCCAAATTTTGGTTCAAATGAATATTTGCAAATTTGAGAATTGAATCAAACAAGAGAATAGTATCAGATCAAATTTGATCTTAAAAAAATTATTGGATCATAACAAATGGGTTTCAAAAAAATTGATCAAATGAGTCAAAATGATCAAAAATTCAAGAACACAACACACAAATTAAAGAGATTTAGAGATATCATAGAGAGACTCATCATAAATGTTCCAATTGTGTCAAATGTAGTCAAACCGAGAATCGTTTCTTCAAAAAATCATGTTGATCTTCGAAGACCCGCTCTGATACCAATTGAATTGAATTAAGAGCATTGGTTTAGTATGCAAAATTAAAGAACACACAAAGAACACGATGATTTGGGTGTTTAAGAGATGCATTCGATTATGAAAGGTGTTTACAAGAAAAGGATCTAAATATAAATCTACATAATCAACACACACTAACACTCTGAATGTTACATCTCTCAAGCACACCTCTACAAGTGGTATGAACCGACCTCACATAGAGGTGTTTACGTTTCTTTCTCTCTCCCTCTCTCTCTCTCTATCTTATGTCACAATGCTACTTTACCACATGTAAGTGGATCTACAAAAGTCAAACCATTTACAAAGTCATACATTGATAACTTTATACCCAACAGTAAAGAACTCCTAGGGTTCAAATACAGGTACGATGTGGTTAGGGATATTTTGTTTGACATATTTAAGTGTGTCGGGGTTTCCGCTAAGAAAGAGGCACCTGTGAATTTCTTGACCGACCCGACAGAAGGAAGATCAACCCTCAAACCGACTGACATTTTGATTTTTTGATGGATCGGAGGGAAACCCGCATGTGTGGACCTTACAGGGGTATCCCCTCTCGTGGTCTTGAGGATTGGGGGTTTCACGGTGGGACATGCTGCTTTAAAAGCTACTACAGGCAAAGTCACCAAACATGAAAAATCGTGCATGAAAAATCAACACGTGTTCATACCATTTGCATTTGATACGTTTGGTTTTCTCGCGTCGGATGCGGTAGAGCTTCTTAATAGACTACAACGAATTATGCATAACAATGTTATATCTCATAAATCTATGAATGTAGTATTTAAAAGAATTAACTTTACCATACAAAAAGGGTTAACAGTACAACTTGTTGTCCATTTGTCATCTCAGTCGTTGTACGATGATAATTAACTATCTTAGGGGTGATATTGTTGGAAATATAATAATTCTTTAAAAAAATTAATGACATGTTTAAAAGACATGCATTTTTGTGGACAATTGGATATGTTATATTTTATTTATTTAATCTCAACGCTTCATTATCCATCGAACAATCAAACGGTTTCTAGAATATTGGGAGAAAAAAAATAAAATATGAGGTCAAATACGCTGAAAACTCATAGCACAAGGGTGTTTTGTGTAAATTTATCCATACACGAGGGGAGCAAAATGAAAATAACAATCAATAATACTCGATTCCAAGTCTGTTCGATTTGTTCCCTTCTTCTAAAACCCTCGTGGTCTCGAGAACCCTAGATTGAATCACACAGTGGATAGAGAGCGGGAAGATGTCGTCCACGCTGTTAGAGCTGACTAGAGCAGCTCACGAGGAAACTGAGAAATTGGAGAGACTGATAGTGAAGGATCTACAGAATGTACCGGCGTCGAACAAGGATCGCCTCTCGCAAAGCCACCGTGTGCGCCATATGATCGACCAAATCACCTCCACTACTCACAAACTTGTAAGATTTCTTGTTCTTTCTACTTATTTTGTCGTGATAGTATGTAATACTCGCTTGTTTTGATATTTTTTTGGCATTCAAAAGGGGAATGCTTGTGTAAGCTGTATGTTTTTTGAAACTGAGCAGAATTAATTTTAATTTAGTGAAAATGTTCACCTAAAGAATCTAATACTGTAGGTATTCAGTTTGCAATAGTTTTTTGTTCATCTGATAAGGATTAGCTTGGCGTAATTCGTAAAAGTCATAGGGTAATTTTGTTTATTTCATAGGGTACTTTTGTTTATTTCATATTTCTTGTGAAACACAGAAGCAAGACTTTTGACTTGTTTTTTTACATTACTGGTTGTATGATTGTAGATTGAAATATATGAAGACAAAGACAATGCTAGGAAGGATGAAATCGCAGCCCTTGGTGGACAAACTGCATCTGGGACTAATGTTTTTAGTGCATTTTATGATCGATTGAAAGAGGTCAGTGTTACAGCTTATTTACTGTAGTTTCTAGCATCTTTATTTATAAGTAGGACCTCAATAAGCTCTTAAAGGAGATAGATGCGGGATAAATTAGTTTGGTCTACATATCCTTAAAGAAATAGTTTCTTATACAGATTCGGGAGTATCACAGACGCCATCCATCAGCACGTGTCATTGACACCACTGATGAGTATGAGGAATTACTTCAAGAGGAACCACAACTTGAGTTCAGTGGAGAGGTTAGTCACTCTCTATGTTTCTTTTAGCATCTAAATATACATACTTTGCATATAGTTTTATAAATAAATTGAGGTATTCTACTATTCTTACATTGCACTCTCATTAGATCATACAACCATGTTTGTTGGTTATTCATCCCTCATTATTATTGGCACATTCAGTTTGTTGCAAAATCTTTTGCTTTGTTTTCTCTTATTAATGAGACTCATTCTTTGCAGGAAGCCTATGGACGCTACCTAGATATGCATGAGTTGTACAATGACTACATCAATTCCAAGTTTGGAAAGCAACTTGATTATTCTTCATACCTTGAAGTGTTTTCACAACCACATACAATCCCCCGGAAACTGAAAATGACAAGGTAATAAATAATCACTGTTTATCTGTGTTTATATGCACAATAAAAAAGATCTTTAGCCCTGATTTTATTTTGTTTCTTCAGGCAATATAGAGAGTATTTGAGCAAAATGATGGAATATCTAGTGTATTTCTTTGAGCGTACAGAGCCCCTGCAAGATCTTGATAGATTATTCTCAAAGGTTCTCACTTTTTACCTCAAATGTGTTAATTAGATACATTACAAATTTACAAATCTTCAAACGATTAGTTTCTAATCACTGGATTTGGATCTCAGGTTTCAGCAGAGTTTGAAGAGCAATGGGCAAATGGGAAAGTAGATGGATGGAAGAATGAAGGTCAAGAAAATGGACATGTTTCTGATGAACATACTTCCATTGATCTTGACTACTATAGTACAGTTGAAGAGCTTGTTGAACTTGGTCCTGAAAAATTAAAGGAGGTAAAAAGAACATATTACACAATTTATCTAGTAACTTTTCCCCCTATCTTTTTAAAAAGTTACTTAATTCACTATCTTCTTGTTCTTTAGGCATTAGCTGCACTTGGATTAAAGACAGGAGGCACTGTTCAACAACGTGCAGAAAGACTTTTCCTCACAAAGGTATTATTATTGATCACTTTATATGTTGTTATCTTTTGAAAAATGCAAGAAATGAAATTATTAGTTAAAAGGGTGTGTTCTTAGATTAGAATTTATTTCCATTTACATTGAGACCTTACTTGCAGGTTTTGGGGCATATGTAATCTCACTGTGAGTAGTGTTATTATTATTATTTGATGGAACTTATATTTTGTTAATTGTTAAATAGAATCTTACATTTTAATCATGCAGAATACGCCTCTTGAAAAGCTTGATAAGAAGCATTTTGCAAAAGGTTCAAGAAAGCCTCAACAGAATGGTGGTGTTGCTGTTTCAAATCAAGAAGATGATTCAAAAAACATTGCTCTAATGGAAGCCAAGATAGAGAAGCTATGCGAGATTTTGTCAGAGGTACGCTAAATCATTCTTTTTATTTATTTTAATTTAATTTTATTTTTTTGATGTTCCTAATTTTTTTTTTACCTTTTCAGACAATCATGCGAACAAAAGAGAATGTTGAGAAGAAACAGGCTTTGACTTATGAGGAAATGGAAGCTGAAAGAGAGGATGTAAGATAGGTTTATTATCATCATTATCATTATCATATTATCATTTTCATTATTATTATTAATTAATAATTATTATTTATAGGAGGAAGTACCTGATATTGAGAGTGATGATGAGGATCAACAAATATATAATCCTTTAAAGTTGCCAATGGGTTGGGATGGAAAGCCTATACCATACTGGCTATATAAGCTTCATGGCCTTGGACAGGTAATATTTCTAATCATGAATGGAATGGAATTGAATGACAACGGAATGGAATGACTAATTGCTTTTATAGGAATTCAAATGTGAGATATGTGGAAACTATAGCTATTGGGGAAGAAGAGCATACGAGAGGCATTTCAAGGAATTTAGACATCAATATGGCATGCGTCGCCTTGGTATTCCAAATACCAAAAACTTCAATGAAATCACATCAATCGAGGTACTACGAATTATTTTCATTTTCTTTTTTTTATACTAAAAAAGTACAAAAATGTAGTTTAAATTTTGGTTTATTACACATACAATACAGGAAGCGCAAATATTATGGGAGAGAATAAAAGAGAAGCAAGGGGTGAACAAATGGAGACCAGAGCTTGAGGAGGAATATGAAGACAGAGAGGGGAATATTTACAATAAAAAGACATACACTGATCTTCAACGTCAAGGCTTGATTTGATATAGAGAAAGCAAGTAAGTGTTGAAAGAATCTTTTATAGTTTTTGGAAAATGATTTTTTATATTTTGTTGTGTACTTATTTGCAGTTCCAGTGATTTTGTGAGGGTGTGATGTGAAGTTTGTATTAATGAAGGGGCATAAAGGAAAGAGATTTTGATCGGAATTTTCTGAATGATGTTATGTATGACCATGAGTTTACTTGTTTTTTTTTTTGTGATACTTTGTAGTCAAATTCTAGTTTTTAGATATTTATACATACAAGTAAACCAGCCTCTTCTCAATCTATTTGATAATTTTCATGCATTAGAATACTAATTGAGTTTATTGAATGTGGAGAGACTCCATTTACAAGTTTATGAAAACATCACCCAATGAATGAATGCTACTTAGACTACTTCTCATTACACTCACAACTCAACTTTCTTCTAACTAATTGGATGCTAAAAACAACAAATGGTCTTCTTTAGACTTGTCTGGATCACTACAGTTATTATCTCCTTGATTTTTAGGGAGGATAAATGGACAACTGTTGTATTTTTCTCTAGTTTGTCCTATACTATTAGGGTTATGATCAAAGGTTTTTTTTCCTCTCTCTCTCTCATATAAGTACTTACCTGAACATAGAGATAACAATAAAGTTTCTGAATATATATGGATAATTGATTAAGTTTTTTTGTATTTTGCCCTACAAAATAAAGTATTTATATACAATTAATTTCAACTTAACTATCATAAACATAAAGTTAAAATTTCAATATATATCACGTACCAATATCAATTAACTTTATAATACAACATTACAATACCAATATCTATTAACTTTATAATATAACATTACAACAAATATCACCATAAAAATATGATTATAAATTTAAATAAACTAGGCATACATAACATCCAAACTTACAAAACATAAAATTACCTATTTTGCACCAACCATTTGTACATTTTAACACAAACCGAATATATATAATCATATACTTTGTCCTTTTGACACAAACAACGTTAACTTTCTCCCCTTTTCCATACGTGTAAAGACTAAAACAACATAAAGAATCATCATAAACAAGCTTTCCATGAGACAAAGAACACCAAAATCGTGTTTAAACTATGATGACACAATTGAGGTAGGTAACCTATCAATTCATCCTTCCAAATCCCCCTTACACCTACTCTTCTCTCCTATATATCTAAACATTTTTTTATTACCTTTTTCCCAAACCCAAAAAAAAAAAAAAAAAAAAAAATTACAAGTTAGCCTAATGAGCCCAATTCTATACTCTTTTATCCGGTATCACTATCATCCTAATTCATAAACTTCCTGCAATTTGGGGCATTACATAAACACGGAACTTTGCATTCATCACTTTCATCTGGATCAAACAAGTAATCATACCTACAAACACAACCAAAAAACTTTCAAATTTTGTTACAATTTTAGTTTAAATAGCAAATAACTTTGAAATTTAATTACAAAAAAAAAAAAAAAAAAAAAAAACTCACGTTAGTTCATCTCCTGTTGTCACATTAGTCCTTGCAATAAGCACAATTCGGCTTTCATCACCACCCACACTCATAATCCTCGCGTAGCAATTTGGCATACACTATTCAAAGTTGAAACAGTTTCAATAAATAGCAACCATGTTTCAGTTTTAGTCCTTATTTGAGATTCTTATAACATTTTTGGTCCATTGAAGGGACCAAAAGTGTAATTTACTCTTTATTTGTTTTTTATTGTGAAAATGTTAAAACATTGAAGGGACTTACAGAATGGTTTATTAGGCGTGCTACGTTTCCTTTATCTGTTGCGTCCACCACCACTTCTTCACTGATTTTGAATAGCTGAAAAAACAAGATTTTCAATTTTTCAGTGAAAATGACTAAAATACCCTTTTCGTGTATTATACGAGAAACGTGTAAAAAAGAAACCCACGTAGCAATCTTTTCCTTCTCTTCTATACGATGCTTCCCTTAAATCCGCCACACTCCGTCTCACTTGTTCACCACGATACTCAAGAACCTACATATATATTTTACAAAAAGTGAGTGAAATGACTAAAATACCCTTGATAACTAGAAAATTCTTAATTTTTTTTAAAAACCATTTCTCCTTCCATGATGTTTCGACGTGCAAAGAGACCCCATCCATGTATCCCCGATCTACCAAAGCAAACGCGATCATTTTCTGTTCTCTGAATTTACAAAAAAAAAAAAAAAAACCGAAAATTTTAGAAAATTTGTAAATAAATAAAGTTTTGTTTAAAAAAAATACAAAAAGTTTGCCTGTAAATGACGTAATCTTTCTCTAAAAGTAGAAAAGCTTCGAGGTTCTTGCATTTCCTGTTAGAAACAAATGTATCCATCCGATGAGTTTTTAAAGCTAAAACAAGATTTTTTTTTTTTTGAAAAAAAAGGATAAAATATTAATTATTATTATTACTCTGAGGCTGTTTAACCGTTGTATTGTTGTTAAAGAATGATGACATGGTCTTGTAACACGGTGGACAATTAGCCCCTCTGACTTCTAACAAACACAAATTTCGAAACAATTAAGGGTATGAATGAACATATGGCTAAACCTCGAGGTTAATAATGAAAAATGTGGATAAATTATATTAGACTACCTTATTGTCTGATCTAATGTGCACTCTGCATCTAGCTGCTGAAAATGGTTCAGCCTCATTGGAAATTTCAGAAATTGAAGCTTTTTCAGGTTGTAATTGTAATCTTCTAGAAGAAATCAATCTTGAACCATTCTTGTTGTTGTTTAATAGTAAACTTTTTGCCGAAATTACCCCTCCAGGTGTCTGTATTATTAAAACCGTATCTGGATTTGGTGCCCTAAAAAAAATACCAAGATTCAGAACCCCCCCCCAAAAAAAAAAAATATTTAAAAATTTAAAATTTAAAAAATCCCAAATGGTTACCTGTGATAAGCACAATAAGACACCATTCTTGTAATCTGCTTCCCATTCTTTTCAAGAGAATGCAACTGTGGAAATAAAAAATTAAAAATCACATCTTTATAACTTTTTCTTTTTTCCATTTTGAAAAATGATTGATGGATTTTGACAAAAGTAGCCTCACCTCCATTCGATAGCCAGCTCTTGATGCACATGTGGCATGGTAATAAGTGGAACATTTTGAACATTGTGTACATGATCCATGAATTTGCTTACAAACAACACATATCTGACACAAAAACAAAGAAAAAAACACAAGATTTTTATAAAATGTACTATTTTTTTTTATATATAGTAAAAAGTAAAAAAGATAGCAAGTACCTTTACAAAAGAATTTGATGGAATACTTAAAATCCCAAGTGCAGGTTCCATTTTTTCATCACTTGCAAAACAAACTTCAGGTCGAAACCATGCACATGTTACATGGACCCACAGTGGGTCCACATCAGTAGGCTTCAAAGCACCTCCTGAAAAAAATATATTTTATTTTTTGAATTTAATAATTTATTCATAAAAAAAAAAAGATTTATTAAAGTTGATACCTTTCACAGGACAAAGGCAGCATTCGCGTTCGATATCTGGTGTCTCACATGATCTGCATACCCATGATGTGAAATCTTGAACATTTCTTGCACCATAACATTCTTGATGCACAGCTATTTGACACCTGTCATGTTTAGATTTAGATTTAGATTTAGATTTCTTTCTTTTATATCAATGGGACCCACAAATGTTTAAAAAAAGAAAGATAGGATCTTGACCTGATGCATATAATGATTTTATTGTAGTCCCAATCTTCAATCCAACGACACACAGCACAACGTTCGGTTGTCCACTTGGCATTTACAGGTTCGTATTTTTCTATTAAAAAAAAATAAAAAATTGTTCAACTTTATTTCCAATTTCTAAAAACCAGGACATATATGTATTTATGTATTATATATATATACCTTGTAGAAAACTAAGCAGTTTCTGCTTTCGGGCTTTTAAAGAAGGGCGTTTTAGGGAATTCACCGAAACAACAGTACGAGCATGATACTCGGCTACTTGAAGCATCTGAAAGATAACATTTTTTGGGTGATTAAATCAAAATCTTGAAACATTTAATGAAAAAATGTAGGAATTTAGAAAATGTACCCATTGTTCAAG
The DNA here is from genome assembly GCF_051521515.1 of Lactuca serriola. NCBI lineage: Eukaryota > Viridiplantae > Streptophyta > Magnoliopsida > Asterales > Asteraceae > Lactuca > Lactuca serriola. The sequence continues at coordinate 78,659,490 of NC_136416.1, forward strand.
TGGCAACAAGGAGTCCTTCACTTTAATGCTAGTTTTCCAATTTTTCACTTTTGACCCTGTGTGTCTCTCCCATTCACTAAGTGCTAGTTTTTCTGTCCCACAAGATCCACACTTGCACACAACCCTTTAAACAAAAAGAACATAAAAATATAAAAGTTGTTCCATTTCTGAAAAAAAGATATATATGTTTCCCTTAATGGTTGACACATATAGTGAAAAAAAACTATCTTTAAGCTTAAAACTTATGAATCATTCGTTTTCTTGACTATAGTCAAACATGAGTTACTCAAAATGCTTACAAATGCAAGCTTGGAAAATACACTCCTTCTACCCCTGTGCAAACAACAGTGACTTTATCAGGAAGCACCATTTCCTCTTGCTTTTTATTACATCTGGAAGCCAAAATACATTGTTATTTAGAAATAATGAACTGTTGATAATATATCCAATGAGAATTTATATCAAGATTCAAGATTCAAGAGTTACCTGTGTTTAGGTTGATAAGTTTCTGAATCTGATAACTCAAAATTGAACTTAGCTTTGCAATCTGGGCAATAGTAATCAGTTGCCCCAAGATCCTACAAAATGTTTTGACTTTGTAAGACTTTATAAAGAAAAGGGACCAAAAGAAAATCAAGATTGATGATAACCTTAAAATGATGACCGGATATTTTGTCACATTCTGCATGTACCCATACTTTACAACCATCACATCGTACCTTAAATTAATCAAGATTGTCACCAAATTTAGTTCTTGAAGGATAAATGAAGGAGCTTTTTGTAAAAAAGATTTTAAATTTCCTCACCCAACTAACAGTATCCGCACGATTCCATATCTTTTTGCATATCCCACAATAATGTTTCAATTTTGTCAACTAAAATAAAGAAAGCATTTCATCAAACACTTGGTAGACAAGACAATCATAATAACCAAGAAAGTGAATGAAATGAAACCACAGACCTTAGCACACGTATTACAAAGCAAACGGTTATTAGGAGATGTGTCATTCATTTTTCTTAACATTCTAAGAGATATGGTGGACCCACATCCTTCACATGATTGTGAGTGACGTCTATTAGATACTTCCTGCAAAAAAAAAAAAACATTTTTATTGTTACACAGATATAACAGGATACTGAATGTCAATGAGACAAAAACTTAAACTTGCCTGTTTTTGAGAGATACGTTGATGTTCAAGATTTTGAACTCCTCTAGGGATAGAATCAAGATAATCTAAGTTACCAGCTGCTGCATTAATTTCAACCATTAACATTTCTGTAAATCCATGTTCTGCTAAAAAAGCTTCTTCTATAGCAGAACGAAGAACACTTGGCTCATTATCATTCAAGTCAGTTTGACCTTGAAACCTATCGACATTTTCTACAAAAGAATATATCATTCCACTTTTAATCCACGCATAATCCCTTTGTGTGCCATTTCCAGAATACCCAAAAAACATGACGCAATAAGCACCATCAACACGAAATCCAAGAACTTGTTGAGGCGCATGCAATACAGGATCAAGAACAATGGCTGGCCAAGCTGGATAATGCTTCCCTGATTTTGCCCACACGATGTCACCAGGAGAGAATTCATCGGGTGCTTTGATGTTTGTGTCATTATCGTCGTCGTCATGTTGTGAATTTAATCTGGAATACTTTGTCATCTCGAAGCTCTTGTATTCTTCATCTTCGAATTCTTCAAACTTTGGTAAAGATTTGCGACATTTGTAGCTAACTTTATCCCCGACATGTTTCTTGGTTTGAATTTGATCTCGGGGTTTTGGGATTTTGAGAGTGGATTTGTCTTTAATAGGAGTGAATTCATGGTCGAAGTGGGAATCTTGATTGACATCGAGTTTTGTTTTTTCTTTCTTCCAGTTATCGAGAATTGAATCGTTGAAACGAGATGGGAGTACCTGAACACGACCTCGGGAAGTTCTTACCAACGGCGGTCGTGGTTTAGCCGGTCGTACTGTATCATTGTTGATAGCATTACTGTTATCTTCCAACTCCGTTTTTGGTGCAATTGGTTTCGAGTCAACGATCACCACCGCGCCGGTGTCGCTGCAGAAGCTAGGGATAACGCCGGCGGCGAAGTGAAATCCCAATTCACTCAACGTAATGATCCCGGCGGCAACCTCTCCGAGCAGATGCAGAGGGTAATAACCATGGCCATGGCTGCCGTTTTTAGTCTTTCGTTTCTTTCGAGATTTCCCCGACCATTCGTCGTCATCTCCGCCTCCGCCCGACTCACTAACTCGACAACGCTTCAAACTCGGCATTGCCGATTTCAACTTCCGCTTGATTATCATTCCTCTAATACTCCCAACACCCACAAATCCACTCTTTCCGAAACCCTAACCACCAAGAACCTCAATTCACAAAACCTAATCGTCTAATTGAAGAAACCCAACACTTCCCTGAAAGAAATATCCAAATGGGTGTTCCAATAATCAATCGAAACAACAGAGTACCCGACAAAAACAAGAGATTTGGGAGGGAAATTTGATGAATTGATAGAAATTTCAAGGTTGTGAATTAGGGGATCTCTCTCTTTCTCTCTGTTCCACGAAGCCACTGATAAAATAAGTCGATATGAGTTGTTTTAATTAACATTACCACTGCACATTACATACAATCTCTATTTCGTGAAACAAACGTTAAAAAAATGAAACCCAAACCAAACTTCATGTCATGTGGAGAGAAGATTATAAAATAGGGAAGAAAGATTTATTTAACTGTAAATATTTTTCGTTTCTTTTTGGACATATAGATACAATGTCATGTATCTATAGATACATGGACTGCTTCAGAGGAGAGAGAAAGTGAGTTTTATGTTAACTTACTTACGCCTAATTGGGTCTCCAAACAAAGCCCACTTCCAACTTCTTTCAGATAATCTTCTCTTCTTCTTCTTCATTCATCAAATGAAATGAAATGTGCGTACTTTCTTTCAAGAATCTATCACAAAGCTGCTATTTCCTGTTAGTTTTAGATAAAGACAACAAAAAAGAGGATGAAATTTGAATACATATATGTTATGGGTTGTTTAGGACTTCAATTATTTTGTTTATAACGATTTCAACTTTGGCAATTGGGCACATAGTCCCGCCAAATCTTGTTACAGTGATCTTTCTTTTTAATTTACAAAGATTTAACCTTTTTTTAGTGGGTTTTCAAAACGAAAATCATTTTTTTTTATGATGGGCAAGTTCGGGATTTCAAAAAGTTTAGATTTAGTTTTTGTATAAAAATGTCGTCTTTATGGTTTTTGGTGGACGATAAATGGTTGTACAATGATTTGTTGCTGTCAAAGATCAATCTTCATGAGCTTTTTTGGACCTTTTTTTTTCCGGTGGCAGCCATCTGAGGTCGCCGGAATTATGAAACATCTGTTCAAAAAATGGGGTAAATTGAAAAAAGAGACACCCAAAAGCCAAAATGTTAATGAGATTTATATGTATGGAAGTCTTGTCGTGTTTCTATGAGCTTGGAATGAAAGGCTGTTCGTTAAGATATGCAAAAGAGTAAAGGGTCTGCTTTTTCTTTGATGGTATTAGTTATAAAAAGGAATATTCATGATATTTTGTAAACCTATATTACATAGTAATCATATTTTTTTAAACTAAACTACAAATTTGGTCTATGTGGTTTGCAAAAAAATATAGATAAGATTTAAAAATTTTCAATTTGCACCATCGGTAAAAAAAAAAAAAAAAAAAGAGCTTTTTATGTAGTTTTGGTCCTGAAAAACTTAAAAAGACTGTTATATCATTTTAATTTTCTTTTTACATTTCTTTTAATATTTATCTAAATATTCTTTATATATATTTTTTTATAGTTTATTATTCTAAAATTATATAAATACTAATTAAAATAATTCAATACATATCGATTGAAGGCAAACCGGCAACAAGCTGTGTCGCTAGCTCTTTCTGGATGACAAAACTAATTCTTTTAAAAACAACATTTGTGGATCTAGGAGATATGACATTAGAATTCATGACCCATTGGACTCTGTTGAGGAGCTCCACCGCCTCTGGTGCGAGAAAAAACCAAATGTATCGAATTCAAAAGGTATAAACACATGTTGATTTTATATACATTCATTCTCGTGCTTTACCACTTTGCACGCAGCGGCTTTCAAAGCGGCATGCCCTGTTGTGAAACCCCCGCTCCCCAAACCAACGAGAGGAGAGACCCCAGTAAGATCCACGCACACATGCTTCCCTCCTATCCATCCCACAACCAAAATGTCAACCGACCTAAGTGTGGACCTTCCATCCTGTGAGTCCGTCAAAAAGTTCACTGGCGCTTCTTTCTTCGCAGAAATACCATCTCGTCAATTGGGAATAGGGGAATCATGAGGTGGTAACGAAGGATAGTTCGGTACTCCACATGAGACATGTGATGGCCAAGACCATCAATAGGAATAGTTAGCAGAAAATCCCGAGCATGAGGTGCCCGCAGACACTTAAAGACTGATTTCTGTCTGACAGTCATGTCGAAGTCGACTTCCATATCTTTGACGATTTTGCTAAAAAGGGCATACAAATGCTTTTTGGGATTTAGGGGGGGGTGGGGGTATCCTTATTAGCGAACCGCTACAGTCAAATCCCGGAATCGTATCGTGAAGATGAGTCATAGCACATAGGTAATCCGAGTCCATACCACATACGCCACTGTCACGTAAGATGTGGTCTTGTAATGCCCAAGATTGGGGCCTCGAGGCTACAAATACATAGGAAGCCTCATATGCCGAGTACAAACCCAAACCACCGAAATGAATAGGTAAGGAAGCCAGCTGCCACTGAATGTCTCCAAAGAAGGGGTCTCCACATACCACCATATTTTCTCTTTATATTAAAGAGAAAATAGAAAACTACCCCCCCTCCCCCCCCCCCCATTTTACTAGGTTAATACTGTATCATCTTTGTCTTGCCTCCTCCCCCTTCTTCTAGAGCCACCTCCGGCAAGACCTAATCTTTGTCGTCGCCCACGTCTCTACCGAGAACAACAATTGAGACTACCTGCCACTCTCACCTACGATATCCCTCTATCACCCATCTCTCTCTCTCTCTCTCTCTCTCTTTCTCTCTCTCTCTCTCTCTATATATATATATATATATATATATATATATATATATATATATATATCTTTTTCTCCATCCCAAGTCACCCTCTCCACCTTGAAATCATCGTCATGACAAATATGATGAAATCATCACAAACCGCTCCAAATCAAACTCGTTGAAGCTCTTTTACTTTCTTCTCTTAAAGATGAGAAAGATAAGAAGAAATGTAAGCACCCATATGTGGGACGACGATGTGGTGGTGTTGTGACTGTATTGGGGTTACGCATAATGGTAAGATTCAACATTAGAACTCTTTTTTAAATACGGCCTACGAGGTGCTTGATCAATTGTTCCTTATTAGCGTTTTGGTGCTTAAAAAAGGTACCAGTGACATGAATATCGATTTTTCTTTTCTGGGTCCTTGAATCAACTAAGCCTTCTTCACCAGACAATTTCTCATCAATTAGAACATGGTTTTCGAATAGGTTTTTGTGGATTTGTGTTATTTGGGAATTTTGTTTGGTTTAGGTTCAACAATCAAATCATAGTTTTCTGTAACATTTTGCTTAAATGATTGGAATTATTGTTTTTGCTAGTTTTCTCCATGATTGTATACCTATTATTCCATAAACACATATTTTTGATTTTGTTCTTTGTGTGTTTAAATCACTTGTGTATGTGTGTTTGTAAATCTCATCTTTTTTTTTTTTGTTTATTTATGTTCAATTTGTAGCTATTTGTGCGTGTATACGTGTTTTCGTCAAGAAGTGAGAAGGGTTATACTGGGTGGGGCGGAGCTGTGCCCGACAAATTTAGTGGTGGTGTTGTGGGGATACAATGTAGGGTCGTACAAGGTGGAGGGATTTGTTTTTTATTTTAATTTAAAAAATACCTAGATAAATCTTTAAAAAAATGTTAAAAAGAAACTAAAAAGACAAAATAGTACTTTCAAGTTTTAGAGGGACCAAAATCACAAAAAAAAAAAAAAAATCCGATTTTAAACCAATGATACAATTTGAAAAGATTTTGAATCTTATCCACTTTTTTTTTTGCCAACCACAGTACCAAATTTACAATTTACTCTAATTTTTAATTAAACTTAAATATTATATAATAATAATAATCATATTTTTAGGAAAACCCAATTAACAGTCTTCTTTGAAAATCTAAAATTTTCTTACCTCCTTTTCTCACACAGACATATCAAAGAAAATGTTATTTTTTCAAAGTTTTCAACCATTTTTAAATTTTGCAAACTATTAATATAATTGAAAACTGTTTTTTCAAAATTTATTATGATTTTTCCAACTATAAATTAGCCTACAATTTTGAACATTGCAAAAAATTCCTTATTTTTAGACTATTTAAGGGTACTATTTCTTTGATATTTTGATGCACATTCTAAATTTCACTTTTTATAGAATAACATATAAATATAATACCAACATATCGATATATAATATCATATAATCGTTTACATTTTTTGATTGTGTTATCATTAAATCAATAGATGTCATCAATTAATGCAACATGAGAAAATTGCCTGCTAAAGACACATAACATGTGGTATGGAAGAACGGTCGAGCGGGGGAAACATTGTCACTTGTAACAAGTGACAGATTAAGATAAAAATCAACCTGGATCCACCCTATAACTAACAACATTGTACCATCGAGCGACGATGACAAGAAGAAGAAAACAAGAGATTTGACAATGATTCCTAAAAAATTATAAAAGCATACGGAGTTTTTGATTTTTTTTCCAAAGAAATGAAAAGTCTAATGGTAAAAAGTAAAATGGGGTAAAAATCGTTCATTCATGGTATATGTTAAATAAGAAAAGAGAGTAAAAAATCTAAAATTTTTAAAGGAAATGCAAAGATTTAAGCAAGTGGCAATATCTCTGCAATTTATAAGAATAAATATTTTTTTTGTCTAAAATATAAGATGATACCCACTTCCAATTGGGGTTTAAGAACCCCACTGTTGCTACAAAAATCCACTATGTAATATGTGTTATGTATTAACTGAACCACAAACTACAGTAACTTAGTATTAGTAGTAGTATCAGAGTTAGCCTAAAAGCACCATTAGGTTTTTACCTATGATTTGGCATGTAATTGTAAGCTTTTAGGAAGTCTGAGAAACAACTGGTTAACCGACTCGATCCTTGAATATTTATGAATTTGTATTTACTTTTTGGTTCAATGACGACAACAAGTATGTCAGAGACTGATCCTTTATAAGAGTTGTCATCGTCCAAAAAATAACTATTCATTCCTAGATACATGAGGAATTTGTTATTAAAACAACATGCATGTATCAAGTTGGGATATGTATGTATTAATTTCAATAATTTTTTTTTAACCACTTCATACTACTAAAATTGATAATATCATAATCTTATTTATAATAAAAAAGTTTCATGTATAATACATTATGCCTCCATAATCTATATTGTTAGTCCAAAAAACCTAGAAATGAATTTTTATATCTCGGTTAATGATCACTTATGTGAAAGATTAGTCTCTGACACACTTTCACATGAGTGATCATCAAAACAAGAATAAATAAACATTAATGACTTTTTTGGAGCAACATCTCTAGGTTCATCGATAAAGGTCTCGTTAGTTAGTCAATGAATAACTAGATGGCTTATCATTCGGTCAATGAATAACAAGAACCTTTCGCCTAATGTAGATCGACTACTCATCACCGACTTCAACTCTCATTATCGGTTCTAGTCCTGTCCGCAAAAGGCATCATATAGCATACATGAATGCCTAAATGATTTTCTTCATTTATCTTGGTTTGATGGTCACTCAGACACAAAAAAGCCTATGAATTTTAGATAAACAAAATATTAATAAAAAGCTACATCTTGATTTCAGTACATGTTCTTCATTTTGCAAACATGTTCATGATTTTCGAGCATGTTCTTGTCAATGAATTTCGAGAATGTTCATGATTTGTGAACATTAAGATGTGCATGATTTCAAACATATTCATGAATTTTGGACATGAAAAAGTTATTTTTTATTTGTATACAACCAAAAGCACATTAGATAAGATCAAATAAAAAGAGTTTCCATAAATATTTATAAGTTTTAAACATGTTCTTCACGACATATATAGATAAATTTGTATATATATATATATATATTTTTTCCGAAGTGGTGTTGATGAATTAAAATCTCATATCAGGACCAATCATGCATAAAAAAAAAGCCGAACTCATCCTTTACTTCGTAGGAAAATACCATGGCCCATTTAAGTATTTTTCTCAACTCTTGTTATTTTGATTCTTATTTTATTCTCCCCAAGAAAAAATTGTTTCCATTACATTCCTCTCGTGTCCTTCGATATTTCTAAAAAGCAGTTATAAGACATTAATACCCCTTCGATGATGATTGTGGTTAATAAAAGTTGTTATACCTAGGCTCGAACCCTAAGTGAGGATTTTGTTGGGTACATGATCCCTTATCGTTATGTCAGTTATGTTGATTTTAAGGTTCGGTCTCAAAATGTCTACAAAGCTCATGACATGGTTAGCTAGAACTTCTTGCGTTCTTCGTTAGTTGGATTTGGATTTTTCATGTGCATGATCGATTGGATTATGCCATGTGTCTCCATTGCTACCTACTATGTTAGTATCAATTGGAAAATCCATTGTTTCTTTGAAGTTAAGCATGGTCTCATGTAAGGAAATCCTTTGTCTACATATCTTGTCACCTTGGTTAAGAAGGTCATTAACCTCTTGATTGAAATGAGGATTGCCAATTCTAATGCCTCCAAGTTCCATAAGCTTTTAAGAATAACAGAATACCATACGATATGATGGTCAAGACTATTACTATGATGTTCATTCAAGACTCTCAAGCCTTATTTTTAAGTTCTACCAAATGCTATTAAATCCAAGGTCCTTTGGAAGCTCCCTCTACAAAACAAAGTTATCTCCACTACACACCTACCTCGACTCTTTGATCTAAGGTTTATTTCTTTTATTATCTTCTTGGGTTGTCTTTCTTTTTATTGTTTATGTGGTTTTTGTTTTCTTTTTTCTATGTATTAGGGATTAGAACTTGTTCTAGCCTCCTTATTATCCCTTTCTTTTTCCTTTGATTTCTATATTCTTTTTAGGTTGTTTTGGTTCATGGGGTCTGTCTAAAGCCCATTTCCTTTCGGCAGGTGGGGAGTCACCAACATACTATTGTATTATTTTTTCCATTAATAAATATTTATTTGCGGTGTCATCCTCCATTATCAAAAATATAGGGGGATGACTATTATTGTTCGCAAAAATAATAAAAACATTCATAAAAGTTTCATCATCAAACAATAACACTAGAGAACAAACTATAAGATTACAAAAAAAACGGTCTAATAAATATGTCAAGCTTCGGGATGCGTGTTGACCTATTAATTGTTTAGAAATACAATTTCATTGATGTTTGTCTATAATCATTGTTACGAACGTTCTAGAATTAAGTTTATCATACATTAAATATGTTGGAAATATGTGTCCAATGTCATAACTATATTGATATAACTTTAGGAATAATAACAAAGTCCTTTTTCTGCTGACCTCAAGAGTTAAAAGAGTTAGAATGGATTTGGGAGATTGAGATAATTAGTTTATTAATTTATTACATATTAATAAATTAATTAGAAATAAGTTAGAATTGATTAAGAATTAACTAGAATTAATTTAAAATTAATTAGAATTAATCGGGAATTGATTAAATGTGTAGGGATTGAATGTTATGTGACAAATGGTAGTTTTGGGTCAATCAAAATCAACAAGTCAGCAAAAGTCAAACCAGTTAACAAAAGTCAACTGATTAGGACATGAATTTTGGGTTTATACCTTTTTGTTAGAGTTTTCGGTTTAGGACCGAAAACTCTATGATCTCGGTGACACTGGACCAAAATCACCATGTGATTTTGGTGGGCTAGTGGAGTTTTCGGTTGGAAGGAAAAGAAAAAGGAGTTGACTTGTGATGTGATAGATACATCTGTTCCCAATAAGAAATATTACCCAACATATAACAATGCCTTTATCCATCAAATAACAATGCAAACATCACTTCACCCTCCCCCTTTTTAACTTCGGCCGAGAACCCCCAAACCCCCCACCATCTTCAAACTTCTTCACTTTTCTCTCAAGAAACAAGTGCAAACGTTACAAGGATTAATTCTTCAAGTTGGTTTTTAGGATTTTTGGATAATACCACCTTCAAAGAGTTCTTCAACCAACTTCAAGTGTTCTAGGCTTGAAGATCTTCACCATCACCTCTTTATCCAACCACAACCACACTCAAGGTGAGTTCATACCCCCATATTTTCGAGATTTTCATGTTTTAGGGGCGGATACAAGTAAAGTTTGGTTTATAACACAAATGTTTGCGTGTTTCATTTCTATTTTGAATAATAAGTATTATTGCATGAAATATGAGTATTACTAGTTTTTAGAACATTTACACAAATAAAAAACTCAAAAATCTAGCATTTTATGAAAAAATGGGGTTTTCTAGCAAAAATGGTCCTAACTAGTTTATGACACCATTTTTGCGTGTTTTGACTAAAGATATATGGTTTTACAAAGTTATATTTTACTAATTACCGGTAAATGTCGTTAGAAAGGGGCAAAAGCTAGAAATGGACTTTTTCATACCAATTTCTCATACTTGTGTTAGATGTAAGTTTATATGATATAATCTTTTAAAAACATCCAGACAAGATAACTAGTACGTATTTATATAAATGATTATATAAATAGACTTAACAAAACAATCATAATAAACTATATTTAGTATAATTTGGGAGTCACAAACACTACTTTATCATTTCGGACGAAACATATACTTATTTTAAGGTATAAATATTTTTACAATATGTAAGCACTATGGAAGAGTACTTACATTTACAAGAAAAAGGGTTTTCATTACACTAGACGTAAACCGGTTGATACAATTTTGTGAGACATTTGGCTTCACTGTACCTACCAGAGTACACACTAAACTCCTGAATTATAACTAGAGTATCGGTAAGAGAGCGTGACACTTGTGTATAGATCTATACGGGATTGACAATCCTGCACCCAAGCTGTTAGCTACAGTTAGACCGACAAGTCTAGGGTGACAAATGTCTAACATTCTGACGCCTAAAGAACGTCGTAGTAGGCCACTAGTCGCTAGCATGATTATAATAACTCACATGGGGTATTAACAATACATTTGATTTACGGGGTTAACATACATTCAATTAGTTTTATATATAGATAAATCTTCATAATACTATTTTCCTGTACAACACTTCGTACATTTTGGTCTTTGGGTTTAAGACTTATAATTCATTTTTAAATAAAATATTGGATTTTCTGAAAGTGCACTCTATCTTTTTACAAGGAAAAGTTATCGATTTTTCTCATACAAAACACTATGAACTCACCGACTTAATCATTGACACTTTTCAAAATCACTTGTATTCTCAGAAAATCAGTAAACAGGTAATCTAAAGAGTTTTGAGGATGGCGTGTCACACGTCACGCCATTTAATTTTGTCGTATGTATTTAGTATCAAGTAAACAATGTGTCAGATACAATGTAAACTTCTTAATTATCAATATAATGGTTATATGACTTTGATCACTATTATTCATTTGTTATGATACTGTACATAAAGTCATCCACCCCCAGACGTTTCCGCCGTTCTGGTTTGGTGGTGTGACATGTTAATTTTTTAAAAGTTGAACAAAATGAGCATTCTAGAACCCTTAAAGGGCGTAGACGATTTTAGGAGCCATTGGAGGCTTCCATAATCAATTTAGGTAACCGATAAGGAACTAAATTTGATTATTTAATTGATTCAAATCCTACTTTGTCTGCAAGTTACCTCAACTATAAATAAACCCTTAGAGCCTTGGGAATTTCGTTCCTAACCTTACCAAGAGTGAGATTTCCTTCTTAATCCTTTTTTTTCTCTCTCTCTCTCTCTCTCTCCTAAATATTCTAGGGTTTTAGTCTTTTGGGTGTGAGCCGTTAGAGACACTCTACTTTGGGTGCTATCCCTTCCAAGTGATTACAAGGAGTTCAAGATCCACAAGTGGTCAATAGAAAATATGATTTTGTCCTAATGGTTAGCAATCCTTTCCCTTTTGATAGTTTAAATTCATGTTTTAAAAGTACGTTGCTATAATAGTAAAACTTATATCCTAGGGTGCATGTACGCTTAGGATGATTTTTGAATGTTTTTGTTGCCTTAATCTAGTGTATAGTTGCATAGAAACCCAACAGTGGTATCAAAGACTCAAGTTTTTGTTATATGTACAAGATTTAAAACTGAAAAAAAAATCACAGAAAAAACCTGTTGTCGAAGGACGCAGCGCCCTAGCCTTGGCGCGACACTCCTTGCCAAGTTTTTATGATTTCAGGATTTTAACAAGATTTTCAAATTTAGTGTGACATCCACTGTTTTCTAGAACCAAAAAAAAAAAAATTTCTTTGTGATTTTAAAATTCATAACATCTTTATTTGCAAAAAATTCCAGTATATTACAACATTTTGAATGCAAATGATTGCTTCAAAATATCAAAACTCTGAGGATGTCATAATTGATACACAACATATGTTACAATGTAAATACCTAACGATCCTGAACACTATTGCATGTCTCCTCTTTAATCACTCAACATCCTATTTAAGTCTTCTGCACTCTTAACACTGCTACCTATGATGCATACAAAATGAGTGGGTCAGGTTGGGAAACTTGGTGAGATACATAGGTTTTTCAATCCCATAATGTTTTATTGATAATAAATCATATATCTCAAACCTACAAAATCAACTGTCATCAACAACACACACACACACACACATATATATATATATATGTATATATATATATATATATATATATATATATATATATATATATATATATATATATAAGACAATCTTCTCCATCTAGTCGATCCTTACATACTGATCCTATATAATGATCTTGATGAGATCTATCCCGATGGATCACTGTAAGCAACGAGTGACTGTACTGCTTTGGGGAGCCCTTGGCAGCATGCACTATTCAATAAAGGCAAACATTATGGGGATAGAATGCATTGAATGAACATACGATCCAATATCCTCGGATTAGTATAATTCATTAACACTTACAAACTATAATTCTGCTAGTGTATTCCACAAGATTGGGTTTAGTCTGTAGTCTTCATCCCACTCTGACAGATGATTAGTTATCAATGCACCTAACGACTGCTCGGTATAGATGCACCTTTCCTAGCTGTCTAAAAAGGAGGGGAATACTAATATAGTACTCTTGTACATAAAACGTGCCCCACCGGTCAACAATGTCATCGAATAGAGTTCTACTCTGTATTCCCATCTCACACATGCCCTTAATATGATGCTACCCAATATCCAAAACTTAATTGAACTAACCATATCTTTTGGGTCTTAGTCTATAACTAGACAAGATTACAATGTCCGTAATCAACCTCCAATAAAAATTTTCCTGTCTATGTAGTATCTTTACAATACAGGATATTATCAACACTTTTTCAACTTAACTCGAACTAAATGTCCTTGACAAACCTTAGTTTGTAACAAGTCCAATTCACTATTCATCATCAATACAAACTTCATGATATCATTCCAATATAGAGTATGACTATTATCCAACTTAATTGGATCTAAACATCATTTATACATCTTAGTTTAGAAACTAGACTAGACTACAATCTATGTAATCAATATCCAATACCAACTTTGTTTATTCAACACTATCCTAATTAAGTGTGTATATTTATCATAGAGTATTAGATATTTAATATACATTAATCTTCTCAATAATAATAATATTTATATTATTGACATCATATATACATCTTAACACATATAGAACCATATCTGGTTCGTAGAGCGTATGCCATTAAATATACATCTAACACATATTCCAGTCAATAAATATATAATTCACATATAAACTTTCAACATATATTTAATACTTTTCAATAAATACTCGTATTAAAAATCATGTTCAAGAAATTAACTATGCACTCGCCCGATTGAGGTGGAAGATCCATGGGAAAGCTAGCTCATCGACTAATACTTCAACTTATCCCCTTTAGATAACCTAAATACGAATATTACTATGTTTCAATATTCGTTTGTATTTATAGGCTTATAAATTATTTTTGGATTCTTCAATAATGCCCATAAATACTTCAAGTTCTATCAATTAAGGAACAACTAGGTAAGATCATATTGGAGGTAGGACCTGTTTGGTGTGTGTGTGTGTGTATATATATATATATATATATATATATATATATATATATATATATATATCCCCTAATCTAATAAATAAGTAGAATTTTGCCACGTTGCATTTCCTAAGCCATCCCCAATCGATTTTCCCGCTGAAAATATAAAAGTGAATTTCCCAAAATATCCTCTGCTTCATCTTTAATAGTTATGCATTACATTGACTTTTTGAATTGATATCGACAATCAGCTTTAATGGATGTATTATCCTATAACAATAACAATACGATTATTCCAATAAATCAGCAAAGAGATTTGAATTTCATTTACATTAGGCAAGAAATCAGGAGTTGTTATCATATCCAAGATTAAAAACGATGGCTAGGTCTTCCGATTCATATATACTTCCAACCTAACAAACTTGCTTTCAGCTGCATGTAATTAAAGATGTATTGGATTTGTGGCATCGAATTTCTGTTCATATATACCTCCAACCCATCAAGTTTATTTCAATCGCCTTTAGATGCCTTCGATTTTTGCCAAGAAATTGAAGATTTTTCTGTTTTACCCATAGATTTCAGGTAGTTTCAAAGTTCTTCGTCTTCCTGTAATGTGTGTATAGCTATTAATGTTGCTCTGTTTTACCCATAGATTTCAGGTAGTTTCAAAGTTCTTCGTCTTCCTGTAATGTGTGTATAGCTATTAATGTTGCTCTGCTTTTTTGGATGTCATTTTTTTTAATTCATGATGTGGCTAACTTGGAAAAGTTGTTTTTCCTACCACATGTTTGATAAAATGCCTAATAGAACTGTTAATTAGTATATACAACCAATTGCAATCATAACTAATATACTATCATTTGAAGTTATTGTTTGACAACGAGCAAAATAATATAGTGATATAATGTTTAATTTTGTAATTTTTATATAATTTTAATACCTTATGATTCATTTGTAGGTTTTGTATTGTAAAGGCCCGATGGTTATAAGGATCCAATGCTTAATTGTCCATGGTGATTATTGTTTTCATAAAATAGATTATTCTCTTGCTAATGTTCCTTTTGAGGCATAAGATACTTACAAATATAAAAGTGTGTAGCAGTTATGTAGTGGATGATGGGTAACTCGTGATGAACTATTATACTATCTTGTGTCTACATTAGATGTAGTTATTTAGTTATTGCAAAACTTCGGTAAGTAACACTTCTTTGATTTTGCAGAAACAATTACATAATCAATTGATTAGTATTCATTTTTCTTACCTGTTATTCTACCATATATGAAGTATACATGCTTTAGCTTTTCATTTAATAATATGCATGTGGTTTGTAGTGATGTAGGTTTGTAGTGATGCATGATACCATATTATTTGGCTTCTTAAATATAAATAACACGGAGAGGTTTTAGCATTAGTTAAAGGCATACATGACCATAGTGGCCTCCTTTATGAGGTAAATATATGAAGTATAAGAACCTTTATGGATGTGTTGGTATGGTTTCTGTTTTTATAAGATTCCATACATCTCCATAACGCTAAAATCATATTCGGGTAATTAAGATCACTTTCCAATCCGAGACATTATTTTAGTTTATGCAATTTCAAGAAACCCATAACTGAATTTCATTATATAGTTAATTATCACCATTACATGAGATATGTTTTTAGAATTTGAAGTGTGTTTCATGTAGTTTTACTTTTATTTAGGTAAAATATTGTATTATTTTTTAGACTGTTTAAATCCATCATTTGTAGGCTGTTTATTGTATGTATTAACATAATTTATTTCTATGTGATGATAACAAGTTTTTCTTTGTTGGCATCACCTGTTACTATTTCGTTGATATATAAAGTTTGTGACTTATGTTTTTATTTTTAATAAAAAAGCTTTAATTGTTCTGCTTACAGCCTCAAATTTTTAAGTAAATTACTTAGGCATAATATCATAAGGGTATTTCCGTCATCATTTTTATACATAGCTAATTTAAATTTACAATTATATAGTCATGGACAAAATATTTTTAAGTTTTTAGAAAAATAATTATTTGCATATATATTACTAATTATTATTATGTTTACTAAGTTTCAAAATCGTTTTTATTTTGCTGAACCGTGTAGTACACAGGTTAAAACCTAGTATATATATATATATATATATATATATATATATATATATATATATATAGGTTCAAATGTTTATAGAAACTATTGTGTTCCTAAATGTACCAATCACAATTTAGCAAATAATTAAATAATTAATTAAATCAAAAAGGGTATTTCTGGTTTTTTACACTTGCAATTAAGGAAACAAAACAAATATATGTTGACCTAATATCTCTTATTTATAACCATCACAACTACTCAATTCTATTCTATACGTGTATGATCTGTACTCAAAACCCTAGGCGAGTTCTCCGATCATGAATTTGTTGAGATCGCTAGGTCGCGACTAGTGAAGATCGAAGAAAGCTTGGCGAATCAACTTGAAGAGGTCGCTCTGTCCGATAAATCTTCCTAAAGCCTTTGGGAAGCTTTGTATGTTGGTTTTGTTGGATTAGTGTCTAAGTCCATAACTATTTTGGTATGTACTCGACCCGATGGTGCATGGTCCTTTTGGGTTGCCTTCACCAAAACAACTTGATAGGATGAATTATGGAGAGAAAGGATTAAATATGATTTATTAATATATTATGAGAATAATATATTAAAGGATAAATCATATTGTTTAATTAATATTAGTCAATAATTAATCGGTAATTAGTTTTGTGACTAAAAGAGATTAATTAAACTTAAGGGACTGGAATTGTAATTATAAGATAATTGCAATTAGGGCCATGGATTGCCTTTTATTATAAGGTGGACGAATTCTAATGGGGAAGCCCATATGAAGTCGTCCAAGGCTTTAAGAAAAGGGCTCCATGGGTTGCTTAGGGCTTAAGCAACCAAATTAGGGTTTCCTTGTTAGATAACCCTAATAGCCTCACTATATAAAGACCCCTTATGCCTCAAAAACGGGGACAAGCAACCTTCTAGGGTTTCACACGTTTTTGGGCAGCTAACCTCTCTCCTCTTCATCCTCTTGCTTATGGTGTTTGTGAACCATTAGAGGAGTGACACTTGTGACTCTAAGCCTTCCAAAGTCAATTCAAGGAGGAATTGGGATTGTTATTGCTAGATAACAATCAAGGTAACATTATAAACTTATTCTAATATCTAATATGATTACTTGTATGCTAGAATTAGGGTTTATAGTCTTGGATTCAAAGCATGTACAATAGAGAAACCTAGATCCAAGCATTAGGGTTTGTATGAGCACATAGGATGTCTTATGACCAAAACCCATCAGTGGTATCAAAGCCTAGATTGGTTTCTATTGTATTGATGCTTGTTGTAACTGAAAAATTCGATTTTTTGCATTCTGGAGGCTGGACTCGCCGAGTCCATGGCTGAACTCGCCGAGTCCATGCAGACTCGACGAGTCCAAGCCTGACTCGACGAGTCAACTCGTCAGAAGGAGGGTACTTCGGGATTTCTTGCTGTTTTTGCTTATGGATAGTTACCTTATCATGTTAGATCAATATTAATCCGATTATATGATATATTTGACCATAATTTTGATCTAATTGAAGATATTTATCAATTAATAAGATAATTGTTTCCTTATGTGATAATTGATTAATTATTTTGAGTAAATTGATAAATTGTTTTGCAAGAAATCATTAAATAAATCAAATATGGATAATTATGTGATTAATTGTTAATTTAGATTATTTGTTATTTGATCCTTGTTGTTATGAAAAGTTTCATATTTTGCCCTTTTAGGTTTTATAGTTTAAATTTGAACCCAAAAGTTTTGTTGTTTTGAAATTTAAATAGTTGAAACCCTAATGTTTTGAAAAATGTTTCAAAACTTGCCCTCAAGTTTTGGAATTTAAATTTTGATTAATTGTTTAATCTTGATGTATATTTAAATTCTAAACCCTAATGTGTTGAAATGTTTCAAAACTTGCCCTCAAGTTTTGGAATTTAAAAGTTGATTAAAAGTTTAATTAGGAATGTTAAATTCTAAAACTCTAGTATAGTTTTGAAAAAGTTCAAATCACACCCTTATGGTTTATTAATTAATTAAGGTGTATAATTAATAGAGATTTAATAAATCCATAAAAGTTTAGGTTTACAATTTAATTGAATTAAAAGTATAATTGTTAAATTAGACCACCTAATATTTTAAAAGTATAAAATACACCCTATACTATATATATAACATTAAAGGTCTAACATTATATATATGTATGAGTAAAAGTCAGTCTTACGTTAGTAGGCCTCATTCACGAAGCTAGTCTATAAGGGATGTTTAAGGAAATTGCCTATAAAATGGCGATTGAATGGGTATCCACTCTTACCCACCGCACTCTTGACTAGTGGAGGGTCGTTAGCCGAACGGGTAGGATAGGACGAAACCTTCCATTATAAGTATAATGAATTACTAAAGTAACTAAATGTTTTCATAAAATTCCCAATCTTAGTTACTTAGGCAAAAGTGAATTGATGCAATTCCATGAAATTACACTTTGTGCCCTTGCGAAGACGTTAGTGGAGCGTGTGTGGTTAACCGGCACACTAAATGGTTCTAAGCAAAGGTAGCAAAGGGTGACTCAATGTTTGTCATAGTTCGGTGGAGCGTGTGTGGATTACCGGCACATCGAATAGGTGACTGTAACATGTGAGGGCACCATGTAAGTTTGCATGGTTATTCACACCCGCTTTGTGATCCTCGGCATCCCAGTTACAAACAAGAGGGGCATATCGAGATATAAACATGCCATTGAAAGTTCAATGTATCTCAAAGGATCTAGGAGTTTTCATAGATTTAAAACTTAAATTTCTTTTTCGTTATTCATGATGGAAATTAGTGAATCGTCATTCACTTACCTTCAAATATTCTGCAACTAGATTACGGCATCCCTTTTCTAGGTTGTAGCGTATTGTGTTGGGTCCTAGCCTTAGTATCTCATTTGGGTGATTTACTAAGGACTCAATTGATCAACTAACTTGAATTCGTTTTCTCCCGTTTTGAAGATGTCAAAGTTTGACAACTATGGTCTTCTCAAATCCCGTGGAATAAGCATTCCACATGAAGATGATATTCCACGATTCGATCAAGGAACAAGAGATCATACTTCACTTCCTCCTCCTCCTCTAATTATTCTCCCTAACCCACAAGTACGAAGGCTTGAAAAGTTCAAGATCACTCAATCCCTTTTGGCAAGTAAACATAAAGAAGGAAAGTCGGTGTGTGCACACGTCCTAGGGATGAAGTCACACATTGATAGGTTAAGAATGTTGGGATCCGTTGTTTGTGAGGAAATGGCTGTTGGTTGGGTTCTTCAGTCACTTCCTAACTCATATAGTGAGTTCATAAGAGAGTACTATATGATGAACTACGACGTGACCCTTATAGATCTCACCTATATGCTTATTGCTGTTGAATCAGAAATGATTTGGCGCAATAGAAAAGCAAAGTTGATTGGTGAATCTGCCTTCGAGACCTCTATGGATATAGACAATGGCAACGAAAGACATGCTATGATCGAAAAGTTTGATCACAAGAGAAAGGCAATGTCTGAAGTAGTTCCATGTCATGTTCCAAAAGAGTCAATTTGTTTTTATTGCCAAGAGAAAGGGCATTGGAGACGAAGCTGCCCTATTTACCTAAGAGATCTAAGAGATGGGAGAGTCGAAACGTATGGCTCTAATTTAGGTAAAATCCATTGACTAACTCTTTTAAGCTCCTATTCTAGATTCTCAATACATAATGTGATAAGATTACAATTAATGTTTTGTAGGATCGAAGAAAAGAAAGGAAGCTTAAGGGAAGAAGTGAGCAGAATCTGACCGTGAAGGAATGGATTTCGATCGCAATTCTCGAAGATTAGATTCTTGAACTACTACTTAGAGTTAGAATTAGATTGCTAAGAAAGATGTATTAGCATAAGTTTTTCAATGAGTTGCATTGTAAGGACAAATTTTTCCGCAATAAAATAAATTTTGACTTTAAATTTTATTTATTTATCCTTGCAATGGCGAGTATGAAAAATTGATGTTAAAATGTTTCTATTATTAGCAATAATGGATTTGGTTCTTATTATGTTATGGAAAGTCGAGAATTTACCAAATAGGGAGAGTTTCTCATCCCCCAAGTTTCAATTGGACAGAAACTTGGAATCATGCAACGTGGATGCACGATGAATGAGAAATTTCGTATTTGGAAATTAGACTAATTCATTGACAAAGTGTCAAGTGAAGGACTAGGAGATCGAATACACAAAGTTGTGTATTGATCAAGTCCACCATAAGAGTAACAAAGATATTCGTCATGATTTACTAAAGGCTTAGTAAATATGATTATACTTACAAGATTAAGTGTAATTCTGAATTGATTAAAGGGTTTAGATCAATAGCAGAACGAATAAGAAGAATCAAGTAGGCAGAAAGATAAAAGTTTCTCCATTCTAAGAAGAAGGGAGAGTACCTTTTATGCTTTATGAGAGGTCTTAATGATTAAGAACCATATCTCAATTGATCCTCTAAGTGAGTCTTAGTACAATTGTATGTCTAAGAAGAGGAATCAAGAATTGAAGAAATGGTTAAATCAATAAGTCAATCATACTTCGTTTCAATAACAAGTCTTAAAGTTAAGATTGTGACAATGAGTGAAAAGTATTAAGAAGGTTTAAAACATTCATTAAATGTGGTAAGTTGTGATGTCTTAGATAAGACAAAGACCAACTAGGACCAATTTATGAAGAGTTTTGATAAAAGCTACACTAACTCTTGAATATTTGTTTGTCAAGAAATGTTTTGACAAGAGAATCTTATATGTCAAGGAGTCAGTGGGAGTCTTAATGGTCTTGAAAGGTTTCAAGAACAAATCAAATAAACCTTATCGATCATCACTAACACACGAGTTGAGGTTTACAACCTATCGTGCTGACATTATTTTGTTTCTGTGCCAATCCAATCGAGTTAATTATGCATGAGAATTCTATGAGTTCTCATTTTGAATGCATAAAAGGCAAAGCACCTTAATCAATGAAAGGTACATTGATAGAAAAGGGTGAGCTGCTTAACTACTTGGAAGACATGGTGGGCAGCTGTGCTACCATAAGGCAAGAAATCAAGATTAAGAAAGTTCGGTCCATATGAGTTTAAATTTGTTGTAAACCTTGGTTTTAACAAATTCACATGGATAGGAACAAATACACCGCTTTAAATATAAGTGTCATAAGATTCCCTCCTTCATGAAAATGATTGTGAGGAAATGATTTCACTAAGAAAAATCTTAAGAAGATAGTGATTGTAAAATTGCATTCTCAAATTCGATTATGGTTACGGCATCCCTTTCCATAATTTGAATTGTGAGGTTTGGCAATTGTTTACACACACATATGAACTATCTAAGGCAAAGGTATATAAGAAGCATTGATAAAGGATTATCAAAGCACTAAGTATTAGAAACATGAACTTAAGAAATTCAATAAGTATTGTTTTCTGAAAGTTAAGATGTTTATGAATACATGTCGAAGCTAGTGGGAGCATAAATGTTATGTTTTACAATAATCATCATGATAGTGGGAGCATAAATGTTATGATTGTATGATGATTAAGGCAAGTATTGCAAGGTTAGCAATATTAATTATAGAAAACAAGAGTCATACTTTGCAAAGTTGTAAGAGTTGAAATGTTGTTTTGCTATAATTAAGGGAGAGAATATTATGCTTTATTTCAAATCTAAAGGATTAGGTTGAGAAATGTTAATAAATTTAGTCAAAGGTACATAGTGTGTTCTTAAAATTTCGATTATGATTACGGCATCCCTCTTCACAATTCGAATTTTGAGAACATAGCAAATAAAACATTATGCGTCGTGTCCCATACGATTCGAGTATAGGATCGATTGCAAATGATTTAATGTTGGACCGTTCTAAAATTTTCCAAATGTCGAGCGCATTTAGAGGGAAAAGGGACTAGAATTGGTTTTGACTAAAACAATTAAACAACTATCAAAGGACAACCCAAAGTTCGACGAGGATTGGTCGCTTGTGAGTAGTTGGAAGTATAGTATTGGAAAATATGGAAATGGTTCCATATTGGATGGACCGTATCGACATCATTACGAATAGATAAGATTCTATTAAGAATGAGTTGTCATATGGAACATATGGAAGTGTGTCCATATTGGGAATTGAATATTGAGAAATCTATGACTAGATTAGAAACTTCTATGCAAAAGGATATTCAAAGAATGTACTTTGAGTGAGAGACATCACGTCTATGGAATTGTCTTGTAACAATCTCCGATAGAGGACTTTGTAATATCATTGGCAATAGTCTTTGTGACTTTGGTGCAGTGACATTACGAAAGGATAGTTGCATAGAATGTTAGAATCTAGCATATTCTATAAGTAACAAGAATTTGATATTCTTTGACTTATGAAAAACGGATTTGGAGTTGTGAAGTGAGAAGGATTGGAAATGTATTCAATGAGATCTATTTCACAAAGTAAGAACCATAGGTAAACATTGTGTTCATGCTAGGAGCATGGGACAAGTGTTGGAATTCAAGTAAGAAGTTGATTACCCGAAACGACAAATAATGAGTAATCAATATGGTGATAAATAAAAGGCGTTTTATTTATACTCAAAGGTTTGAGGCCATATGGGATTAGTATTATTCTTGTGTTTCACTTTGCATGTTTTGACTTCCAGAATAATTGAGTTTATTAAGAATAATCGAATTATTCAAACGGGCCATAGTCGTTCATATGTTGGAAGTAGATATGAATGAAGACTGTCATGAATTGGTGTGTGGATTGTCTATAAGGTATTAGACATAAGCAAATGTTTGCTGCAACGTTCATGAGTGCTTATGAATATGATTTGAGCATTGGATCAAACCCACGCTCACTTGGATCACTCCATGAATTGTATCACGAGTGATTGGTGAGACGATAACATCTTATATTCTTGAAACCGAGATGTGTGAGTTGTATCTTGCGAATCGGTTGCACATTGATAATATGTAAACGCACTAGTAACTTGGTGTTATTAAACATATTGTTGTGTGTGATTCGGTGCGTGAGTGCAAGCGAGCATTGTATCAAAGTTTATTCGTTCCTTTTATTCAAAGTAGAATAAAAGCGATATCTTTGGGCCCCTCGATGGTTTAGTGATGACAAACGTAAATGCTCGGCCGGGCTAGGGCTAATTGGATTTGTTCAATTAGTCAGTCGTCATAAATCGGAAATCGAGACATAGTACAAATAGAATGATTTGAAATCATATCTCATATGATATCTATAATGGAGGAATATATGATCCCTTATCTAAGGACACGCGTTTCTGATAGGATCAGAGTTGACAGCGGCTTTGGAAAGCTACGATTGCAGATCGGGATCCGAAGTCATACACATAATAGTTGTTAGACTTATCCAAGTGGGAGACTGTTGGATTAGTGTCTAAGTCCATAACTATTTTGGTATGTACTTGACCTGATGGTGCATGGTCCTTTTGGGTTGCCTTCACCAAAGCAACTTGATAGGATGAATTATGGAGAGAAAGGATTAAATATGATTTATTAATATATTATGAGAATAATATATTAAAGGAGAAATCATATTGTTTAATTAATATTAGTCAATAATTAATTGGTAATTAGTTTTGTGACTAAAAGAGATTAATTAAACTTAAGGGACTGGAATTGTAATTATAAGATAATTGCAATTAGGGCCATGGATTGCCTTTTATTATAAGGTGGACGAATTCTAATGGGGAAGCCCATATGAAGTCGTCCAAGGCTTTAAGAAAAGGGCTCCATGGGTTGCTTAGGGCTTAAGCAACCAAATTAGGGTTTCCTTGTTAGATAACCTAATAGCCTCACTATATAAAGACCCCTTATGCCTCAAAAACGGGGACAAGCAACCTTCTAGGGTTTCACACGTTTTTGGGCAGCCTCTAACCTCTCTCCTCTTCATCCTCTTGCTTATGGTGTTTGTGAACCATTAGAGGAGTGACACTTGTGACTCTAAGCCTTCCAAAGTCAATTCAAGGAGGAATTGGGATTGTTATTGCTACATAACAATCAAGGTAACATTATAAACTTATTCTAATATCTAATATGATTACTTGTATGCTAGAATTAGGGTTTATAGTCTTGGATTCAAAGCATGTACAATAGAGAAACCTAGATCCAAGCATTAGGGTTTGTATGAGCACATAGGATGTCTTATGACCAAAACCCATCAGGTTTCTCTTAAGATATCCTCGAATCAACTTCAGGTTAGTCTAATAATTTCATCACCATATCATATTTTTTTAATTTAATTGATTTATGTACTTCAATCATCTACAAAAACAATTTCAACCCCGAAAATAAGCATTGTAGAGGAGAAACAGAAATTAGGGCTTGATTTTGGATATTCATGCTGTTGTTTATGCTGCTGTTCCAGGGATATGTGTTTGATAAATGATAATCATTAACATTGCCATCATCTTCAACTGCTTCGAATTTTGAATTGAAAATCATAACCAAATGCAGGGAACCGTTTGGATTATTTCTCCCTCTGCCTTTCTCTTGGCTTGATTGAAATAGTGGAGTTGGAAATCCATGTCAGGTGGTGATGGTGAAATTAGCAAATTTCAGGAAAGAATTCATTTATGTAAGTCCTTTATATCTCTCTCTCCTTTTGCAATTTTGATTCTTATGATTAGATAACTACCACAATTTTTTGATTATGGGTGTATCTGACAACAATTTTGGAAGATCAAGTTCTAATTCTGTCATAATGGAATCTCGATTTTATGGCATGGAATCTCAAATTACTCATTAGTATTTAAAGTTATACACTTTTTTTTTATTGTAAATTGAGTCACATTCATGTATTTATTAATTATATATGTTGTATGTTTCATCAAATGGAGTATAAAGATATGGGCATCCGATTTTGCCCGCCAATTGTTTGCTAAAATGCTTGAATCAAATATTTCATCCAATTTTTTTTTGTAATCTTTGAACTATCATATCTCTGTCATACTAGCTTGGAATGATTTGAAATTTTTTATGCTTTTATTTGGATTAATATTGGTTGAGTTACAGTCCTTCGAACATTGGATGTTACAACTATATTTTTAGCACTTCTACTTTGTTCAGAAATTTTTTGTGATCTTTGAATTGTCATATCTCCCACATTCTTGCTTGTAATTAGATTAAGTCGATTATTCAGATCAAGTGACTCGGGGAATACTTGATCAAGTGACTCGAGTATTACATTATGTTAGAATAAATTAAAAGTCTTTAATGTCTAACACATTCTATTAGAATTTATAGTTTTATTCTTTAAGACTATACTAAGGGTTTTAATATTTTGAAGTTGATTATGTTTAATTTGTGGATATAGATTTTGAAGAGGCTGCCATTGATATGGAAAAAGAAGAAAACATGGAGAATGAGAGTATTCTAGCAGAATGTATTCTGCTAGAATGTATAAAGTGTTTCTTAACAATAATATTGTTTCAGAATGGATTAATGTTTTTGTTAGATTTTGATGTTTTTATTTTTATTTTTTTAAACCATTCATAATTTTAATCTGTAAGAATAAATGTAAGTCTTATTCTTTACGAATTAATGTAATTAGTGATTCTTAAAAAATAAAATCCGTATTCTTTAGAAAATGTTATTCTTAATAATATGTTGTACAATTCTTTAAGCGTGTTAATTATAAAAACTATATTGAATGAACCATATCCTGCAAGAATAAAATCGAAAATATATTTACTAGTTTATGTTTGACTCTCTGTCATTCTGACAGAATAAAATCGGTTAGTATTTAAAATTATAATAGAATTAAATTTGAATTAATTTAAAAAATCCAGATTTAAAAAAAGTAAATTAATTATCCCTTAAAATCTGAAAATTTTCTCTTTTAATATAGGTTAATTGACCAAAACACCATTTTGCTGAAATTTGTGTGATTATATGGTACATGTTACCCTATTGTAATATCGTAGACCCCCAGATCATGATTATTGATTTTGTTCATCCATTGGTCCAAAATTGTGCTTACGGGCACACAATAGATGTAAGAAACAAAATAACTTATCTAGCCTAGACATCACTCTTATAAGTAGATCAATCAATATTATGACTTGAAATTATTGATAAATCTTGTTTATAGGTTTATAATATGATAATGAACTTAAAAATAAGTTACACTTAAAGTGTAATATGTATAAATCAACCTACATATTTTCTAGAGAAAAATTGGAAAGTTTGCAGGCAGAACTTCGACTTTGAATACTTCATTTCGTTGGAATTTCCAACACCGTCACACCTTGCTAAAATTCCCGAGACTCAGAATTCGGATCCCATAGTTTAGGAGAGAGTTTGAGAGAGAGATTTGAGTGAAAATGGACAAAGAAATGAAGAGATTTCGGCTGCTATTTATATAATGTTTGAGTGGGTGTGTCTGGTTTATGGATAAGAGCGCTCCGTGCCTTAGCACGTTGGCCCCATCCAGAGTTTGCCACGTGTCACGCTGCTGTTGGTCTACATCATCGACACGTCATCATGTCGGTGGAAGAGTTCGGCCTTCGCTTCGCCACGTGGCACGCTCTCAGGTCGCCACGTCATCATACGTAGGTAAATCCTTAGATTTCCAACAAATCATATCTTTTGCGCAAGAGCTCCATTTTCGACGTTCTTTATATCCGTGCGTAGGTATTTCTGAGTACGACAACTTTTTTTAGATCTCAACAGCTAATTCTTACTCAAATTAAAATCATATTTTTATAGAGATTACACTGTTAAAATCTAGAGCTCTTATGTTAAAAATCATAACTTCTTCATACATACTCCGTTCTCAACTGTCTCTATATCAATGTTCATATTTACCATATATTCAACTCTCGTTTACATTGTTTTGACTAACAATCCATCGATTTTAATTTCAATTTCTGTGTCGCACACTATTATACCATCACATTGAAACTTCAAAAAACCATAGCTTTCTTATACAAAGTCATATTTAGACGTTCTTTATATTCACACTTTTGTAATTCTGATTACTACGACTTTCATTTAGATTACTTAGGCTAATAAACAACCTACCTCTGATTCATCTTTTATGACACATTTTGTCGTATACGGTTGAACGCGGAATTTGAAAAATCATAACTTCTTCATACAGAGTTAGATTTAAGCGTTCTTTGTACCCACATAATGGTCATCGCGACTACTACAACTTTTATCAAGACTATTTATCCTAAATAATATTTTATTTTTAAAGGTTTATTTAACGTAATTCGTTGATTTTATAATAACGTTTTATACAAATACTATAAGCCCATAATATTTGTCCATAAAACATGAACACAATATATAAATATAATTAATATTAACTCGTATCGTGTAGGAATGATTCTTATTTATTTATGATTATTCTATTTGAGGATTTAATTATTCGTCAAAATGAATATTTATAATTTATAATCCTAAAAATGTCTAGCACGAATTCACGGACGTTACAATTAAGTTTTATCTTTAGTTTTGATTATTATCTAAATTTGTTTAAATCTGATTAATTAAAATAGGAAGATAAATATGCCTATTTGAAGATAATGATAATGATTTAAATATTAATTAATTAAAAGTTACTTAAAGATAATTAGATTTTAAATTGTTTAAAATTCACCCCACATATAATTAGAATAGTTTATAACATATATATATATATATATATATATATATATATATATATATATATATTTACTATCTTATAAAAGAAATCTCACTATTTCTAAAAATAGATTGAATATAAAAATATTATTTTTTTAAGACGTTCGAATCATTAAGCTAATAGTTTAAGTAGTCATCAATAAAATAATATTAAATTTTAACTTGTGTTTTGAATCCTTATATTTCTCAACAAATTCTATCTCCTTACCTAAATTTCGGATAATACAAAATTTGAAACCATCAGAAAATACATGTTGATTCAAATATCCCTCCTGCAGATGGCTCTTTCTTAACAAGTTTTTATTTTAATCCTTACTTGTAATTGATTTCATTATTTTTAACTTTTTGTATTTTTATCTTATAAATATATTGGGTGAAGGCTTTATTATATTAGGTTTGTTCCTAAAAAGGTTTTTACTATGTTTCTTTAATGTGTTGGCTTTGCAGGTTCAAAGAACTCAACCAAGATGGTCAGTTAGATCATTGTATTATCATTAGTTTGTATATTTTAGCATCTTACTTTTGCAATAAAGAACGATTAAACACAAGATTTGACATGATTAAGGTAGTTTGTATATTTTTCATATTGTTTAGTCTAAAAATGAAACCTTTTTCATCATTGGTCCTTATAATATCAAGTTTCATCACATGGACTTCCTGATTACGGTGATTATTGTCCTTATTATAAGGTTCTATATAGATTTTGTTCAATATTTTAAGTTTTCGAGAACCTAAATCAATATGAATCCTTGAATTACATACCATCGTTGAAAATGTTTTAATTTGTGACCAAACTTGGTTTAAAATCACAATGAACAAGTTGACACCTGAGTATTTTGGTCTTCTCAAAGGCCTATTTATCAACTTTTAAATCACAACACCTGATATTCTAAAAGTTTATTTTTATAAACTATTATTTATATATTTTAGTGTTTTACTTAGTAGGACATTAAATTAATAAAGGAATTAAGGAAAACGAAAAAAAAGAGGACGATAAACAGTACAAGTGGTTTGGGTATGTATAAATGGAAGTAATAACCATTTAGGGGGTGTTAGGCAAAAAAACTTATTTCTTATTAGTTTATTAGCTTATAAGTTAATAAGTAAGTGTAGGGTAACTTATGAAAAAATGACGTATTAGAGGTTCCCCACCGGAATAAGTTATTTTAATCTAAACACTTTTTTAACTTATAGTGATGTGGAACCTAATAAGTTGTTTTAAAAAAGCTTAGCCAAACACCCCCTTAATATGGTATGGTAATGCTCTTGAAAAATAGATGTCATTTAATATTCATTTCTCGAAATGAACGTAAAATGGTTTTAACTCTAAAGATATCAAATTATTCGCCGCCCGCCGCTTTGCGCGGGTAGACGGCTAGTGTATATATATATATATATATATATATATATATATATATATATATATATATATATATATGTGTGTGTGTGTGTGTGTATGTGTGTGTATGTAATACCTTAGTATATGTAAAAGAAAATTTACAACATGTGCCCTCATGTGTTTAATTAATGATCATTAGCCGAATCAAGACTAGGCCCCCTTCATGAAAGCATAGTATAAAAGAAGTATAAGGAAACGACCTATAAAATAACCATTGAATGAGTGTGCTTTTCACTCACCGCTTCTTCATGTGGTGGATTGTCGTTAGCTGAAAGGGTTCTATGGGACGATGTATTGTTACAAGTATAACAAGTATAAGTACTAAAAACAAAATTCCCGTTCTTAGTTATTTTAGGAAAATGTGAATAGTTGCTAACCCATGATAACACACATTATTTTTTACGAGCTTATTTATGGGGCGTATGTGGTTAACTGACACATAAGTTTGAGACGTAAAAGGAAAATGATGTGGACTTATGATTGTGGCTCATTGATTGTGTGTGTGTGGTTAACCAACACATCAATTTGAGAGTCATGACATAATCAAGGGTCACATGTTCTTTCATAGTTCGTTCACCATCTTATTTGTGAGACCACAATATCTTGACACAAATAGAAGATGTGTAACTTTGAGATTACCATGTCATTAAATATTTTTAATGAAACTTAAAAGATCTAGGAATTTTATAGTGACTGAAGTTAGTAAAGTGCATTACCTACTTAAATAAATTCATGGTGTGTTGATAGCAACCCTTTACACATTGCAAAACAAAATATGGATCCTAGCCTTAGTAAATAATATATTAGGGTTGAAAAAATTAATTAAAGGACCACTAAAACAAACAAGAATGGATTTAATAAAATTGAATGATGTATATAAGATAATCCACAAAATCTACTGGAATAAAACTTCTCAAAAGGATTAGCTAGAAGGATAATCACAATTCGTAGTTTGAGAATAGTTCTCACTTACGATTTGAAAGATCATGCTTTATATGAAGCTCTTATTGAGGTTTCCCTTTAACCACTACATCCCTAAACTATTAAGAACAATTATGATATTAACATATTGAAGTAAAATACAATGTCAATTAGTTAGGAGTTGACTATGGTTATCAACTTAGCTGACAATGCACATATAAAGTTCAATATGATTTTGATACAAACAACTTAGAAATATTCATTAAGGAGTTGAATGGATGGAGAGACCCTTTGTGACTAACATATCCAATCATAGAACTCCAACTTCAAATACTCTCATATTCACTATCATGAATAGAAGTGTAAAAAAAGCCATTTATCCATACAATTTGTGGTGATATACCTAATCGGACCCCAAACGCCAAGGACAATATGAAGGATTATTCTGAGGCTTGTTTTGATACACTATCGTTTCCAAAATTAAGAAAAAGGACTAAAAAGCATAAAAGCCCAACATGCCTGATTGGTCAGACTAAAACATAGAAGAGATAATTTGATCATGGATTATGAGCCCATGTTACTTACCATAGAATTAAAAACTCGTGAATGTTTAGTCTACAATCAAATATGATAATTCATAATACCATTGGAACATGTAGCATACACGTTTTGAAATCGTGTTTTGTAAATTTTAAAAGTAAATAATATTATGAAATATTATATGAATTTGAGTATTGAGTTCTAACAGATAGTTTTTACTAGAAATGAAGTAAAACTATGTTTTGAATCATTCAGAAGGTATTGGAAGTCTTATGAGATTCCAATCAAAAGGAAAATATTGAAATTTAATGAAAATATAAAATTTGAAATAAGTAAAATTTTATTATTTAAATTTGTAAAGAATCTCGTTAGAAACATTTAGGCGAAAACCTCATCGAAATCCGCGTTATAATGAAGAAGTTATGACCAATCGAAGATCCGCAACAGAACCGACAAACACTATTTAGCGTAAAAAGTGAGTTTTCGATAAACTACCTTTTAGCCTTAGTGATCTAAATGAAAGTCGTAGTACTCGTTAAACCGAGAATTTTCATAAAAAGAACGTCCAAATCTGACTTCGTATGAGGAAGTTATGATTTTTCTAAGTTTCGAAATAGCAGTAGACAACTAAAAACTCGAAATAAAGATCGAGTGATATTTAGCCGAAACCACCTAAATGAGAATCAAAGGTCTCGTCAATAGTAGTACAACCGTAAAAAGACTAACAAAAACGGACTTCGGATGAAGAAGTTATGAATTTTTAATGGATTTTCCTGTCCCGGTCTGTTAAAAATAATAATATTAAAAATAAAGTCAGAATTAGCCAACGAAGTCTAAACAAAAGTTGTAGAGTATATTCCCGCCTACACGTGCATATAAAGAACGTAAAAAACGGAGCCCGTATGAGAAAGTTATGGATTTTAGAAGTTTGGGGTACAATTTCTGAGAATTTTCGCATGTGTAAGGCTAAGAAGCGGCCACGTCATCGGATCCTCGCAGCTCACCCCGTGTCCGACCGCGTGTCGCCACCTCTCGCATCCGAAGTGCAGTCCAACCAGTGACCAACGCGTGTAGCGCTAGAAGCTCCTGAGTCCAATGTGTGCCCAACGCTGTGGCGCGTCCGAGGCTTGACGCGTGTCTTCGCATCCGAGCCGCCAACTACGCCTTCCTCCCTTCGGATCCGAGCCCTTACCCTATATAAAGGATGCGAAATTTCTCGGGTATTGTTTGGAAATTGGCATATTTTCACCCATTATTCCATATTTTTACTATTTCAACTTCCCCCGAAGCCCCGAGATCATTTCCAACACCCGAAATACGTTCCGAAGTGCCCGGAGAGCCCGATAAATTTATCTTTTCGGTTTGAAGCTCAACCCTTGCAAGGCCCGGTTTTCAATAAAGCTCCCGATTTTCAACGAAGAAACTTAATTATTGCAACGAAGTGCTGCACAAATTACTATTTTAACCCCCGATTATTTCACGGTGAGTTCAATATATAGGAACAATTGTATGTTATGTATTATATGTGCTATGTACTTTTTTGTGTTATTATCTCGTGTTTTTATTTCTGCTATTTAAGATAGCAAAGCTATACCTTTGGCCATGTGATCTGTGAAAGGACTTAGATTCACAGTGGTATTGGTATGTAGCCTCTGGCCATGTAGAGCATGTCTCCATATTAGAATGACTTCTATTCTATGGCATTGGCAGATGGTTAGACAGGGCTATACGCCTGAAATCTACCAAAATGTTAATCAGAAATTGTATGTCTTCTGTGCCATTCGGGCCGAAGCGTTATTGATGTTTATAAAGTATTGAAATTGTTAAGTCTCTTTGAGTGTATATCTTTGAATCAAGTCATTGATTTAAATGGAAAGCTTGTCACATGATTTCACACATGCCTTTGTTTTTCCTCTTTGCTTATGCCATATTGATGTATATATATGACATAACGTTATATTGTATCTATTATTGAACTCACTAAGCGTAATCGCTTACCCCTCTCAATGTTTTAATAAATTGCAGGCAATAAGCACCCAGTATAGTCATATACTGTTGGAAGAATTAGAATAGTTAATACTATTACTTTTGTATATAAGTTTTAATATGTATAAAATTGCAATATCCTGGGTAGTTTTGTAATAAACTTTAAAGTAATCGGTTTGTATCCAATCATTTGTAATCAAACTATCAATGTAAAATATTGTTTATAAATATGCATGCAACATGTTTAGAGGAAGTAACTTAAAGTAAAATGTTTATTATGAAAGGGGTTCTTTCAGAACATTACTTCCAATCCTTAATTATTTTACTAAGGACGAAGTATTGACATTCATAAGAATGTGCAGTGACTGTAAAGGAGTAAATTGGACCAAAACAAGGAGAAGTAGGGTTGATCATGAATATCAGGCTATTGCTAATATTCATAGATTAAAGACTTCTCGTTCTCCCAAATGTTTAGTCTATGATTTTATGATTTAAAATTGTTTGTACAAAATTTAATAAGATTGTTATGACTTATTTAGAAAAGTTTAACGTGTTTAAAAGAAAGTCACAAATCTCTGAAACTTGTATAGTAGCAAAAGGTTAATTCAAGTATTTAAATGAGATCGAATATTGTCGAATCATATTATTGAAAATAAGAATTGCATTTCCAAAAGTCTAGTTCGATAGCCATGAAAAAGTATTCAAAGTTGTTTTCATAACTTGTCTTTATATGTGTAACGGTCCGTAGATTCTTCTTTTCCAAATTGTAAAAATATAAAGGAAGTCTTGCAAAGATTTCTTTAGGGGTCCTCTTAATAGATTTAAAACATACATTTTAGCACTCCATGCTTGCCAGTATGAAATATGTACATTAAGACGGTTATTTAAAGTTCGTTGTATTCGTTTCCCCTGCAACATATTAAATGTATTATCAACTAATATGCCCTTCAAGAAGCGATGATAAGAAGGAGCTGTGTGTTTGAGCAAGTGTGTCTATCCGATAGTTTAACCACTTGAAATATATCGGTATCTTTATCTTTTGTAGCCCGTAAATGCCATTTACAATTTTCCACAAAGCTAAAATCTTCAAATCTGTCTTTTTTAGATTTGTTGACTCTTATTTGGAGCCCTCAATAACACATTTGAATCCTAAATTAAGCTTAAGTTCATCTTTTCTTTTGAAGAGTTGATACTTCTTCACATAAGATGTATAATTGTGGGTTATGGTACCTTTACGTTTTTGTTGAGCTAATTCGGGCAATGATAAAGGTTCAAACATCCCCCAATGAGTGGTTTGTGTTTCTTCAAAATCAGAAACGTAATAAGGAAAATTTTCATTGTTGGGGATTTCGGGATTTTAGGGGCTTATTTCCTCATCTTCAGGTTCAGTTTCATCCCCATGAAATTCATTGAAACTCTTAAAATGTTCAACTAGCTCTCTATGTGGAATTATATTACCATCATAAACCAACAACATTAATTTTGCCTCATCATTTGCAGATTCATCAACATTAAATGCTAGAGAAGCATCATCAACAACCTTTACCTTTATAACTGAAATCACCCCATCTGCAGGGCCGTTATAAGAAGGAACATGATTGATTGCATAAATCTCTCGATACACTGCCATTTCCCTCAACTGTCACTCGAAAAAAAATCCGTATACATATTCATTCTTTTAGAATACGAAAACATGTGGCTTGTGGATGAACAAAGAACACCCAAATACCCTTTTTAACTCTATGGAACAACAGTCTGAAATGGTCGTACATTCCGGTGTATAGTTCGAAATCCTACCAACCACCACCAACTCCAGAATGAACATGAATACTCCATAATTTTATATTCCGGAACACATAGTCCGAAATACACTTTGTTAGTATGAAACGTACGATTGTGAGATTCCAGACCCGATACCTACCAACCAACCTAACCCTAAGGGGTTGTTTGATAGTTGTTGTCTGAGTCAGATCTGACTGAGTCAGGGCCTGATCGGGTCATGATCGG
Source organism: Lactuca serriola (assembly GCF_051521515.1). NCBI lineage: Eukaryota > Viridiplantae > Streptophyta > Magnoliopsida > Asterales > Asteraceae > Lactuca > Lactuca serriola. The sequence continues at coordinate 78,694,487 of NC_136416.1, forward strand.
GTCAGAAGCTCTGACTGAACCTGTCTCTGACTGAAACCATGTTGTTTGATTACAACTTTGACCGGTTGTGCTGAATGCTGAAAATGACCATTTTACCCTTCTTTACTCCAATACGAAAGAAACAACTTTAACAATCTATTCCATTTTGTAAATTAGCAACCTGAGAGCAAAAAAGGGACGCAAATGGCTTGTTTGGAAATTTCCCATTAAATTTTGTTCCAATATTAACGATTTAAATAATAAAAACCAAAAGAATCACATATTGTTCAACTGTTTCATACATATATGACTTTAACATACATGAATATCATTATATGATTGATGAAGTTAACAAAGGATTATATAAAAAAACACTCGGCTATATCATTACAATTTACAATAATAACAAAGAAATTTAGAAAAAGCAAAATAGGATGATATAACTAAGAAATCTGGAAAAAGATAGGATGTTATAATTGAAACTTGTATATGTCCTTCATGCCTAGAAAATTCTGCACAACACCCAATTCTCAAATAGAAGCTCCCTTATTTCTTCATAAAAAATCTGCTTTTTTTTTTTCTATAAACTTTGTAATTGCTAAAATGATGATGCTTGATTGAAATCTTGTGCATGACACCATCACTTACCAAACATCAACCACTTTCCATTGCACGGACAAGAATACCTTCAAGCTTCTCTCTACAAAAAACCACAAGAACAACACCACGTCATCATCAGGGGTAAAATGGTCAAAAATGGAAATATAAATAATAGAAGGTTCCAAGAGCAACCATCAAGTTGTGTCATCCAATTCAAAACAAGGAAAAAACATATTGAAGGGCAAAACCTTCAACAACAATGCTTATCATCTGGTAGAAAAAAAACTACAAAAAAATGCATCACATATATGTAAATGGTGATATTTGACGATTAAACAGACAAACCCCCAAGTTATAATGTCAATGGTGTTGAAACCAACGCTCTTTTATGCTAGAACAGCTATTGCCCTCCCTCAGCAATGAAGGACTGAGCCCTAACATACCGGTCCCTAAATTGAACTTCCAAAATATGATCTTCCAATTGATACCCTCCTAAAACCACTGACTGAACCACTCATATTCAATAAATAAAAAGTGTCAAAAAGAGCTACAAAGAAATTAATAAACTCCGCAACTATCCAATTTCAGCAATTTAATGAAACTATAGCTTAAATTCGAGCCTTAGATGCAAACGAGGTCCACTCCAGAATTCAAAATTGAAATAAGAAAAGGCATAAGATCATACCTTTGATTGCTCGTTTAGTAATCAACTGTTTGAGTTCGATCCAATTAACAACAATCGATCATGTTGCATCAGGAGAGGCAGAGATCGACAGGAGAAACCTGGGATGTGGAGGTCGGCGACATTGCTTGCTGCGGCGGCGGCTCTGCCTGAGGTGGGGGCCACAAAATTGTCCGGCGGGATGGGCCTTTTGAAGGAGGAAGAGTCGTTGATGGTGCTCTGTGGAAGGCGGAAGGCGCTGTGTTGAAGGTGTTGGAAGGAGACATGTTTTTTTTTTTTTTTTTTTTTTTTTTTTTTTTTTAATTTTTTATTTATTTATTTATTTTATCAGGGCACGAATATCTTTCTTCCATTACTTACTCGGTCAGCTTCAATTTTCTATATGACCGAGTCAGATCAATTTTATGGACCAGATGCCTAATCTATATATATCAAACGCTCTCATCGGATTGAGTCAAACAAAAATGACTGACCGGACAGGATAGCACCAAATCAAATAGGACCTTAATTTTCATTAAAGTTTGAAAAATTAGTTATGTATATACGAAAAGTCCTAATATAATATTTTTATATATAACTCTAATTTTTAAACATTTAATAAACAAAATCCTAACCAACCACCGTAAGTACATAGTAAATCATAACAACCCAAATTTTAAACAAAGATAGAAAAGATAAATATTGCCCTCCAAGGCTCCAATCATGCCATCTAATGATACCTAAACATTGTTCTTTCTGCTGGCTCTAATATGTTATAATTTTAAGTGGTGAAATCATAACTTTATCAACAAATATGGAGCAACATAACGATGGATATGGGCCAGCCCAGAAGCCCAAACTAAGCAAGTCGATCATAAGGTTTAATTTCCAACTTATTACAAAAAAATAAAAATAAAAAAATCTCAAACATTCCACATAAAACTTTCATGTTTTATCTTACAAGAACATAACTCGGATCCCAAAAACACGATCTTTCAAACATACTCTCACAGTTTCACTCCATATAGTTCTTAACATATTCAACACAAAATTGGATAAAATGACATAAAAAAAAACCAACGAAAAACAACACAATCATCATCCGTGATCAACAAAGATCATTAACCTACAAGATTCCAATTTGTTCCAAATGCCAAAATTTGAAGTTTAACAATCTCTGATTACTTTCTACAGAATTCCATTTCTTCTGTCTTGGCAAACCTTCCTTTAATCCGTGGCTGGCCATCCGCTAACGCTTTCCTGGAAGCATACTAATAAGAAATAAAGTAATAATTTTAGTGACACAATGGTTTTTCCCATAATTTTTAAGGTAATAACTCATCACACATGGATATAATATAAGAATTGTGGGACCCTTATATAAGCAAGGAATTGTTGGCTATCAATAATTTTCACCATGATCTTAAATAGATTCGGGTGTCTTGCCTTCAAAAGTATATATTTTATTTAATTAGTGTACGCTAATGCCATTTTATCATATGAGTAATAAAATATTTTCACCATTGTTTTTTAGTGACATTAGAAGTTAAGCAACTGAGCTTTTATCGACACAAAATTTGGTGTTTTGTGCAAAAAAAATTTGGTTGCTTATCTATTTAATATACTTAAAAAAACAAATGATAATATGTAGAAATCAACTACTCCATTATATATTTTACCCATTTTTGACATTAACCTTCCGCTAATGAAAACTGTAAAAAACAATAACCTTAATTTTTCGGCCAAAATTCCTCTTTGTCTTCTTATCCCTGTATCTTGAAAGCTTCTGCATGCGAGTTTCTTGAACTTGATCACTCGTAACCTGTGGCTGCAACCCAAAAACAAGAATACACACAGCTCATAATTTAACCATTTTCTTCTTGAAGAGCTCAGATTAATCGCATGCAAACACAATGAAGAAATCAAAGTAAAAATAAAACCAAACCTTTATGTATCCTTCACTGGAAACCATTCGCATACCATGAAAATTATTCAAGTCCATTTCACTAAAATTCATGGAAATCTGCCTCATTTGATCCTCATCCACCGAGATCAAACTGTCAGAGCTCATACTTTTTGTGAATGTTCCAAAAGGATACAAAATTTCTTTCGTACTGATGCTATCATCTGTTCTGAAATCTGGAAACTCTGAGGAAGATGATGTTTCTTTTGCCAAGATATCTTTATATTCTTCAAAAGGATTGCTCATGAAGTTCTCATCTTCAAGTGATTCAAGATATGTAAACTTGTTTTCTGGAAAAAGGATGTCTTCTCCACACAGGGTTATCAATGGTTGTTCTATTATCGGTTCAGGTGCTTTGAAAAGATCTTCTTTGAACCCTAAGTCATAATCAGATATACTAGAGATCTAAAACAAGAAAACAAAACTTACTATAAATAGATAATACGATCAACCAAATTTTATTGAATTTTTTTCCAGTTTTGTTACATCATTAGTTCAACAAGTATAAATTTATTTAAAGCAAGTGTTTTCAGTTTATGAGATTTTTTATTCTAGCAAATGTTACCATGCTTTTTAGTCACTTAAAACATTTCCTAAGAAAAAAAATTAACAATGAAAATAGAATAAAATTGCTTTTTCATTAATAAAATAGTTAAGACAATATACATGTGGATAATGGTGTAATTACTACAAACAACATCAATATTTATCACTATAATACACATCAACAATTAGCTAGATGTTTGATCGTTCCTCCATGGATTCTAGGGGTTGAGAAGTTTGATTAAGAAATTTAAGATAAAATAAAATAATTTAATCAGTCTCATTCACATTTTGGCTTTTTATCGTTTCAATAATTACACCATAACGGAAGGTGATAGTGATATCATTAAAAATGATCAAAATTCCGTACAAAGAAAAGCCAATGTCAAAGAATTAATTAAAAAAAAAAGGCAAACTAGATAATATACTATATTTGAATTAATAACCTCTTATTTATCATAGTTATTTCTTAGTGTTAGACCAAATGCCATTTGGTTGTAGGAGCATTAACTAACTTAATGAATTTAACTTCTAACAATTAATTAACCGATTGTTCAAAAAAAAAAAAAAAATAACATCGTACAAAAAATTAGTGATCGGTTAGAAGTAAGAAAACTCATAATAAAAAACTAAATTAAAACTAGAGCCAAATCTTAAAAAAAGTTTGAGTGATTAAAGCTTGACAAAGACATAAATATGAATTACCTAAACGACAAGAAACTTTATAGAACTTGATTACTATTTAAGAGTTGCCACTTAATTTGAAACAAAATTAGCTAATATCTCTTTTACATCTTAACAATAAAAAAAAACTAATTTATCTTTTACATCTTAACAAAGATAATGGTTTTAACCAAGACAGCAACAAAGAAAGTCAACATTTGTTGAATGACTCAACCTTAAAGATTAAATTGCTAACTTAAGACCGAAAAACCACTCGTAATATAAAAACCAAGTATTGCAAACAATAATTTCCAAAAAGTCAAACAACTGATAGTATCACTAATAAAGATAGCTTCAAACAAGAAAACCAGTGAAAATGGAATTACCAAACACGAATTAGACGTCTGTGAGTGACAGAAATCATTAAAGTGCTGATCATCGGGTGAGAAATTATCAAAATAATGGAACATTGAGCCACTCTATGCATACACTTCTCTTTTACCAAAAAGTCAAAACCTCTTCTTTTTCTTCAGCGATCTGAAGAAAAAAGATCACACCACCTGATTGTTAATGGAGAAGAAGCCAAAAGGCAAGAAAGATACCTAAAGAATATATAGTAAAATGTACTACACTTCACAATAAAATTATAGAGTAAGAGAGGAGAAAAGATGGACAGAGAGACTGTGAGTGTATTATTATTCTGTGGATTCTTGGTAACTTCTTCTTCTTTAATTTATATAGGAATGAACTACAAAAAGACAGCCATTAAAGGACCCTCCTCTTTTTGTCCAACTCTAATTTCGTTTCTTGTAACCTTTTTCATCATTAATAATGTTTATATTGATTTATGTAACACACTAATTTATTTATGGGCCGATAACATATAATGACCAAAAAGGAAATTTAATGTAGGGATATTCACCAAGATAACCATATTTGTTAATTATTTCTAATATTTTAACATTTTTTTTTGAGAAATAGCGATTTTTTTTTCATGTTTGTAATTAGGTTAGTTGCGAAATATGTTGCGACACTACTAGAAAATCTGATTATACCTATGTCACAATCCGTAGGTATAGGGTGATACCTACGGAATTGCAACGGAAAATGGGCCATAACATAAATGCTCGTGGGTAAATATTTCTGACAGAATAGGTACGAAATACCAACGAAATTATCCGTCGATAAATTACCAACGAAATAGTTACGGAAATAAATAGCTACGGATTTCCTACGGGCCCCACTTTGACTAACATTGACTTTATCACCTACGGATTTCCGACGGCCCACATAACCAACGAATTTTCCGTAAGTATTCCGTCACTAAATGTCTTTTAACAAAAAAAAAACAATGTTTTACAAAAAAATCAGTTAATTATGGCCAAAAGGAAATAAAAATTCATTATATTAAACTACAAATGTCAAATACATTACTAAATGTTTAACATATTACTAAAAACAACATTTTCCAAAAGTAAACATTATAATAAACATCATCAATGCATTCAAAGTGTCAATTACATTACTAAGTGTTTAAAACATAAAAACTAAGAATCACTTGGTGGTTAATGAATTCTCACATAAAATCCGCCAATTGCTTTTCAAGTTTGTGTTTGTCTTCATTGCATTTCTACTTGTAATGCCTTTGAACTCATGCCTGCAACTCCCACACCTGAAAAATGGTAAGACAAACATATATAATTAGTAAATATACTTTATTTTTAAACCACGATAGCAACATACTTTACTTTTAGATAATAACAACAATGTATGTTATTTTTAATCCATTATAGGATAATAAAAATCAAAACTCATTGCCCACATTGGTAAAAAAGAGAAAGTATGTTGTTATTTCTTGCAGTTTACCAAAAAATAAATAACTTTCAATTAAAAGTACAATGCTATTTCTTACATTTTACAAGTATGTTGTTCCTAAAATATAGAAAATAACATTATACAAGCATGTGGTAAACAGTGACGAATCTAGAACAAAAAGCTACATGGTTCATCATATATAATTAGAACAAAAAGCTAGAAACACGAAGAATAGGCACCAAGAAGATAAGAAAATGATTGGAGAAAGAAAATTGAATTCTTTAATATGTGCAATTTGATTACTTAAAACTTGAGCGGACAAACAAAAACATGAACGTAGAATCATAAAAATAAAAGGAGCAAATTTATTTATGGGTAAACATCCAAATAGTGAAAAAATTGAGTGTTAAATGACAAATAAATTCACAATCATATTTATACAGTTAAATACATCAATGCACTTCTATTTTTTTGTTTATTACAACATTATACTTTCATTTCTTCATCTTCCAACATTGTTTTATGTAAAACTTACCTTGTTGGACAAATTTCCAAAGTATAATGCTAGTGATGGATAAACAATATTGTCAATGTATGCACAAAAAACATAAACAAGCTTGGTTATCACAGAAATGAACTCATAAACAACTAAATTTTATTATTATTATTATTATTATTATTATTATTATTATTATTATTATTATTATTATTATTATTGTTTTGGTATCTTTCCTATTTAGAGAATGTCTTGTTTCTTCATATTTATATTAAAAAAATATGTATGTATAGGCATGTATATGAATGTTTATATATGTGTATTATATATGTATGTGTATGTATACAGTCCTATATATATATACAACTGTATACATCATCAAGATGTGTACTTCTATGCGTATGTGTATGTATGTGTATGTGTATGTATATGAATGTGTATGTGTATATGTATGTGTATGTGTATGTCTGTATGAATATGTATGTGTATACGTAACTGAATGTCATTGTATATTTGAATGAGTGTACGTGTGTATGTGAATATGTGTATGTGTACATACATATATATATATATATATATATATATATATATATATATATATATATATATATGAATGTGTATATGTGTATGTTTTTGTATATGAATGTGTATGTATATAAATAGGCATTAGAATGTTAAACCATGAAATGAATAATTGATCTTAAAGGTGCACATGACTTTGTGAATGATACTAATAACTATAAGTTGGTGAAACTATGGATAATCATATATAATAGAGGTGTGCAAAAACGAAGCACAAAAAACGACGTTTGGTGACCGAACAATCGAATATGAACGTGTATGTGTATGTATGTCTGTATGTATATATGGAAGTCAATGATGTATATATATATATATATATATATATATATATATATATGAGAATATGTTTGGTAATATGTAATTGCATGTGTATGTGTATGCATTTGTATGTATGTGTATGTGATAAACACATAAATCTGATGATTACTATAGATAATAAAAGAAGATAACAAAAGTCTGCCACATTCGAGAAGGAAACTCTCCAGGACATACACTTGATAATCAATAACTCAACAATCAAAATATAACCGTTGCTTCTAATTAATAGTCTCCTGTATGAAGGAGAAAATTGTTCCTGCTTTTTCTTTATTTAGCCACTAACTTTTTTGAGTGGGTCAAAAGCTGAGCCCAACAACATCCTTAGAAGCTACAATGATCCTTCTTGGGCTTGATTAGACTTCTTTTTGTGCCGACGAGAATACACCATTAGTGGTGTCGTAACATTACCCCCCCTCGGAAAAACGACTTGTCCTCGATTCGAAATAACGAGAACCGAGAAGTGAGTGAATCATAACTCTCCCATGTAGCTTCTTGGACAGGTCGATGTTTCCATGAAAATAGGAGTTCCAAAATAAGTTGACCGGCTTCAGAGACCCAATGGTGATCCACGATTTTATCAGGTTCAACATCAAATACCCAATCACGAGTGATAGGAAAAGGTGTCGGCCAACCAGACGAAGAGCAACCTCTGTCTTATTTAAGAATTGAAACATGGAAGATGGGGTGAATGCTAGAAGTGGGAGGAAGCTCAAGTTCATAGGCAACTGGTCCAATTTTATGCATGAATCGATAAGGTCCAAAGAATAGGGGAGAAATCTTCTCGTACCGTCGTTTCACCAAGCTTTGATGTTGATACGGTTGGACCTTTGTAAGTCCTAAAGCTCTTGGTTTGGGTAGCATGCATAGGACCCATAAAGTTAGCAACTTTACGAATCACTGAGGCCATTTAATTAGCATATGACTTATATTTGAGGATTGGTGGTGATGTGTGGACTCCAAACATGAGTTTCACCCTCATTTTCCTTTATTTTGACCTAGGATGGGTATAGGACATGCATGGAGCATGGTTGAGAGTTGTGGATGTATGTGTATGTATATACATATGTGTATGTGTATGTGTGAATGTATGAATGTATGTGTGTATGTGTGAATGTGTGAATATATGTATATGTATGTATCTGTATATAGGTATGTGTGAAAGTATGTGTATGTGTATGTATGTATAAGAATATGTATGTATGTATATGTGTATGTGAATGTTGTGTATGTGTATGTGTGTATGTGTTTATGTGTGAATGTATGTGAAAGGAGTAATAGTGCGAAATGAGTAATAGATCGAAAGGTGCACACGGCTATACACACATAAATATTAGGTACAACTTGGTGAAAGTATAGATAATCATGTATAATAGAGGTGCGAAAAAAACGAAGAAAAAAATGACGTTCGGTGCCCGAAATGTCGAAAATAATGAACATCTTTAGGTAATCTGTGGCATCCCCAAATTCATGGCCATTTTAAAAATTTTATTTATGCTTATTTAAAAATCATAGTATCCATTTTAAAGAATAATATTGTGGAATTTGTTCCCAGAAAACATGATAAAGATATTATCAAAGCATTTTCGAAGAAATGTATTTTGTTTATATTAAAACATTGGGATGTCCTTGTCAATACAAAAACATAAGCATAAACAGACCTTACATTTATTTACACTAATGATTTACATCTCCTTTAATCTTTTAGGGTAATGTATCTTCGTATCGACACCTGTGATACAAATAAACTGAGTGGGTCAGGTTGGGAAACCTGGTGAGTACATAGGGTTTTCAACCCACAATAATATAATTATTATGTTTAATCATCAAACAATTAACCCAACTTCCCATCCCCATTATCTTCTTTATTCTTAAGGATCTACCCTAATAATCATCTATTCTCCATTCATTCATTCCTAAGGATTGTCTTAAGGAATAGGCATGAAGTCCATCGCTGCTAGGGTTTATCTAACAGGCACTAAGTCCATAGCTGGCGATGTTATCTATTAGGCACTAAGTCCATATTTTCCAATATTCATCTATAGGGCACTAAATCCATAGTTGCCAACGTTCATTTGTAAGGCACTAAGTCCATTGCTACTAGGGTATTTAGAGTACATATGGTGAACACGTCGTTCACAAACACCTAAGGTTGTGAGCCTGCTAGCGTTCCACTGGACTATCTAGAATAGTCCATGGTCGTCATCTATACTCTGCTAGATGACTAGATCATCGTTTAAGTCAAGGCTTTTCATCATCTTTCACCTCTCATCATCTACTTCATCTTTCATCTCTCATCATCCATATCATATTTCATCTACCCATCTTTACCCAATATATTTATAGGTATAAAAATACATATACCGTTTAAATCACGTAAAACATGTATAAATCGTTCATCTAGCATATATATATCAGGAACACAGATAATAAGCGCATATAGCATGTACTAATATTAAATACTTCATATCTATGTGTAAGATGAAAGTAACTATACACTCACTTGTTAAAGTGACGATTCGAAATGTGGGCAACGCTTCACTTCTAGCAACTGTCTTTTCCTTTGACGTAACCTGGAGTCATTATTACTACGTCTTAGTTTATTATTTATTGCGACTAATTATTAGTCTAGATTCATCATTAACTCAATGTCTACTTCATGATCTATCAAGTAAGGAACAACTAGGTAGGATCATATCGGAGGTAGGGTCCGTTTGGTATATGAAGTATATTGTTTGGAAATCCCACTTTAAACACCTCACTAAATCACAACCTAGACATCATCCCTGTAAGTAGATAAATCAGTATAACGACTTGGAATCACTGATAAATCTTGTTTATAGGTTCATAATAATGATAATGAAATTAAACATAAGTTATACTTAAAGTAGGGTAAGCGTAACTCACTTACATGGGGGTTTAACGAGGAACCAAGATTTGTGTGGACAGAACTTCTGAGCCGAAAGCTCTTCTTCTCGGGGCTTTCCGGTGCTCCGGGACTCATTACTAACACCTAGGAGGTGCTAAGGAAAGGATTAGAGGGTTTGGGGGGTTTGAGAGAGAATGGGTTGGAATGGTGTGAAAAATGAAGTGATTTGCGCCTCTATTTATAGGCTGAGATTTGTGCGAACGCTGGGCGTTCGATGGCCACGTGTCACCATTTGGTGGCAAGGCGTGGGGAGGAAGCAGTGGCTCAGATCGCGCCACGTGCCGCTCGCTGGTTACTCCAAAAACTAATTATCTTCTAAAATATGCAACTTTCGCATATAAGCTCCGTTTTTACGTTCTTTATATCCACGCATAGGTATCGACGGGACCTACAACTTTTGTTGAGACTCCGTCGGCTAATTTTGACTTTATTTTTAAAGTTATATTTTAACAGGTGTAAACAGCTAAAGTCCGTTAAAAATTCATAACTTTGTCATCCGATGTCCGATTTCGACTGTCTTTATATCATTGAGCTCCTATTAATGAGATATTCAATTCTTATTTAGGTTTTGTCGGATAAAAATCGATCGATCTAAAATTCGATTTCCGAGCTGTGCAATGCTATGCTAAATCTTAGAAAAATCATAACTTCCTCAAACGAAGTCAAATTTGGGCGTTCTTTTTATGTATGTTCTCAATTTAACATATACAATGACTTTTGTTTAGATTTCTAAGGCTAAAAAGTAGCTTATTAAAAATTCACTTTTTACGATTCGTGACGTCGTGCCGGTTTTGTCGCAAAACTTCGACGGGTCATAATTTCTTCGTTATAAGTCGGATTTTAGCGTTCTTTATATGTACGAAATCCTTGTGATATATACTATACTTTGGTTAAGATTATTTATTCTATGTAATATTCTATCAAAAACTCATTTTTGACGCTCATTGTCTCTAAATTGAATAGCCCAAATATGCGGGCGTTACAATTATCTCCCTCTTAGGATGATTACGTCCCAAAATCATCAACAAAACAGGTCTTGTATAATGACTGCACACGTTATCTTTTCATCCTAGGTAATAACCGTAATTCTAATGTTTTTTCAAATGAGTATCTAACTCTTAGACTTCTTGACTGCTGACGGTGCTTAATCTTGCACCCGCTCTTCGTACTATGTTGGACTTTCAGTCGTAACCTTCAAGTTACAAACTGATTGTTATTGGAGACTCCTGTTCCTTCGTAAACAGACTTTACTACGATTATCGTAACATAACGATGGGTCATGCTCTAATGACCTCTCATCGTATGATGTAATGTTTAGACTCAGGTCCTTTAGAGCCAATTTATAGTATGGAATATACCTTCCTCCGTGTTCCATTGTGATATAATCACATTCTTATCATGTAGCACTTTGAGCTACAAGCTTCTTACTTTAACCACGATTGCGATACTTCTATTGATTGCTTTGATTATCTTTTACTTCAATCTTCCGACTTAATTTAGATGCTACATCGATCTTGGTTCTCTGAACTACGTAACATACTTATCTTAGTCGGACTCGATTTGATATGACCACTAGGGTTGGAATATTAATCATCTTCTTAGTCATTACCAAAACAATGATAATGACGTATATGAACTAAACAAAACCAGTTAGTAGTGCCTTGTTAACCTTATGACTTTCCCTGATCCAAGTGTAAGTCCTGTGCTTCCAGTAGTATAGGCCTCTACTATCTTTCACACCTACTCATACTCGTCCCAAGTATTGTCTCATAGTCCCCAAGTTCTTATTTCCTAAAATCACAAAACAATTTAACACATACGAATGTGTCCAAATAATCTTAAAATTTCCCCTAGACTCTACTAGGACTTCTTCCATGCGTAAATAATGGAAATAATAAATAATAATAATAATAATAATAATAATAATAATAATAATAATAATAATAATAATAATAATTGTAACGTCTGGTTCCTGGTACACATTTTAAAAATTAAAATTTATTCATTCTTGTGGAGAATCTCGACGAGTTGGTAGCCCCAAACTCGTCGAGTAGAAATCAGAAGAGTCACAGGTTTTAAGTAACCTACCCGACAAGTTGAGAGCCTGAAATCGATGAGTAGGGCTGCCAGAATGATACCCTAATTTCGGGGTTTTGCACTATATTTAAGAATCTTAATCCCCACATGCTGGCCTCATTTCTATCCTCCAAGTCCCAAACCCTAGATTCAGAAACCCTAATGCATTTGTGAGCTTGTGAGCCATTTTTGAGTGAAAATTTGTGTGTGTTGAAGCTTGTGAAGGAAGGAGAAGCTTGAAGATTCCAGAAGGTGCTAGTAGATCTAGAGACTTCATTGCTTCCTCTTTATTTTCTTGTAAGCAAGTCTCAAACTTGCTTAGTAACTTCTTAGATCTCTTTGTTATCATTTTATTGAGTTTTTGGTCCAATAAGCTTGATCTTTGGGGTATGGACGTCCTAAGTGTGTATACCATCAGATCTGGAACCATGGAGGGCTTTCATGGCATAAAGGTGCAAAATTTATGGCCATTGAAGCACCATGCAAGCTATATGATGCCATTTTGGCCTTTTAAGCACCAAAAGGCCATGCATGGAGGGAAAGGTGGAAGCTTTACATGTCCATGTGGTGTCTAGGGTCCAGATCTCAATTTATATGCCTTGGTTTAGAGTATAGATGGCTTTAGGATGAAGATCTAGTTCCTAAAGAGTTAGGGTTTGAGCTAAACCCATTAAGTAAACGTATTAACAGGTAAAGTTGGAAACATTACCATTAAAAGGACATTTTCAGTGTATATGAGAAGTATGAAGCCTAGATCTGAAGAGTAGGGGCTTAATTCATTAAGATGGCCCAAACAGACTGAGGAACTCGTCGAGTCCATAGAGGAACTTAACGAGTTGAATCAATTTATCCCTATTCTGAATAGGGTAGAACTCAATGAGTCTGAGGAGGGACTCGACGAGTTGACTCGCTTTATCATGATTGCGAGTAGCTAGGGAACTCGGTGAGTCTGGGAGATGACTTGACGAGTCAAGTCAATGCAGAGTGTTGACTTTGACTTTGATCGAGCATTGATTTTGACTTTGACCAAGGTTGACCGTGAAGGGGTCTTGATGTAAGGAATAATATCTAAGGGGTTGTTTTGTATAGGGCATGAGTAGGGCCGGTTGCAGGAGCAGAGACGTTCAGCTATTTCACTCGACAATTGAGGTGAGTTTTCCTCTAGTAGGAACGAGTCGAAGGCACCAATGCCGACCCGTTTGTGTATGTTAGCATATGCCGGACTAAGGTCCGTTGCCGGGTTGTGCCCGATGTAGGTTCATATGTTCAGGACTTCGATCCAATGCCGGGGCAAGCCTGAGGAATGTTTGTATGCTTAATATCTTCGTGATTCTTTCATGTGTCTGTATGAATGTTTCTGGACTTTGGTCTGATGTTGGGGCAAGCCTGAGGAATGTTTAAATGCTTATGCATGTTATGTGTCTATGTTTATATGTATTTGTTGATATGCTTATGTATATCGAGCTTTACTCGATGCCAGGCGGGGCCTGATGTCGGATTTCGGTCTGATGACGAGTGGGGCTCGATGCCGGGCGGGGCCCGATGCTAGACTTCGGTTTGATGCCTGGCGGGGCTCGATGTAGTGGGCTAGGCCCAAGTTATGTGTTTATGTGATTATGTATACGGTATGTGGTAGTTTGGGGAGACTCACTAAGCTTTGTGCTTACAGTTTTTCGTTTTGGTTTCAGGTACTTCCGCTAGTAAGGGGAAGAGCTTGGGATGACTGCATGGCACACAGTACAACGTTTAGCCTGGGATTATTTACTCTGATACTTGGACATGTGATTTTGATACAATGTTTTGATATGATGTTTTGAGATACTATCACTTATGTTTTTATGAGATGATTTGGATTACTATGGTATTATTTATAAATTAAAAATGAAAAGTTTGGATCGTATTTTTGGGATGTTTCAAGTTGGTATCAGAGCCTTGGTTTGTGGGATTCGGGCACCCTCTCGGGTGTGTCTGAACTCAAACTGAGGACTTGGTATGAAATTTTTTAAAAGAAAAATCATTTTTACTAAAAGGATTTTGAAAAGAGAACAAGGGTGTGGTGCATGCAATCAGCCGAGCTCAAGTAAGTACTCCCAAATTACCCATAAAAGTTTATGTTATGATTTGATTATGAGAATAGCATGCTAGATTAGGGCTAAGGATCTAGGAATGATGCCTTGTATGCCTATTATATGTGTATGAGAACTGTATGCTAGATTAGGGCTAAGGATCTAGGAAGGATGCCTTATGTGCCTTTTATATATGTATGAGCTTTATGAACTGCATGCTAGTACTGATTAGTCAGTGATATGATGGCTTGATTAGGGTATGCTTGGTTTTGTTTACTCAATGCTTGAATGCTGCTTGCTTTTTGCTTTTAGGGGTCCTAGTTATCATTAACTAACTAGTAAATGAATATGTTAAGTTACATATTATGAGGATTAAACAATTTGAGAAGGTTAGGTTTAGCTCTATTTCGCAACTCTCGTTTGAGTCTAACCGTTATAGGGTAGGACCTCTCATTCGAAGAATTATCTGGTCTTAGTGATATGTAATGGTATTCGCGAGCCAGTTAGGGGAGATAACATGGACTTCTTATGCAGCTGACGACGGAGAGTGGATTAGTGATTACCCTAGGGAAAGCCTAAGATGAGATTAGCTCGTGAAGTCGTAGTAGTAGAAGGGACTTGGTGGAGTCAAGGCAGTTCTTGAAGAAAGTACGGATAGATGTGGAAGGTAGTATGGGCCCGTACTATTGAAAGCTGAAGATCCATACTCGAATCAAGGAAGGCTGAGATGAACCCATGAAACTTCTAGTGTGTGAAATCCCTCAAGTAATGATATGTATACTAATATTTGGTATGGTGTATTTTCTGTATGGTGACGCTACGCACTAGACCAGATCGCACTTAAGGCGTTGTTGAGGGATCATGCTCGAGCTTTGGAGCTGGACAGCTAGATGAGCAAATGAGAGAGTTCATTTCATCTGAGGTTACGTGCAACATTTTAGACCAGACTCATGTGATCTTAGGTACGATCAAGGAGGGTACTTTGGAGCTTTTGGATGAGAGACTAAGTGCATTTTGCACCGAGGTGGCGGCCATGATGGGGTCGTGCACGCTAACATTAAGGGAGTTCAGAGCATGTGGAGCTCCAGACTATCATGGGGATCGGGACCCCAGTATTAGCAGCAGGTGGGTGGATGATGTTGCCAATGCCTTCTGTACGAGCCGATGCCCTGAGGGGGACAAGGTCCAAATTGTTTCCTGTCTCCTGAAGGACAGAGCACGTGATTGGAGGGAGGAGGTTGGACATGCCATTAGAGATGATGCAGTTCTAGATGCGATGATATGAAGTGATTTTTCGGCCAGGTTCAGGGTCGAGTTTACACCTGTGATTGAGGTGCAACAGCTTGCTAGGGAGTTCCAGGATCTCCGACAAACGATTGAGATGGTGCCAGAGATCACCGCTATGTTCAGGGAGAGGGCTCTTCTCATTCCGCAGTACGTGGTGGACGAGAAGATGAAAAAGGCTCGATATCATGAGACGTAGAGGAGTGATATCCGACAGTTCATGAGCCGATCCAGCTGCAAGATGCTGGAGGACATGATTGCCAGGGCTAGAGAGAGAGAAATTGATTTAGGTATGGAGAGGAAGAGGAAACCAGATGCGACATCTGGTATGGAGGGTTCGGGCAAGAAGCTCAAGTTATCAGATCACAGATCTAGGAGCTAGCAGGCCGCCACCGTTGGGGAAAATGCGGCAAGTTGCACGAGGGGAAGTGCAAGATAGGGAGTTCAGGATGCTTCAAATGCAGCTGGACTGGTCATATGAGCATGGATTGTACTGCTACCATCACCACCATGACAATATCAGATCTGATTTGCTTTCAGTGCAATCAGAGGGGACACAAGCAGTCCCAGTGCTCGAGTTTAGCAGCAGCAGGACAGGTGGAAACACCCGCTCCTGCTACGTTGAGGATTAGAAATGGCCGTCAGGGCCAGGCAGAGGCACCTGTGGCAAGGAACAGGGCCTTTTAGTTGACATCAGAGGAGGCACGTGCAGCTCCCGACGTGGTGACGGAGCAGGGCCTTTCATGTTGGTTGTAGAGTTTTTGATTTTTTCTATGTTGGATAGAGAACAAGCTTAACTCATAAAGTTTACTTGCAAAACCAACTTGAGATTTGACAAAAATAACCATTCACCAATAAGCTTATTTGTCTAATCTAAACCAAAAAAGAGATTAAAGACCATATACGTTAAATATTAATAGTTTATTTTTATTCCGTGATACTAACCATTTAGTCTAATAGGAATTTACATTGTTTATAAATACAACTTCACACCAACCATTAATGTAGACTTGCATAATATTGCTAAAAATACTGTCATGCTTAAAATGATCTTTGACATGACAATATGTATTATCAACCAAACCTCCTAAGTTTTTTGCATAAACAAAATGTTTCTTACTTGTTAGATATGTATTTGCTATTTTTTCATAATTGAATTGTTACTTAGACTGAAGGGTCTTTATATAGTGTGGCTATTAGGGTTACACCATGTAACTCATGACTTTACCCATTCCTTATGCTCCATGGGTTTTAACCTCCATGGAGTATCCATGGGTCACCACATGGGTTAAACCCAACATAAGGAATCTTAGATCATAAATGTCCTCTTATCACAAAAGGTCTATCCAAATGTTCCAATGCCATGCAACCCAAATGGACCATGCCGAGTCGGGTCAAGTGCATACCAATTATAGTTATGGACTTAGACACTAATCCAAAAATAGCAAGATCTGAGACTAACTTACTGGTGGCTGTGCATAAAGAGAGAGATAACATGGTATGTCGAGCGGTGTTTGACCTGTCGGATGGTCAAGTTACAACCATTGGAGGTTACCATGTGGAATGGGAACAAATCACCATGGATTTTATCACCAAGTTTCCTCGGATGGCTAAGGGGAATGACGTGATTTAGGTGATAGTGGATTGATTGACCAAGAGCGCCCACTTTCTTGCCATTCGAGAGAGTTCTTCGGCTGAGAAATTGGTCGAATTGTATATGTGCGAGATTGTTGTTCAACATAGTATCCCAATCTCCATAGTATCTGAGCGATATGTTCGGTTTAAATCTCATTTTTGGCAGAAGTTCCACGAGGAGGTAGGTACGAGGTTGCATCTCAGCACGACTTATCATCCGTAGATAGACGGTTAGAGCGAGCGGACCATTCAGATACTGGAGGACATGTTAAGAGCTTGTGTCATAGATTTTTGTGGGAGTTAGGACTCCTACCTTCCCTTAGCTGAGTTTTCGTACAAAAACATCTACCACTCTAGTATCTGTGTGACACCTTTCGAGCTCCTCTATAGGAGGAAGTCTCGCACCCTAGTGTGTTGCGCAGAGGTTGGTCAGAGAGGAATGGGAAGGATTGAGGTAGTCCTTCAGACAACAGAGCTCATCCAACAGACCAGACAAAGACTTCATACATCTCAGAGTTAGAAAAAGAGTTATTCTGACAAACGTCGATCCGAGTTGGAGTTTCAGGTTGGCGACATGGTCTTGCTGAAGGTATCACCCTGGAAGGGTGTAATATGCTTCAGGAAGAGGGGTGAGTTGGGACGCTGGTATATTGGGCCATTTCTGGTGATTGCTAGGGTTGGAAAAGTATCTTACAAATTAGATTTATCTAAGGAGCTCAACTACATCCACAACACTTTCCATGTTTCGTAGCTTTGGAAGTGTGTGGCTGATAATTCACTGACTGTTCCTTGAGAGGATGTTCGGGTTGATCACCAGAACTATGTTGAGAGGCCAACGATGATTTTGGATAAAAAGACGAAGGCCTTGCACAACAAGGTGTTATATTTGGTCAAGGTCCAGTGGCAACATCAGAAGGGTTCCGAGTGGACCTATGAACCCGAGGCAAAGATAAGGGAGCATTACCTAGAGTTGTTTGCACCAGTGGACTTCGAGGACGAAGTCTGATTCAAGTGGGGGAGAATTGTAACATCCATATTCTTGGAGGTACTTTAATTTATTGTATTTTGGATTTTGGGTAGCACCACGTCGTGGTGAAGGCATCCCACGACGTGGCTATGGTCGTTGTATCGTGGGTTTTAAATGGCTGCCACGACATGGCAGTCTATGGCCACGATGTGGCATCTATTTAATGAGAAACTCTAATCTCTGGGGTTTGCACCGTATTTAAGGGAATGTGATGGCTGGGGTTGCTCACCCTTAGCCTTCATAACTCTCTCTTTACCTCCAAGCAAACCCTAGCTTCCATTTTTTCTCTCTAAGCTTTTTGTGTTGTTTTTGGGAATTGAAGAAGAAGGAGGTGACATCTAGGCATGGATTCAACAAACAACGCTTATCACCATCTCATTGTGCATCTTCTAGACTCTTGTAAGTCCCCAAGTTCTAAGCTTTTTGGTTTATGGTGCATAGATCTAGGTTACTATGCCTTAAATTTCATGTCCTTGACTTTTGGGTGGTGAGATCCCATAAAGTTGCAAACTTTATGAATCTCCAGATCATTTTGGACCCTAGATTCTTTGAATATGGATTATCATTGAATTTTAACATCATGCATGGAAGATTTGGCCAAAAACCCTCATTTTGACCTATTAGAGTCCAAGACTTGCGTTGGATATGCATGCCTAGAAATTAAGGATTTTTATGTTGTTATTTGATGCTAGAAACGTTATGGGTTAAGGGATCTTGTAGCCTTCAAGAGAAAGTGCTTAATGGGTTAAGCCAAGTTATGTTCTTGCTCCTTTTTGAGGTCTAGAATGGGATCCCTATCCCTTAGAGAGTCTAGAGGGATAAAGTTGGAAACTTTATCCACCTGGACCTTAGAATGGACCAGATCGGGGATTTGGAACCCTTAATATCAAGCAAATCGACTTAATCCATTCAGTTGTTGGGGAGCCCAACACCCACGGTGCGGCCAAGATGTCGATGGCGTGACGGCTAGGCTGGGACTCAAATTTTTTGTCATGTGGTGGCCACGACGTGGCCGAGGATGGCCATAGCATGGAGACCTACTGTAGTTGACTCTAACTTTGACATTTGACTTTGACCAAGTTTGACCTAAGGGTATTTTTGGTATTTAGAGTGGTAATTGATTTTTGTCGCTATTTGATGAATAAGTGACCAGTTGAGCTGGAATTCGGAGCTTTGTCTTGTCAGAGATCTTTTTTTCAGACTGAGAGGTAATTTTTCCTCACTATACTTGCGGGTCGAAGGCACCAAAGTCGTCCCATTGATTTGATATCTTGTTATATACTGTTTGATGATATGTTGAGCATGCGGTAGATCTGTATGATCGTATGATAGCTGCTGATAGGCGTTAGATTGGTAGACCTGTAGGAATATCCATGTTTACTAGCTGTATGAGTATTTGGCTGTTGTGTATGTTATTAATTGTTATATATCGACATGTTATATTGGGGTTGAGACTTCTGATTTGTTCTGACAGTCAATAGACCGTACAATCCAACCGTAAGGTTGTGGGCCATGGGTAATCCACCCAGGAGGTTGTGGACCCATTATCTATTGGGCAATACAACCGAAAGGTTGTCGGCAGGGGCATTCCAACCGAAAGGTTGTGGGCCAGGGGTAATCCAACCGGTATGTTGTGGACTCGATACCTGTTGCTTATATATATTGTGTGTTGGTACTTTGGGGGAGCTCACTAAGCTTTGGCTTACAATTTCAGTTTATAGTTTCAGGTAACTCAGATGACCGTGACAAGACGAAGTTATGATCGTGCACATCCTTCAGTTTTATGTTATTTGGATCTTGGGATACTCTGATTACTGAAATACACTTTTGAAACAATGGTTTTGTGAACATTTACGGTTTTGGGTTATTTTTGAAAAGTAGAAAAAACAATTGTTATGATTTTTGGGATGTTACACATAATAACGGGATGAGGGATCTCGCTCTGTGATGGATACCTCGTATATTGAGGTGAGTATGTGATCTCGTAATCTACACGTCGTTGCTTAAGCGCTCAAAGTTCTTGTTAAAAAACAAACAAGAAAGACGAACGTCAACTATTTATAGGGCTACAAACGTGCTTACATGCCGCACACTTCAGAAGGACACGCCACATCTTTGCCACATGTAAACCTCGCTTTGTGCTGCGTATCCGACTTCTGCCACGTGTAACCTTCTCCCGCCCTTAGGATTCCCCGACGCACCGCATAAATGAAGGCACATGCCGCGTTTATGCAGTATTTGACTTCCGTTTACTATTCCTTAGCGACAATGTACTTTCTTTGTTCATTATTTCCTACGTTTATAAACACCATTTTTCCTTAATTCTTTCAGTAATAAATAATGATTTATTTCGTTACTTATATATATATATATATATATATATATATATATATATATATATATATATATATATAATCCAGATCAAATAAGAAGGAAATTGTTGGTTGGAAGGTAAGAAATTTTTATAAGGATATATTTTTAGCGAACGAACACAATTAATCATTAGATGAATAAAAAATAAGATGTGTCACAAGAAAAAATTACTGAAAAAACACTTTCATGATTCATTTTCTAGCAAGAGCAAAATATCATTTTTATGACAATTTAAGTTAATAACAACAAAATCATCGTAAGAATGAACCATTGAGATGTTTTTTCCGGATTTTTTTGAACTGTGTTATATTTGATTCATCTAATGATTCATATTTTTGGTTCGCCAAAAAATATGTAGAAAAAAAGACTTCTTACCTTTCTATATAAAATTTCATTCTTATCGGATATATATATATATATATATATATATATATATATATATATATATATATATATATATATATATATATATATATATATATATTGTAACAACCCGTTATTTCAAGTCCATATAAGTTAAACTTATTCAAATAAAAGTCTAACTACAATCATATGCAAGTGAATCCATACCATAACATTAATACAATAAGAACTTGAATGTCTTCATGACATATTTATTAGTTATTTCATTTGCATACTTTGATAATCATACTTATATTCAAGTTATAAACACTTATATATTGAAAACTATGCATATATAACTTAATACACAAGTCAATAAAAGTCAAGGAATATCAAACCAAAGTCAAAGAATTAAAATTATTTGATTTAATATAAGGGAAATAACTTTATTATATATGTGTTTTGATTTTTAGAATTAAATCACCCAAAAATAAGTTCATGCGAAGACTAAAAATCCCCACCGAGAACCATTCACCGAAATCCTAGCCTAAACCGAGAACTCTCGCATGGAGCCACCTCCTCGGACCGAAATCAAGGTTTTCGGTCAAGACCGAAATCATGCGAGGGATCTTCTTCTTCGGACCGCAAACCCTTTCTCGGCTGAAATCTCCAACTTTTATCCCTTTGGCACACCTCCCTAAGTGATAAATTACATTTCCCTAGGCATCTATCACGTCAAATATTAACCCAATATATAAACATATAACCGAAAACCCTCATCACTTCTCTCAATTCTCACTTGCAAATCCACGTTAATTCTCTCAAAAATCCTAAATAACCCTTTCATATTTTTATATCTTCAAAGAACATTTCCTCACCGGTGTATTAAGAAGCTTTGACATAGAATAATTTCACATATTTTAACGCGAAGACATCGCTACTTACGCCGTTTCACAGCCAAGAACACACCTGGGGTGAGTTCCTACCCCTACGGTTTCATAAATTTTCACTGTTTTAGGGGGGGGGGGGAGGGGGGAATACAAGTGTAAAACAAGAAATTTTGTGTTAATATCTAAATGTTTTCAATAATTTTTCAATCGTTGTCGTTATTAAGCGCGCACACACACACACACACACACACACACACACATATATATATATATATATATATATATATATATATATATATATATATATATATGCAATTAAGGTTCGACAGACTTAGAATTGATAATTTTGCTCCATTTCCTGTTCCTTATTTGGTTGTGGGCTTGAGGTAGAATTATTTATTCAACTGCCTATTTAATCATAATTATATAAATATTATGTTTATATAAATATAAAACCATTTTAAACTTGTTAAACAAAAATATTATTTTTGGAATCTATTTTAGTACTATTTGGACATAAATGTTGAATTTCACGGAACAACCGTATCAGGAATTTTACGATTTAAACTTGCCGAATTATTAATAATACAAAGGTTTTAGTTTCAGTAGAACACATACAAATAAGCTATAATAGATATGGTTTATGGAACTTACATATTACTTTTCAAAGTTGAGAATACATTACGGAAAACAAACATATAAACTATAATAGGTATAGTTTATGGATCATATGCACTATTTTACATATTCAGAATACATTATGGAAAACAAACATATAAACTATAATAAATATAGTTTATGAGATATACTTACCGTTTATCCAATACAAAATAACTTTTCATTATTCTACACGTAACTGTCAATATAACATTTGTGAGATACACTTAACGTACTTATCTAATTACCAACCAAGTCCTGAAATTATAACCAGAGTCGCCTGGAGGGAGAGCGTGACACTTGTGTATAGATCTATATGAGACTGACAATCCCTCACCTTAACTGTTCGCTACAGTTAGGCCGGCAGGCCTAGGGTGACAAATGTTGTATAGATTGCGACGTCTGAAGAACGTTGTGTTCAGGCCATCTTAGGTCATCAAGCATGGTTATGATAACTCACAATTTGGTATTGAACAATACGATTAATGTATGAATAAGTAAACAACTTCACATAGTTTTATTAAATAATAAAATTATAATACAGTATTTTATAGTAAAGCTGGTAAACCCAAACGCTTACAGTTATACAATTTTTATACAAGTACAAATACAAAATACTATTCCAGTACAGAGAAAACATACTTTTCATGGTTTTAAGTGAATTAAAGCTACATTATACTATCTCGGAGTACAATAACATTTACATGTTTTGGTCTTAGGGTATTAAGACTACAACACATTATAATAGAAAATATAGGATTTTCTGGGAAAACATATTTGCATTTTCAAGGAACAAATGACAGATTTCAACTATAAACATGCTTATGAACTCACAAACTTAATTGTTGACACTCCTTTTAAAACTACTTGTATTCTCAGAAAATCAGTAAACAAGTATCCACAGGTTTTGAGAAGATGGAGCTTCATAGACTCATGTCTTTAGTTTTTGCTATATATTTTGGTGTCAAGTGTACAATGATTTGAACACGAATGTAAACTTATACTTCATCAATATAATGGTTGTTGTACTTTGATTACTATTATGCAATTGTTGTGATACTGTACACGACGTCATCCGCCCCCGAACGTTTCCGTCGTTCTGGTTTGGGGGTGTGACATATATATCGGACCACCCATTCATAAAAGTTGCATCGTCAAACAATAATACTAGAGAACAAACTTTAATATATAAAAAAAATAGTCAAATGTGTTAGCTGTATTGTATAGCTTGATAGTTTGTCTGTATAGGCCTTTGTATTTGGGCCCTTTTGTGTTTGTTTGAGTATCCCAATATTGTATGAATTTCATATATATATTCGTTTAATGAGAATGGGGAGGCATGGGAAACTACGTCAAATAACATGGTATCAGAGCAGGTCGACTAACCCTACCCCCTCCCTCGTTTTTGCGGCTCCACTTCTCTTCTGTCTGTCGATCAAAGCCTTGCCATATGGATCAAGTAATTTCATCATCATCCTATTCTATTTCTCTGTTTCTTTCTTTCTCCTGTCTTCAATCTTCAATATGTTTGGGTCTAAATCAAAAAAACCCTATGGTATTACGAACATAAAATCTTATGTTCCTCTCATCTTGGACACTGATCACATGAATTATGACTCGTGGCAAGAATTTTTTGAAAATCACTGCAAGGGTTTTGGAGTTTACAAACATCTTCTACCTCCTGCCTCCACTGCCGAGACCTCCACTATCACCTTTGAAAAGTCTACTACTACAGAACTCAAAGAAGAATGGGAAGAGATAAATGCGATTGTCAAAGTTTGGATTTATGGTACCCTTACTCAACCTCTTCTTCAATCTATTATCAAGAAGAACACCATTGCTTATGATGTCTGGTCTAGTCTTGAAAACCGTTTCCATGATAACAAAGACACACGAGCCATGGAAGTTGACACATAAATTTGAAACATATTGATGGGTGATTCCTCCATGGATGATTATATCAATCGGGCATCAAAACTTACAGATATGCTCGACAATATTGGTGCTTCTGTTCCGGATCGTAATCTTGTTATCTACACATTAAATGGTTTGCCCTCCAAATATGACAATGTCTCTATTGTCATCCGTCATACCAAACCATTCCCCACCTTTGCTGAGGTCCGCTCGATGCTCTCGGTTGAAGAAAAAATGATGAAACTTAATGAGTCTCGAGTTGTCTCTGCTACCCACTCAGATCACTTATCTTCACCCACTACCTTATCCGTTCAAGCATCAAATTCCAACAGTCACTCTCCTAACTATTGTGGTGGTGACAACAATCGAGGCGGTGGCCGGTCAGGTGGTCAAAATAACCGTGGTGGCAGGTACTCTTGTGGGGGTGGAAGAGGGAATAATCGGGGTCAATTCAATAACAATTATGGAGGCAATTTTTCTGGTCAACAACAACTATATGTGATGACACCTTGGGGCCCTCTTCCTTGCTCGTATGGACCTACACATTCTAGTTCACAACAACCAACTATTGGGCCTCACTTTGCAAATCAACAAGGCCTGCTACGCTTCCTACTAGCCCAGCAGCCCATCAGCGACATTTGCCAGCTCAAAGCCTATCTCGACAACAACAGCCTTGACCATCCCAGCAGGTCCAACATGCTCTTATGGCTCACGATCAGGTAACAATGCTACCTCAAATGTTCAATACATTTACTCTTAATGATCCAACTCAGGAAGATTGGTACATGGACACAGGCGTCACTGCTCACCTTCATGCAAATCAAGGTATCCTTAATTCTGTTAAAAACAATGCTTTGACCTCCTCTGTTCTTGTTGGTGACGGGTCCCGTATTCCTATAAACGCTTCAGGTGACACATACATTCCTTCTTCTTATTTTTTCCGTCCCTTACATTTAAATCGTGTCCTTATTGATGGGTTTTGGTCATAAGACATCCTATGTGCTCATACAAACCCTAATGCTTGGATCTAGGTTTCTCTATTGTACATGCTTTGAATCCAAGACTATAAACCCTAATTCTAGCATACAAGTAATCATATTAGATATTAGAATAAGTTTATAATGTTACCTTGATTGTTATGTAGCAATAACAATCCCAATTCCTCCTTGAATTGACTTTGGAAGGCTTAGAGTCACAAGTGTCACTCCTCTAATGGTTCACAAACACCATAAGCAAGAGGATGAAGAGGAGAGAGGTTAGAGGCTGCCCAAAAACGTGTGAAACCCTAGAAGGTTGCTTGTCCCCGTTTTTTAGGCATAAGGGGTCTTTATATAGTGAGGCTATTAGGGTTATCTAACAAGGAAACCCTAATTTGGTTGCTTAAGCCCTAAGCAACCCATGGAGCCCTTTTCTTAAAGCCTTGGACGACTTCATATGGGCTTCCCCATTAGAATTCGTCCACCTTATAATAAAAGGCAATCCATGGCCCTAATTGCAATTATCTTATAATTACAATTCCAGTCCCTTAAGTTTAATTAATCTCTTTTAGTCACAAAACTAATTACCAATTAATTATTGACTAATATTAATTAAACAATATGATTTCTCCTTTAATATATTATTCTCATAATATATTAATAAATCATATTTAATCCTTTCTCTCCATAATTCATCCTATCAAGTTGCTTTGGTGAAGGCAACCCAAAAGGACCATGCACCATCGGGTCAAGTACATACCAAAATAGTTATGGACTTAGATACTAATCCAACAGTCTCCCACTTGGATAAGTCTAACAACTATTATGTGTATGACTTCGGATCCCGATCTGCAATCGTAGCTTTCCAAAGCCGCTGTCAACTCTGATCCTATCAGAAACGCGTGTCCTTAGATAAGGGATCATATATTCCTCCATTCTAGATATCATATGAGATATGATTTCAAATCATTCTCTTTGTACTATGTCTCGATTTCCGATTTATGACGACTGACTAATTGAACAAATCAAATTAGCCCTAGCCCGGCCGAGCATTTACGTTTGTCATCACTAAACCATCGAGGGGCCCAAAGATATCGCTTTTATCCTACCTTGAATAAAAGGAACGAATAAACTTTGATACAATGCTTGCTTGCACTCACTCACCGAATCACACACAACAATATGTTTTATAACACCAAGTTACTAGTGCGTTTACATATTATCAATGTGCAACCGATTCGCAAGATACAACTCACACATCTCGGTTTCAAGAATATAAGATGTTATCGTCTCACTAATCACTCGTGATACAATTTCATGGAGTGATCCAAGTGAGCGTGGGTTTAATCCAATTCTCAAATCATATTCATAAGCACTCATGAACGTTGCAGCAAACATTTGCTTATGTCTAATACCTTATAGACAATCCACACACCAATTCATGACAGTCTTCATTCATATCTACTTCCAACATATGAACGACTGTGGCCCGTTTGAATAATTCGATTATTCTTAATAAACTCAATTATTCTGGAAGTCAAAACATGCAAAGTGAAACACAAGAATAATACTAATCCCATATGGCCTCAAACCTTTGAGTATAAATAAAACGCCTTTTATTTATCACCATATTGATTACTCATTATTTGTCGTTTCGGGTAATCAACTTCTTACTTGAATTCCAACACTTGTCCCATGCTCCTAGCATGAACACAATGTTTACCTATGGTTCTTACTTTGTGAAATAGATCTCATTGAATACATTCCCAATCCTTCTCATTTCACAACTCCAAATCCGTTTTTCATAAGTCAAAGAATATCAAATTCTTGCTACTTATAGAATATGCTAGATTCTAACATTCTATGCAACTATCCTTTCGTAATGTCACTGCACCAAAGTCACAAAGACTATTGCCAATGATATTACAAAGTCCTCTATCGGAGATTGTTACAAGACAATTCCATAGACGTGATGTCTCTCACTCAAAGTACATTCTTTGAATATCCTTTTGCATAGAAGTTTCTAATCTAGTCATAGATTTCTCAATATTCAATTCCCAATATGGACACACTTCCATATGTTCCATATGACAACTCATTCTTAATAGAATCTTATCTATTCGTAATGATGTCGATATGGTCCATCCAATATGGAAACATTTCCATATTTTTCAATACTATACTTCCAACTACTCACAAGTGACCAATCCTCGTCGAATTTTGGATTGTCCTTTGATAGTTGTTTAATTATTTTAGTCAAAACCTATTCTAGTCCCTTTTCCCTCTAAATGCGCTCGACATTTGGAAAATTTTAGAATGGTCAAACATTAAAGCATTTGCAATCGATCCTATACCCGAAGCGTATGGGACACGACGCATAATGTTTTATTTGCTATGTTCTCAAAATTTGAATTGTGAAGAGGGATGCCGTAATCATAATCGAAATTTTAAGAACACACTATGTACCTTTGACTAAATTTTATTATTATTCCACAACCTAAGCCTTTAGATTTGAAATGAAGCATAATATTCTCTCCCTTAATTATAGCAAAACAATTCTTCAACTATTGCGACTTTGCAAAGTATGACTCTTGTTTTCTATAATTAATATTGCTAACCTTGCAATTCTTTCTTTAATAATCATAAAATCATAACTTTTATGCTCCCATAACACTTATGCTCCCACTAGCTTTGACATGTATTCTTAAACATCTTAACTTTCAGAAAACAATACTTATTGAATTTCTTAAGTTCGTGTTTCTAATACTTAGTGCTTTGATAATCCTTTATCAATGCTTCTTGAACTTATACACCTTTGCCTTCGATAGTTCATATGTGTGTCTAAACAATTAAGACTAATTGCTAAACCTCACAATTCAAATTATGGAAAGGGATGCCGTAACCATGATTGAATTTGAGAATGCAATTTTACAATCACTATCTTCTTAAAATCTCTCTTAGTGAAAGCATTTCTTCACAATCATTTTCATGAAGGAGGAAATCTTATGACACTTAGATTTGAGCGGTGTATGTGTTCTTATCCATGTGAATTTGTTAAAACTAAAGTTTACGACAAATTCAAACTCTTATGGATCGAACTTTCTTGATCTCGATTTCTTGCCTTTATGGTAGCACAGCTGCCCACCATGTCTTCCAAGTAGTTAAACAGCTCACCCTTTCCTATCAATGTACCTTTCATTGATTAAGGTGCTTTGCCTTTTATGTGTTTAAAATGAGAACTCATAGAACTCACATGCATAATTAACTCGATTGGATTGGCACATAATCAAAATAATGTCAACACGATAGGTATAAACCTCAACTCGTGTGCTAGTGATGATCGATAAGGTTTATTTGATTTGTTCTTGAAACCTTTCAAGACCATTAAGACTCCCACTGACTCCTTGACATATACGATTCTCTTGTCAAAACATTTCTTGACAAACAAATATTCAAGAGTTAGTGTAGCTTTTATCAAAACTCTTCATAAATTGGTCCTAGTTGGTCTTTGTCTTATCCAAGACATCACAACTTTCCACATTTGATGAATGTTTCAAACCTTCTTATAACTTTGCACTCAATATCACAATCTTAACTTTAAGACTTGTTATTGGAACGAAGTATGATTGACTTATTGATTTAACCATTTCTTCAATTCTTTGATTCCTCTTCTTAGACATACAATTGTACTAAGACTCACTTAGAGGATCAATTGAGATATGGTTCTTAATCATTAAGACCTATCATAAAGCATAAAAGGTACTCTCCCTTCTTCTTAGAATGGAGAAACTTTTATCTCTCTGCCTACTTGATTCTTGTTATTCGTTCTACTATTGATTTAAACCTTTTCAATCAATTCAGAATTACACTTAATCTTATAAGTATAATCATATTTACTAAACCTTTAGTAAATCATGACGAATATCTCGTTACTCTTATGGTGGAATTTGATCAACACACAACTTTGTGTACTCGATCTCCTAGTCCTTCACTTGACACTTTGTCAATGAATTAGTCTAATTTTCAAATACGAAATTTCTCATTCATCGTGCATCCACGTTGCATGATTCCAAGTTTCTGTCCAATTGAAACTTGGGCGATGAGAAACTCTCCCTATTTGGTAAATTCTCGACTTTCCATAATAAAATAAGAACCAAATCCTTTTGTTGTAGAAGTATGCAAACACCAATTTTCATAACAATTTCATTGCAAGGAAATAAACAAATAAATAAATAAGTCAAACGAAAATTTATTTATTTATAAAAGCAGCGGAAAACATTTGTCCTTACAATGCAAAATCCATTGAAAACTATGTATTTCAAAAAATTTTTTTCTAACAACTCTATCATAACTATCTAAGCTCAAAATCTAATCTTCAAGTCCATGTGATCAAGATCCATTCCTTGTGATTAGATTCTTCTTGCTCTTTCACCAAGCTTCCTTTCTTTTCACCGATCCTGCAAAACATTCAAATGCAATCATATCACATTATGTATTAAGAATCAATGAATAGGAACTTAATGGAGTTAGATAGTGGATTTTACCTGAAGTGCAGCCATACTCTTTGACTCTCCCATCTTTTGGACTCTTCAGGCTCTTGTGGCAGACTTGTATCCAACGCCCTTTCTTTTGGCAGCAAACGCAGGTCGGTTCTCCTAGAACGTCCTCGGAAGTCTGGTTGGTTGACTTTCCCAACAAATACGCTCCATTGCTTCGCCAAATCATTTCTGATTCAGCAGCAATGAGCATGTAAGTTAGGTCAATGAGTTTGTCGTCATGATTCATCATATAATACTTTCTTTTGAACTCATTATATGATTCTGGAAGTGACTGCAAAACCCAATTCACAGCCAACTCATTTGGGAATGACACACCCAACATTATCAACCTATCAATGTGTGATTTCATTCCTAAAACGTGGGCACACACGGGTTTACCATCTTCATGTTTCATTTCCAATAAGGCTTTAGTGATATTGAACCTTTCAATTCTTCGATCTTGTGGGTTGGGGAGAACAATAGGAGGAGGAGGAGGAAGTGAAGCATGATTTCTTGTTCCTCGATCGAATCGTGGAATACCATCTTCATGAGGAATGCTTGTTCCACGGGATTTGAGAAGACCATATTTGTCGAACTTTGACATCTACAAAACGGGAGAAAAACGAATTCAAGTTAGTTGATAGATTGAGTCCTTAGTAAATCACCCAAATGAAATTCCAAGGCTAGGACCCAACACAATACGCTACAACCTAGAAAAGGGATGCCGTAATCTAGTTGCAGAATATTTGAAGGTAAGTGAATGACGATTCACTAATTTCCACCATGAAAAACGAAAAAGAAATTTAAGTTTTAAATCTATGAAAACTCCTAGATCCTTTGAGATACATTGAACTTTCAATGGCATGTTTATATCTCAATATGCCCCTCTTGTTTGTGACTGGGATGCCGAGGATCACAAAGCGGGTGTGAATAACCATGCAAACTACATGGTGCCCTCACATGTTACAGACACCTATTCGATGTGCCGGTAAACCACACACGCTCCACCGAACTATGACAAACATTGAGTCACCCTTTTCTACCTTTGCTTAGACCCATTTAGTGTGTCGGTTAACCACACACGCTCCACTAACGTCTTCGCAAGGGCACAAAGTGTAATTTCATGGAATTGCATCAATTCACTTTTGCCTAAGTAACTAAGATTGGGAATTTCAAAAAACATTTAGTTACTTTAGTAATTCATTATACTTATAATGGAAGGTTTCGTCCTATCCTACCCGTTCGGCTAACGACCCTCCACTAGTCAAGAGTGCGGTGGGTAAGAGTGGATACCCATTCAATCGCCATTTTATAGGCAATTTCCTTAAACATCCCTTATAGACTAGCTTCGTGAATGAGGCCTACTAACGTAAGACTGACTTTTACTCATACATATATATAATGTTAGACCTTTAATGTTATATATATAGTATAGGGTGTATTTTATACTTTTAAAATATTAGGTGGTCTAATTTAACAATTATACTTTTAATTCAATTAAATTGTAAACCTAAACTTTTATGGATTTATTAAACTTCTTTTAATTATACACCTTAATTAATTAATAAAACCATGAGGGTGTGATTTGAACTTTTTCAAAACTATGCTTGAGTTTTAGAATTTAACATTCCTAATTAAACTTTTAATCAACTTTTAAATTCCAAAACTTGAGGGCAAGTTTTGAAACATTTCAACACATTAGGGTTTAGAATTTAAATATACATCAAAATTAAACTATTTAATCAAAATTTAAATTCCAAAACTTGAGGGCAAGTTTTGAAACCTTTTTTCAAAACATTAGGGTTTCAACTATTTAAATTTCAAAACTACAAAAACTTTTGGGTTCAAATTTAAACTATAAAACCTAAAGGGCAAAATATGAAACTTTTCATAACAACAAGGATCAAATAACAAATAATTCAAATTAACATTTAATCACATAATTATCCATATTTGATTTATTTAATGATTTCTTGCAAAACAATTTATCAATTTACTCAAAATAATTAATCAATTATCTTATAAGGAAACAATTATCTTATTAATTGATAAATATCTTCAATTAGATCAAAAATATAGTCAAATATATCATATAATCGGATTAATATTGATCTAACATGATAAGGTAACTATCCATAAGCAAAAACAGCAAGAAATCCCGGATATGCCTCTGTCTGACGCTCGAACTCACCGAGTACCACACTGTACTCGCCGAGTTGAGGCCTACTCGCCGAGTACACTGTGGTACTCGCCGAGTTCAGGAGGCAGAACCATAAGAAACGAATTTTTTTCAAACATACAATGCATCAATACAATAGAAACCAAGCTAGGCTCTGATACCACTGATGGGTTTTGGTCATAAGACATCCTATGTGCTCATACAAACCCTAATGCTTGGATCTAGGTTTCTCTATTGTACATGCTTTGAATCCAAGACTATAAACCCTAATTCTAGCATACAAGTAATCATATTAGATATTAGAATAAGTTTATAATGTTACCTTGATTGTTATGTAGCAATAACAATCTCAATTCCTCCTTGAATTGCTTTGGAAGGCTTAGAGTCACAAGTTTCACTCCTCTAATGGTTCACAAACACCATAAGCAAGAGGATGAAGAGGAGAGAGGTTAGAGGCTGCCCAAAAACGTGTGAAACCCTAGAAGGTTGCTTGTCCCCATTTTTGAGGCATAATGAGTCTTTATATAGTGAGGCTATTAGGGTTATCTAACAAGGAAACCCTAATTTGGTTGCTTAAGCCCTAAGCAACCCATGGAGCCCTTTTCTTAAAGCCTTGGACGACTTCATATGGGCTTCCCCATTAGAATTCGTCCACCTTATAATAAAAGGCAATCCATGGCCCTAATTGCAATTATCTTATAATTACAATTCCAGTCCCTTAAGTTTAATTAATCTCTTTTAGTCACAAAACTAATTACCAATTAATTATTGACTAATATTAATTAAACAATATGATTTCTCCTTTAATATATTATTCTCATAATATATTAATAAATCATATTTAATCCTTTCTCTCCATAATTCATCCTATCAAGTTGCTTTGGTGAAGGCAACCCAAAAGGACCATGCACCATCGGGTCAAGTACATACCAAAATAGTTATGGACTTAGACACTAATCCAACACTTATCACTCCTAATATAATTAAAAATTTAGTCTCTGTTCGCCGTCTTGCCAAAGATAATAAGGTTTCTATTGAATTTGACGAATTTGGTTTTTCTGTTCATGATTTTAAGACGAAATGCACTCTTCTACGATGTGATAATACAGGGGATATTTACCCTGTCACGAAGCTGTCTGCTCAAGCTCTCCTCACTGTCGGCCCATCCCTCTGGCATCAAAGGCTTGGCCATCCCAGTCATCAAGTCTTTCAGCATCTTGTGTCTAGTTCCTTTATTTCTTGTTCAAACAATAATAAATCTAGTTTATGTCACTCATGTCAGTTAGGAAAACATGTTAGATTATCTTTTCGTATGTCTCAGTTTGTTGCTTAATTTCCTTTTCAAATTATTCACTCTGATGTTTGGACCTCTCCTATTTCGAGTTTGAGTGGAATTAAATATTATGTTATCTTCTTATATAGTTTTTCTCATTTTCTATGGGTGTACCCCCTTCGTCAGAAATCTGATGTGAATAACAAGTTTCAACACTTTTATCAATATGTTCAAACTCAATTCACACCAAAATTCAATCTTTCCAATGTGATAATGGTGGGGAGTACGACAACTCCAATTTTCGTTCCTTTTGTGACACCCATGGTATTCAACTTCGTTTTTCATGCCCTCATACTTCTCAACAAAACGGAAAATCCGAACGAATGTTGCGAACCATTAATAATGTTGTCCGTACTCTCCTAGTTCATGCTCATGTTCCTGTTAAATATTGGGTGGAAGCTCTTCACATGGCGGTTCACCTTCTCAATATACTCCCCTCCACAACTCTCAATAACCTCTCTCCGTATCAAAAATTATTCAACAAAACCCCTACCTACGATCATCTCCGCGTCTTCGGGTGTTTATGTTTTCTTCATATTGTGTCACCTCACAAACTATCTCCTAGAACCACTCCGTGTATCTTCCTAGGTTATTCGTCTCAACACCGAGGGTACCGTTGCCTTAATCTCTCCACCAATACACTCATCATTTCGCGTCACATCGTTTTTGATGAGACTTCTTTTCCCTTCGGGTCTATGACTCCCGATCAACCCCCGTCTTATCAGTTTCTCGACCATCTTTCCAATGAACCAAATCACATCTCTGCTAGGCTCCTTCGGTCTCGCCAACCTTGTCCTACTACCTCTATTAACCCCACTGTAGTCACACCTCCTTCCTCCCCTCTTCATTCCACCGGTGAC
The DNA here is from genome assembly GCF_051521515.1 of Lactuca serriola. Taxonomy (NCBI): domain Eukaryota; kingdom Viridiplantae; phylum Streptophyta; class Magnoliopsida; order Asterales; family Asteraceae; genus Lactuca; species Lactuca serriola. The sequence continues at coordinate 78,729,184 of NC_136416.1, forward strand.
ACTAACATCGATTCACCACAAACCGGTCAACCAGACTCGTCTCTCTCGGCAGACGTTCCTCACGAACCACCTGTCTCGCATAATACATCTCCACCTCTCGTATGGCTTCATCTTAGCATCACATGGCTACTTGATCTCGCCATGGGATTATGAAAAAGGTTGACCGCTTGAATCTTCATGTTGATTCCACTTCTCCACTCCCTAAATCATATTCTCAAGCTTTTACGAACCCCAGTTGGCTCCTTGCTATGAACGAGGAATATCAAGCACTTATTTCAAACAGGACTTGGACCCTTGTACTGCGCCCCTCTAATGCTAATGTTATTAACTGCATATGGTTGTTCAAAAAGAAACTTCATGCAAATGGAACTCTATCTCACTACAAGGCTCGGCTTGTGGCAAATGGTAAGGCTCGACGCCCGGGTATTGATTGTGACCTAACCTTTATCCCGGTCGTTAAGCCTGCCACCATCCACACTGTTCTTTCTTTGGCTGTTTCCTCTCATTGGTCGGTTTGACAGTTAGATGTAAAGAATGCCTTTTTTCATGGACACCTATAGGAGACGGTTTATATACAGCAGCCTCCGGGTTTTCGTGACTCTCGTTACCCGGACCATGTTTGTTTACTATAGAAATCTCTCTATGGTCTCAATCAGGCACCTAGGGCTTGGTTTCACAGATTTGCTCAATACATTCTTCAGTTTGGCTTTATGCATAGCCGCTGTGACTCATCATTATTAATATATCGATAGGGATCTCACACAGCCTACTTACTTCTTTATGTTGACGATATTGTGCTAACCGCTTCTTCTACCGAGTTATTGCAGCGCATCATCTCTATGTTAGCATGCGAATTTTCAATGACTGACCTTGGTGATCTCAATTATTTTCTCGGTATTGCTGTGTCTCGTGATAATAAAGGCATGCTCCTGTCTCAACAGAAATATGCTCTCGAGATTCTTGAGAAAGTTCACATGCTCAACTGCAAGCCTGCTCGCACCCCTACCGAAGCCACTGCCAAACTTGATAATACCGGCCCTCATGTCTCCGATCCTACTTTGTATCGTAGTCTTGCTGGGGCTCTTCAGTATCTTACCTTTACACGACCCGACATCACTTATGCTGTCCAAAAAATTTGTCTTTATATGCATGATCCACGAGAACCTCACTTCAATGCTCTGAAACGTATTTTAAGGTATCTTCAGGGTACGGTGTCTCTTGGTCTTCAATTGTATACCTCCTCTTCTCAACTGCTGGTGGCCTACTCCGATGCTGATTGGGCTGGATGCCCCACCTCATGTCGTTCCACTTCTGGATTTTGTATCTTTCTGGGTCATAATCTGGTGTCTTGGTCCTCGAAACGCCAAACCACAGTCTCTCATTCAAGTGCCGAAGCTGAATATCGCGGGGTGGCGAATGTAGTTGCTGAAACTGCTTGGATCCGGAATCTTCTTCGTGAGCTTCATCATCCTCCTGATAAAGCTAGCATCGTGTATTGCGATAATGTTAGTGCTGTGTACATGACTGGGAACCCTGTCCAACACCAGCGCATCAAGCACATCGAGATTGATATCCACTTTGTTTGTGATCAGGTAGCCACTGGACAGTTTCGTGTTCTCCATGTTCCCTCATCGTCTCAGTATGCCGACATTTTTACAAAGGGCCTGCCTACACCTTTGTTTCTTGATTTTCGGTCCAACGTGAACATTCTTCCTTCCTCTACCGTTCAAACTGCAGGGGGATGTTAGCTGTATTGTATAGCCTGATAGTTTGTGTGTATAGTCCTTTGTATTTGGGCCCTTTTGTGTTTGTTTGAGTAGCCCAATATTGTATGTATTTTATATATATTCGTTTAATGAGAATGAGGAGGCATGGGAAATTACGTCAAATAACAAAATGAAAATAATAAAAACGTTAAACTCCCGGTAAAGGACATGACCTTTATCATTTTTTTCCTAATCGCTCACAATACCTTAAATAGTTATTGACATTCTATATGCATGTTGCCGTATTAATTGTTTAGAAGATACATTGTCATTGAAGTTTCTCTGTAATCATCCTTAGAAACATCCTGGAATTAAGTTATATCATACGCCGAGTACAAATGCATTAATCTTTAGAAGTTACTTTTTACATTTTTGTTCAATAGTATGGATTAATTGGGCACTTCATATGTATTTGATTGTTCTTTTTACCATGTTAGAATTTGTTAAAGTTGCTTTTTCCCTTCTTATTGCATGGTGTTGGATAAATCTATGATATATTTGGTGATGTCTAGACGTTCACCGTATTCATGATCGTTATAAGTAACGACATATGTTTGTAAACCAAAAAAAGGAGATGATTATTTTTTATATACGTCCATGTAGAGATTAGATAAGGTATATACAATAGTGTTTATTAGTATCCACAAAGCAAATGCGAAATCTTGAGGATTTCTAACTAATTTAAATTTATCTTGCCTGTTGTTTGCATTAGTCTTTAATTTTTCGGTCCTATCTTTGCATGGGGTTCATGTGAATAAGACTACCGACTCATAAGCTTATTTGTGTCTATGATAGATATGAATGAGAATAGTTTTAGATATGTTTATATATTATCTCTAGTTTCTTAACAACAAATATAGAGTATAACTCTTTCCACCAACGTATATATTAAGAAAGAAAGAAAACAAGCATCTTAAAAAGATCCCAAAATGAGTTTGAATAACATGTCAATGAATATAAAAGTGTTTAATATCCATATACATGCACTCCCGCTGACATGAAAATATCCCAATAACCAAAACATACATTCTCCAATGGGATCATCTATAACAATACTTTCACAATACACATATGGAATGCCAATAAGTATTTTAGGCATTTTGTATATATAGTATAAGATGTTGAAGGCCTTGACAATACCTATTGTTTATTAAATTCATATAGTAGTTGGTAATTAGAGAGTGCGTGTATTTAAAGTGCAAATGCCCTTTGTCCTCTCTTTCCACCGTTCTACAAATCGAGAGAGTGCGTGTATTTAAAGTTATACTATTATCGAACTATTTATTTGTCCGATTTTCTATAATGTTATATAACCATTTGTTCTCTAGCAATCTATGTACGAAAATTGTTTATTATTATGCAAGACACTTGTTTATTATTAAATAACGAACCAACAATGCATCTACCATCAAACAAAAACATTACATAGCAAAATTATTGTTGATTGCTAAATAACAAACCAATAACGCACCCTAGAGATCTTTCACCTTTTATGTTAATAGGGGGCATTTTTGGCATTTTTTTGCAATGTATTCATCGTTAATGCTACTTTGTGGTCATTCTTTACAACATTAAAGTTTTTTCTTAAGATGGATTATCCTCCTCATCATTCTAAGATCATTATAAGATGTGCATGTACATTTTTTTTTTACATTTTGTTTATCTTATACACATGGAGTAATGACGAAAAGGGTTGTGTAGCACCAACAACCAAAATCAACTTGGAGGAATGCGATACTCATGTTTTGCTGTATGAAAACACAATCAAATTGAGATCATAATGATTGACCTATAATTTGAAGGACCCCAACAACTACATTGCAATAAGCCAATAACTAGAAAAAAACTGAAGTTGTTATCTCCAAACCATTAAGTAGACGGAAATAGAGGTCGTCACAAGTAATTAGCAAGTAGAAATTTATAACTCCAATATGAATAGTTGAAGTTTACCTATGGAATGAACAAAACATCAAATACTCGTGACAAAAATAGTAGCCTACAAACAAATATCAATCCTTGTTAAGTGGGGCTGATTACCGTTTTATTAATATAAATTGCAAAGAACAAACGAAAAAAGTTTAGCATAGTGCTCTTTATGTCAGAAACAACATACACATGAGTTATCGAGCTTTTATCGCAGGATTGTTGGTAATTTTCTTAAAGTTCGAAAAATTATACATGCTTATGTAAAAATATAAAAACTCATAATATAATATATTTGTGAATAACTCTAATTTTAAACATTACATAAAAAAAATCCTAACCCAAACCACCATAAGTACATGATAAGTAATGACAACCCAAATTTTAAACAAATATAGAAACGATAAATATTGCTCTCCAAGGCTCCCAATCATGCCATCTATTGATACATAAACCTCGTTCTTCCTGTTCGCTATAATATCTTATAGAGTAAATTACGCGAATGGTCCCTGTGGTTTAGTGTAAATTACACGCTTGGTCCCTAACTTATTTTTCTAACTCGGACTGTCATCAACTTTTAATTATGTAACGCACCTAGTCCCTATTCTCACATTCCGTCAATTGTTTCCGTTAGACACCCCACGTGCCTTGCATGTTGGGGGTATAAAAGTCATTTCACATATCCAATGTTATACCGCCAAGAAATAAAAGACGTATCGTTGATCAACGTGATCAGACACAAGCTTCACAGACAAAACCTTTGAAAACCCTATGAAAACCCTTGACCGAAAGAACCCTACATTTGAAAACGACGATGGCGCCTTGGAGGATACGTGCTACCATGGACGAGATTGACGTTGCTCGTAGATATGGTAAGTGTTTACTCCTTCAATCAGTTAGTAACTTAAAAAGAAAAATGTGACTAATTTATCTTTCCGTGAATATACAGCCGGACATTCGACGATATTCTCTGTCCGATTACACCATGGTGGACAGTTTACAAAGTTCTCTGGAAGAAAGTACATCAAAGGCAAGCAAAATTATGTTGATTTACTAGACATTGACACCTTTTCCATTCACGACATTGACGAGATGATGGAGGAACTTGGGCATATTGATTCAGACCAGACACTACTCTATTATCATTTCCTGAGACCATTTGGCGATTTGGATTTTGGGTTATTTGCTTTGGGTTCAGATCAGGATGTTCATCATCTGGGTATGTATGTTGCTAACCATAAGCTAATAGATGTATATATTGAGCATGGGAAAACAAATTTACATACTTATTCTATGTCCCCCAACCCTAGTAAGGTTAAAATTGTTGAAATTAAAGAGCCACCAGCTTGCTCCAAACAGTTGTTCTTGGAGTGGAATGACTCTCCAATTGAGCATGAGAGTGTTCCAGACCTAACAAAAGTTGAGAATGATAGTCATTTGGACAAAGAACCATCTTTGGTCGACCATATTGATTTTGAAATGAATGTAGAGAATGAGGATGATTATGATGGTAGTGGACACAACAATGGCAGTGGAAGTGATGAGTTTGATGATGATAGTGAGAGTCAAGATAGTGATTTTTTTATTGATGAGGACAATCTCATACACGATGTTGATGTGGATATGAAAGATTTCCATATGAACATTGACAAGGATGTAGAATGGGTTGGAGGTTCTTCTGAAAGTAATGTACCTGAAGATACACAACAAGGTGACTTGGAAGTGATCAACACAGAGGTTTTGCTGTCTGGATCTTCATCAGATGAGGCAAATGATGGTAAGCGAAGGAAAACTATTAGGGCCATACAGAGGGCTTATGAAAATGATGCAGCTTTGGTTAGTGAGCCCTTCTACATTTTTCAAACTTTCAGTTCATCTAAGGACTTTAAGACACAAGTGAAACTACATTCCATAAGGACAAGAAGGGAAATACAATTAGAGAAAAATGATACGAATAGGGTTAGGTTTGTGTGTAAGGGCACTATACCAAATCTTGCTACTAATGAAGAAGAGAAATGCCCATGGGTTATCTATTGTAGTAAGTGGAAGCGTGACATAGATTGGATGGTTAAGACATACACGAAGGAGCATCGATGTCTACAAACAAGGAAAGTCAAAGCATGTGACTATAAGTTCCTTTCAGAGCATATAGTGCAAGTTATTGAGACAAACCCAAAGATTCCTATTAGGGCTTTACAAGAGCAACTCCAACGTGAGTACCAGATGGACATTTCGCATATGAAAACTTTTAAGGCAAAGCAACAAGCTTTAAAGCATGTTCAAGGAGATTATGCTAGCCAATACAGGTTGTTAAGGGATTATGTTTTAGAGGTACAAGCACGTAACCCAGATACTATGGTTAAAATTGATGTTGAAAGTGAAGCGAATCCAACTGTTGAGACAAGAACATTCAGGCGTATCTATGTTTGCATTGGAGCTTTGAAGCAAGGTTTTGCAGCAGGAAGAAAGGACTTTCTTGGAATTGATGGAGCCTTCGTGAAAGGTCCATATCCAGGCCAAGTTTTGTCTGCTGTGGTAAGATCTTCTTATTTCTTTTTGTATTGTATGTTCTTTATTTTAAGTAGTGTTAACTGACCAATGTTTTCTGGTAATTTATGTTTCTTATCAAAGGCATTGGATGGTAATAATGGGATATATCCTTTAGCCTAAGTTGTGGTTGAATCAGAAACATTGAATTCTTGGACTTGGTTTTTAAGTAATTTGGGTGATGACTTAGGTTTGGGAACAAATTCCAATTTCACGTTTATGAGTGACAGGCAAAAGGTATTAGAACCTATCCAAACTAGGTTTTATAGTTTTATACTATTGATGCAGTTATACTAACATACAAACCTGTTACTATTGCTAGGGTTTGTTGTCTGCGATTGCAACACTATTTCCATGTGCAGAGCATCGCTATTGTCTTTGTCACATACACGACAACATGAAAAAGAACTGGAGGGGAAAGGTGTTCAAGGATCTTCCTTGGGAATGTGCCACGACCTCTAATGTACAACACTTTCATCAAGCAATGGAAAAACTAAAGAAGCTTAACAATGATGCTTATGAGTGGCTGAAACAAATACCTCCTCAAAGTTGGGCTCGCTCCCACTTTACTGGTATAATGACTTTCGATCTCTACTTAATAATTTTAAAAGAAGGTAAATTGAATACTGACATAGAAATTGTTTATGTTCAGGGAGAGCACATTGTGATGCTCTGACTAATAACCTGTATGAAGCATTCAACAGCAAGATAGATGATGGTCGTGATGCACCAATTGTTAACTGCATTGAGTTCATTAGAGAGTACATTATAAAGAAGATAGTCAAAGTTGACAAGGAAATTCAGAAAGTTGTAGGTCCTTTGACTCCTACAGCTACAACAATATTGGATAAGATAAAGAGTAAGGCAGAACAGTATGTTGCAACATTTTGTGGTGCTGGAAAATATCAAGTTGCTGGACCATGGCAAGATCAGTTTATTGTGGATGTAGGTCAACAAAGTTGCATGTGCAAAAGGTGGGAATTAACAGGAATTCCGTGCAAACATGGTGTGGCTGCTATTTGGGACATGGGGAGGAATAGCAAAGATGTGAGAATCCCATAATCATTTGTGCATCCATGTTACTAGTTATCAAGCTGGAAAGAGATGTATTCTTTTAAGGTTAGTCCAATCAATGGAAGGTCCATGTGGGAGAAGTCAGCTATACCAACAACTCTGTTGCCTCCAAAACATCATGTTCCTATAGGAAGACCAAAGAAGAAGAGAACAATATCAATTATGGAAAAGGAGGACTTTGTTAGAGGAAACACATCATCGAGGGCCCATAGATCAGTAACATGTATGAAGTGTAACAATGTTGGTCACAATGCAAGAACCTGCAAAGGGCAAAGACCAATTGTTGGTGGGGGTGGTGGACAATCACAAGTCAAAGGAAAAGGGAAAGGGAAGGCAACCACTTGATGGTTTGTAATAGGGATAGTGTTTTGTTACTTTAAATATGAATGGATTGTGTTATGTTGCTGCTTGTAATAGGGCTAATATTTTGGTACATTATTTATGAATAGTTTGTATTAGGGGTAGTATTTTGCTACTTGTTTTAGCCAATATGTTGGCACTTTTGGATGAACTAGTTTGTCACCCTCATTGCCTTGTAATAGTTTCGTACTAATTAATGGAATGTTTTCTTCTTATGATACACCATTGGGTAGATAATAATTTGGTTTATATTGATTTTTACATTTATATTTTCCATAATAGTTTGGTACTAAATTAGATTGTTATATTCTTCTTATGATGTCACCCTCATTGCCCTGTTATAGTTTGGTACTAATTAATGGTCAATATGCTGCTTATACATCACTTTAAAACATAATCAATACAACACTGCTACAACCATTACAGTACATTTGCATTACAATACACAGACAACCTAACCAATACATAAACACCATTTTCATTGATCTTAAAAATCTTAACCATTTGCATTACAATACATAGACAACTTAACCATTACAGAAGAGGATACCTTCACATTCACTGCTACAACCTAACCATTACAGATAATGATACCATCACATACATTGCTACAACCTAACCATTACAGAAGACTTTACCATTACAATAACAACTCATCACCACCTTACAACTTGTAAACAAGTATCACCAAGAACAATACCCAACTAATAAATAAACATATTTTCAAGAAAAGATTTTCATTTTTCAGCTTCTTGTTCAACCTCACAAGCCAGGAGATTGTCAATCTGTCACCATGATCCTTTTCATCATCATCTACCCAAGCAATAAATCCTTTACGTGGTTCCTGTCAATTTCAAAAGCCACGGTTACAATACCTATAATCGCATACAGTGATATCCCCATCTAGGGTTACGATTACAAAATTCTCAACTACAACATACCTTAATTGGACATGCGTAAAAAGGTCTTCCTGAATTATTGTTAGTAGTTGAAGTCCGAATTACAGCAGCACGCCCACAATCGCATTGAACCATCCTTGATTTGAAGGAGATTAGGTGTAACCGCTTCAAATGATGAAGGATTGAAAGAAACTCTAAATTAGGTTCGATCCTGATGAAAAATTAGTATTTGAAGATCGTTGGAAATGTGAAATGACTTTTATACCCCCAACGTGCAAGGCACGTGGGGTGTCTAACGGAAACAATTAACAGAATGTGAGAGTAGGGACTAGGCGCGTTACATAATTAAAAGTTGAGGACAGTCCGAGTTAGAAAAATAAGTTAGGGACCAAGCGTGTAATTTACACTAAACCACAGGGACCATTTGCGTAATTTACTCTATCTTATAAATTTAAGTCGTTAAATCAGAATTTTATCAACAAATATGGAACAACACAATGATGGATATGGGCCAGCCCGGAAAGCCCAAACTAAGCAAGTCAATCATAAGATTTGAATTCCATCTTATTACAAGAAAAAAATTCTTAAATTTTCCATATAAAAACTTTCCTGTTTTTATATAACTCGGATCCCAAAAAACAGTATCTTTCAAACATACTTTCACATTTTCACTCCATCTAGTTCTTGATATGATTTATTACAAGTAACATTTCCATATATTCAACAGAAACTTGGATACAAATCATACAATAACATCCAAAAAAAACCGAACAAAAAACAACTCAATCAGCATCCAAGATCAACAAAGATTTATACATTTAACTACAAGATTCCAGTTTCTTCCAAATGCCGATTTATGACGTTTACCACTCTCTTATTCTTTTCTGAAGACTTCTGTTTCTTCAGCCTTGGCAAACCTTCCTTTGATCCGTGGTTGACCATCTGCTAACGCCTTCCTGGAAGCATACTAATAAAAAACAAAGTAATAACTTTAGCGACACAATCGTTTCATTAATGAGAGAAAGAGAGAAGCTTTTAAAAAAAATGATGATTTGTAAAAGAAAAGATTTTGAGAAACGATGCACCTTAATCTTTCGACCAAAATTCCTCTTTGTCTTCTTATCCCTGTATCTTGAAAGCTTCTGCATGCGGGTTTCTTGAATTTGATCACTCGTTACCTGTGGCTGCAACCCATGAACATTCTTCAAATCCATTTCAGTAAAATTCATGGAAATCGGCCTCATTTGATCCGCTTCCACTGAGATTAAACTGTCCGAGCTATCACTTTTTGTGAATGTTCCAAAAGGATACAAAATTTCTTTAATAGCGATGTTATCATCTGTTTTGAAATCTGGAAACTCTGAGGAAGATGATGTTTCTTTTGGCAAGATATCTTTATATTCTTCAAAGAGATTGCTCATGAAGTTCTCATCTTCAAGTAATTCAAGATATGTAAACTTATTTTCTGGAAAAATGATGTCTTCTCCACACAGGGTTATCATTGGTTGTTCTATTATGGGTTCTGGTGTTTTGAAAAGATCCTCTTTGAACCCAAAGTCATAATCGGATATACTAGAGACCTAAAACAAGAAAATAAAAGTTACTAGAAATAGATCATATATGATCAACCATGTTTTATTGAATTGCATTCCAGTTTTGTTACATCATTAGCGCTTAACAAGTATTTGTTCCCTATTTGTTACATCATTAGTTTAACAATTAAGTATAAGTTTATGGGATTTTCTAATATGTGCCTAAGGGCATATATAAGAAGTATTAATTAATTAATGACAAATATTACCATAATTAAATGTAAAATATATTAATTATAACGAATATTACCATAATTAAATGTGAAATTTATTAATAATCTTCATAATAAATTTATTTTGAATTTAATTATGGTAATATTTTTCATAATTAATGCTTCTTATATGTGACCTTAGGACATATATTAGAAAATCCCTAAATTTATTTAAACAAAGTGTTTTCAGTGTTAGAGATTTTTTATTCTTGCAAATGTTACCATATATACTTGTTTAGTTTCCACTAAAAACATTTCTTAAGAAACAAAACTAACAATTAATATAAGTAAAATTGCTTTTTCGTTAATAAAATAGTTAAGACAGTATACATGTGGCAATAGTGTAATTACTACAAACAGCATTAATATTTAGCACTATAATACACATCAACAATTAGATGTTTGATAGTTCCTTCGTAGATTCTAGGAATTAAGTAGTATGAATAAGAAAATTTCGATAAATTAAAAAAATATTAGGTTGCAATCACCTTTTTGTCTTTTAATCGTTTCAATAATTCTAGTCTACATCATTGGGGAAGTTGAGAGTCATATCATTAAGAGTGATCAAATTCCGTACAAAAAAAGAGTGATCAAAGCAATATCTAGTTAAAAAGACAGAAAATTCATAATAAAAAACTAAATTAAAAGTCGAGCCATTAAATCTTAAAAAAAGTTTGAGTGATTAAATCTTGAAAACGACATAAAAATGAATTACATAATGACAAGAAACTTTATAGACCTTGTTTACCATTTAAGAATTGCCATTTTATTTGAAACAAAACTAGCTAATATCTCTTTTACATCTTAACAATAAACAAAACTAATTAAAAAATATAATGGTTTTAACAAAGACACCAACAAAGAAAGTCAACATTTGTTGAGAGTCGGTCAACCTTAATGATTAAATTGCTAACTTAATACAGAAAAAGCACTCATAATATAAAAAACCACGCATTGCAAACAGCGATTTCTAAAAATTCAAAACTAACATGTAAGCAACTGATTATATCATCAATAAAGATAGATTCAAACAAGAAAACCAGTGAAAATGGAATTACCAAACAAGAATTAGACTTCTGTGTGTGACAGAAATCATTAAAGTGATGATCATCAGGTGAGAAATTCTCAAAATAATGGAACATTGAGCCGTTCTATGTGTACACTTATTTTTGACCTAAAAGTCAAAACCTCTTCTTTTTCTTCAGCGATTTGAAGCAAAAAGATCACACCGCTAGATTGTTAATGAAGTAGAAACCACAAGCCAAGAAAGGTACCTAAAGAATAGTAAAAGGTACAACACTTCGTCAGAACACACTTATAGAGAAAGAGAGGAGAAAAGCATCGATAGAGAGACTATTAGTGTATTATTACTCTCTGCATTCTTTGTAACTTTTTCTTTAATTTATATGGGAATGAACTACAAAAAGACAGCCATTAAAGGACCCTCCTCTTTTTGTCTAACTCTAAGTTCGTTTCTTGTACCACTTTTCACGAGATTAATAATGTTTATATTGATTTATGTGTTACAATATAATTTATTTATGGGCTAATAACTATAATGACGAAAAACGAAATTCCATGTTCATCAAGATAACCATATTTGTTAATTACTTCTAATATTTTAAACAAATTTTTGAGAAATAACCAAAAATATCATCAAGTTTGGAACTTGGTAAGTTGCGAAATGCGTTATAAGTTGCGAAAAAACCTTTTTAACAAGAAGTTGTTATGAATTAACATGGATTTCAAAATACTTTTCACAAAAATAAATGATACGAAACGAAACGCAATTAGTATGCAATCGAAATTTGAATTTGACTTGATATTTAATATAAAAAAAATGACGTCGATTCGTATGTATATATAAATCTTGACTTATAGTTTGTGTAAGATTGATAATCTTTTGCTTCATCTCAAAAGGGTTCAGTTCAGACCCTAAAAGATTTCTTGTCCCACTTCAAGAGGCATTTTCTTTTTCTAGGGAGCTGGGTTGGAGGGTTTGCTCTCTATTTTCCTCACAACTAAAGGAGGAAGCTTTTAGACCTTTACATAATGCTCATTCAGGAGAAACTCTTTGACATTAAAAAGGTGAAAAGAAAACGAATCAACCTAGAACCCGATAGAGAATTCAAATATGTGACGACCTCAAAGAAGTAAGGAAGAAAATTTGTTAAAGAAAAGAAAATTAACCAGTAGACATCTTGAATGTTAAAAGGTTTTGAACAACAAAATAAGAGCTGAAAACCAATAACTTTGAAGATTCTCTTTTCTAAATGCAATGTTTGGAAGTTCTAGACCTTCTCCTTAGTAACTTCTAGGCTTCCTTAGTAACTTCTAGGCTTGGTAAAACTTGACATGACAAAACAACCCAACATGAAAATATATAGGTTTGGTAATAGATTTCGACATATTAAAGTAAATGGGTTGATATAATACAACTAATATGTCCTAAATTATACATATTTTATGGGGCATTTAAGATCTTTTGTAGTCATTTTTATAAGTAAAATATGTAAAAATGCACTTTATCACTTTATATTTATATGTTATATGTAAAAGGGTATGTTGGTGAAATAGTAGTTGATAAGGGTCAATTTGAAAATAATTTCGTGAAGCATTGAACAAGAAAGACAACTAGAGTTAAGCATTGCACAGCCCCTGGCGGTGGAAGCGCCAAGGTTTGACCTTGCAGCACAATTTCAGAACATAAATTTATCTTTTATTAATAACATCAATTACATCGACTAAACTAAAAACCTATCTATCTTCATGCAACCTGCTCTGCCTTGTACTGAGCTTCCCTTTATCCTAGGAACACATGTGATTTTTGAAAACGTCAACTTGATGTTGGCGAGTTCACATATTTTATAAATATCAATAAAGTTCTTTGAAAACTTTTAGCATCTTTATTTAGAAATATCTCCTAGGATTTCCAGATCTAATAATCATGTTTTTTTACTGAATGTTATCCTTAGGACGTACTATCTATCATGATATTATAAAACATTTCTTTAAAAATATTTTATTTCCTTTAGGATATAATACCTATCATAAACTTTTATAATTTTTTATCAAATCTTTATAATAGAATCATACAACTACTTGAAGGCGTTCTACTAGGAAGTTTAAATTAAGATTTTCTGAACAACATTACCATGAACCCCTATAATCGACGTTGTGGACTGATAAATACCCCAACACGATACTTCATCGGACGTCAAATAGTATTACTTTTATGCTTAAGAAAGTTATCCTACCAGGATTGTAGCTAGCAATCGCAAATGGGGGTGTCAGCCCCGTATAGATTTATACATATCTTTCTGGCTCTCGCAAGATTAACGATTATATCTTCAACTGCCTTAGGAAAATGAAATAGCGAAAACTTGGCAATTTCTTCATTCTATGGAACTGGGATACCCTCCTTCTCATAAGCATACTGAAGAATGAGGCTCTAGTATCTAGCACACGAAATGCCATCAACAACATTTGCGTTCACCACACTTTTCCCAAACTCATTCCAAAACTGAGTGGCATAGGCCACTTATAAATCCTAATATAAACCCGCGACCATTGCATAAACCTCTAATCTTCTTTTGTCTAACACCACTGTTCGTCCAATTAACAACGAAGATATATCCCAAAGAAAAAATTCCACAGACACGGTAATCCAGACTTTTTGAATTCACTGATTTTAGTAAGAGGTGGTTGATAGTCCATCTCGTTGAACATATGAATGATTTGGTCATTTGTGACCTTAACAAAGGGTTCAACATTTGGAATACTAAGAATTTGAGTAAAAAATTTTTTGATAGTCGAAATTTCTATTCATTCAGCAGTTGAAAAGTGATTGTGTTCATCGTCTTGTTTTATGTAGCCGTTAAACCAGCAAGAGATAGCCAAGAAAGAGGAATGGAAAAAGAGTTGAACATCGCCTTGGGAAGAACAAAGTTTTGAAGAGAAACAACGAGCATCTTCTATTCAACAGTATAAACTGGGACATCACTTTGAACCTGGAAGTTGGTGCTTTGGATTTTCATGATGGGTTGAGACGAAACCTCTTCAGTGGTTTGCGATTGATGAGCAGCCATTGTTAGGGTTTGGAGAAAACTTTGAAAAACAAAGAGAGTAACATCACAAATCGTTTGAGAATCGTTTTGTGAGCGAAAAGTTGGAATAAAATCCCTAATATCCCTTTTTATATGTAGACACGATTTGAATTCCAAACGGGTGTCTTTATTTGATTGCCACGTTTCTCCTTGAAAATAGTACCAGTCCCTGAAAAGCATGCCATGTCAGGAAAAGTGATGAGTACTTTTTCCAAGAAACACGCATAGTAACCAATCCGTCACATCAAGCGTCGTTTCATGGTACCTAGTGGATAATAACCGTCAGAGACCTTCAGAATAGAGGTAGGGCTCTTTCACTTTTGGGTTGAAAAGTGAAATCATTTTCCAGACTTGTGAAATCTTCAGCCTAAGTTGGTATTACTCAGAACCTCAAGGATTTCGTGAGTACAATGTGTACCAAAGAAATAGATAAGAAGAAAGTATAAGAAAATTTGGATATGTGATGTCGAAAATAAAAATTTCGTCATAAAGTCAGTTAGATCCCAGTCAAAGATCACTTCGCTAATTATCAAGAGAGATAATCAACATCTTGTGTGGTTTCCCGTGAAGTACACTCGAATACTTATAAAAAAGTATCGAAGGGCATCTTTTTAAATGGCGTCATGGGTTGGTTTGAAATTTCGTTAAATATCACATCTAAACATAAGAGTGATACATTGTAAACGAAATTACTTGTTTGACAAGTGTAGTCAGGGACAAGTATGGATTGGAAAAATAATTGAAGTAACATAGAATCAGATAGATTTTATACAGAAATCATATTCCTCATAACAAAATTATGTATGGATCTTGTGTGGTAAAAATGTTGTGGGTTTCGAACATTTTAGCAAGACCACGCACAAAGAAAGATAATGATTTTAAGTATCGAAATTTGGTACTGAAACAAATGTTTTGTTAAAGCCTGGAACAAAGTTCTCCGTCAATTCCTTTATGAGTTCAAAAAGTTGAGTTTCACTTCTATCATGGTCTCATGATGTTAGATCATAAACACAAAGTTTTGATATGTGTAGATTTTTATTGGTATATACCAGAAATATTTTGGACATATGTTATTGTGTGTGAATGTGAAAGAACTTTAGGATGAAAAAGATTGGTTGAAAGATTCGAAAGTACCACTGCTATAAATTGAACAAGCAGAAAACTCTAAATCCAATTAAATAGAGTATGGTAGCTCAATGACTAATGAGAATATAGCCTAGTTGGGAAGAATCCTCAGAATGAGAGATCCATTAAGGCTTCAAAACTCATTGAATCGTGGAGGCTTGGGTCGACATGATGCAACATGCTTTTAGGGACATCCTAACTAGGACATAGTTTCGAAAGTATACCTTTCCCTCAAGCAGCAAGCATGAACCACCAAAAATCTTCACTAATACCTACAAAAGAAAAAAATTAACAAAAACACAAAAATATCTTTGGATTTTTGATTTTTTAAAGAAAATAAAAAAAAATAAATAAATAACGAACAATCTTTTTGGTATTTTTGAAAACGAAAGACAATTTTTTTTTTTTTTTTTTTTGATTTTGATAAGAAAAGAGAAAAATGAAAATCTTTTCGTTGTTTTGGATGTTTGATAACAAAAAATAACGAACAAGAAAAATTGTACCTGACTAACGAAACTTTGAAATATAGCAAAAGTAAAGATTTTTGTTAAACCATTGAGCATAATGTCGAAAGCGAGGCAAGTCGAAGCGTTGACTATGAACAGTAACCGCTGAATCATGATCAGTAACCGCTGAAAACGACATCTCTTCGACACTTTGGCTTGTCATTCTAATGAAGGTAGTCCGGGAACAGAATTTGCATCCATCATTCCTAAGCCATTTAGAATTCTTACGAAAGATTTTTCATCCAAGGGTTTTGTAAAGATATCAGCAAGCTGATCAGTGGTCTTTATAAAAAGAACTTCTATGTTTCCATCTTCAACATGATCTTTTATAAAATGATAACGAAGAGCAATGTGTTTGGTTTGTGAATGTTGCATAGGGTTATGACACATGCGAATGGGACTTTGTGAGTTACAATACAACGGAATTTTCTTCATGTTGATTGCATAATCACACAATTGACTTTGTATCCATATGATCTGTGAAGTGCAAGCTACAACAACAACATATTTTGCTTCTACTATAGAAATCAAAACACATGTTTTCTTTTTCAATTGCCAGCTTACTAACTTCCCATCCAGTATTTGACATCCGCCACTTATGCCTTTCGATCAAGATTACATCCTCCCAAATCAACATCTAAAAATGCTTGTATGAAAAAGCCTGTTTTCAAAGGATACCACAATCCTAACGAAGTTGTTCCTTTGAGATAACGAAATATATTCTTGAAATCAGTTAGATGAGGTTCCCTAGGATTTGATTGGTACCTAGCACAATTGCACACAGAATACATAATACCAGGTCGACTTCCCGTGAGGTAAAGTAACAAACCTATCATGCTTCGATACATTGTGAGATCAACAGTTGGTTTATCCAATGATGGACTAAGCCTTGTTCCAACAACCATTGGTACTCTCAACTTTGTGCTATTCGTCATTCCGAATTTTTCCCGCAGATTTCGTGTATACTTCTCTTGATTGATGAATATGCCTTCTCTGCTTTGACAAATGTTTAATCCCAGAAAATTATTTATTTTCCCCATCATACGTACACATCTCAAACTGGCTTTTCATCAAATTTTCGAATTCTCTTGACAAAGCAGGGTCAGTAGAGTCAAAAATAATATCATCGGCATAAATTTGAACAAGAATAAGATGATCACCAACTTTCTTTCGAAAGAGACTGGGATCAACTGATCCTTGTTTAAATTTCGATTGCTTTAAGAAATTGGTAAGTATAGCATACCATGCTCTTGGTGCTTGTTTTAACCCATAAATAGCTTTATCAAAGATATAACAATGATCAGAAAATTCTTTGTTAATAAAACTTGAAGGTTGTTCAACATATACCGTCTACGAGTTCTCCGTTGAGAAATGTACACTTGATATCCATCTGGTAGACATCAAAATCCTTGTGCGTTGCATAGGC
Organism: Lactuca serriola; assembly: GCF_051521515.1. Taxonomy (NCBI): domain Eukaryota; kingdom Viridiplantae; phylum Streptophyta; class Magnoliopsida; order Asterales; family Asteraceae; genus Lactuca; species Lactuca serriola. Next base: position 78,746,720 of record NC_136416.1, read on the forward strand.
TAAAAATATTCGAACTGCCTCGAGTCCTGCGACAGGGGCAAAGGTTTCCTCATAGTCTATACCTTCTTGTTGCGAATAACCTTTAACTGCAAGCCTAAGTTTGTTTCGAACAACATTACCATCTTTATCAGTTTTATTTTTAAAGATCCATTTTAAGCCCACAATAGAAACATCTTTTGGTTTGGGAATTAATCTCCATACCTTATTTCTTTCGAATTCAGCAAACTCAGATTGCGTAGAAACAACCCAATCAGGATGTTCCATAGCAGCCTTGACTGATTTTGGTTCAATTTTTGAAATAAAAACATTAAACATACAAAATTCCTGGTGAGTATTGAGTACCTCATTCTTTGCACGAATCTGAGCCCTTGTTAATACTCCATCTTGTGGATCACCAAGAATTTGTTCATGTGGATGATTTCGAGTCCATCTATCCAAAGGAGGATATGTTGGATCAAAATCCAACGGTGCATCTTCGAGTGGTTCATCATTCTCTAAACCTGCAATAGATACATTATCAGTTGTATTATGAAAATTTTCGTTTTGATCATCATTTTGCTCCCCCTCGACAAAATTATCTTCATGATGCTCCCCCTCGACATCACCATTCATTCTCCCATTCTCCAATCGCAAGTATGCTCCCCCTTAACATAAATAGTTGAAGTTAAGTGCTCCACCTCCACTTGATCAGGTTGTAAAACTGGCAGAGTTTCGTTATAAACAGGAGAATTTTTTGTTGAGTGGAAATCAACAATTTGTTGTATCACTGTTGAATCTTCAGAATGTTTCAATGCTTCAGAAATTTGATTATCCTCAACATGAATTTCAACAATAATAGCCCTATCAGGAGTACCAAAAATCAAATCATAATCAAAATCTAATGAATTAACACTTTCAGATTCAGAATTTGATTCATTAATGATTGGTTTTTGTTCAAAACATTTTTCAACACTTTTGACGTAGTGATCATTGAATGTGAGATTAAAGGTTTCTTTGATCATCCTTGTTCGCTAGTTGAGCACCATGTAACCCATAGAATTATGAGAATATCCTAAGAATATTCCTTCATGTGACATCCCTAATTTCACGGCCAGAAAAGACCGATTTTGTTTATGCTTTATAAAAATCAGAGTACCTCTTTTTAATAAAAATCTTGCGGAATTTATTCCCAGTAAAATATGATAAATACGTTATCAGGGCATTTCCGAAGAAAAATATTTTTTATTCATTTTAAAACATTTGGGATGTCATCGTCAATACAGAAACATAAGCATAAACAGAACTTACATTCATTATCACTAGTGATTTATATCTCCTTAATCTCTCAGTGTAATGTGACTTCATATCAACACCTGTGATATAAATAAACTGAGTGGGCAAGGTTGGGAAACCTTGTGAGTACATAGGGTTTTCAACCCACAATAATATAATTATTATGTTTAATCATCAAACAGTTAACCCAATTACCCATCCCCATTATCTTCTTTACTCTTACGGATCTACCCTAAGAATCAGCTATTTCTCATTCATTCATTCCTAAGGATTATCCTAAGGAATAGGTACGAAGTCCATCGTTGTCAATGACACAGCTGTCAAGCACAGCTGCTAGTTCTATCACTTAGGCGCAACTGCAAGAATTGTGACATTTTATGTGAGGCGCAGCTGCTAGTATTGTCCTTTGAGCACCACTACTAGGGTTATCTCGTTTATTGACGTCAATGGGTTTTTAGAGTACACCGATGAACACATTGTTCACAACACCTACAGGTTGCGAGCCTGCTAGTATTCCACTGGACTGTCTAGAATAGTTTGTGGTTGTCATCCATATCTGCTAGATGATGGGGCCAACATTTAGGAACATGGCTTGTCACATCGTCCACCTCTCACCCTTACCTCATGGTCTATATCACCTATCAACTCATCATCCAACTCATATTTCATCGACCCATGTTTTACCCAACATATTACGTAGATATAAATACATATACAATTTAAATCATATAAAACTTGTATAAAATCGTTCATCCAACATAGATAGCAAGTATACAAATAATATGCACACAAAACACGTAGTTTATATAAAATACTTCATATCTATGTGTAAGATGAAAGGGACCATGCATTCACTTGAAAAGGTGGTGATTCCGAACTCAGACAGCGCTTCGCTTCTTAAAAATAATTTCCTTCGACGAAACCTAGTATTATTACCACTAGAGTTTAGTCTATTATTCGTTGAGACTGATTAATAGTCTAGCTATTATTACTATTATATAAGCGTTAAACAATACTAATATAACCCATAATAATAACCCAAGTACTTATTATAAGTTCCTAATAATGTTACTATAATTAAATAAAAGCTATATTAAAAATAGCGTAGGCGTAACTCACTTACAGCGGGTTTTATAGAAATTCGGGCTTTGCTTGGAGCAGCGTTCCCGAGCCGAAAAGCTCTTCTTCTCGGAGCCGTCGAGCACTCCAGGGCTTCCGCCTCGTGCTAGGGAGGTTCCCTAGGCTTTTCGGGGGGGGGGGGGGGGTTTCGGGGCTAGATAGAGGTTCTAGAGAGAGAGTAAAGAGAAGAAAGAATGGGAAAGATGTGAAGAAAATGAGGGTGGAAGGGGTTGTATTTATAGGGTGAAATATGGCTGAAATTGGTGCCACATGTCACAATCTAGTGGCATGCCTTGGGGAGAAAACAATGGCCAAGATTGTGCCACGTCACCCCTTTTGCGGCAGCACCCTTCCGACTTCTAAACCCCATAACTTTCGCATACGAGCTCCGTTTTTGACGTTCTTTATATCCATGCGTAGGTAAAGATAAGATCTACAACTTTCATTTTGACTCTGTCGGCTAATTATCGACCGATCTTAAATTTAATAGTACGATGAGATTATATTGTTAAATGTTCGCGTAAAATTCATAACATCTACATACGAACTCCGTTTTCGTCTGTCTTTTTACCGTTGAGTTCCTATTAATGAGATCTTCAATTCTCATTTAGGTCGCGTAGGCCAGAAACCGCTCAATCTAAAATTCGAGTTTCGGGGCGTGCGCTGCTATGCCAAATCTTAAAAAATTCATAACTTCCTCATACGAAGTCAGATTTGGGCGTTCTTTTTTTGTATGTTCTCGGTTTAACGTATAATAAAAATGTTGTTTAGATTATTAAGGCTAAAAAGTACTTTATCAAAAATTCACTATTTACGTCTCCTGGTGCCCTGCCGATTTTGCCGTTAAACTTCGACGGGCCATAACTTCTTTGTTATAACTCGGATTTTGGCATTCTTTATATGTACGGAACCCTTGAGACATATTCTAAAAATTGGTTAAGATTAATCCTTCTAAATAATATTCCATTAAAAACTCATTTTTGACGCTCATTATCTCTAAATTGGCTAGCCCGGATATGTGGGTGTTACACTTATCTCCTCCTTAGGATGATTATGTCCCGGAATCATCAACGAAACAGGGCAGTATAATGACTCCATACGTTATCTCTTCATCCTAGGTAATAATCATAACTTCCTTGTTTCTTTGAATGAGTATCTAACTTTTGGACTCCTTGACTGCAGGCGGTGCTCGATCTTGCACTTGCTCTCTATCTCACGTTAGACTCCAAATTATGACCTTCAAGTCACAATCTCAATCCTCACTGGATACGAACTTAAGATAAGTTCCTTGATTACTACAATGGAACAATGTTTCATATTCTAATGACCTATCATCATATGTTGCAATGCTTAGACTCAGGTCTATTAGAGTCTTCCAAAACAGACTATACTTTCCTTCATGTTCTAATCTCATCTTAAAAGGTAGCATTTCTAGCTACAAGCAACTATCACGATACCTCTACGGATTGCTTTGATTATCTTTTATTTCAATCTTCCGACTTAAGTCAGATGTTACATCAACCTTGGTTCTCTGAACCACATAACATACTCATCGTAGTCGGACTCAATTCGATATGACCACTAGGGTCGGAATAACAATCATCTTCTTAGTCATTACCGAAACGATGGTAATGACATATTTGAATAAAACATAATCAATTACTAGCTTCTTGGTAACCTTGTGACTTTCCCTGATCCAAGTATGAGTCCTATGCTTCCGGTAGTATAGGCCTCTACTACCTTTCACACCTACTCATACTCGTCCCAAGTATTGTCTCGCAGTTTACCCAAGTCACCATGCAAGAAAATCACACAATCATTCAACACATCAGATAACAAAACGAAGGTTTTATATTATTTCTTGAAACGATTACATAGGTGTTCAAGTTCACCCTAGACTATACCTCTAATAGGCTACCCCTACGATACTATGGCTACTTCATAACCTGATCTTTGGATATCAAGCCCTCACTTCTAAAACCTTGCATTGTCAGTATCTTCGTCAAGGATCCTCTGGAATGCTCTTTCCTTCGGCTTTGGCGGCACATTCGGTCTTGCTGCTTCATTTTTCTTCAGGCAGTCCCTAGACATGTGCCCCTTTTCTCTGCATATGTAACATACTTTATCCCTATGTGTACAGTCCTTGGAATAGTGACTGATTCTTCCACACATGTAAAAAGTCACTTCTTTGTCGCATCCCTCATAGTGCTTCAACGGTACATTTGGCGTTGTAGCCCTTATCGGACAATCTCTCTTGAAGTGACCCTTTCCACTACACTTAAGGCAAACTTCCTCCTTGGTTGAGCACTTAAGGGCATAGTGACCAGTATTCCCACATTTGAAGCACGTCACTTCCTTATAGCATCCCCTGTTGTGTTTCCTTCCATACTCGCAACACCATTTTGCTTTACCTCTTCCTCCTCCAGACTGTGAGAACATGTTGTTCTTGTTGGACCTTGAAGTTCCCTCTAATTTCCTCTTCTTGCCAACCTCAACCCAGATGGTTGCCTCAAGAGTAGGTGCTTGGCGTACTGGCACAATAAGTTCGTTTTTAATTTGTTGAAGTAAACACCTTGTTTCTTCCATTCGTTGATCCAACATCACCCGCACCATTGCATGTACTCCTGTCATCGTGATTGGCTCAGGCGTGGCTACTACAACAGGTATTTGCTCAATCACTGGGTGCTGGTTTCTGTTTCCGTTCGCGTTCCTGACTCCACTTCGGGTTCTTTCCATCTCGTTTTATACACCAAATTGGACGTTAGGGGCGAAATGACGAAAATTAAGATAGGAAAGATTTTATTTACGATTGACATGTAAATCACCCTATTACTTCGAAAAGTTACATGCCAATTCTAATACCGTAATTAAACATTTAGAAATCTGAACACATAAAATTTCCAGATTTGGTCGGCAACAGACCATAGATCCGATCAAACGATAACATAAAGCATCAGAAATCATTTCACACATAAAAGCATTTTAGGCATCTTCCCTAATTAAGCTTGTGCTTGTGTCTATTCAGGTGTACTTCCTAAAATATATTAGACACACTCCTCATGATCATCGCTTAACATTCTAAGTTTAAATCTAGAAATGAATCCTTATTCCTAGTTCTCTTAAACTAATGCTCCGATACCAACTGTGACATCCCCAATTTCACGGCCAGAAAATACCGATTTTGTTTATGCTTTATAAAAATCAGAGTACCTCTTTTAATAAAAATGTCGCGGAATTTGCTCCCAGTAAAATATGATAAATACGTTATCAGGGCATTTCCGAAGAAAAATATTTTTTATTCATTTTAAAACATTTCGGATGTCATCGTCAATACAGAGTCATAAGCATAAACAGAACTTACATTCATTATCACTGGTGATTTATATCTCCTTAATCTCTCTGTGTAATGTGACTTCATATCAACACCTGTGATATAAATAAACTGAGTGGGTCAGTGTGACAACCGTCAATTTTCGGTCAAGTCAAAGTCAACTAAAGTCAACAAGTCAAACCAGTGAACTCAATTAACCCTTGTATACTAGGGTTTACGCTATGTTATTTCCGTACAACTCGTTATTCTAATGAGAAATCAGCAATTGAAAAGTTTGTATACTTAGATTTCCTTAACCTAAAACGGCGTTAAGTAATGAACCAAACCGATAAAACAATGTTGCATACTTATCGGGAGTGTGTAAGGTCCTTAAACATGGCTTAACGGGGTTTACGGACCTTGCGTTGCGAAGCCGGACACTCACAAATGTCACACACGAAACCTCTCTCAATCGTTTTCTCTTTATCTCTCTCTAGTTAGAATCTCTCCCAAATCTCTCTAAGTATGTGAAATCTCTCCCAAATCTCTCTAAGTATGTGAAATCTCTCCCAAATATCTCTAAGTATGTGAAATCTCTCCCAAATCTCTCTAAGTATGTGAAATATCTCCCAAATATCTCTTTGTATGAGAAATCTCTCCAAGAATGTGAAATCTCTCCCAAATCTCTCTAAGTATGTGAAATCTCTCCCAAATCTCTCTAAGTATGTGAAATCTCTCCCAAATCTCTCTAAGTATGTGAAATCTCTCCCAAATCTCTCTAAGTATGTGAAATCTCTCCCAAATCTCTCTAAGTATGTGAAATCTCTCCCAAATATCTCTTTGTATGAGAAATCTCTCCAAGAACGTGAAATCTCTCCCAAATCTCTCTCAAAAGTTCCCATAACTTTTTATAATCATTCGGGCCATCCCAACCCTTAACCGGGTCAAAAACGGCTAACAAACGAGAGTCTACTCGAAAAACGGACTTAAGGAGCCGAGACTCCTCTTAGGAGCCGAAACCCCTCTCAAGGAACCGAAACCCTCTTAAGGAGCCGAACCCTTCTTAGGAGCCGGCACCTTGTCAGAAGCAAAGCTGTCAGAAGCACCATGAGAACCGAACACTGCTGATGAAGAACCGAAGCCAAACCTCGGATGGCCAAAGGTTCCCTCGGACCGAAGCTCAGCAGACCGAACCTTCGCCCTTCAGTCCCCTCCTCTTCCTCTCGGTTCCTTCTTTCCCTTCTCTCGGTTCTCAACCTCTTAGGAGTCGAACCTCGCAGGTTCGGTCCAGATTGCCGGTTTTTGACCCAAACTTCGTTTTAAGCCCGTTTTTCGAGATTTGAATGCGGGATTTTCATCCAAACTCATATTTTAACGTAATAAAACCCCAAATATTCATATTTTAATTATATTTTGGGGAAAATCTTTGCCTAAGAATAAAATCTAGTTGGTAAGATATTTAGGAGGAGTGTTGACTTTTTTTTAGTGAATGACACAAGCAACCTCCCATACCCACTCCATGACCAACCCACACCACTCCCCACCATACCTAGTCACATCCTTGTACTTTTTCCCTCTCTCTCCAGCAATCCCCACGTTCTTAGAGCTGGAACATCTATCCTCTCTCCTAACATTCTCTCATTTTCTCATTCTTCCACACAAGATCAAACACCCTTTTCTCTCTCAATTCTCTCACTAAAATTCAAGATTCAAGGCATACTCCAAGGCTGATCATCAAGCTTTATCATACTCTTGGTAAGTATAATTCATCCTCCTTGTGATTATTACACTTCATTCTACTCAAATAATCGATTGCTTACTCAAACTCCATCACTTTGATCTTAGATTCTCGAAAATCTTCAAGGCATCTTCAAGTGTTCTTGAGTTGAACACTTCCTTTATCCAACATTCATCTACTAAAATCACATTAGGTGAGTTGATACCCGTACATTTTCATGTTTTCTTAAGTTTTAAGGGGGGGAATACAACTTAAAACACCAAGAACACAACTAAACTCATTTAACAGCCTTCATCAGAAAAGTTCAACTCCATTCACGGACTGTTTTGGGCAACTTAAACATTTTAATATTCAAAACCGTTTTAGGTGCAAGTAGTTCCAGTTCTTAGCTATAAAATGACTACTTGCACATCTCCACACGATTTTTCTACAATTTATGGTGATTTTTTCAAAACAGCCTATCATTTCAAGAACAAATCTGGACCAGTCTGTGAATATGAACATTTTAACACAAATTAAAGGCTTCCAAAAATCATGATAAAAATTATGAATAAACTAGACACATTTTAGGAACTCTTAAAATTGACGGATTTAGTTTTCGACTTCGTATGATTTTTCTATGATCTTTCTAAAACAGTGTAGAAAAGTTAAAAACTAGTTAACAGCTTATAACTTTCAATACACTTTGTAACATGTTGAGCAAAGTGTTAAATCATTGATGACTTCATATTTTACATGTGTTTTTTGTTGTGGTATAATTATATAACAGAAAATACTCACTGAATTGTAAGAATCCTCCATCATTACCATTAGTACAAAACAAAGCAAGATAAACATAGTTATATTTTGCTATACATTCGACTTATATAGAAAAGGGTTCTTATACACCTCAAATAAACATACTAAACTATAATAGGTATAGTTAGGTTGCTTATTGTCACACCCCAAAACCGAGAACGGCGGAATGCGTTCTGGGGTGGAGGACGTCATGTACAGTATCATAACAATTGCATAATAGTAAAAAACAAGTGACAACAACCATTTCATTAATATAGTGATTATAATTATAAACGTGTTATGCACAGTTAATAGACACCAAAAGTATAAACAAAAATAAAAGATGAATCTTGTATATGCTCCATCTTCTCAAAAGCTGCACCAGTACCTGTCTATCTTTGGCCTGAGGATACAAGTTATTTTGAAAACGACTATCATCATAAAGCTGGTGAGTTCATAAGAATTTAGTGTCGTTGCTTGTATAAAAGTAGTTATAATCATGTAATATAAAAGTTGTAATTAATGTTTAAGAATAGTAGAAAATCCCTAGAAAATCCTATATTTTCCAGAATTGAGCATTTGTAAGTAAAATCCTTCGAGTGTGTAAAAGTATTTCCATTTAAACTTTCAGTTATAAAAATAAGGTAATAAATTTCATTCAAGTAACATAAGTAAAGAATAGTATTGCCGGTTGGCTGTAATAGTGTTGCAAACTTCAATTAGTAATATATGTTTATTTACTTTGGGAAGTTAGCTAAGACTTTAAGTCTTAGTGTGTTAATTTAGTTATGGATGTGATCTCTCATGTAACCAAACTGATTGATAATAGAGGGTCCGATGACCTTCCCGGTCATACGTAGTGTAGTGATGTAGTGCCACCCCTGGGCCTAGTCGGCTCGGACTGTAGCTAACAGTCGGGATGTAATAGCATCCATCCTGTATAGATCTATACATGTAGTGTTGCTTTCCTTCCGGGAAGCTCTGGTTACATGGTATTTGCGCTGTGGAGTGCCGTATAGAGGGATAGTGCGTTATACTCTGGATTAGTGTATTCTCTTGTGTTATAGTATAGTAAACTTTTAGTATAGTACATAGAGTGTTCTCTGTAACGTGCATTAACTTGTAATAGTAGCAGTTTTAGTGAGTATGGTAGTAGTAATAGAGGTAACAAGCAGTAGTCTTAACTATACCTATTATAGTTAAATAGAGTGTGGGACTGCATGTCTTTGATTTACAAAGGTATTGAATAAGATGAAGACTTTCATATCTTACACAAATATATATGATATATAACTAAGAAATCAACGACAGTCGGATGGATAACAATATAACCTAAGACCACAATCAAACAAGAACAGGAAATAAGGCAAGCTATCGGTCCTAAGTCCTTCAAGTCTTACTTATATAAATATATTAATATAGATATAGTTTAATAGAAAAGTAGTTTAAACACAGTTTGAAAATAGTTTAACAACAATCTAACCTTGAAAATGCATTTGATAATTATTTAAAACAGTTTTATTGATAAATAGTTAAAAGTATAGAAAATCCATTTTAGTTGCAGGTTATAAATCACATATGATTTGATACTAACACGGTTGCATTTAACTTGCATCCCCCCTAAAACATGTAAAAACATTTGAAAGATTCATTAAGGGGTATGAACTCACCTGCAGTGAGTTTAGTGAATGAAGTTGCCGGGTAGAATGCTGGATGCCAAATGAGAATATGAACACTCACACGGACCCTATGAAACACGTAGTGACACATAATGGTGTCTAATTAGTTATCTAATTGCTAAATAAGTAAGTAATTACACCTTAATGCATGAAAACACTTTGTTTTATGTGCTAGCAAGTTATTGAGTTGCAAGGAATTAGTGTAAGGCCTCACTATGGAGTTTACTCCTCCAATACTCACCTTAGGTGAGTTTACGGTTGAGGGACCTATTCCCCCATGAGTTTATGGCTGTAAACTCATGGGAGGAGTATATTTGTGTGCCTTAAGGTTTCTTGTGTCACTAGGAAGGGTTCTAGGGTCAAATCCAAGGCTTGAGGGGCGTTTAGGGTTCAAATGGGGCAATCCCTTGGAGTTTGCGGTCTTTGGACCACTCCTTGGGAGTTTACGGTCGCAAACACTATGGTTTATGGCCGTAAACCCTTTAGCACAACCATCACTTCGTGTTTTGCTGTCCTAGGCTCGATTATACAAGTTTCTAGCCCAAAAATCATGCTAAGGAAGGAGTTAGGGGCACCAAAACACCATGTATGGTGTTTACGGTTTATGTGTTTACGATTCATGAATATTCATGGACCGTAAACTCATGTTTACCCTCCTAAAGGTCCGATTTTCGGTTTCTAACTTCATGCATGTATGTTTCTAAGTCAAGGATGAGTATTAGAAGAGTTTTGGAGGGATTTTGGGCTTCAAAAACCCCTTAAAGGGTGTTTACGGTTTTGGGAGGCATTCCCAAAACGTAAACTCGAGTTTTTAAGGTTTTTGTGTGATTAAATCCTGGGTTCGCATGAATGTAAAGCTAAACAACAAGTTAGGGAGTATTACTTAAAATTTTGGAGCTTGAATGAGGTGATTCTTTAACAAACCCAACTTCTAGAGAGAGAAAGTAGAGAGAGAGTTACTAGAGTGGTAAAAAGTTCCAAATGATGTCTACTCACCCTTATATAGGGTTCTAGTTTTGTGACCCGGTGTACATCTACCCGATACTTATGTTAAACGAAGTTTAGAATTTTACCCGATTAACTGGTCGTAATTAAAAACTTTTTCCAACAAAACGGGAGGGTAATTCACGTGTTTTTATTTATTTCATTACGAAAATAATAAAATAAAATAAAATAAAATAAAACACTTATTTATTTGTCCACCCAAATATTAACAGAATCTTAATAAAATAGAATATTCTATTAATGGAAACGCGTTACAACAACGGAATAAATTTCGGGTTGTCACATCATCCCCCCGTTAGAGTAAATTTCGTCCCGAAATTTAGAATTCAAGCAGCTAAGTTATTACAACACAACTAAGCAAAGAGATGAGGATATTTAAGTTTCATTTGATCCTCGCGCTCCCAAGTGAACTCCGGTCCTCGTTTAGCGTTCCAGCGAACCTTCACAATTAGGATGTGGCTTTGCTTCGTTCGTTTGACCTCTCGGTCCATAATCTCCGCAGGATTTTCCACGAAGTTGAGGCTCTCGTTGACCTCGATCTCGTCGAGTGGGATTACGAGAGTCTCGTCGGATAGGCATTTCTTCAGGTTAGAGACATGGAAGGTAGGATGTATGTTACTGAGCTCGCGGGGTATGTTGAGTTTGTAAGCTACGGGGACGATTTTGGCGAGAATATCGAAAGGCCCTATGTACCTTGGGTTTAGCTTTCCACACTTTCCAAAGCGTATCGTGCCCTTCCAGTGTGAGACTTTCAAAAGGACTCGGTCTCCTACCTGGAATTCCAAAGGTTTTCTTCGTTTGTTTGTGTAGCTTTTCTGTCGATCCCTAGCGGCTTTTAATCGTTCGCGAATCTGTACAATCTTCTCAGTCGTTTCTCGAATGATCTCCAGACCCGTGAGAGCACTGTCAGGAACTCGTCCCTTAGCTAACTGAGTGTCACCCACCTCAGCCCAGCACAGAGGGGATCTACACTTCCGGCCGTAGAGGGCTTCGAACGGGGCTGCCTTGATGCTCGTGTGATAACTGTTATTGTAAGAAAACTCTACAAGGGGTAAGTGGGTATCCCATGCCTTACCAAAGTCGATCACACAGGCCCGAAGCATGTCCTCCAGTGTTTGGATGGTCCTCTCACTTTGCCCGTCGGTCTGCGGATGGTAGGCTGTACTCATGTCCAACCTCGTCCCTAAGGCGCTTTGTAGCGATTGCCAAAACCTCGAAGTGAACCTACTATCTATATCAGAGATAATAGATATAGGGACACCGTGCAGCCGTACGATCTCCTTAATGTATGTTCTTGTGAGTTTCTCTGTCTTGTCTGTCTCTTTGATGGGTAAGAAGTGTGCGGACTTGGTCAATCTGTCGACGATGACCCATATGGTATCAAGCCCACCTGTTGTCTTGGGTAGCTTGGTTATGAAATCCATAGTGATCCGCTCCCACTTCCACTCCGGTATCTCCGTTTGCTGGAGAAGACCTGATAGCTTCTGGTATTCGACCTTGACCTTCGCGCAAGTAAGGCATTTACTCACGAAGGTAGCAATCTCTGCTTTCATGTTAGGCCACCAGTATAACTTTTTGAGATCCAGATACGTCTTATCTGAACCTGGGTGAACGGAATATCGAGTGTTATGTGATTCCTTCATGACCAAGTCTCCGAAACCACCGTGACGCGGCGTCCAGATCCGGTCCATGAGATATAAGGCTCCGTCACCCTTGGCCTCCAAGTTGTTATCCATTCCACGTAAGGATTCTCCCGCCACATTCTCAGGCTTCAAAGCTTTGAGCTGAGCCTCCTTAATCTGTACGGATAGATGCGAATATATAGTCATTATTAACAACTTGACTCTTAGACCAGAATACTCTTTTCTACTTAGGGCGTCTGCTACTACATTGGCTTTTCCCGGGTGATAATGAATCTCGCAGTCGTAATCATTGAGTAGCTCGACCCACCGTCGTTGTTTCATATTGAGCTCTTTCTGGTTCAGTATGTGTTGGAGGCTTTTGTGGTCAGTGTATATTGTGCTCTTCGTACCATACAGGTAATGTCTCCAGATCTTTAGAGCGAATACCACCGCTCCTAACTCGAGGTCGTGTGTGGTGTAGTTAACCTCATGTGTCTTTAGCTGCCTCGAGGCATAGGCGATGACCTTACCTCGTTGCATCAGGACACAACCGAGCCCCTGGTTCGATGCATCACATTATACCACAAAATCTTCTGTCCCTTCGGGAAGGGATAATAATGGTGCGGTGCATAGGGCTCGCTTCAGGGTCTGGAATGCCTTCTCCTGTTTTATAAAAAAAGGGGTAAAAATACAAAGTACCAGTTTTATACAAAAAGGGGTAAAAATACAAAGTACCAAGTTTTCATACAAAAAGGGGTACAAATACAAAGTACCAGGTTGTCATACGAAAAGGGGTACAAATACAAAGTCCCGGTTTTATACAAAAAGGGGTACAAATACAAAGTACCGGTTTTATACAAAAAGGGGTACAAATACAAAGTACCAGGTTTTCATACAAAAAGGGGTACAAATACAAAGTACCAGTTTCACATGAAATAGTTTTCATGATATTAAAACTATATTTCATCTAGAATTGTTAGACTTCAGCTATAATTGCTAAGTGTATATGCTAGAGTTATATAAGAATCTAGTCACAATCGACTTAGAATTGGTGGGCCCGCCTTATCTCCTGTTCCTTGTTTGGTTGTGGACCTGGGGCAGACCCATTATATCCAAGTTGGAGACTGTTGGATAAGGTGTCTATGTCCATAACTATTTCTGGTAAGTACTTGACCCGACCCGACATGGTCCATTTGGATTGCATGGCACCATGCAATTGGATAGACTAAATGAGAAATAACACTTGGAGATTATTAATATATTATAAGTTCTAATATATTAATAATGTTATTTAATTAGTTTGGTCAAGAATTAATTGAGTGATCAAAAGATAACTAATTAAATATATGGGTTGATTATGTAAATCATCCATATCTTGTATAGTGGGCTAAGAGGCTCCATGGATTATCAAGTTGGGTTCCACCCATAGGATGCTCCATGGATGCTCCATGGGAGTTACAAACCCATGAGTCATGGAAATGAAGAGTCACGACACATTAGGGTTTACATCGTGTAACCCTAGATGTGTCAACACTATATAAGAGTCTCATACTCCACCAAAATCGGCTACACATGTGAAACAAGAGGGCTAGGCCGATTTTAAGAAGTGTGTATTCTCTCAAAAGTCTTTCCAAGAGCATTTGGTGTTGCGTGAAGCATTTGAGGCATCACACTTGGGGTGCTAGGCTCACAAGGTTTCAAGGAACATAAGCAACAACAAGGTAAGTTATTCTATCTTTCATTCAAGTTAAAAATTATTCCCCATGTATGCTAGATAGGAATGTAACCTTGGAATTCAACTTTGCATGATAATTAGACAAACATAGATCCAAGGTTATTAGGGTTGCATGTACACTTACGAAGTGTTAGAATGCTCAAAACCCATCAGTGGTATCAGAGCCTAGGCTTGTTTGTTTGTTATTTGTGCTAAATTGTTGAAAAAAAGTCGATTTTGTGCAATCTACCTGATGAAATCGCCGAGTCCATGGGGGACTCGTCGAGTTCATGTGTATCTTCATCCTACTCGCCGAGTAGGTTCGTGCACTCGGCGAGTAAGAGTCTCAGAATGCAGATTTTCGGCTTTAGTTGCTGGAAATGGACTAGAAACATTACCCTAAACTGTTTTGGTACTTGAAAACTTGTTTTAGATGGTGTAATGTCTTTGCTAATCCATTTACAACAACAAGTTATCAAAATTACAAAGTTTTAAGTGTAATTTTGATTCATGAAAGTGTTCATGTTCATGTTCTTGATCTTATGATGTTTAGATGATCATAGGAATTGTTTGTAACCTATGTGGTAGATTAATTCTTGATCATTATGTGTTTTAATGGAGTCCATAACTTGTCCTCGAGTTATGGAAAACCAAAATTCACTTTGCTTTAAAACCATTAAAAGAACACATGGGTTATCAAAATGAAGAGTCTTCATTTTTAATACCCTAATAAACTCATAAGTTACAAGAAATGAAAAGTTTTGAAAGTTTACAAAACTTGCCCTCAAGTTTTGGAACAAGTAAAGTCATGTTAAAACTTTAGTTCCAACCCTTAGAATTTTAAAAGTTAAAATTCTACCCTTATACTTATAATATTATAAGTTAACAATAATATATATATATATATATATATATATATATATATATATATATATATATATATATATATATATATATATATATATATATATATATATATATATATATATATATATATATATATATATATATATATATATATATATATATATATATATATGTATAAGATCAAAGTCGTCTTACCGCTAGTACGCCTCATTCACGAAGCCAGTCTATAAGGTGGGTATAAGGTTGTTGCCTATAAAATGGCAACTTAATGGGTGTCCACTCTCACCCACCGCTTGCTTGACTGGTAGAGGGTCGTTAGCCGAACGGGTAGGACAAGGACTTATAAATTCTCATTAAAAGTATGATGAATATTATATAGTAACTAGTTGTTTTTATTAAATTCCCAATCTTAGTTACTTTAGGAAAAATGTGAACAAGGTGCTAATCCATGAAATTACACTTTACACTTTGTTTAAGTCGTTGTTGGAGCGTGTGTGGTTAACCGGCACACTAACTTGGACTTAACAAGGTAGGTAAAGGGTGACTTAAGGTTGATCATAGTATCGGTGGAGCGTGTGTGGTTTACCGACACATCGATTGAGTGATAAACTTTAAGGGTATCAAGTGATTTGCATGGTTACTTCACACCTCGTTTTGTGATCCTTGGTATCCCAGTTACAAAACTTGGAGGGCACACTCGAGATTGAAACATGCCTTTGAAAAGTTCATTGAATCTCAAAAGAATCTAGGAATTTCTAAGAACCAATCAAAAACCTAATATTTAATATTTCGGTTTTTGTGGTGGAAATTGGTGAATCGTCATTCACCTACCTTTCAAATATGTTATAGCTTGGATTACGGCATACCTCTTCTAAGTTATAATATATTGTGATTGGATCCTAGCCTTAATATTACATTTGGGTGTTTTATTAAGGACTCTCTTAATATCTAAACTAATCTTGTCCTCTTCCTTCAGATGTCTTCAAACAATGCTGCTTCTGGCTCTAATCCTAATGGCTCCTTTACCCTTATAAACTTGTGTGGGAAAGTCAGTTTTGATGGATCCAACTTCAATGAGTGGATCAGAAACATCAGGATGATTACCCACTACGAGGACAAAGAATATGTCCTTGACAAGGAGCTTAAGGAGATTGATGAGACCACTGCAACTCCCAGGAGATCGCTGAATTTCAGGCACATGATAGGGATGCTACCAAAGTCGCATGCATCATGATGGCCACGATGACAGCGGCACTCCAAAAGTCCTATGAGGACTTCTACCCTTTTGAAATGCACCAAGATCTGATGGAAAGATACCATCAAAGTGCACGACAAGAGAGGTATGAAATCATCTGCTCCATGATAAGAACCATGATGAAGGACGGGGAATCCGTCACAAGCCACATGCAGAAAATGAAAAGGTATGTGGATCGGTTGCTGAAGCTTAATGTGAACTTCCCTCAGGAGCTTGCAATAGATATCATTTTGCACTCCTTACCATCGTGCTATGATCAATTCCGCATGACATATCACATGAATAAGGAAGAGGTCACACTCAGCAAACTTCAGGGTCTTCTCAAGACCGCAGAAACAGGTCTTAAGGGGAAGTCGGTTCTTAACACTCCTACTCCAAACTCCGCTCCAGTTTTGGCAATCGGGAAAAGTAGAGGGAAGAAGAGAAAGAGCTCTTCGAAGGGTACCAAGGCTAGGACCTTTGATGGCTCTTCTTCAAGTGGAAACAAGAAAGGTTTCGTCACTCCTTCTTCTGACCCAAAAGAGGCTGAATGCTTCTATTGCCATGAAAAATCACATTGGAAGCGAAACTGGCCAAAATACTAGCAAGATGTGAAGGATGGGAAGGTTAAACCCAACCATGCAGGTATTTACATTATCTTATCTAATAACTCACCCCATTCTAATTCTTGGGTCCTTGATACTGGTTGTGGGATTCATATCTGTTCTGATTTGCAGGGACAAAGAAGAAGTGAGAATGTGGAGCAAGGAAGAATAAACTTAATCATGGGGAATAGGAAAGCTTTACCTGTCACCAAGATTGGAGTTTATACTTTATCGCTAAGTGTGGGTTTAGTTTAGATTTGAATAAGTGTTGTTATTCACCAGAAATGGCAAGAAATATTATTTCCTTTCATGCATTGTATAAACAAGGTTTCACCTTTTCATTTGATAATGAAGTTGGTTCGATTAATGCTTTCCTTAATAATGTTCTTTATTTTAAAGCATTACCTTGTGATGGCGTGTATGAAACAGTATCTGTGGTTGATAACCTAGGAAATAATGTATTGTGTATTGATTCTGTTAATAATAAATTAGATAAAGCATCATTATGGCATTGTCGTCTTGGACATATAAGCAAGAAACGCATAGGCCAACTCCAAAAGGATGGAGTCTTGGAGTCATTTGACCTAAAGTCAGATGATAGTTGTGAATCATGCTTACTTGGAAAAACGACAAAGTCACCATTCACAGGTTCTTGTGAGAGGGGTGAAGGTTTGTTGGATCTTGTACACACGGATGTGTGTGGGTCCTTCAAACATGCCACAAAGGATGCTAATCGTTATTATTTGACTTTTACTGATGATTACAGTAGATATGGATATGTCTACTTAATCAAGCATAAGTCAGAGACTTTTGAAAAGTTTAAGGAATTTAAATAGGAGGTCGAGAATCAATTGGGCAGGAACATTAAGATGCTTCGATCCGATCGAGGTGGTGAGTATCTTAGTTCAGAGTTCCTCGACTATCTTAGGGAATGTGGGATTGTCTCACAATTGACACCTCCCAGGACACCGCAGTTGAATAGTATAGCTGAGAGGCGTAATCGAACCTTGTTGGATATGGTTCGTTCCATGATGAGTCGAGCTTCGCTACCAATTTCATTCTGGGGGTATGCCTTAGAGATTGCCGCCCATATCCTTAATCTAGTCCCTACAAAGAAAGTTGCCAAAACTCCTCATGAGATGTGGACTGGTAAAGTACCCAAACTAGACCACATCAAGATTTGGGGTTGCAAGGGTTTCGTGAGACGCGAGACTCATGATAAGCTCGAACCTCAAAGCGAGAGGTGTATTTTCATCGGCTACCCACATCAATCCTTTGGTTACCTCTTCTACAAACCTAATGAAAATGTGGTCTTTGTAGCTAGGAGGGATTTCTTTAGAGAGAGAGAGAGAGAGAGAGAGAGAGTTCATAAGCCAAGGAAACAGTGGGAGGGAAGTTGATCTTGAAGAAATTCAAGAGTCAAGCGGTGAAGGAACTTCAAACCCTAGCACTCAACTTGAGGAGGAAACTCCTGTTGAGCCAATTGACAAGTCTGTACCTCTGAGGCGTTCCACAAGGGTTAGGAATGCACCTGAGCATTACTATGGATTCCATATTACTGCAGAAGGTGATACACTTATCAGTGATGAGACACTGATAGGTCTGGATGAACCTAACAGTTACGCAGAAGCCATGGCAGGCGCTGAGTCAGTCAAGTGGAAAGAGGCAATGGACAGCGAGATATAGTCCATGTATGACAATCAAGTTTGGAACTTGGTTGAGAATCTACCAGGTCGTAAGACAGTAGGGTGCAAATGGATTTTCAAGAAGAAGACCGACGTGGATGGTAAAGTACACACTTATAAGGCACGACTGGTTGCAAAGGGTTTCTCACAAACTCCGGGAGTTGATTATGATGAGACCTTTTCTCCAGTGGCTAAGATTAAGTCTATTAGGGTTCTGTTAGCCATAGCTGCATTTCATGACTATGAAATATGGCAAATGGATGTCAAAACCGCTTTCCTTAATGGAAAGTTGGCTGAAGATGTTTACATGAGTCAGCCAGAAGGTTTTGTCAGCAACGAGTACCCTAATAGAGTGTGTAAGCTTGAAAAATCCATTTATGGGTTAAAGCAAGCACCTCGCAGATGGAAACTTTGCTTTGATGAGAAAGTCAAGGAATTTGGATTTTCTAGGAGTGAAGATGAATCTTATGTATATGTCAAGGCTACTGGGAGTATAGTTAGCTTTTTGGTATTGTATGTGGATGACATACTACTCATAGGAAATGACATCCCAACTCTGCAGGAAGTTAAGTCCTGGCTTGGGAAGTGTTTCTCTAAGAAGGACCTAGGAGAAGCTACCTATATTCTAGGGATAAGGATCTTGAGAGATCGGAGTAAAGACTAATTGGACTTAGTCAGAGTACCTACTTGAATAAGGTGCTGAAGAAATTCAGCATGCTGGTCTCCAAGAAAGGAGAGTTACCCATCCAGAGTAACTCCAGATTGAGTAAGACACAAAGCCCTAGCACTGAGGTTGAGATAGCAGAAATGAGTCGAATACCTTATGCTTCGGCTATAGGATCGATCATGTATGCTATGACGTGTACTCGACCTGATGTAGCCTTTGCCCTGAGCATGGTTAGCAGGTATCAGGGGAACCCTGGCAAGGCACACTGGATTGTGGTAAAGAATATTCTCAAGTACCTACGGAGGACTAAGTACTGGGTCCTTACCCTCGGTGGGAGTGATGACTTGAGGGTTGTAGGGTATAGTGATGCTAGCTTTCAGACTGATATGGATAATTTCCGCTCTCAGTCAGGCTGGGTCTTTACCCTAAACGGAGGAGCAATTTCTTGGAAGAGTTCCAAGTAAGAGACAGTGGCTGATTCAACTTGTAAATCAGAGTATATTGCAGCTAGCGAGGCAACAAAGGAGGCGATATGGCTGAAGAACTTCATTGGAGACCTTGGAGTTGTACCAGCTATTAAAGAGCCAATGGAAATTTTCTGTGATAGTGAAAGCATTGTTGCCTTAGCCAAGGAACCAAGGGATCACGGGAGATCCAGACACATCGACAGAAAATACCATTTTATCAGACATCAAATAGAAGAAGGACTCCTCGTGGCAAAGAGGGAATCATCGGATGAGAATCTAGCAGATCCCCTCACGAAGTGACTGACTCGGGTTAAGCATCTCCAGCATACTCGGAGCATAGGGCTGAAGGATGATATTAGATTTAGTAGTTAGATAACCTCGAAATTTGTAAAGTGTAATTGACATTAGATGATGAATAAAAGGTGTTTTATTTATGAGTAAAGTGTTGCTATCTCTTGTCGATCGTTTACTATATTTCTTTTGCATGTTTTGACTTCCAGAATAATTATGTTTGGTATATCATATTATTCAAACCTCCACAGTCGGTCATATGTCGGAAGTAGGTATGAATCAAGACTGTCATGATTGGTTGCAGAGGTCTAAGGTGTTGGACATGGCTACAACAATCATGAGTGCTCATAAGTTCTGAGCATTGGACTCAACCCACGCTCACTGGAATCACTTCATGGAATTTATCTCGAGTGATCGTGAGACGGTAATATCATATAAGTCTTTAAACCTAGAGATATGATTTGTTACTTACGAGTTGGTTATGCATTAATTGAACGAAAACGCATTGGTAACTCGATGTTATAAAACATGCTTTTGTGTATAATTCAATGAATGGCAGAACAAACATATGAGTCGAAGTTTATCTGTTCCTTCTTGGATTAGAAGCTGATATCTGGGCCCCTCGATGATTTTGTTTTGACCTATGTACCGGGCCCGGTCAGAACTAAGTTGATGTGTTCAATTAAGTTATTTGTCAAACAAATTGGAAATCGGGAAACAAACTACTGGACAATAAGTAAGACATTGTTCCATGTATTTGTCCGACTGATATCTAGAACAGATGATTATATGATCACTTATTTAAATGGCGTATCATCATCTTCTCAGTTCTGAGAGACCTTGAAAGAGCTACGATTGCCGGTCGGTTCCTGAAGTACTGAAGTTATAGTTATTAGACTTATCCAAGTTGGAGACTGTTGGATAAGGTGTCTAAGTCCATAACTATTTCTGGTAAGTACTTGACCCCACCCGACATGGTCCATTTGGGTTGCATGGCACCATGCAATTGGATAGACTAAATGAGAAATAACACTTGGAGATTATTAATATATTATAAGTTCTAATATATTAATAATATTATTTAATTAGTTTGGTCAAGAATTAATTTAGAATTAATTGAGTGATCAAAAGCTAACTAATTAAATATATGGGTTGATTATGTAAATCATCCATATCCTGTATAGTGGGCTAAGAGGCTCCATGGATTATCAAGTTGGGTTCCACCCATAGGATGCTCCATGGATTCTCCATGGGAGTTACAAACCCATGAGTCATGGAAATGAAGAGTCATGACACATTAGGGTTTACATCGTGTAACCCTAGATGTGTCAACACTATATAAGAGTCTCATACTCCACCAAAATCGGCTACACATGTGAAACAAGAGGGCTAGGCCGATTTTAAGAAGTGTGTATTCTATCAAAAGTCTTTCCAAGAGCATTTGGTGTTGTGTGAAGCATTTGAGGCATCGTACTTGGGGTGCTTGGCTCACAAGGTTTCAAGGAACATAAGCAACAACAAGGTAAGTTATTCTGTCTTTCATTCAAGTTAAAAATTATTCCCCATGTATTCTAGATAGGAATATAACCTTGGAATTCAACTTTGCATGATAATTAGACAAACATAGATCCAAGGTTATTAGGGTTGCATGTACACTTAGGAAGTGTTAGAATGCTCAAAACCCATCACTTTCTAGGATTCATTATCGTATAACATAGAAGCATTCATTTCATACATAATAAAGAAAACATTGGATTTTCTGGAAACATACTTTGTTACTTTTACAAGGAAAATGGTTTCATTCTAAAACAAAACTCTTATGAACTCACCAACTTATTTGTTGAAACACTTTTTCAAAACTACTTGTGTTCTCAGGAAATCAGTGAAACAGGAAAACCAACAGCATTTTGAGGATGGGACGATAAATCGTCAAACATTTCATTTTGTCATCATAATATAATTGATTTTGAAACATGTAAACTTGCTATGATGTAACTTTCTCAATTATATTTATGATGGTTGTATTTACTCTGAGCACTATTATACTTGTTGTTGTGATACTATACATGAAGTCCTCCACCCCGAACGTTTCCGCTATCCTTGGTTTGGGGGTGTGACAGATTGGTATCAGAGCATTATTTATAGTGAACTAAGTATATTGAACCACATAAGATATACAAACTACAAATGAATTGGGACTAAGGTCTCTGATTTAAAGTTTTCAAAACAACTATACTTCTAGAAATAAATAGTTTCTTGTTAAAAGTATACATGCATGCATACATACTAAGGTCAGCATCATTCTAGAACAAAACAAAAGTAATGATTGTTGAATATCACAGGTAAGCTCGGGGATGTGTGGTCAGTCTTGGGAGTGGCATAGCCTGATCAACTATGCTGGTCCGAGGAGTGATTAGCACATGCCCAAGAATGGTTGTGATATGGCGACAAGTCTAAAAACTTACCAACACTACCACAATGAGATCATTAAAACATAACATGAGTTTAAAATACTATGGGAGTATTTTGTGTTACTATAAGTTCTTACATGAGAACTAAACATGTCTCTATCAAGTAGGTCAATAGTTGTTAAGTAGATACGCTAAGGTTATATGAAATTTAGGCGTTATAGACTCAGAATCTGTGACCGTTGCTTTACTTCCTGTTCTCGTTGGATTGTGGATTTGGAGTTAGAGTCACCTATTGAAAGGACTATCTTGCCTTGGTTTCATATAACTGGTACACACTACATAAGTATTGATATAAACTGATATAGATCATCTAATAATTATCTAGATAGTTCGTCCAATAATTATCTTCTTACTCCTATTCTCGCAAGTTCAACATAGCAAGATCCTACTTACCGGGTGACTCCTAATTTCCCAATCCGAACCTGAGAAATGGTGAATGGTTATGAGAAGAATTAGAAGCGGAACCGGAGGTAATCAATCCTCCATGCATAGCAAGGGTTTCCGTGAACCGTTTCGACTACATCGAACCTGTGCCCTGTTGGGCAACCGTGATCGAGGGTTGAATGTCGACAACAATGACAACAACCACCATGAGGAGACCAACGAGGGTGCTATGACCTCAACCATGGGGGACCGACTGACAGAGCCCTCCTGGCGAAGACCCGGCAGATCGCGAACATCGGGGATTAAAACAGGTAGACTACAACCCGAGTTCAAAAACTGCGCGCTACTACAGACCCTACTGTCTCACGTACCTGAGACTCGGAGATAGACTACTATTTCAGAGGCCAACATTCTTTTTAGAAGCTTATAACATCTCGGGCAGAGGCAAGAGAGTAACAGGATAGACACATGGCATCCAAAGAGAGGAGGATTGCAGCCAAGCATCGAGTGGCAGAGCTGCAAGGTGCGTCGACTTTGCCTTAGGCATCGCAAGGGATGAATCGTCATGAGTAGAGTTTATACCGCTCACACGACCTTGTAAATTAGGTTCATGAGTATGCGTTGGTGCTACTCTATTCTAGGCGTAAGCACGACACTGCGATTTAAGCGCTCATATTAACCGAGAGATCTAGTTGCTATCAGAACTTTTCCTTGCATAGATGTGAGGTAGACCTGCATCGAAGTTAAAAAATTTCGCTGAAACCATAATTGCTAGAATCATATTAACATGATGGGCTTAGGACATACCTAACAGACTCGAAGGTCTATTTAGTCTTTATTATATAACTAAGCATACATCAATTGGTCACTATAAGGACCTAACTTGGGTCAAATTACAAGGTTTCACTTGGACACATAACTACTAAAATACATGAGTTTATCATATATAGGCTCTCGTTATGAAATTTTTTCAGAACACCATAAAGCAACCGAAATACGTTACAAAATGAACTAAGATAAACTTAGTTAGAAAACTCGCGACACATAGCCCTTTCTAACGACTCATTATCGTCTCACCTTTAAACATTTTGGTGAAAGGGTGCCTTCTTCGTAGACCTATAGGGTGCGATCATACCAGCACTAATGCACTGGATCCCATCAAAACTCCTCAGCTAAGTGTGTTTGGACAAACATGATCCTAATTTGAATAAATCTTAACGCCCGTACAAAACATACTAAACTCATGAAATTCATTCATATAGACTTCCCTTATGAATTACATGCAAGACATTCTCAAGTCGGAGCATAATACAGAAAATCTAGTTCAATAACAACCGACTTGTCTTTACTATTGGGAACTTACCATCTGATCATTTTTACAAACTTATGAAGAAACTTTTCCACCAAGGAAAAGACCCAGACCTTCCGGCAGCACAGCACCACCACCTCCAACGCCACCTCTACAGTTTGATCCTGCAATGTTCCAAGCTGCAGTAATAGCAGTCGTGGCAGCTGCAATGTCACAAATTGGTACAAATGGTACCGGTGGTGCTGGATCTGGAGCCACAAACTCTAACCACGGGGACATCACACGACGTACAGGGGAATGTTCGTACAAGGACTTTACTAGTGCCAAACCCGATTCTTTCAATGGAAGCGAGGGTGTCATCACCTTAATGCAATGGTTCAAAAAGACCGAAACGGTCTTTGAAATTTGTGCATCCCCTGAAGCAAGCAAGGTCAAATTTACAACATACACTTTCTTTGGTCGGGCCCTCACTTGGTGGAAAAGTCACGTTAACTCACTAACGCTTGCAATGGCTAACTCGTTAAGTTGGGAGGACTTAAAGAAGATGATGCTGAAAGAATATTTCTCAAGAGGCGAAGTGCAAAAGCTGGAGCAAGAACTGCGGAATCTCAAAATCACAGGCTCCGACCTTACAACTTACACCACCCAATTCTGTGATCTAGCACTCCTTTGTCCCGCGATGGTCACCCTGGAAGACAAAAAGTTGGAGCGATACCTTTGGGGATTGTCCCCCGAAATTCAAGATAGCGTGTTGGCCTCAAGACCAACTACCTTCGATAGCGCCAAGGAGTTGGCACAACAACTTATCGACCATCATGCCAGCCATGACACTACGACAACCACCCTTAACCAAGCAAGAGGAGGGAACAATAAAAGAAAGTTTTGGGACAACAAGAAGGACCAACCAGCCCAGGACTCCGCTAAGAAGCAACAGATTGTTACTGTTCATGCTACCACAACCCTCACCACGCCAACTCCCATAAAACAATACGCTGGAACCCTTCTGAAATGCAACAAGTGTAATTTCCATCACACTGGGGCTTACCGGAAGATGCATTGCAAAAATTACGACAGAGGGGGGCACACTGTCCGTTTCTGTAAGGCACCAGCACGACCCATCAACCAGGTCCTTGGCTTTGGAGTAAGCCCAGCCTGTTACAAGTGCGGAGAAACGGGACACTTTAAAAGGGACTGCCCAAGAGCAAGAGATGCCAGTGATGGTGGAAGGGTGCTTGCAATCACCGCAGGAGAGACCATCCCCGAAACTGCCCGTAAATATCAGTACGTGTTTCTAACATCGACTTTTAAATTCTAAATTTCTTTTATTTGCTAAATTTAGCATCGATTAAAGTATATTGACCATTAATCTCGAGAACATTGCAAAACTCAAATAAGTCTTTTCACCTATATAAAAACACAGGGTTTTTAATAGTGAGTCTATGATGGCTAGTGTAAATATTATGGTCATATATCATTAAGATTCTATGGACTTAGAAGGCGTGATTCCGCCTCATTCCCTATTCCTTGTTTGGTTGTGGGCTTAAGGCAGGGTCACCCATCCGAATGCCCTTGAAATCTTAATGATATGCGACTAGTTTACACCAAGCAGTTATAAAGGGACTGGTAGGATTTACAATACAAATTTCGTCACAATTTGTGAAACATTCGTAATGACGGAACTCGCTAACTACGTTATAAAGTATTCATAGTGGTAATGCCAAGGATTAAACAGGGAGCATAAACAATAAGAAATTCCAAGGTCGTCATGTGACATCAGGCGGGTTGTTCCTCACCATAATCAATTTCTTGTACTACGAAAAGTTTCCCCCATCTTTCCTCCAAATTCTTGAATCCCCAATCAAAATGAAAATTTTGGGACGAAATTCCCTCTAACGGGGGGATGATGTGACAACCGTCAATTTCCGGTCATGTCAAAGTCAACTAAAGTCAACAAGTCAACTCAATTAACCCTTGTGTACTAAGGTTTACGCTATGTTATTTCTGTACAACTCGTTATTCTAATGAGAAATCAGCAATTGAAAAGTTTGTATACTTAGATTTCCTTAACCTAAAACGGCGTTAACTAATGAACCAAACCGATAAAACAATGTTGCATACTCATCGAGAGTGTGTAAGATCCTTAAACATGGCTTAACGGGGTTTACGGACATTGCGTTGCGAAGCCGGACACTCACAAATGTCACACACGAAACCTCTCTCAATCGTTTTCTCTTTATCTCTCTCTAGTTAGAATCTCTTCTAAATCTCTCTAAGTATGTGAAATCTCTCCCAAATCTCTCTAAGTATGTGAAATCTCTCCCAAATCTCTCTAAGTATGTGAAATCTCTCCCAAATCTCTCTAAGTATGTGAAATATCTCCCAAATATCTCTTGGTATGAGAAATCTCTCCAAGAATGTGAAATCTCTCCAAGAATGTGAAATCTCTCCTAAATCTCTCTAAGTATGTGAAATCTCTCCCAAATCTCTCTAAGTATGTGAAATCTCTCCCAAATCTCTCTAAGTATGTGAAATCTCTCCCAAATCTCTCTAAGTATGTGAAATCTCTCCCAAATATCTCTTTGTATGAGAAATCTCTCCAAGAACGTGAAATCTCTCCCAAATCTCTCTCAAAAGTTCTCGTAACTTTTTATAGTCATTCGGGCCTAACCGACCCTTAACCGGGTAAAAAACGGCTAAAAAACGGGAGTCTACGCGAAAAACGGACTTAAGGAGCCGAAACTCTTCTTAGGAGCCGAAACCCCTCTCAAGGAACCGAAACCCTCTTAAGGAGCCGAACCCTTCTTAGGAGCCGGCACCTTGTCAGAAGCGAAGCTGTCAGAAGCACCATGAGAACCGAACACTGCTGATGAAGAACCGAAGCCGAACCTCAGATGGCCAAAGGTTCCCTCGGACCGAAGCTCAGCAGACCGAACCTTCGCCCTTCGGTCCCCTCCTCTTCCTCTCGGTTCCTTCTTTCCCTTCTCTCGGTTCTCAACCTCTTAGGAGCCGAACCTCGCAGGTTCGGTCCAGATTGCCGGTTTTTGACCAAAACTTCGTTTTAAGCCCGTTTTTCAAGATTTGAATGCGCGATTTTCACCCAAACTCTTATTTTAACGTAATAAACCCCAAATATTCATATTTTAATTATATTTGGGGGGAAATCCTTGCCTAAGAATAAAATCTAGTTGGTAAGATATTTAGGAGGAGTGTTGACTTTTCGTTAGTGTATGACACAAACAACCTCCCATACCCACTCCATGACCAACCCACACCCCTCCCCACCATACCTAGTCACATCCTTGTACTTTTTCCCTCTCTCTCCATCCATCCCCATGTTCTTAGAGCTGGAACATCCATCCTCTCTGCTAACATTCTCTCATTTTCTCATTCTTCCACACAAGATCAAACACCCTTTTCTCTCTCAATTCTCTCACTAAAATTCGAGATTCAAGGCATACTCCAAGGGTGATCATCAGGCTTTATCATACTCTTGGTAAGTATAATTCATCCTCCTTGTGATTATTACACTTCATTCTACTCAAATAATCGATTGCTTACTCAAACTCCATCACTTTGATCTTCGATTCTCGAAAATCTTCAAGGCATCTTCAAGTGTTCTTGAGTTGAACACTTCCTTTATCCAACATTCATCTACTAAAATCACATAAGGTGAGTTGATACCCATACATTTTCATGTTTTCTTAAGTTTTAAGGGGGGGGGGGGGGGAATACAACTTAAAACACCAAGAACACAACTAAACTCATTTAACAGCCCTCATCAGAAAACTTCAACTCCATTCACGGACTGTTTTGGGCAACTTAAACATTTTAGTATTCAAAACCGTTTTAGGTGCAAGTAGTTCCAGTTCTTAGCTTTAAAATGACTACTTGCACATCTCCACACGATTTTTCTACAATTTATGGTGATTTTTGTAAAACAGCCTATCATTTCAAGAACAAATCTGGACCAGTCTGTGAATATGAACATTTTAACACAAGTTAAAAGCTTCCAAAAATCATGATAAAAATTATGAATAAACTAGACACATTTTAGGAACTCTTAGATTTTACGGATTTAGTTTTCGACTTCGTATAAGTTTTTTATGATCTTTCTAAAACAGTGTAGAAAAGTTAAAAACTAGTTAACAACTTATAACTTTCAATACACTTTGTAACATGTTGAGAAAAGTGTTAAATCTTTGATGACTTCATATTTTGCATGTGTTTCTTGTTGTGGTATAATTATATAACAGAAAATACTCACTGAATTGTAAGAATCCTCCATCATTACCATTTGTACAAAACAAAGCAAGATAAACATAGTTATATTTTGCTATACATTCGACTTACATAGAAAATAGTTCTTATACACCACAAATAAACATACTAAGCTATAATAGGTATAATTAGGTTGCTTATACATTTCAAATATCTTGATAAACTATAATAGGTATAGTTTATGTTCATTTACATTACAAAAGGTTTTCATACGAAAAAGGGTACAAATACAAAGTACCGGGTTTATACAAAAAGGGGTACAAATACAAAGTACCGGTTTTATACAAAAAAGGGTACAAATACAAAGTACCAGGTTTTCATACGAAAAGGGGTAAAACTACAAAGTACCGGTTTTATACAAAAGGGGTACAAATACAAAGTACCGGTTTTATACAAAAGGGATACAAATACAAAGTGCCAGGTTTTCATACAAAAAGGGGTACAAATACAAAGTATCAGGTTGTCATACAAAAAGGGGTACAAATACAAAGTATCAGGTTGTTATACGAAAAGGGGTACAAATACAAAGTACCGGTTTTATACAAAAAGGGGTACAAATACAAAGTACCAGGTTTTCATACAAAAAGGGGTACAAATACAAAGTACCAAGTTCACATAAAATAGTTTTCATGATATTAAAACTATATTTCATCAAGAATTGTTAGATTTCAGCTATAATTGCTAAGTGTATATGCTAGAGTTATTTAAGAATCTAGTCACAATCGACTTAGAATTGGTGGGCCCGCCTTATCTCCTGTTCCTTGTTTGGTTGTGGACCTGGGGCAGACCCATTATATTCAATGGTTTATTTAACTTAATTTTTATATAATTTATATACGCTGAGTGATTATAGAAGGAATCTATGGGTCTTTCTAGGATTCATTATCGCATAACTTAGAAGCGTTCATTTCATACATAATAAGGAAAATATTGGATTTTCTGGAAACATACTTTGTTACTTTTACAAGGAAAACGATTTCATTCTAAAACAAAACTCTTATGAACTCACCAACTTAATTGTTGATACACTTTTTTAAAACTACTTGTATTCTCAGGAAATCAGTGAAACAGGAAAACCAACAACATTTTGAGGATGGGACGATAAATCGTCAAACATTTCATTTTCTCATCATAATGTAATTGATTTTGAAACATGTAAACTTGCTTTGATGTAACTTTCTCAATTATATTTATGATGGTTGTATTTACTTTGAGCACTATTATACTCATTGTTGTGATACTATACATGAAGTCCTCCACCCCCAAACGTTTCCGCCATCCTTGGTTTGGGGGTGTGACAGTCAGGTTGGGAAACCTGGTGAGTACATAGGGTTTTCAACCCATAATAATATAATTATTATGTTTAATCATCAAACAGTTAACCCAATTACCCATTCCCGTTATCTTCTTTACTCTTAAGGATCTACCCTAAGAATCAGCTATTTCTCATTCATTCATTCCTAAGGATTATCCTAAGGAATAGATACAAAGTCCATCCTTGTCAATGACACAGCTGTCAAACACAGCTGCTAGTTCTATCACTTAGGCGCAGTTGTAAGAATTATGACATTCTATGTGAGGCGCAGCTGCTAGTATTGTCCTTCAAGTACAACTGCTAGGGTTATCTCGTTTATTGACAGTATTGTTTTCGAGAGTCCACTCACAATACATGTCAATGGGTTTTTAGAGTAAACCGGTGAACACATCGTTCGCAACACCTACAGGTTGCGAGCCTGCTAGTGCTCCACTGGACTATCTAGAATAGTCTGTGGTTGTCATCCATACTCTGCAAGATAACGCACCAACATTTGGGAACAAGGTTTCTCACATCATCCACCTCTGACCCTTACCTTATGGTCTATATCACCTCTCAACTCATCATCCAACTTATATTTCATCTACCCATGTTTAACCCAACATATTACATAGATATAAATACATATACAATTTAAATCAAATAAAACTTGTATAAAATCGTTCATCCAACATAGATAGCAAGTAGATAGATAATATGCACACATAACACATAGTTATATAAAATACTTCATATCTATGTGTAAGATAAAAGGGACCATGCACTCACTTGAAAAGGTGGTGATTCCGAACTCAGACTGCGATTTGCTTCTTAAAAATAATTTCCTTCGACGAAACTTAGTATTATTACCACTAGAGTTTAGTCTATTATTCGTCGAGACTAATTAATAGTTTAGCTATTATTACTATTATATAAGCGTTAATAATAGTCCAAGTACTTATTATAAGTTCCTAATAACGTTACTATAATTAAATAAAACCTATATTAAAAATAGCGTATGCGTAGCTCACTTACAGCGGGTTTTATAAAAAAATGGGCTTTGCTTGGAGCAGCTTTCCCGAGCCGAAAAGCTCTTCTTCTCAAAGCCAATGAGCACTCTGGGGCTTCCGCCTCGTGCTAGGGAGGTTCCCTAGGCTTTTGGGGGGGGGGGGGGGTTTCGAGGCTAGAGAAAGGTTCTAGAGAGAGAGAGAGAGAGAGTAAAGAGAAGAAAGAATGAGAAAGGTGTAAAGAAAATAAGGGTGGAAGGGGTAGTATTTATAGGATGAAATATGGCTGAATTTGGTGCCACATGTCACTATCTAGTGGCAAGCCTTGGGGAGAAAGCAATGGCCAAAATTGTGCCACGTCACCCCTTTTGCGGCAGCACCCTGCCGACTTCTAAATCCCGTAATTTTCGCATACGAGCTCCGTTTTCGATGTTCTTTATATCCACGCATAGCTAAAAATAGGATCTACAACTTTCATTTTGACCCCATTGGCTAATTCTCGACCTATATTATATTTAACAGTACGATGAGATTATACTGTTAAATGCCTGCGTAAAATTCATAAGTTCTACATATGAACTCCGTTTTCGTATGTATTTTTACCATTGAGTTCCTATTAATGAGATCTTCAATTCTCATTTAGGCCGCGTAGGCCAGAAACCGCTCGATCTAAAATTCGAGTTTCGGGGCGTGCACTGGTATGCCAAATCTTAGAAAATTCATAACTTCCTCATACGAAGTCAGATTTGGGCGTTTTTTTTTTTTTTTTTTTTTTTTTTTTTTTTTTTTGTATGTTCTCGGTTTAACGCATACTACAAATTTTGTTTAGATCACTTAGGCTAAAAAGTACTTTATCAAAAATTCACTATTTACGTCCCCCGATGCCGTGCCGATTTTGCCGTAAAACTTCGACGGGCCATAACTTCTTCGTTATAACTCGGATTTTGGCGTTCTTTATATGTACGGAACCCTTGCGACATATTCTAAAAATTGGTTAAGATTAATCCTTCTAAATAATCTTCCATTAAAAACTCATTTTTGACACTCATTGTCTCTAAATTGGCTAGCCCGGATCTGCGGGTGTTACACTTTATCAGCCTTAGACTGAAAGTTCGAAAGATTATCCTTAAGATTCATAATGAAGCACCTGCAACCATAAACATGAAAAAAAAATTTACATTCACTTTCCTATTGTTAATGATTTAATGAGGAGTGATATCGAATTGTCTATGAATAAAAGACCGATTTTGAGTAAAGCAAGCGGTAGAAACAACTTCAACCCAGAGATATTATGGGAGATTCGCGTAAGTCAACATCGTTCTTGCTGCTTCGTAGAGTGAACGATTTCTCCTCTCGACAACACCATTTTGTTGAGGTGTGTAAGGAGATGAAAAGTTGTGCGAAATTCCTTTGTTAGCCAAAAACGAATCTAGAACCTTATTCTTGAACTCAGATCCATTATCACTCTTGATTTTGCACACCTTTTTTCTTCTAAATTAATTCAATGTGTTTGATAAAATCGACAACACCATTTTATTGAGGTGTGCAAGGAGATGAAAAGTTGTGCGGAATTCCTTTGTCATCCAAAAACGAATCTAGAACCTTATTCTTGAACTCAGATCCATTATCACTCTTGATTTTGCACACCTTTTTTCTTCAAACTAAATTCGATGTGTTTGATAAAATCAATCATCACTTCAGTTATTTCTGATTTCAAACGAAGAAAATATACCCAAGTAAACCTAGAAAAATCATTAACTATAACCAAAATGTATCTCTTTTTGTTGAGTGTTTCAACTATCGAAGGATCACAAAGGTCAATATGAAGAAGTTCCAAAGGTTCGACAATCTTGGAATCAATCACAATCGGATGACCTTGTCTATGCTGTTTTCCTTGTTCGCAAGTTGCACATAGAGTATTATTATAAAATTTTTAATATAGGCAAACATTGAACAAGATCTTTCACCACTAATTTGTTCTGATTTTTAAAATTTAAATGAGACAATCTTCGATGCACAGCCAGCTTATAGCAGATGAAGCCTTCGAAAGTAGACAAACAGAAGGAACACCAATAATGGGTTTGATGTCAAGTGTAAACATAACTCCTTTTCTTTTTGATTTAAGAAGAACTTCTTTTGTTTTGATGTTGGATATAACACTTCCTTCTTCATTAAAGACAACTTGATTTGCCAGTGCCCACAACAAGCTGTGAAACACTGATCAAATTGTGCTGAAGACCTTCAACATAAGCAACTCTATTGACTGTAAAATTCCCATTGGTCACTTTACCATAACCTTTGACTTTACATTTGTTATTAATTCCAAATTTCACAATACCAACATTTTCTAGACTTCGAAAATCTCTCAGGTTTTCCTTCTTCCCGGTCATGTGACGAGAGCAACCATTGTCGATATACCATTTGTCATCATATTGCTCGTCACACAAAACCTGCAATCATTTAAAGAATTTAGGTCTCCAAGGTTGTTTGGGTTATGGGTTACTAGAATAAAAAGCTTGATGAAACGAAGATCCAATTATCCAATTTTGAACTTTTGTTTTGACACTATCAATTAAGTCCACATCATTATTTAAGGGTATCGAAATGTAATCATTAGAAGATTTAAAATCAATGTTAATGTGCACCTCGTTATTCTTAGTTTCTTTCTTACTGACTTTTTATGTCACAATTTCTCTCCATTTTTGAACAGAAGGATTTGATTCTTTTGAAGAAGAACTTCTATTTGATGATTCATTTAGATACTTCTCATATGCATCCTTAATTTGTTCTTGAGAGAATTTCCCAGATTGAAAACGCTTTCCATTTCCTTCCAACCAATGATTGATATTTTGAACATTTGTTTTTCCTTTAACAAATGAAGCTTTTACGGATTGTTTTGAATGTGGGTTTTGAAAATGAGGTTGATCTGGCTTGAAAGTTTCATTTCTTCGCCCTTGAAATTTCATTTCTCATAGTATCTTGTTGGCTTTCTTGTCAAAACATGAGGATTATAACGATTCTGAAATCGGTTTTGATAACCAACTTTATTCTTTGGAAAAACTATTTCTGAATTTGAAAACTGATTTTGATAAGGAACACGACGATAACTCTTTTTTTAGTTTGATCGAAAATCACTTATCTAAAAATTATTTTGTGAAAACCTTTTATTGTTAGAATTCTTAACAAAACTCTTTTGTTGATTTTTCACATAATTCTCATAATAAGAAGTTTGAACATTTGACTTTTGGTTTGGTTTCGAAACATGTTCCTTGTCTTTAGAAAAATCTTTTTTTGATTTTGAAGGTTTTGACATCAATTTCTTTTCAACAAAAGATGGATTTTGTGATTTTGTATTAACATATTCATACTTTTGCTTTTCAGACTTTTTGGAAGAAAAATTATGTTTTCTTTTTTTAGACACATAAGTATTCCAATATGCCTTATTCCGTACTTTAGAAATCCCGTTTTCTTGTGAAATTTTTCAATATTTTCTTTTTGACTTTGAACTTTTTCAATTGGTTTTTCAGAAACTTTAACATTTGTTTGTTTCTCAACCTTTGACGTTTCAGTTTTAACCACCCAAGTTCGAATTGGCTTTTGTCTTTGAAAAGTGTATAAGTTTTTGGTAAGATTGTTCTCAATGGTGATTTGATTTGAGAAAAATCCTTCCTTCGAAGCTTTCTTATTATCCTCTTCAGCCAGTTTGTTTATTTCTAGATTCACACATTCTCCATTACCCTTTGTGACAAAAATTTGGTTTGGAAAGACGACATTATTCGTGCACTTGAAGTTTGGACAAACCAAATAATTAGGTTCAAGATAATGATAACCTTTTTCTTTCATGATTTTGTCAAATTTCTTTGCCTCTTAATACACCTGATCTTCAACAATTCGAGGAATTTTTGTTTCTTTCAAAACACTTGAAACGTTTGTTTCTTTTGAAACATCTTCTTCATCGTCACTGTCAGTCTGACTATCTTTGACAGTCATATAGTCAGGATTAAAGACTTTCAAAGTAGTG
Organism: Lactuca serriola; assembly: GCF_051521515.1. Taxonomy (NCBI): domain Eukaryota; kingdom Viridiplantae; phylum Streptophyta; class Magnoliopsida; order Asterales; family Asteraceae; genus Lactuca; species Lactuca serriola. The sequence goes on from NC_136416.1 coordinate 78,781,536, forward strand.
GGTTGGTCTTTGTCAACTTTAATATGCGAATCATGACTTTTTTCTTTACCCTTAGTTAATGATTTGACATTAATGACAGATAACTGAGAACAATCAATAACTTTCTCTGTTTCAATCTCACTGATATTGTCATCTTCGTTATCAGCAAAGTTGTTTTGGGAGTCAGAAGTTGAATTCTCAGTCTTTCTCAAAATCTTGATTTGTTCATTTACTGTCAAAGTCTTATTAACTAAATCTACAAGATCATTAGCATTTAGATGTTCATCAATTTTCACTATTCTATAGGGATATCTATTATCAGGAACTTTATCAAAGTCAAAAATAGTCATTTCACAATCATAAGAAGTTGCATCTACTTTTTCCCTTTCGAAAGATAAGAATGGTAGAAGCTTCCTATGTTGTTCTTTACTTATGTCACTAGAGTGATGTAATTCAGTTAGTTTACAATAGAGTCTTTTAGCAGAATTACAATAAATATTCCTTTGTTTGAACAAAATCCTATTATATGTACTCAAACTATCTCTATCAATCATTATATTTGTTATTTGTAACTCTAGATGATCTATCTTAGCCTTCTTCGCCTCCAACATCCTCTGGTTTTCTAGTAACTGAGTACTAGACTTTTTAGCCTCATTGCTAGCAGAGATCACTGGATTATTAGCATAAGTAATAGCAGCATCAAACTCAGTTAACAGATAATTATAAGTACTTGAAGGTTAAAGGATTGAAGTAGATGTCATTGGTGCATTGTCTCCTAAAGCCAAAACAAAGTAGCTACCAGTGAATTTCTCTCCTTCATCCTCCTCATACCTTGTGAACATGGCTCCATATGTTGGATTTCTCATTTCTTCGTCATCCGAACCTGAAGACCATATTTGGTATTTTCCCTCATCCTCATCTTCTCCTTTTGCTACTAGTGACATTCCGTTCGACTTTGCCCTTACTTCTTCCAGCCTTTTAGAATAGTTTTTGGAACCTGAAAGTGAACCTCTAGCAATCCTTGATACTAATTCAGAAGTGTGTTTGGTTCCGAAGAGATAGGTGCTCCGGAAGCTGTCCGGAGCTGAAGAAAAGAAGTAATGGAGAAAGGAGAGAAGAAACCCATTCCAGAGTGTCTCTCACGTCCGGAATGCTTGCAGATCCGAAGGATGCTATTTTGTCTTTTGCCATTTATTATATTTGTATTGATGTAACGTCTCATAGGACTTAGCTTTTTGTACTCATAGACAATCAGAATGTCAGAAATAGTTCTTTTGTCCAGTCCTATGTAAGTTACTTGGTTAATTCGTTGTAATACTCTCTCCTAATATATAGGAGCATTCAATACAAGTCAATGACGGATCTTTTCTCTCACTTTTGGCATTTATCTTTATCACATCAAAAACATTCTACTTGTTCATTTATTGATTTTTCCCTGATCATTATCTACTTATTCATACTTAATGTCTTGATCATTTGTTGAACTAATTATCTAAGACTTGAATGGTCTTTCCAGCCTTGAGTTGAACATCTATTTTCAAGAAGACATTGATCTCAAGCATTCACTCAAGGTTTGAGTTCTCAAACCTTGTCCCTAAAAAAAGATCTTGTTCTCTCAATTGGTATAAGAGCTTGAGTGGTTGTCCTTTCAATCCATAAGATCATATTATAGTTGGTTTGAACTTACTTTGGTATTTCAACCATTTCTGTGTTAAGTATAAAAGTTCTTTTATATACCACTTAAGCTTGAAGATATCTTGACTTCAATGGCTGCTTAAAATCCTCAACAAATGATTTCAATGCCAATCGCAAATAGCGTGGGTGGGCCTCAACAAATGATTTCAATGCCAATCGCAAATGACTTCCTTCCCCATCTGAAGTAACCTCTGATATTGAAAACATTCCTTCTACCGCAGCTGCTGACCATCTGATGCCTCGTCTACACGTATGGACGAAGGATCACCCACCAGGTCAAATTATTGGCAACCCATCCGCAGGTATCCAAACTCAATCTGCCAAAGATTTATCTGATCATTGTCACTATGCAGCATTCATGTCCGCAGTCGAGCCTCGATCTATCAACGAAGCATTATTGGAACCAGATTGGATTTCTGCAATGCAAGAAGAACTGGAAGAATTTGAAAGAAACAAAGTGTGGCAACTTTTTCCCATACTGCAAGGCCATACTATTGTTAGAAGAAGATGGGTGTTGATGAACAAGCTAGATGAATCTGGTGCGGTTATCCGAAATAGGGCAAGACTAGTTGCAAAAGGGTATAGTCAACTGGAAGGCGTTGACTACGATGAAACATATGCTCCAGTGGCAAGAATGGATGGAATTCTAATCTTTTTAGCATATGCTGCCCACAAAAACATCAAGGTACACCAAATGGATGTTAAAAGTGCTTTTCTCAATGGGGAATTGAAAGAAGAGGTTTATCTGCAACAACCTCCCGGTTTTAAAAATATTCAATTCCCTGACCACTGCTATAAGCTTCAAAAAGCAGTCTACGGTTTGAAGCAAGCTCCAAGAGCTCGGTATGAGACTCTTTCTTAATTCTTAGTCTCTTTAGGCTACAAAAGAGAAGTGATTGGTCCCACGTTATTTAGAAAAACAAATGGTACTCACCTTATGCTTGTACAAATATACGTGGATGATATCATCTTTGGATCATCTGATCAAGGAATGGTGGATGAATTTGCTAAGCTCATGACAAACAAATTCCAAATGAGCATGAATAGAGAGATTAATTTCTTTCTAGGTCTTCAAGTCAAACAAATTCAACAAAGGATTTCATTCCTCAAGAGAAATACACCACTGAAATTTTGAAGAAATATTCTATGGACAACTGCTCCTCGGCTAAGGTTCTTATGGCCTTCAGATATAAGATCTCTGCTGATCCCTCTAGCGAATCTGTGGATCACAAGACTTATCGAGGTATCATTGGCTCTTTAATGTACCTCACTACAAGCCGACCGGACATTGTCTTTGCTACTGGTGTATGTGCAAGGTATCAGGCTGACCCAAAAGTGTCACACATGACCACAACAAAACAAATTATCCGGTACCTAAAAGGAAGCAAATCCCTTGGTCTATGGTAAACCGCATGCAATGACTTCAGTCTTCAAGCGTTTACCGACGCGTATCATGCTGGATGCAAACTTGATCAAAAAAGTACATCTGGTGAATGTCAATTTTTGGGAGGTCAACTTGTTAGCTGGTCCTCAAGAAAACAAAGCTATGTTTCTTTGTCTACCGTAGAAGCAAAATATGTGGCCACAGCCAGTTGTTGTTCTCAACTTCTTTGGATGGAAACTCAACTATTAGATTACGGTTATAGAATGCTGCGGATACCAATCTACTATGATTCTGAAAGTGCCATAGCGATTTCTCATAATCCTATTCAGCACTCCAAGACAAAACATATTGAACTACGGTATCATTTCATCAATGACCACATTCTGAAAGGTAACATCGAACTCATATTTGTACCTACTTATGAAGAGATTGCTGATGTCTTTACAAAAGCATTGGACTCTACCAAACTCAATGCGTTCTTACAAATGTTAGGGATGATGAATCCGGACCCCCAATTCTTCTTGAACTGATAGGTACCGTAGACCTTCTTGGTCTCCATTGCGGTTCTAGATGAAAGACACTTATTGATGGGTTTTAGCCATAAGAACTTTCCTATGTGCGCATGCAAAACCCTAATTCTTGGATCTAGGCTTTCTAATTAAACATGCTTTGAATCCAAGACTTCCAATGACTAATTAGGTATAAGAACAATACAAAACCAGATCTAGAAGTTTACTTTTGAATCTCTTTTTTGATCTTGTTGTCTTGGAGCTCTAGAGTCACAATTGTCACTCCTCTAATGGCTTACAAACACCAACTAACAAGGAGGATGATTTGAGAGAGAGAGGAGAGGGAAAATTCGGCCAGCGTTTTCTTCCTTTAGAAGAGATGCTGACCCCCTTAGCTCTAGGGGTCTATTTATACTTGTAGACTCCTTAAGGGTTTCACCTTAAACCCTAGTTGGATAATCTTTCCTTAAAGCAATCCATATCCTTACCATAGATAAGCCTTTGGACGATTTTGAGCTATCCTTAGCTCTAGAATTCGTCCATCCTTTATCTAATAAGGATTTACAGTCTAAAGTGTAACTATCAAACAATTGACAGTTTATACCCTCTTATTTAATTAATCTCTTTAAGTCACCAAATCAATACTAATTAATTTATGACTTATATTAATCAAATAAAAATATTATTATTACTTATATTATTCTCATAATATATTAATAATATTTATTCTCTCATAATAAATCATCCTATCAAGTTGCTATGGAGAAGGAAACCCAAAAGGACCATGCACAACTGGGTCAAATACTTGCCTAATATAGTTGCAGCCTTAGACACTATTCCAATAGTCTGCCACTTGGATAAGTCTAGTAACTATATGAACAAGTACAATCCGATTCGCAATCGTAGCTCTCAAAGACGCTGTCAAACTCTGATCTAATAAATCTTGTCCTTAGATAAGGGATCGTACAGTCCTCTGTTAGATATCATGCTGACAATTCTATGGAATAATTTGCCTTAGCATTTGGTTTCTCGATCTCCGATTCATTTGACATAGAACTTAATCGAACACATCAATTCAGTTCTGACCGGGCCCGACACATAAGTCAAATCAAATCATCGAGCGGCCGAGATATCGCTTTTACCCTCTTGGGATAATAGTTACAGATAAACTTCGACTTATATGCATTTACTTATTCATTAACCAACTATACACAACAATGCATTTTATAACACCGAGTTACTGATGCGTTTTCGCATTATCAATGTACAACTAATTAACAAATAACAAACCATATATCTAGGTTTTAAGACTACATGATATTATCGTCTTGCGATCACCCTTTTATATCATATTCCATAAAATGATTCCAGCAAGCGTGGGTTGTTCCAATGCTCAAAACCAGTTCATAAGCACTCATGAATGTTTCAGTAACCCTTTGCTATGTCTAACACCATTTAGACAGTCTACACACCAATTCACGACAATCTTCATTCATACCTACTTCCAACATATGAACGATTGCGGACAATTTGAATAATTCGATTATTCTTAATAAATTCAATTATTTTGGAAGTCAAAACATGCAAAGTGAAACAATAGTTAAACAATTAACATAAGATAGTAACATTACTCATAAATAAAACTCCTTTATTTAATCATCAAATGTTAATTACATTTATCTATTACACGTTTCTAATACTATCTAATCTATACTAATATCATCCTTCAGCCCAATACTCCTAGCATGCTGCAAGTGCTTAACCCTACTCAGTCCCTTCGTAAGCGGATCTGTTGGGTTATCTTTTGATGATATCCTCTTCACTACAAGTTGTCCTTCTTCTACACGATGTCTGATAAAATGATATTTTCTGTCGATATGTCGTGATCTACCATGATCTCTCGGTTCCTTGGTCAAGGCAACCGCTCCTTCATTATCACAGAAAATCTCCATGGGCTCCTTTATGGCAGGTACAACTCCAAGATCACCGATGAAGTTCTTTAGCCATATTGCCTCCTTCGATGCTTCGCTCGCTGCAATGTACTCTGATTCGCACGTTGAATCAGCTACGGTTTCCTGCTTGGAACTTTTCCAAGTTACTGCTCCTCCATTCAGGGTAAAGACCCAGCCCGACTGCGAACGGTAGTTGTCCCTGTCAGTTTGAAAGCTGGCGTCACTATACCCTCGTACCTTCAAGTCATCACTCCCTCCGAGAACTAAGAACCATTCCTTTATCCTCCGAAGGTACTTAAGGATATTCTTCACCGCAATCCAATGGGCTCTACCAGGATTCCCTTGATATCTGCTAACCATGCTCAAAGCAAAGGCTACATCAGGGCGAGTACAAGTCATAGCGTACATGATTGAGCCAACTGCGGAAGCGTATGGTACTCGGCTCATTTCTGCTATTTCAGCTTCGGTACTCGGACTTTGAGTCTTACTCAACTTGGCATTACTTTGTATCGGTAGTTCTCCCTTCTTCGAGTTTTCCATACTAAAATGTTTTAGTACCTTCTCTAAGTAAGTGTACTGACTAAGTCCTATTAGTCTTTTATTTCTTTCTCTCACTATCCTTATTCCCAAAATATAGGAAGCCTCTCCGAGGTCCTTCATAGCGAAGCACTTCCCGAGCCAGGACTTAACCTCCTGCTGAGTCGGGATGTCGTTTCCTATGAGTAACATGTCATCGACATATAGAACGAGAAAGCTAACTATACTCCCACTGGCTTTGACATATACACATGATTCATCTTCGCTTCGTACAAATCCAAAATCTTTGACTTTCTCATCGAAGCAAAGATTCCATCTGCGAGATGCTTGCTTAAGTCCATAAATGGACTTCTCAAGCTTACACACTCTATTCGGATGCTTCGGATCCACAAACCCCTCTGGCTGAGCCATGTAAACATCCTCAACCAACTTCCCATTAAGGAAAGCGGTCTTGACATCCATTTGCCAAATCTCATAATCATGAAATGCGGTAATTGCTAGCATCACTCTAATAGATTTTATCTTTGCAACTGGTGAGAAGGTCTCATCATAGTTAACTCCGGGAGTTTGAGTAAAGCCCTTCACGACCAATCGCGCTTTATATGTGTGTACTTTTCCATCCACATCGGTCTTCTTCTTGAAGATCCATTTGCACCCAACAGTCTTACGTCCGGGCACATTATCAACCAAATTCAATACTTGGTTATCATTCATGGATTGGATCTCGCTATCCATTGCCTCTTTCCATTTCGCAGACTCCGGGCCTGCCATGGCTTCCTTATAGCTATTAGGTTCATCAAGGTTTATTAGTGTACCATCACTAATATACGTGTCCCCTTCGGTAGTAATATGAAAACCATAAAACTGGGGTTGAACTCTAACTCTTTCAGAACGTCTAAGAGGTAAGGATTCGTCAATCGGTTCAACCGGAGTTTCCTCCTCGGGTTGAGTGCCAGCGGTGGAGGTTCCTTCATCTATTGAATCTTGAATCTCTTCAAGCTCGATTTGCCTCCCACTGTCTCCTTGTCTTATGAGTTCTCGCTCTCGGAAAACTCCTCTCCTCGCAACGAAGACAACATTGTCCTTCGGTCTATAGAAGAGATATCCAAAGGATTTCTGCGGGTAGCCGATGAAAATACATCGCTCACTACGAGGTTCGAGCTTGTGGTGAGTATCTCGTCTTACGAAAGCCTCGCAACCCCAAACCTTGATATGTGCCAATGTGGGAGCTTTCCCTGTCCACATCTCGTGAGGTGTTTTGGCAACCTTCTTAGTAGGGACTCGGTTAAGGATATGGGCGGTAGTCTCTAAGGCATATCCCCAAAAAGAGATAGGTAGTGAAGCACGACTCATCATAGAGCGAACCATATCCAATAAGGTTCGATTACGCCTTTCTGCCACACCATTCAATTGTGGTGTCCTAGGTGGCGTCAATTGTGAAACTATTCCACACTCCTTGAGATAATCATGGAATTCAAGACTTAGGTACTCTCCTCCTCGATCGGATCGAAGCATCTTGATTTTCCTGCCCAATTGATTCTCCACTTGATTCTTGAACTCTTTGAACTTTTTAAAAGTTTCTGACTTTTGCTTGATTAAGTAGATATACCCATATCTACTATGGTCATCGATAAAAGTCACATAGAAGTGGTTCCCATCCTTCGTGGTTGATCTAAACGGTCCACATACATCGGTATGTATTAGGTCCAATAGACCCTCACCCCATTCACACGTACTTATGAAGGGTGACTTAGTCATCTTTCCAAGTAAACAAGATTCGCATGTGTCATCTTCCCTAAGTTCGAATGACTCCAACACTCCATCCTTTTGGAGTTGGGCTATGCGCTTCTTGTTGACATGTCCAAGACGACAATGCCACAAGGATGCTTTATCCATACTATTGGAAGAATCCATGCATAAAACATCATTTCCTAAGTTATCTACAATCATAACGGTTTCATAAATTCCATTACATGGTATAGCTTCAAAATAAAAGACACCATTTAGATAAGCCAAAATAGAACCATTCTCATTATTAAAAGAAAATCTAAAACCTTGTCTAAACAAACCATGAAATGAAATGATGTTTCTAGCCATTTCTGGCAAATAGCAACAATTGTTCAGATCTAAAGATAAACCATTCCTAAGCACTAAAGAATACACTCCAATCTTGGTCACAGGCGACGATCTTCTATTCCCCATGATTAGATTTATTCTTCCATGCTCCACGTCTCTATTTCTTCTTAGTCCCTGCACATTAGAACAAATGTGGTAACCACAACCGATATCAAGAACCCAAGAAATAGTGTGAGATGATTCATTAGATTTAATTTTATATATACCTACGAAAGACGGCTTGATCTTTCCTTCCTTGATGGCTTGCAGGTACTCTGGGCAGCTTCTCTTCCAATGTCCTATCTTGTGGCAGTGGTGGCACTCTGCCTCCTTTGGGTTAGGGCAGGGCTTAGCAGGATCAACTTTGGTCCCACTAGAAGAGGAACCATCTCGGGATTTAACCTTACGATAGTTCTTAGACGAAGCCTTCCTCTTCTTTCCCTTTCCTTGTCCAATGGCCAAGACATGAGCAGCAGGTGGATTGGGAGTTGGTGCAGCAGACTTGTCCTTGAAGTTGCTCTCAGCAACCCTCAAGAGACCTTGGAGTTTTCTTAGGGTGACCTCCTCTTTGTTCATGTGGTAGGTCATCCTAAATTGATTATAGCTCGGAGGCAAAGAGTGAAGCACCATGTCGATTGCCAAGTCTTCCCCAAAGTCAACATTCAACTTGCGAAGGCCGTCGACATACCTTTGCATCTTTTGCAGGTGCACGGTAAGAGACTCTCCATGACCCATCTTAGCGGAAATCATGTTAGTGAAAATCTCATAACGCTCTTGTCTCGCGTTTTGGTGGTATCTCTCCAATAAGTCTTGATGCATCTCGTACGAGTACATGTCCTCATAGGACTTTTGGAATTCGGAGTTCATAGTGGCTATCATGATGCAATGTACCTTCGTTGCATCGCGCTCATGAGTTTCAAAAGCGGTCATTTCAGCCGGAGTAGCGATTTTAGGGTTAATCTTCTCGAGCTTCTCATCGAGGACATACTCCTTATCCTCATAGCGAGCAATGGTGCGAATGTATCTTATCCATTCGCTAAAGTTCGTCCCATCGAAAGTGACCTTTTGACAAAGGCTCATCAATGTGAAAGAACTAGCAGCAGCGTTGTTTGCGTTCGACATCTACAAATAGAAAGGACAAAGATATATTAGAATATGAATCCCTAATTATCACCCAATAAGAAAAATTAGGGCTAGGATCCAACAACAATATTTACATATTAGAAAAGGGATGCCGTAATCCAACATGCAAATAATATGAAGGTAAGTGAATGACGATTCACTAATTCTCCACCATAAAAACATAACTTTAAGTCCTAAATGTATTGAGAATTCCTAGGTTCGGATGAGATTCATTGAAACTATTCAATGGCATGTTTAAATCTCGATATGCCCCTCTAGTTTGTGACTGGGATACCGAGGATCACAAAGCGGGTGTGAATTACCATGCAAATTCACATGGTGCCTTCATTGTAACGATCAACTATTCGATGTGCCGGTAAACCACACACGCTCCATCGAACCATGATAAACAATGAATCACCTTTTTCCACCTTTGCTTAGAGCCAATTAGTGTGCCGGTAAACCACACACGCTCCACTAACTTCTTAGCAAGGGTGCAAAGTGTAATTTCATGGGATTGCATCAATTCACTTTTCCTAAAGTAACTAAGATTGGGAAATTTTAAAAATATGTAGTTACTTTATATTTCTTATTATACTTTTAATGAGAGGATGAGTTTGCCCTATCCTACCCGTTCGGCTAACGACCCTCCACCGATCAAGCAAGCGGTGGGTGTGAGTGTACACCCATTAAGTGCCATTTTATAGGTTGCAACCTTATACCCACCTTATAGATCGGCTTCGTGAATGAGGCCTACTAACGGTAAGACTAGCATTTTAGTTATATATATATATATATATATATATATATATATATATATATATATATATCTATATATATATATATATATATATATATATATATATATATATATATATATATAATATTATACTAGTATAAGGTTGTATTTTAAACTTTTAAAATATAGGGTTTGAAATTTAAATTGTCTAAATTAAAACTTTTAATTACAAAACATAAATTTCAAAACTTGAGGACAAGTTTTAAAACATTTAAAACATGGAGGATCAAATAACAAATAATTTTAATCAACAATTAATTCCATAATTATCTATATTTGATTTATTCAAGATTTCTTGTAAGATAATTACCAATTTAATCAAAATAATTAATTAATTATCATATAAGGAATTAAATATTTTATTAGTTGATAAATATCTTTAATTAGATCAAGATTATAGTCATATATATCAAAAAAAACGGATTAGGGTTGATCTAATATGATTAAGGTAAGTTTCCATAAGATAATCATCAAAAAAAATCCCGAATTTGGCCTCTCCTGACGCTTGGACTCACCGAGTGCACCAAGGGACTCGCCGAGTCAAGCCAACTCGCCGAGTCCACAATGAGACTCGCTGAGTCCATGACTTAGAAACATAAAAATCGAATTTTGCAATTAAGAATCAAACAAACAAACAAGCAACAATTTAATAGAAACCAATCTAGGCTCTGATACCACTGATGGGTTTTAGCCATAAGAACTTTCCTATGTGCGCATGCAAAACCCTAATGCTTGGATCTAGGCTTTCTAATTAAACATGATTTGAATCCAAGACCTCCAATGACTAATTAGGTATAAGAACAATACAAAACCAGATCTAGAAGTTTACCTTTGAATCTCTTGTTTGATCTTGTTGTCTTGGAGCTCTAGAGTCATAATTGTCACTCCTCTAATGGCTTACAAACACCAACTAGCAAGGAGGATGATTTGAGAGAGAGAGGAGAGGGAAAATTCGGCCAGGGTTTTCTTCCTTTAGAAGAGATGCCGACCCCCTTAGCTCTAGGTGTCTATTTATACTTGTAGACTCCTTAAGGGTTTCACCTTAAACCCTAGTTGGATAATCTTTCCTTAAAGCAATCCATATCCTTACCATAGATAAGCCTTTGGACGATTTTGAGCTATCCTTAGCTCTAGAATTCGTCCATCCTTTATCTAATAAGGATTTACAGTCTAAAGTGTAACTATCAAACAATTGACAGTTTATACCCTCTTATTTAATTAATCTCTTTAAGTCACCAAATCAGTACTAATTAATTTATGACTTATATTAATCAAATAACAATATTATTATTACTTATATTATTCTCATAATATATTAATAATATTTATTCTCTCATAATAAACCATCCTGTCAAGTTGCTATGGTGAAGGCAACCCAAAAGGACCATGCACAACTGGGTCAAATACTTGCCTAATATAGTTGCAGCCTTAGACACTTTTCCAACACTTATAACAGATGGTTTTGGTACATTCTGTGTACCGCAGTCAATGTGCCGCAACCATATATTATATCTATCTTTCATGGGTCTTTCTTGTTTGTTGTTACTAACTTTTGTACAAGTGCTCTACTTAGTTTCTCCCACTGCATTCATCCGCAATGCCAAGGAAACCATCCGCAATGATGTGTTCGTCCGCAGTCACGATAATTGTTTTACAGACGGTTCATTTTTTTTTGAAAAGCAAAAATAGTGTGCTATTTAATGATCCTTCATTAAATAAAACATTAAATAAAAACATTCCTTTGAGACTCTGTCACATTCTTTTCTCCCAAAACCTCATGGATTTTTCTCACCCCCTCCACACGTTCTCACGACGTGATTCAAAATATGACATTTTATTAAATGCAGAGTCCTTTTTCTGGTTGATCCCAATTTCAATATTTATCCCCTTTTTTTTTGTCAATTTGTTGTTAAGATTAAAATATGCTTATCCATAGTTAAACCCAAACGTTTTTACCCAATTTTGTCTAGGTCAAAAACATAAACGTTTCCCACTGCAATAATCCACTATAAAACCCTTTTCTTCTCCACAAAGAACACTTTACGCTCTCAAAACCCTTGATCCCTCTCTGCATTCTTCAAGCTCTTATCAACTCAACAATGGTGAAATCCGGTACTTCCAAGAAACAAACAAAAGCCTCTGGATCAGTGAACCCAACTGGTTCAGATTCTCCCGCAATTGCCTCGAGCAATTTCAGAACTGTGTTCGATGATCAACCCACATACAATGCACCAACAAAATTGATGATCAAGTTCTTGAGGAATCATCCCCTTTCTGGACCTTTTGATGCATTCACAGACATTGTTCCTCTTTCCACTCTCTTCAAATTTGCTTTCTCTACATATCTCCCAGTCGATAACCCTCAAGAAGTCCACCTAAACCTTTTCAATGATTCCTTGGTCATACTGACCAAAGAAAAGTTCCTTTCTGCCATTAATCTTCTGATTCATCCCTCCGTCAAGTTCTTCACACCATCAATGGCGGACATCACCTCTGCACTATATCGAATGGGCTATCAGAAGTCGATCAAAGGCATTGGTGAGTTCAAGAAGAACTAATTGCCTGCGGTCTGGCAGTTTTTCTGTCACTTCGTCATCTGCAGTCTGTCCAGCAGAACCGGAGGCACAGACAATATGGGCTTAAAGCTGTTAGAACTGTTTTGGAGCATCTTCACGGGCCACAATGTGAACTACGGTCAGATTCTTTGGGATGACTTTCTACAATACATTCCCAAGGAGAGCCCAAGGCAAAACCCATCCGAGCTCACTTTTGCCAGATTTTGGTCCCTCAGCATATCTGATTTGCATGTGGATGCAAAGATAGACATGGGTGATGACATAAATTTCTTCGTCACCAAAGATTTAAAAAGGTACAACCCTTCATCTGATCAAACTATTTTTGGTCCCATCCGCAGATTCCCTACACACATTCTTTCTTCTCTTGGTCTCGAAACTACTGATGTCTCAGATCACATAGAGGCTACGGAAGGTATTGACCCATACCTTCCTACCCCGCCTCTCCCATCCGCAGCCTTAAACCCTGAAAGTACTGCAGTACCTTCCTCCACTACTCTTTCTAATGTCTCTCAAAGACGCAAACATAAGGTTTCTTCTCTCCATGGTCCCCGCACCTCAAAGAAATCTAGCACCGCTAAAAAGGATGCCCCCAAACCATCCAAACCATCAAAGAAGAGAAAAACACCACCCGTAGTTACAACTGCTGAACCGAGTCGCCATGACTCTGGTAGTGATTCTGAAGAGGATAACCAAACCGTTTCTATCCTCAAGAAAAGGAAATCTGATCGCACTAGCCAATTGCATGACTGGACTGATACCTCAGCCTCTCAACAGGCTCCGGTAGTCCTTGGGATGTCTGCACATCCATTTGACAACACCATCTTTTTCTTTTTAGACTCAGAAAATAAGTTTGAATCACAACAAAGAGGAGACTCCCCACCAGTACACTCGCAAAGGGATAATACTGGTTCTCGCCCTAAAGTCTCAAGGGCTTCCCGACTGCATGTTTTTTCATCCGAGGAGTTGAACTCCATCCTGTTGAAAGTCACCCATACACTCCAAACACGGTCCCATCCGCAGGGCACTTCTTCCGCCCATGCCAGAACTGAGCCGAGGCCAAACTTGACCACGGGTCAAGGAGACCAAGCAAGCTCAGGAAATCCTACTCTGCTTACCTTACAATCAGGTGGTTTAGGCATGGTGAGCACAAATGTGCAAGGATCCGTGAACCCAAGGGACACCTTGGTGCGATTGACAGGAATTGACGGAGAAGATTCTAATGATTCTTGGAGCAGATATCAACCCTCTAACGAGGCTGAAGCCAAGAAATATGCCGCTTTTCGTAGGGCATTTCAAGCTCGCAAGGATCAGCAAATCAAGCAACAACAACTCAAGGAACAAGAAATTCAAGTTGTGGCCAAGTATTGGGCAGATGCCATAAACAATGCCAATACCGTAGCCACCATCCTGAAGGTTCAAGAATGGATGTCCGCAATGGCAGACAAAGTTCAACAAGCTCAACAAATTGCTGCTGATCAGCATGTTTCTCAACCTCCCCCCTTTCCCACTGCTGCAGGTTTACAAGATGAAGAACCTGAAATCGAAGTGATCTCTACTCCTATTTTTGGCTTCGATGATGATGAACCACAAGAGGTAAACAAACCCTCTCCTTCTGATGACGATCTGATGATGTTTGATGAAGATGAAGAATCCAGTGGTTCACATCACTCTACTTCCAAGCCAAAGGAAAAGAAGAAGAAAAAAAAAGCAAGCAGTCACAAGAAAAGAATTCCTCAGTCTTCAGGCTAAGGTTGATCAAATCTTAGTTGCGGTCAAGCAAAATCAACTGCAACCAGAAGGCAGCCCGAGACCGCAGTCCCTGATGGAAAGAATAGAAAGATTAGAAACCAGAGAGAGAATGGTTACGGAGCGCATCTCTCTAAAGGTTGAGATGGGAATCAGATCACTTGAAAACAATAGTCAAGCTGATCACTAGGAGTTTATGGCTGCTGCAGAACGCCTCATGTCCGTGGTTACCACAATAAAAACTAACCTTCAAGAAGCCATTACGGATCAGGCTTCACATTCTGAGAAGTTGGTTGCTGAAACTCATACTGCCTATGAGTCCGCAATCTCCGTACTCCAAACAGCTATCAACATAATGCAATGATCCCTATTAGCCAACTTCCATGGTCTGGAAATTCTTCAGCTCACCAAGGAAATCCATAAACTGCTCTTCAATCCCTCCATTCCCAACAATCAACATTTGGCAGAAGCCCTCAAAGTGTAATTTCAAATGGTTTTTGACAAGGTTGATGGCCTTCGTCAATGGATTGAGGAGGCTCCGGGTCTTAACTCCCCAAGAGGGGGAAGTGAAGAAGTTCATCATTCCAACCAATCCCTCTCACACCATCAAACTCCCCCAATCTCTACTGGAAAAATTCCTACACTACAACCATCTCCACAACATGAAAAACAACCCTCTCCACAACCATCTCATCTCACTCCACCTCACAACTCCCCTCCTCAAATTGATATCACTCCTGGAAAACCAGAGACTCCCCCGCACTTTAAGAATCTGGAGAAGTATATGTCTTCTCCCAGCACAAATGACTCTCCTGCCACTGCTCAAAGAAAAAGTGATTGGAGAGCAGCCAAGCTTGCTGAAGCAGTATGGCGTCTTTGCGGATTCGAAACGGTTATGGATGAGTCCTTAATAAACTCTTGGGTCAATCCCCATAGAACACTTCTTGATGATGACTATGTCCCTCATCTTACCTATGCGGAACCCCCCTCAGACGGTTACTAGGATGTCCCAATCTCACCCAATGCCAGATACTTCACTGTATTTGAGCAGTTCGACTGCAGCCTCCCCGACGAGAAAAGACTTCCAATGGAGTTCGAGAGACTTATCCAATTCTACGCTAAACATGCCTCTCCTGTTGAACATATATGGTCTAACGATAGACCATCTGCAGTCAAAAATTACAAGGTCCGGAAGTTCATGAAGGTTGAGTTCATCCAGTACACCCTGACCAGGAGGGAGCACGACTACATGCGCACCCATGCTAATTTTCTGTGTTTAAACCCTGAAGAAGTGTTTCTCATTGCCAAGGTTTTTTAGCACAAGTCTGAGAAACATCGGAAGATGAAGATCGCTCTTGAAAAGGCCAGTACCTTTCTTAAGGAAACAGTCTGTGACTTCGCCAAAATAGATGCAGACATTCATCCCATCATCTCCAAGATTGCTGACATGCCACGACTTAACCCCGCACCCATGCCTACCGAAGGCTATGAGGAAAGATCATTAGGAGCAACCAATTATCCTGAGCTAGGAGTCATTTTCAAGAGGAAGACTTACAATGTCAAATATTTCATTCCTATGACTGCCATGCATCGTCTCACCAGAAAGCAACTTGAGATCTGCCGCAATGCCGTTGACAAATCTAAGCATACCACCGCAGAAGTCAAGTTTGAGATACTGAGAAGAATCAACTGGTTAGAGTACGTCAGAAAGCTTTGGTGGATCCTGATCAAGTTCCTTAAACTTGATAACTGATCAAAGTTAAAGAGGTCACTTAGGGGGAAATTGTTGAACCAAAAAGTGACCCTCTTGAACTTCAGCTACCGCAGCCTCCAAGCAACCGCAGTCAAACAATCTCATCAACAATAGCCATCCGAAGTCTTCAACACTGCAGTCGTTATCTTTACTTAGTTTATTTTGTCTTTTCTATAAAACACTCTATTGTCCAGTATGCATTGCATGGCTACTTTTAGAGCTGTAAACTTGTCTCTATAAATAGAGTTCATTTATCATGTAATCTATACCGGTGTGAATCTCTTATCAAATTCTAATACACATCAGTTCTCATTCTATCTTACTTATCAAACCTTCTTACTCTCATAATCAAATACCATCTCTTTTCAAGAGCAAGTCACTTGTGACTTAATCACTAAGCTAGATCTCATTTACTAACTTGGTTTGAATGCATTCCTTGTTATGAATATGCTTATGTGTATACTTGATATAACAATTGTTGTCATTTACATTCCTTTACTTTTCCGCAACTAACTCACTATCTTCTAACTCTTAATATTATTGTTGAGCTAACAGATCCTTTGAGATTAACTATTCCGCTATATACTTGTACTAACGATTTGTTCAAGTGTGTCTCAAAGTTTTTCTCTCAACAGTTTATTCTCTTTTTCATGACGATCTGGATCGACCATCATCAGAATCACCTCTCCGGAATTTCAAAAATGCTCCGGAATTTTCAAATCTAATCCGGATTTCAAAAATGCTCCGGAATTTTCAAATTTAGTCCGGAATTTTAAACTTGCTCTAGAACTTGCAAAATCCATTCTGGAATTTCAAATGTGTTTCGGAAATTCAAATTGCTCCGGAATTTTCAAAATGTGCTCCGGAGTTTCAAATTGCTCTGGAATTTTCAAAATGTGCTCTGGAATTTCAAATTGCTTCGAATTTTCAAAATAAATTTCAAATCCTCTCCAGAACATTTCTCACTCTGGAACTGCCTCAATAGAATAAATTCAGAACTTGCCCTTGTACCTATCGGGTCTTAGTCATCCCTGATTTACTCATCCGGAATACCAAAAGGTTTTATGATGAACCGTCAGCAATGATTACCTTTCGGAATCCTTATCCCTTTCCCCTTGATAATCGAGCCATGATTGTACCATCTCTAAAAGCAAACATCGTATCGTCGGTTGCTATTCCCATTTTCAACTTCGAACCACTCAACCTTTTACATTCATGTCACCTCAAACCCGAAAAAGGTATAAAATCATTTAATGCGACCCGTTTAACCTCGGATCCTCATCATTACTTTTTCAACCCAACCCATCTTCCCTTACCTATAAATACCCTCTCAAATCCTCACTTTACCTCTTTATGCTCACTCAACTGCAAATCTCCCAAAAAAACCCTCACTGTTCTTCGTGTTCTTCAAGCACTCATCACTCTTCAACAATGGAGTCTTCACAAAACCCAACCAAAACCGCTTCCACTCCCAGGAAATCGATCGCAAGAAAGAAGTCATCCAAAGGTTCTAAAGGTTCATCCTCTTTTACAGATCAAGAACCCTTCCTAAGAGATACAGCCCAACTTTTCTCTCTAAACCCATTAGACTATGATGAATTGATCAGAGTAATGATCGAGTTCATCGCTAATCACTCCATCTCCATCCCACTTACCAAAATCCCTGATCCACCACTACCACTTCATCATCTCCATCGTGCATTCACAAGTATCAAGTTTGAAGATGGCGTTCTGGAAACAACCATCATTGGAGATCGCTCCTTTCCCATCTACAAATCGACTTTTCTCAAGGCGATTGGTGTCAAACCTAATCCCAAAGGTTTCAAAATTGTTGAACCAACGACTGAAGAGTTCAAGACATTTCTATGATACATTGGCTAAACTCAAGACTACCGGGCAAAAGACTTCAAGAAAAGTGTTGTCTCTGGGCTATGGACTACTTTAATGCATCTCATCATCCGTGGTCTATCTGGGAAGCACGGAGGAACAAACACCTTGAGTAAGGACTGGCTGAATGTAGTCTTCAGCATCTACTCCGGACGTGATAACGCCGTTGATCTTCCTGAAGTGTTATGGCAAGACTTCTGCAAGTTTGCCATTAAGAGAAAACCAAATGAAATTTCGAGCCCTAGATTTTGGGCTCTGACGATCGAACAAATCTTCAAGGAACTCAATGTCCCCATTCCAGTGAACACCATTCCTCTGGAGGTATGTATTTCTTTTAAACTCGTTAAGGCTTATAGAATTTCGGACCAATCTTCGTTTGGTCCGGTTAGACGAATTTCGGACGACATGTTGGCTATCATCCCTTCCGAATCTCCTTACTTGAAACAAAACTTAGAGACTTCGGTTGTGTTCGACCCAACACAACCTGCCCCAGTCTCTGTTGAACCCACTTCGGAAGAGGCCAACCCTGACATGTCCGGACCCAAACCTAAAAAATCAGCCAAGAGAAAATCTTCTCCCAAAAGCCTAAATCCAAAAAGAAAACCAAAGTCAGTGCCTCCTCTCCACAGGAGGGACCCATGACATTCCAACTGATTCTGACCGTCCGCACACCCCCTGCCCACTCATCCAAGGTACCCCTCGATGTTTCAACATCACATGCACACACTCACGGGGAGTCTCCACATAATCCACCCTCACCCTCCCAAAAGGGTGATGCAGGTGTTGAACAAAGTTCCTTGCAGCCCCATGGAACACACCTACATGTCAAGTTTGATATTCCCATCATTTCTTCCACACGCACACACTCTTGGAACCATTGTTCCGGACCCCAAGCATCCAGAAGGAGGAGTAGTCCCTCCCACTTCCGATGCCTCAACTGGTCTGATACCCGGAAGGAGTAAAGGACGACCAAGGGTAAATGATCCTGATTGGACAAATTATGTTAACAGGGCCGCATCAAGGCATCCGGATCTTACCCGAGCTCAAGTGGAATCCACTCTTATTTCCATGATAAATAGGGCCATTCAGAGCAACTTGCCCTATACTCCTCCTATTGACGCTGAAGCAGATGATGCACCTACTTCCACACAACCTTCTATCACCACTCATGAAATTGCTTTCCACATTGATCCAGAAGCAGAAATTTCCGAAGAAGTATTGTTGGACGATGAAGCCAGGCACATTTCATAATTCATCGTCAAAGCCTATACTCACTTCCAATCCAAACCATCCGGTTCTAAGTCTGCATATGACTTCAGATCGTCATCCTCCACCTCTCCGGATGACAACTCTCTCTCAAAACATCAGGAAGACAATGCAACCACCAAACCAGGTCCTTTAACTCATCCTCACTCTCACAAGTCCTCTCTACAACACTCCGACTCTGATTCGGAATCATCTGCTGGTGATTATGTTGATCCTTTTGCTCTCCTGGAGATCCAAACTACTGTCTCTAACACTATGGAAAAAGTGTCATCAGTTGAAAAATCTGTCACTCAACTGAACAACAAACTGGATCAACAAGTCTCCGGACTCGATGCAAAACTTGATGCTATTCTCCACTCTCTCTCCAAATCGTCTAAACCATCTGTTGCAGAAAGAGAAGCCCAGTTGGACCAATTAATCTCTCTCCGCCTAAAGCACACTGTTGAGCAAATTGATTCCAAATATGACGCTCTTGTCGATAACTACCTCAACACCATCACCTCCATGTTCAAAGTCCATGATGACTTGTTGACTGCTACTAACGAACTCATCAAGCAGACTCATATTCTCCATGAAAAACAAATTCAAAGAATGGAGAAAGAGATTAAGCAAAAGGATGAAATGAACATGGTTATTCAACAAGTCCTCATCAAACTTCTTCGTTCAACTTGGAACATCGTTGATGTTCCGAACCAGAAGCTTGATGAGATGATTTCTATCCTCAGCACCACCTTCAAACATCTTTCTAAGCAAGCTCCCACTGTTGAAGCCTATGATACTCTATCTCTTCAACTTACTTCAGGTCTTCAGAAAGTCTTCTCAAAGTTTGATGATCTCAAGGACTCTATGTTCCTTGCACCGGTCTGTAGGTTTACCGATTCAAGAGCGGGAGAAGGACCCAGTCAACCATGGAAGCCTCCTACTCAGTTCTCTCTCCGAGATGAAGAAGAGTCTGACGACGAAGAACTTCAGATTCTCTCTGGATCTCCTCCTAAAAGTGCCAAAGAGAAAGCAAGTGAAGATGAAAGCGAATATGTCCCTGATGACACTCCTAAGAGCATCCTTGCTCTTCAAGCTCCCAAGTTGTCTATTTCGAAGGTCATTTCTGAAGATCAAAAGAGGATATGGTTTGCAATCTCTTGGCCGTCCTCACTTCCAGAAGTTTTTGATCAAGCTGTCAAAATAGCTAAGGCCAAAACCCTTCTAACCGTCCAAGCTTTCCGGGCTACTCCTTCAGTACAGCCTCCTATTCCGGAACCTAAAACTGAACCAATTGATTAGGGCTCTCCACTCCGGACCCGTGATGATATTCCGGAAGAACCATTCCTAAATCTTACTCCAGAATTTACAATTGATTAGAATATGAAGATGGTTATCTCTGCTATTCACAAAGACAAAGGTAAGAAACCAATGACAGCTGAACAACCAGCCTTGCACTCCGCACCTCCTCTCAAATACAAACAGGGATAGTCTCAGGAGGAAATTAATCAAGCCCTTGAAGAAAGCATCCAGATTCAGGCTCTAAAAGATAATCCTGACCCATTGCGTGGGATATCTCCTCTTTGCCATGAAGGCATCCTCCAAGATCACCAAATCACTCCAGTCATGTCCTATGACATCCCACAAGTGATCTTGAGCAACTGGATCTTCCTCTCTCTCCCTACAACAAATATTACACCAAGTTCACTCTGCTCCATCCCAGATATCCTCCTAAAGTAATCATCTGAATAGAAAGAGAAAGACTTGAAACGTTCTACTCTAAGAATACCTTGCCATTCAAGGACGTATGGTCAAAGAAGAGGATCACTCAGGTCTCGGGCTTCAGAAGAAAAATCCTGGTAAAGTTTGAACTGAACTGTCCATTGTTCCGGTTTCACATTTTCCGGAACAGACCTATTCCCCGGACTCTTACCGATGCGGATTTCCCCTCCATGAATCTAAACGATATTCTTACCCTAGTTGCATACTTCAAAAAAATCAAAGGGATGACCTCAGTATGGGAGCCTATCATGCTGCTCTAAGCTTCTTAAAAGATTATGTTGCAGAGTTCAGCCGAAGAGACTATGAACTTGCTCACCTCTACGGAACATAACAATTTGTTCTGAAAATTGACTTCATCCTTCCGGAAGCTGAACTACTTGCTGATGGTCCCATTGAAGAGCCTGTTCTAGGGATTGTCTACACTACAAGAAAAACAAACAAGAAGGACTGCTTCCGAGTTCTAGAAAAACACCTGATCCCTACCAAAGCTCTGAAAAAGTTTATTTCGAGTGCATCCAAGTCTGATGCTCCGGAACACATTAAGGTAAAGTTTGTGAGTCAGCTGACATGGTACGTTGAAGTCCGAGAATGGCTGTTTCGAGCCTACACCTTCATGAAGGAAGAAATGAACTAAACTTGATGGATTGCTAAGTTCACTTAGGGGGAGATTATTGGAACCTGAAAGTGAACCTCTAGCAATCCTTGATACTAATTCCAAAGTGTGTTTGGTTCCAAAGAGATAGGTGCTCCGGAAGCTATCCGGAGCTGAAGAAAAGAAGTAATGGAGAAAGGAGAGAAGAAACCCATTCCAGAGTGTCTCTCACGTTCAGAATGCTTGCAGATCCGAAGGATGCTATTTTGTCTTTTGTCATGTATTATATTTGTATTGATGTAACGTCTCATAGGACTTAGCTTTTTGTACTCATAGACAATCAGAATGTCAGAAATAGTTCTTTTGTCCAGTCCTATGTAAGTTACTTGGTTAATTCGCTATAATACTCTCTCCTATATATAGGAGCATTCAATACAAGTCAATGACGAATCTTTTCTCTCACTTTTGGCATTTATCTTTATCACATCAAAAACATTCTACTTGTTCATTCATTGATTTTTCCCTAATCATTATCTACTTATTCATACATAATGACTTGATCATTTGTTGAACTAATTATCTAAGACTTGACTGGCCTTTCCAGCCTTGACTTGAACATCTATTTGCAAGTAGACATTGATGTCAAGCATTCACTCAAGGTTTGAGTTCTCAAACCTTTTCCCTGCGCAAAGATCTTGTTCTCTCAATAGTATGCCTCATCCTTAACTCTATTTTTCTTTTCTTCTTTCTATTTCAACATACAATCATTTGCCATGTGATTCGCACCATGACAGTAATGACAATCAACTCCTGAATCAACCTTTAAATTTTTCTCTTGTTTCGAATCTTCACCTTTAACCACTTTCTTCTCAAACTTGTTCTCATCACTAACCTTCCCAGTATTACTTACCTTCATTTCACCAACTTTCGACTTTGCATTGAATGGCTTCTTATAAAACTTCTTTACTCTGTTGTTGGAGTAAAAAGTCACCGCTACGTCATCAGAGTTGACAATAAGACCTTCGTTTTCTGAACTTTCCTTCTCAGTAGCTTCCTTCTCACCTACTCTTCCCGATACCTTCCAAACCAATGCTAATGGATCACCCATGTTGATCTTTGACTCTTATGCTATTTCATTCACTTCATTTTCATGAGCTTTTAGCAGATTATAAAGATCATTGAGAGTTAAAAAATCGAAGGTCTGTTGTGTCTTCATCATCAAGCTCACATTCCTCCACTCCTTGCAAAGCCCCATAATGAAAGTAAGGTTGTATTCCATAGAAGACCTATTAATTCCATACCTATTACACTTGTAGACGAGCTCATTCAGACGGTCATAATACAATTCGATCGATTCTCCATCTTTTTGCTTGAACTCCTTTAATTCAATCATACATTGCTTGACTGAATTGATTTTAGTCTTCTCACTACCCTGTTACTTTTCCTTCAGCATATTCCAGATTGCTTTTGAGGTTTTTGCAGGTTCGAACGTAATTATACACAACAGGAGGAAGAGCACCACAAAGCTCTCTCATGCACCTTTTCTCATTCTTCTGCAGCCTTTCAGTTTGTTCACTAACACTTTGAGTTGATGTAGAAGTACCAATTATTTGAACAGAAGGAGGAGGAAGAACATTATCAGTAATACACTTCCATAGCTCTTCATTGATTCCGTTTAAGTAATCCTCCATACGATCCACCCATTGATCGTAATAATCCGGAATAAGCATAGGAATCTTCGTTGAAGATCCTAGCAGATGAGAGAAAGAAGTCGGGGTGTTCATGTTGAAGTTCGCCATG
The DNA here is from genome assembly GCF_051521515.1 of Lactuca serriola. Lineage (NCBI taxonomy): Eukaryota > Viridiplantae > Streptophyta > Magnoliopsida > Asterales > Asteraceae > Lactuca > Lactuca serriola. Next base: position 78,805,009 of record NC_136416.1, read on the forward strand.
GATATACAGACAAAATCTGAGAAAAGCTTGAAAATTTTAAGATTAACAAGATGAATCAAATAGGAAATGAACACCGAACACTCTATTAGTCAGTCGAAATGTAGAATCAAATCAAAACTGAAGATCTACAAAGATTTTTATGATCCAAAGTGTGGAATGTTTTGAATCTACAAAAAGAATCAAAAAGCTTTTGAAACAGAAGAAAATCAGATCAAAACAGCTTGATTCTTGCTCTGATACCAAATGTAGTTCCAATTGAATCTAGTAATCAAACAAAATCAGAGTATGAAATGATTTAGAACACAAGATCTAAATATAATCTGTTTGGCACGTTGTATTGCTTTATCAATTGAATACAAGAGGAAAGAGAAATAATTACAATTAGGGAAAAGTTCTTAACATTAAAAAGTATCCTTCCCATATTTATAAGGAAAATGAAAGCACAAAAAGTATAAGGACATTCGACATTTAGGCTTTGACACTAAAGTAGTCCTTAAAATAAAATACTATCCAACATTAGATATTACTGACTACAAATATAAATTCGACATCTCACAACCTTCGAACCCCAACATCAACAACGGAAGTCAGACAAGATAGTTATAAATTTTTAACGTACTTTAACTGTCTAAGCCTGTTAAAAATATAACTTTAAAAATAAATCAAAATTAGCCGACAAATACTAAATGAAAGTTGTAGATCTCATCGATAGCTATGCATGGATATAAACCCATCGAAAACAGAGCTCGTATGAGCAAGTTACGAGTTTTTTAAGAAAACAAAATTTTTTGCACCCAACCGTGTGCACAGACAGCATGCGCAGCATGCACTGATACAGAAGGTGACACATCACCTTCTTCCGACCAAATGCACGACGTTCACTCATTTTCACCTATATATAGATCTCAAATTTCTGTCATTTTTGACACCCAACTTTCTTCGAATCTCTCTGAAGTACCTTCTCGCTTTTAGTCCCTTGGATTCCTAAGTTTCTGGAGCCTTCGGCGGAGCCCTTCATTGTCAAATAGCTGGTAAATAAAAGCTCCCTAACCACAACTCTGCCCGCATAATCCCTAGTTTTCACTAGATTACTCTGTAAGTTAAGTTATGCTTATTTTATTTAAGTGTATGTTTTAATTATAGTCATAATTCGTTATTATGAACCTATAATTTAGACTTATCAACGATTCCAAGTCATTATACTGATTGGTGTACTTACAGGAGTGATGTCTAGGTTGGATTTAGTGAGGTGTTTAAAGTGAGATTTCCAAACAGTATACTATGTATACCAAACGGACCCTACCACATATATGATCCTACATGGTTATTCCTTACTTGATAGATCTTGATGTAAATATTAGGATTAGTGAGGAATCTAGACTATAATTATTATAGTCGCCAGGATTATGAAACTAGACTAAGCCTTAATATTGTATACATTTAGGTCTCTTTGGAAGTGCGAAGCGAAACGTTGCCAAAATCATCAATAACCCATTTTATCAGGTGAGTGCATGGTCTCTTTTATGACCATGAGTTAATAAAACTATTAATTAAAGTATTAAATATTTTGTGGTAGCCGTATGTGGATTATATGCTTATTGCATGGATTCTATGTTAAGATAGATGTGTGTGTGTATACACACACATGCTATGTCCAAACCAAATATGCTTCTATTTTACGATAGGATAATTAGATAGATACTATATAATAATATTAGAAGTAGCATTGTTAAGAATATAAACAAATAATAATACCTAATACTCTGTATGGAATATATATATGCACTACAAATAGGTTAGTGTCACCCAAGAATAGAGTTAGTATTAGAAGTTGGTTACAGGCATTGTAACCTAGTCTATGGATAAACTCAGAATTATGGAAGATACGTAGTTCAATTAGGTTTGACATTGGGTAGTCTCATTAGGAGAATATGTGTAAGATAAGAATGGAGAGTAAAGTTCTGTTCCGTCACACTCTCAAGTGTCGATGTACGTTAGCTCCATACATGAGTACATTTTAGTATTCCCCTTGGCTAACTAGAAATGGTAGGTCCTGTTCAGACAATTGTAATTATATGTATGGTCACCTCCAAGAGTGGGTGACAACACCTGATCATTCTAGATAATCTTGTGAATATGTTGGTGGTGTGAGCTTATTACTCATAGACATAAATGAAATCGGATACCGTATTCATCAAATAGTATGATGACCTATATTCCTTTATGACTACACCGGCTAAGGAATCCCCTGAATGAGTAGTCAAGCTTTTTAACTGCTCATCAGGAGAAATAATTTTTCCCTGATAATCTGTGAGGATCAATAGGAATGGATAGGTGGGAATGTAAAGCTATATGGGGATTGTATGGTGACGGTTGATTTTTCAGGCTTGATAATTATGGAATATTATCATAATAATATTGTGGGGTTGAAATCCATATGCATCTCACCAGGTTTCCCAACCTAACATACTCGATTCAGATGCATCACAGGCATAAAAAAGCATTAGGTCTTTACATTATAACTTATATTACCGTATCGATTATGTCATCCTTAGGGTTTTATTAAATTTGAGACAATCAATTTTATTCAAAAGTTTTCACATGTATTGGGAAATTCCGAATCAATGATAATATAAGCGTAAAAAAAATTTAATTGGTTCTAAAAATTAGAGGGTGTCAAAAATGTATGTATGGTGTATGGTAATTTGGGGAACTCACTAAGCTTTATGCTTACGGTTTATGTTTTAAATGTTTCCAGGTACTTCGAATTCTAATAGGAACGGTCCGACTTGATCGCACTACATCCCCTAGAAGCTTATTTCGCATTGATTATTATAATTTTACTCTATTTTTTAGAGATACATTTTACTTTGATTGGTTTTTGAACAAATGTTCACGTGATCTAGGTGTTTTAAAAATAAAAATTTTGACTTAGTATTTTTAGGACGTTATAAGTTGGTATCAGAGCCTTGGTTTTTGAGAGACTCGGGCACACCCTCGGGTTTATATGAACTCAAACTGAGAAACTGATAAAGGTTTTTGTAAGAAAAGCAAATTTTCTAACAAGATTTCTACAAAGAAAGGGGTGCATGCGTGCAACCATCCGAGCTCAAGTAAGTGACTCCCAAACTAAGGACTTGAGTGCTCGTCTCAGCATGGCATGTCAGTGTTTCTAGTCTTAGGGGCTACGAGATGGGTATATCAGGAGGTTGACCGTCATGTTTTAAGTATTATTTGTAGTGTGTCAGACCAATGGGTTCTTGTCCTTATGAAGTTATTGTTAGGTTAGGTTTGTGTTTGCAAGGTTGGAGTTTCTAACTGGAGTGTTTTCTCTAATAAATCAATAGGGTCATTAGATTGAGAGAGCAAATTGTAGCGGTTTGTGTAAAGGGAATGGTTAGGATTCTATGATTACATTTTCTTGATTCCATTTGGGTGTGTAAACACTTTTCTAGAGTTATCATTCTTTTGGTGAGAGGTTTAGGGAAATCTTGAGGATCAGTGTTGTAGTTATCTTTTATATCCTAGTCGAGGCGGATTTCGAGGACAAAATCTATTTCAAGTGGGGGAGAATTGTAACACCTTATTTCTAATGGTGTGTTTCCATCATTTAGTTGGGGGTATTATACTCCAAAGGATAGTAGAAGGATAGGGTGAAGCAGGAATCCATTAATTACATTTGCTGAAAATGTAGAAATTCGGAATCAATCGAAAGGGACATAGGGCGCCCTTTAATACACACGATGCATCCAACCCAATGGGTTGAACGACTTTTTAGGGTTTTGAAGACTATTTAAGGGACATTAACCCCTAGGGTTTTGTCATACTTAGCATTCATCAACCTGATCAATCCTTTTGAGACCCTAGCCCCCCATTTGAAGGTTTTGAGCTTCTCCTTTCTCCTCTCATCCATTTTGGTGTGTTTTTGGTGGTCTTGGAGTGAAAGTATTGTTGCAATATTTATGATTGAAGCTTTAAACTGGAATATACCATCCCTCATTCACCTTCTTGACTTTGGTATGTCATATAGATTTAAGCTTTATTGGTGTTCGCCTTTTAAACTTTGATTATTTGGAGTTGGTGTTTTGGTCCCTTTTATGGTTTGATCTATGAGGTTTGGATAACTCCATGATTTAAGTGCAAAAAGCTAGTTCAGATTTAAGGCTTAAGTGAAGTAGAGATTGCCTGCAAGAGTTTTCTTTAATCCATGCTTGAAGAAAAATAGGATCTTGGACTTTTAGAATCTAGGGTTTTCGATCTAGTTGGTTTGGGATGCTCTAACAGGTAGAGTTGTAAACTTTATCCTTTAAGACACCATTTGGATCTCGATCTGAAAGTTTGAAAGCTTGGATTTAAGAGATTAAGTAATACATTAGGAGCTAGATCGGGAAAGACGCGGGGAGTTTTTTGACTTTTCCAAAGTCACATCTATTTTAGGTTAAATCCTGATTATTTAGTCTTGTAGTGGGCACGAGGAGCCGAGTAAATGGCATGACATGCTCGTTGACTACTAGGTTGACTTTTTGACTTTCGACAACGTTTGACCTTGGGTCAAACTTTAGGATTATAGTCTTAAATTGAGGTTTGACCTGAATTTTTATACCCAGGTGGTTCGTGGGACTAACCATTGTGATTATTCGCGTGTAGTTGGGATTTCTAAATTCTATGAAATGAGTTTTCTCACTATAATATGTGTAACAATATGTGTCCATGTATACTAAGATATAGGTACTATCAAAATATGCTATTAGTGTAGACAAGTTGGTTTGTTGTGCTATAATTGTTTGCATGTATGTTGCCTTGCATATTTGTCCATGAGTTGATGACAAGATCAACTGAAGTGTTGTGAGTCTAGACACTCATGTCTAGATGATGATGACAAGACCAACTTAAGTGTTGTCAGTCTGGATACTCATACCTATGAGTTGATGAGAAGAACAACTAAAGTGTTGTGAGCCTATATACTCATTGCTTGTTTGGGTAGATCAGTCTTAAGTGTCGACAGCCTTAGTAGTATGCATTTATGTGTCTTCTTGTATATGATATTTTGGGGAACTCATTAAACGTTTTCTTACAGTTGTGTATTAATAATTTTTTCAGGTACTTCAAATGATCGTGAGGTGGAGAAGACATGACTATAGACACACATCCACAACTCTCATGTTTTGAGATTCCACGATACTTTTCTTTATAACTTTGAGTTTGAATTACAGTTTATGAACAAATGATTTTACACTAAATATATTTTTATGAAAAGGGAAAATTGCAATTAAGTAACTATATTACCATAAAATTTCGATTTTGACACTGAGTTATTTTTTTCACAATTATGTCACTGTATTTACAATTTTGTAACAATATCAACGAAATGACCGGTTCTCCGGTAATCACTTTTCCCAAATTTAAATAAAGTCACTAAGTTTAACAAAATTTCGATCTTGACACCAAGTTTCAAATTGCAAGAAAGTTACTATATTACCAAAAATTTTCCATTTTGACACTGAGTTTTTTTTCTTAATTATATCATTACATTTACATGTTTGTTCTAATGCCAACCAAGTAACCAATTCAGGAGATGTTATTGTCGTTTAAAAGCACTATATGTACAATAAATAAATCAACGTTTGTCTAATGGTTCAAACTTAATTATAGGTCAGTGAAATGGGCACAATCACCCTTTCAAGATATGTTATTGTGGTTTAGAAGCTCAATTTGTACAACAAGTAAAAAATAAATACCCCTACAAGGTCGATTTGTACAAGAAATAAATGAATATCCCTACAAGGTCAATTTATTTGTACAAAAAATAAATGACCACCCCTATAAATGAAGATCACTACAAACATACATCTAAGCCGATTGACCGGTTACCATCAATCTAGAAGGATAACAAATAAATGACATGACAATATTATGATGTGGAAGCCATGTAAGATCTTAAGTTGTAGGATTATGTTTCATACATAGGGTTTGCATCTAACCCAATTACACATATCATTTTAGGTTGATCTAGTGGTTCAAAGTCACTTAAATTCAGCGAAAAGGGAGTACTCACCCAATTGGGTGAAACTTTTTATTATAACGTTTAATGTTTAATTTTCGACATCGTTTTCTTCACAAAGGGCAGCTGAAAGTCAATCTAGCGGTTCAAACTCACTTAAAAGTTAGTGAAAATGGTACTCACCCATTCAGGAGATGTTTATTGTGGTTTAGAAGCTCGATTTATACTATAACTAAATGAAGATCCTTACAAGGTCAATCCAAGAGATGCTTAGTGAGTTTGAACCACGAAATCGGTCATGTAAGGGTCTTCATTACTTGTTATACAAATCGAGCTTTTAAACCACAATAACATCTCCTGAAATGGTGACTATGCTCTTTTTACTAACTTGTAAGTGAGTTTGAACCATTGGACCGACTTTCATTTATTTGTGGTACAAATCGAGCTTTTAAATTGACATTCTAAACCATAATAACATCTCCTGAATCGGTTAATTCGTTGAGATTGGAACAAAACTGTAAATGTAATAATATAATTGAGAAAAAAAAAACTTTATGTCAAAATCAAAATTTTGTGGTAACATAATGACTTTATTGCAATTTGAAACTCGATGTCAAAATCAAAATTTGATAAACTTTGTGACTTTATTGCAATTTAGGAAAAATGGTTCTCGGAAGAACTGGAAGAACCGGTCATTTGATTGATATTATAACAAAATTGTAAATATATTGACATAATTGTAAAATAATAATAATAATAATAATAATAATAATAATAATAATAATAATAATAAGTTACCGTCAAAATCAAGATTTTTTGCAATTTACCCTCATGAAAATTGGTGTTTATTATATTTTAAAAATAAACAATTTATTCTGATAATTGAAACATTATACTATTGCCTACAATTATATATATATACAATAGTGAAAGTCTCATTTATTAATTTATGAACCATGTTTTGCAACATATCAAGAGCTTTTCCTAAAATTATGTATATACAATATTAAAAGTCTAATTTGTTAATTCATGGACCATGTTTTGCATCATATCAAAGCTTTTCTCATTTCTTGAAATCCATGTGCAATCATTTTAAGTTATCTTATGCTTTTTCAATATTCGTAATTATGAAACCAATAATCAAGATCACATTGAATGAAATTAATTACCATCTCACCTTGTTAAAGAAGCATTGTGAACGAATTCTATAGTCATCATATTTATAGCCAGTGACATCATCATAACGGTGTTAGCAAATCTGGTTCGTTTTCTAATCCTTTGATTTTTGTAGTTAGTATAAATGTCCAACATTTATAGGTTAAATTAATAAATTATATAATTTTTGGATAAAAAAAATTAATTCATTTGTGAATTACATCATTTTATTTACGTATATTTTCATTTATCACAAACTAATCATTTACAAATATACGAAATAAAAATACTAACATACATTGGAATAAACATATTTGCAATGAAACTACTGGTATGTTCGACAAAAATAGATGGTAGTGGATAGCTTGTAGCAGGTAGCTTCTAGCTAGCATTTGGATTTGGAGTATTTTGCTTAAACTAAATGTTGAAAGCTTGTAGTCTCAAACGAGATTTTATGTTGAAAACGGAGCATTTTATCAAACGTTAAAGGCTACAAACTCTCAAACAGTCTCAACCACTCTGTGCCGAACACACACTACATATAAAATGTAACCTTTTTTGCCACTTCATTTACGTGGAGGGAACCAGTTTTTTGCAGTCCTTACAATCCTTTTACAGCATACAAATTATATGAGATTTTTTTCTTCTTTTATTTTTATTTTTATTTTTCTAACCGGCTGTCTGAAATATCTATCTTTTTCAACCCTCTTAATTTTAATTAAAAAATTTTAAAGCATTTAAAAAGTTATAAAATAGATAAACAAAGTAAAAAAATTCATTAAAAAACACAAACTGTGAGTGATAATTAAAATCTTGAAAATAGAATATTAAAATCCAAAACATGATAGGTTTGTTGATAAACTAAAAATGTGTTATGGTTTGTAGGGTTTGAAATTACTAGGATGAAAATTGTTGGGATTGGAGTATAATTTGACATTCGAGTTTTAGATTCGAGTCGACGGTTTATTCTTGGAATAGTGACCAGTTTTTGGGATTTTTCACGACTTAAATACATTTCAAATTTGATTTTGATAGATTTAGATTAAAATGGAAGAGCTTAGAAAGGAAAGAAGAAATGTTATGTGGCTTTTTAATTGGTTTAATGTGTTCATAAGAAATGTGTTGCAGTTTTCTTTTTATTTATTTATTTATTTTTGAACTATGGCCTTTGGGTAACAGCTTCATACTCTAGGTAGACTAGGGAAGAAAGTGAGTCTAAACCCGGTCTGGATGACCTAGACCCGGAACACCCTAAAACCAGTTAACAGGGTTTGGTGGTATCGGAAATCAGACCGGTAGATAGAAACCATTTCTGGTTCAGTTTCGGGTAAGAAACCGGGTAAAATGGTTATAGAATCGGAAAACCCAAAAATATCAAAGTGGATAGGGTGAAACCGGATAAAATAAGTCTAGAACAAGAAAATCAGAAAATACCCAAAAAAAATTTACTTAGTGTTTTGATATCTTATGTTTAGTAGTATGTAGGTCATTCAATACATATTCAAATAATGTGTTTTTGTAATCTAAAACTAAAGCCAAACAATGAACTATATTTTTAAAATATAATCAGCTCGAACGAACTTATAACGAAGCGGATATAACGGTTTAAAGTGAATTAAAAATTCAACACAATGCAGTAACAGAAACAAAACAAATTTTATATTTCAAGTTTAGAGGGTTGTAAGTCACTCAATATATATGTTAATACGGTGTTTCTTGAGTTTACAATTAAAGCCAAACAGTGATCTACAATCTTAAAAAATATTAGCCCGAACGAACTTATAACGAACCATATATAATAGTTTAAAGTCAAGTAAAATTTCAGCAACAATGCAGTAACAATAACAAAATAGATTTGATATCTCATGTTTAGAGGACCGTAATTCATTCAACGCATACGAACATAAGGTGTTTCTGGAGTCTACAACTAATACCAAACACTCAACTACAATTTTAAAAAAACATCATCTCGAACAAACTTATAACGATGCGGATATAACCGTTTAAGTTGAACTAAAAGATCACCATAATTCCTTAATTTTCTTGTTTTTATGGAACTAATCTTTCACTTCAAGATGTTACCAAAAGAATACAAGTTCAAAAAACATAACTCCCGGTTTACCCGATTCCAGTTCTTTTACCCGGACCTGATAGACCCATACCCGGAATACCAAAAACCGGACCGGTTTAGCATATTTCAGTTCAACTGGTTAGGTTCCGGTCCGATTTTCTGATTCTAAATCTTATCTCTATGGTGAAGCCACTCACACAGTTGGCTTTTTTGCACAAAACCCATCGACAACGTTCGCCCTAGGATGTCACTAAACGAAGCTAGTTAATAATTACAAAGAATCACCAAAGGTTTGTATCTAGTGTTGTCCTCCCTCCTTGAATTTGCGGGTTCAAGTCCCGTCGTAGACATAGGTGGATTGAAGGAGTAGTTTAGGAGTGTGATAGATTCGGAGTTACAAAATAATAATAATAATAATAATAATAATAATAATAATAATAATAATAAAAGGATTTCAAAGAATCGAAAGCAAAAATGAATCTTTAATCCCGTTAACCCAATTCACTGTGTCTACTTACAAACCAAAGAAAACATTGAAATACTATTTTTATCAACCGACACATCTTTCTTCTGTTTGGTTGTAAAAAAAACAGAGCTTCGGAACGTATTGAGAATTCCATACAAGTGTCACAATTTGATTTAACAATCTAAACAAATTAAGCAATAATTTTATAAATATAAAATATAATGTTTGTTGATTTGGGACATCGTTGAAAGTTGTGGAAACTTTTCAAAGTTTAAAACATCGAATTGATTGGGAATAATACCAATACAATATAAAAATCACACTAAAAATGATGAGAAAACCACTTTTCTTACAACTAAACCGTGGGCACCGTAACAGAAGTGTTAATACAAAAAGCTGGGCATTTTTAAAATAAATAATAAGCTTGTTATTACTCCCGTCTCAAAATTATTGTCTACGGACAAGGTTAAGAAAACATTAATTATTACTAATTTTATTAAATAAAATAACAATTATACATTTTTGATGCATTTAATTCTATGGTGGTTGCATTTATTTCCATTGTAGTTTAATTAATAATGAAGAGTTATTTTTGGTAAAAATGATATATATTTTCAGAAGTGGACAATTATTTTGGGACAAACCAAAAAAGAAAAATGGACTATTAATTTGGGACGAGAGGAGTATTTTATTGAGCAGCCTAACATAAAAAATTGCAGTTATAAAGTCTTCATGAAAAAAAAGTTAGGCATTTTTAAAATGAATATCACGGGTTGTTTATGTCAGTGGCAGCAACATTCAACGAGTTTGGTCAATGGATTTGTGGGAATTGTATGAATCTACATGCCCTAAGTCGCTCATGCCGCCACTCAGATGGTCTTGTTAAATTAATGGTGAGGTTGATGACCTGAGCAGACATATTGTTGGTATTCAAAAACCACCACCCAATGAACCGGAACCCGACCTCAATGAGGGGTTGGTGTTGGATGCTCAGCTCCTTGATCGTGTGTTTAAGCTACCTATCACCACAGTCAAAAGCATCCCTCATAACTGTCGTATAGCTTTCTCTCAGGCTTTGAAAGCAGTCCTTTCCAAGGTGGTTGCTCATCCCGGATCCTTTGAAGCGTGGGTTACATTGTTAGTTCTTTTTAGGTGTATTCTTCACGTGTCCAGGCCTAAGAATAGGCAAGAAAGTAGGTCTAGGAATAGGAAGTCCTTGCATCATCGTAATATCTTAAGCACATTAGCTACTTGGGGTATAGAAGACGATATAGCCAAGTGTCTTCGTAAGGTTGCAGATGGGCATTTCACAGCAGTAGTGAAAGTATTATGTTCCTCGGGGGTTGCTCCATACGGTGATGATACCACAAAGGCATTGGATGATAAGCATCCACACAAGCCACCACCATCCATGCCGAGCACCATATGTTCAGTACCTTCCCTTGTAGTGGATATTGACAATGTCCTTGGGGGAATTAAATCATTCCCTAAAGGAACCTCGTGTGGGAGAGATGGACTGAGAGCTCAACACATTTTAGATTGTATAAACAATAAAACTAAAGATCGATAGATTCTAAACAGTGGAGTGAATCAAATAACAAGAGAAAGGATCAAATATGTGTCGAATGCTTAATATTATCAGAGATTTAGAAGAGTTCAACGTGAACTTTTTTTAATAGCTAAGTAGGGCAATACCATCGATTAACCCTAAAACGATACATGCATGCAATATTTATAGTCTAACCCTACAAAGTAATAATCAAGGATGGACAAACCCATTCCGGAATAAATGAGACTACAAAACATTTGACACAACGCATTTAAGCCCAACAATCTCTCCTTTTGTATCAAATAAAGAAAGGAGATTCTTCATTGTTGCACCTTCTAAACCTTGAACAACCAAGACATCAGATTCAGAAGGGTATTTTGGATCGCGAGATACCATCTGATCATGTCGGTAAAACACTTCGGATCATCAGCGTTGTTTGACTTTCTAGCTTCAATCAGACCTAAAATGTTGTTTAGAGCAGCTGTTGGATATAAGTGTTTGTCGAGTAAGAAGAACATGTTTTTTTACAACATTTTTACCATCCCTTCGCTGGTACACAACATTCTAGTTTTTTTTATTGATTTTCCCCAGCTTCAGCTTTCGGAAGTCCTTTTGTTTTGGTTCAGGTTTCACAACTGGCCTTTTCTTTAAAATAACAACAATTTCTATATCCATCTTTACTACTTCATGGATATAGCAAATCAACATTCTTTTCAAATGAGGAACCATTGATTCATACTTCTATTCATCCTTAGACAAGATCAGAAACAGAGAAATCCAGTCATTCGGATTCATGCATGGTAAATCAGTAAGAGTCAACTCGACTTTTGTACGACTTGATCCTCTGAAATCTTTAAACTTGACATTGATGAAGTTATCATCCTGAAACGGTTCATAAACCTTTAGCAGAACCATCTTCTGTAAGCTCCATATCTGAGGTTGAGGTTTTCCATACATTAGGTAGAATGAGAAGAGCATGTGGTTGACATCATAATATGAGAGTGGTGCCCTCTTAATATGCTCAAAGCATCTAAATAGGAATGCCCTTAGAGTAACTAGAAAATTAAACTGAGAATAAGCCGAATTCAGCAGTTCGAAGGATACCATAGGCTCCAACCAATGCAAAATTGGATTGTCAAAAGCCTCATTCAGAATCCTTTCCATGATCCAAGGAGGAAAAAGAGATTCTTGTGTTTTCAAAGTTACTTTCACAGCAAAGGCTTCCTTTTCTTGAGCTTCCAATTCTTTTTAACACGTAAAATTTCATCAAACTCTTTATTCCTTTGTTTCCTAACATGCTTTTCTCCTTTAGATAACACCTCTTCATCATCATCATCATCACCATCATCCTCAATCTTTTCTTTTCCTTTTGACCTAGAAGCTTTATTGCCCTTCTAGTCAACTTTCAGTTTCTCTTCATGATGCTCATCGGATTTTGGCTTAGGTTGGGGTTGGGGTTCTTCTTTGGGGGTTTCTTTGGTAACATTATATCCCCCTTGTTTCAGAATAATGTTGCTTCCCAAAACACCCTATAATTGGTTGAGCAGTGTGACGACAGGCTTGAGTTTTTCATAGAGATGCTGATAGACTGAGATAGTGAGCTCTGAATCGCGAGACTCAATAAGGCTTTGCAAGAACTGATTAATCTTTGAAATATAGCTTTGGTATATAGTCGTTGTGGATTCTAGGTGATCCAGACACGTAGTTGTGTAATTTAGCTTGACAGATAGAACTTTGGCCTTTTCAGTCTTCTGATCCAGTTTATCCATGATCGCATTTTTAGCAGCAAGATCTTTCTGAAGCTGCTTAATCTTCGACACAATAGAAGCACTCATCTCGATGTTGTTAACCTTGATGTTGGAATAAACCTTAGAAAGAGATTATTTTTTAGTCTGAAGAGTGGTTCCGAGAATCGTAATGACTTGGTTGGCAGTTGTAGTATTTTGATCTGAAGAGCTTTAGAAGTCAGCCATGAACTTCATAACTTCAACAAGTAGCTTTTCGACTTTTACGGTCATTTCGCAAACAGTTTTCTCAGAACCTTCAAATGCCTTTATAGATGCAGCAAGTACTTTGGCATTCTTATTCGTTAATGTATCAACTCTGGCTTGATGAGACTTGAGCATCTACTCATAGTTTGACGAGGATTTTGAAGACTCCAGTAGAGAATCCAATTTTTCATTAAGGGATTTGAACCACCCTTTCGTCATTGGGGCTTTGTCATTGTCACTTGCCTGATGAACTGTGAAGGGACCAAAAATGAAGTTCTGAAAGTCATCCTGATCATCCCCATACGTTACACCTGGATCATCTTCCCCCAAAGGCGAAGTTGTAAAGGTGCTTGGACCAACTATAGTACCGAAAGTAACACCTACCCCCGTATCAAATATGTTGACAGTTGACATTGGAGTACTAGCAACTAAAGTTGTTGTGGCTATGGATTCGGTATAGAATGGAGTTTATAGGCCAACATAAATCTATGGTTGAGAAACTCCAACAGAAAATTTGGTAATGGAGCAATGGTGATAGGTGTAGTGGTTATAATTGGAGATGAAGTGGTGGTCGAAGAAGGTGGAGGAGTGGGCATGTGAAAGAAATCATTTGTTAAAGGAACAGAAGTTGAAATTGAAGATGATACCTTCAGAATAGATTCGGTAGGAGTTGGTTCTGAAACCAATGGTTCCAAAATTGCAGCTGTATCATCAACTTCTGTCTGAAATTTATCATTCCTCTGAACATCAGAGTGATTTTGGGAGTCAGAAGATTCCGGAACTGGAGATGGTGACTTTGGTTTCCGAGTAGTCTTCTTGATTTTATTTTTTGGAGTCTTGATGACTTCGGAAAGACCTGCCTTTGTCTTTCACTTTGCTCCTCTTTTTAGCTTGTTGACCTCCTCAATCGTCGTTCACAATTCATCTGGCATAGGACAAACACCAGAAACAGGCTTCTTTCGGTAGTCATTCACAACAAGATTATCAGCAAGAACATTTAGAAACATGGCCTATGGAATAGACCCAATGAAGCTAAACTTGGTTGGATTAGACACCATGAAGTTGGAAGTATGTAAGATGGAAATAGCAACCGGTATAGAGTCATGCTTCAATTGAATCTGAAGGCGAACTATGGCACGGTTCACGATTAAAGACCAAAAGCGAGCACATGAAATCTATGAATGCCTGGAGGTGTAGAGTGTGCTCTAAACAAGTTGTGCCCAAACAATTAAACCATAATCGAGGTTAATGCCAGTGTAGAGACCGTAGAGAAGTGTGTTGAATAACTTGTTGGCGTTGTCAGGCCCAGTAACTCTTTCAAAGAAGATTTTGAACAAGAGAGTAAAGAGCCCATTCCACATAGGAGGGAGATTGGGCTTCCTGAATTTCGACAACAGTGAGATATCCCAAATATACCCCATTTGATAGAACATCTCGATGATTGTATAAGAAGAAATCGATTCAGGATCGAAAAGACCTTCTGTATAAGAAAACCCTAGCATCCTGCAGAACCGAGATTTGGAGATGGAGGTTTTGTTTGAATCGACCTCAAAGGTAATCAAGCCTTTACTCTGACTGTAGTTTGGAGATGAGTACACCTTGGACAGATGAACCAAAGGTACAAATTCAGCCATTCGTAGGTCTTGAGTCAGTGAAGAGTAACACAAGTATCGAATCATCAGTTTGTGGGCGCCAGAGTAACGGGACGAATCAAGATCCAGAGACAGATTCTAGTTCGACTTGATGTTCAGCATGACAGTAGAAGCGGTTTGACCAGCAAAATAAGTGGTTTCAAATGATGCAGTTATGGAAGAACTTTGAAGATGAAAATAAACAGTGAAGAGAAAAAGAGGGTTTTTTCCTTGAGAGATTTTGAATTCTTTGATAGTGGTGAGAGAAAATCAATCGCCAAAACCCTTTTTATACGTCATCATAGGTGAGAGAAAATTGATGACTGATGGTCTATAATCCCTGAAAAGTAGACTTAGAAAGCGTAATAGGTCATATGCATCAAGCGACGTGTAACTGACATTCGTAATGCCAGGAAATTGAAAATCACGTGCTCAACTTTGAATCCTTATCTCCAATTACCGCCTTTTCAACTCTAAAATTTCGGAACAATCAGGCAATCATCCATAAATAGAATTGTGGATAACAATAATCAACAAAAATTCGAACCAAACTATGAAAAATCATAAAGATTTTTGTGCAAGAGTGTGCCAAAGAAAAAGAAATAAATCAAATTATATTTTTGGGATTGTTGTGATGTCAATTAGAAATTCACATGAAAGTCAAGTTGATCCCGGGCAACGATCTCTTCCTTCGGAATCAAGAGAGATTCGGAAGTGCTTGTTTGGTTTCCCGTTGAATTACGATCATCTATTTATGAAGAAATAGTGAAAGGCTACTTTTCATAGGCTTTTATGGGTGACTGAAGCTCCAATCGAATTCTGAAACTCAATACAAGTTCGAAAATCCGAATGAAGTACTTGTTTGACCGGTGTAGCCATAAAAACAAGTAAGCTTTGGATATATTTTTAGTAACATGGTAAATTTTGAAAATATCAAGAAAAAAAACTGGATCTTTTGGGAAGAAAAGTCTTAGGTTGAGAGCTTTTAAAAAAGATCACTCAAAAGTAAAAATAAAAATGAGATTTCATGCTTTTGAAGGTACTAACCAAAAGTTTATTTGTGTCAATTCCTTGGTGAAATATCTAGAACATATTAATTGTTCACCGTCAATTCAGAAATAGGTTTCAGATTTTGGGTTTCACTTAAATCGTGGTGATAACGATTTAAAGATCATGAACACAGATGTTATGCAACCATAAGCCTCAGTGGTAATTGTTGAGACTCTCAAGGGTTACATTGTATGAAAGAGAGGTTGATGGAGAAATGTTAGTGATGATTCCGAAGAGAAAAGTGTACCTCTACTGTAAAATAGTGACTAAGCAGTCAACTCTTAACTCATTGTGAGAAGAGTAAAGTAGCTCAATGACTTATGTGAATATCAGCTTGATTCAGAAGAAAAATTCAGAGTGATAGTTTCATGAACGCTTCAAACATAGAGTCTTAGAGGCTTAGGACAACATGCAACAACATGCTTCTAGGGACACTTAGCTAGTACAAAGAATCATAGTTATATACCTGCCTCATTGTTCTAAACTAAGGTAACAAGAATTAGAACCTGAAGCAACAATGTATTCTGAAAATAACACACAATGAAAGAAAAATATTTTTGTAATTTTTGATTTTTCTGAAAAAGATAAAACATAAATAAAGAAAATATTTTAGTGATTTTTATGAAAAAAGATAAAACAGAAATAAAGAAAAATATTAAGAAAAATAAATTTAGACGCATGAATGAACAATGGCTTCCGAAGGATTTCGAGGCTCGGAATCAATCGGAAAACACATAATATACAAAGTGTACAGAGGCATTCCAAAACCCAGATGAACAGTGCGCTCCGAATCATTCTGAATGCTCGGAACGTGAACAGTAAAATCTGATTACGAATGGGATTTTGAAACTGAATCATCTTCTATCATTCTAAGACATTGTAAAATATGATTGAACGTCATTTCTGGTAAGGCCTTTATGAAGATATCAGCAAATTTATCAGAGGATCTTACTAAGTGTACTTCAATGTTTCCATTCTCAACGTGATCCCTAATGAAATGATATCTCAGTGCACTATGGTTTGTCTTCGAGTGTTGCACTGGATTATTACATATCCAACTTGCGCTTTCTGAATCGTAGTATAATGGAATCCTCTTCATATTTATCGCGTAATCTCTAAGCTGACTTTGAATCCAAACAAATTGTGAAGTACACGATGCAACATTAATATACTCAGCTTCAGCAGTGGATAAGGAGATGCATGTTTTCTTCTTAGATTGCCAACTGACTAGTTTGCCATCCAGAAATTGACATCCTCCGGTTATACTTTTACGATCAAGACTGCATCCACCAAGACCAACATCAGAGTATGCTTGCACAAAGAATCCTGAATTAGAAGGGTACCAGATTCCGATTGAGGTGGTTCTTTTTAGATAACAGAGAATATTCTTCATAGCAGTCATATGTGGTTCACATGGATTCGCCTGAAACCTGGCACAATAGCAAACAACAACCATTATATCTGGAAGACTAGATGTTAGATACATCAAAGATCCAATCATTTGTCAATAAACAGTCATATCCGCTGCTGGATTGTCCATGGATAGTGTAAGCTTTGTTCCGAATGCCATTGGAACTTTGACTTTTGAATCTCCCACCATTCTGAATTTTGCAAGCAAGGTTTTTGTGTAGGCTTCCTGGTTGATGAATATACCCTCCGAACTCTGTCTAATATTTAAACCAAGGAAAAAGTTAATAGGACCCATTTACCTCATCTCAAATTTAGTTTCCATCAGTTTACGGAATTGAACTGTTAATCTAGGATTAATGGGTCCGAAAATGATATCATCAACATAAATTTGGACTATCAGATGGTCACCATCTTTCTTGCGAAAGAAGGTTGGGTCGACCGAGCCTTGTTTAAATTTGGATTGTTTCAAAAATTGATTTAGGGTTTCATACCATGCACGAGTTGCTTGTTTTAGACATTACACAACATTATCCAAAATGTAGCACCGATATGGACTTTTTGCATTTACGAAACCTGGTGGATTTTCCACATAGACTATTTCTTCTAATTCGCCATTCAGAAACGCACATTTCACGTCCATTTGATAGACTTCAAAATTTTAATGAGCTACGTAGGCAAGGAAAATCCAAACAAATTCTAGCCTTGCAATCAGTGTGAATGTATATTCATAGTCTATGCCTTCCTCCTGGCAGTATCCCTTCACAACAAATCGTGCCTTGTTCCAAATTATGTTAACATCTTTATCAAGCTTATTCCGAAATACCCATTCTAATCCGACCACAGATGCGTCCTTTGGAGTTGGAATCAATCTCCATACTTTGTTACATTCGAACTCATTAAGCTCTTCCTGCATAGCTTTCACCAAGTTAGAATGATCAAGAGCAATCTTTATAGTTTTGGGCTCAATTTTGGAGATGAACAAATTAAACATGCAAAATTCCATTTTTGAAAATCATGCAGTTCTATTCGCTTTATGTTGAGCTCTTGTGAGAACTCCTGAAGAAGTTGCTCCGATAACTTGAGATTTAGGACGATCTTTGGTCTATTTGGCCAATCGAGGATAGTTATGATCGTAGTTTAGGTCCAATTCAACATTCACATCTTCAATTTCCGATTGAGCGTATGAGTCATTATTTTCATTCTTGTTCTCCCCCTGGAAGTTTGCATGTGACTCTACGTTCGCAATCGGATTCTCCCCCTAGATGGGAATATCAGTGTTGACTTGCGGATTTGAATCCTCCCCCTAAATAGGTGTATCGATTGTGATTTTGAAGTAGAACACCCCCCTGAACTAGAGCATTAGAAGCTTGTAGCTGAGGTGGAATTTCTAAACCCTTCAGAATAGGTGTCTCCAAGATCTTTGGTAGAATCATCATTGATTTTCTTCAATTAATCTTACTTATCATATGGTGCATTTGAATATGAAGAAATAGCCTTTTCGGGCACATAAAACAAATTCATGAATTCCTCATAAAGATTTGAAAGAGGAATCGTCATCGGATTTGTTGAAGTAAAGATTTCCTCAGCTTGACAATCAATCTTCTGATACTTCTTTAGATAATTATCGTAAAAGGTGACATAATAGGTTGCTTGTATCTTTTTCGACTTTTTGTTCAGAACCCTATATGCATTAGAAGTAAGAGAGTACCTCGAGAAGATTCCTTCGTCTACTTTCACATCATATTTGTTCCGTTGCTCTTTAGAATTGAATATCAAACACCTGAAACCAAAGACATGAAAGAAATTAATGTTGGGTTTTCATTTATTCAGAATCTCATAAGGTGTGATAAGGAATATATTACTGATTAGAGAGTGATTATGAGTGAAACAAGTAGTTCCTATAGCATCATCCCATAAATAAAGTGGAAGGTTCTCAAAAGATAACATAGTCCTTTTAGCTTCGCAAAGAGATTGGTTTCGTCTTTCAATGACAACGCTCTGCTGAGGAGTGTAAGGAGCAGAGAAGCTGTGATAACCTCCTTTGTCAGTTAAGAATTCTTCAGACGCTTGGTTTTTGAATTCAGAACTGTTATTGCTGTGAACTTTCCGAACGGGCTTTTGCAATTGAAGCTCCATTTGCTTGATGAAATCCTTTAGCTTTGAGGTCGCATCTGATTTCAGTCTAAGAAAGTAAACCCAAGAAAATTTTGAATAATCGTCAACTATAACTAGAACATACTTATTACCACCAATTCTCTCGATGGTAAATGGGCCACAAAGATCAATGTGTAACAGTTCTAGTGGTGCGACTACTTTGGTATTGATAATAGTCAATTGAATTTTACGACTTGTCTTTCCCAACTCTCAAGCAGCACACAAATGTTCCTTCTCAAACTCAAGAAGAGGTAAGCCTCGCACAAGATTGCCTAGTACAAGTTTGTTAATTTCCTTGAAATTCAGATGCGAGAGCCTTCGGTGCCATAGCCAACTGTGATCCGAAGATGCTTTCATAGGTAGGCAAATGGAAGGCTTCCCAATGATTGTTTTTATGTTCAAAGGAAACACCTCTCCCTTTCTTTTGGATTTCAAAAGCATTGTTTTTGTTTTCTTCTCAATAATCTTAGATCCTTCATCATCGAATGACACTTTCAGCCCTGTACCTACAACCAATTGAGAAACGCTTATTAGATTATGTTGCAGGCCTTCCACATAAGCTACCTTCCAAATGGAGACTTCGCCATTTGTAATCATGCCATATCCTTTATTTCTCATGTGGCATTGTTTCCAAAATTCTTCCATCGTCCTTCAATGATCAGAATTCCCTCAGTTCTTCTCTCCTTCCTGTCATGTGACGCGAACAACCACTATCGATGTACATTTCAGAGTCGTATTGTTTGTCATGCATTACCTACAAAATTTAGGGAGATTTAGGAACCCAAACCTTCTTGGGCCCTTGTGAGGATTTTTTAAGAATGGGAAAAGTTACATTCGTATTAATCCAGAAGGTTCTTTTTAGTAAAACACTATTCTCCCCTTTGAATATTTTAAAAACCTTTATTTTATTTTCACCAAGATTAATTTCAACCACATTTGATTTATGTTGGATAAATTCTTTGTGTTTCTTAGCCATTCCTTTTGCAAAGGCTTTTTCCCTCTTTTAAAAGTTAGCTTTGTATTCCTCGAGAGAAATCTCAGGTTTCGAAACAACTTTATTTTTGTCCTTAACATATTTTGATGTGTTGACAGATTTTGAAAAGTTTTTTTTCGTAGGTCAACTGGAATTTGATTTTTCAACATAATTGGAAACTTGTGGTTTTGAAACTTGTGTTTTTGAAAAAGGTTTAGATTTTGATTTCTGAATAGGAGAAGAGTTTGTATTTTGAACTGAAGATCTTTCTGAATATTAACAGAATTTTGATTGGAATTCTTGTTTTTTAATAAACGCTTTCTTTCTTGCAAGTTCTTCCAATATCTAGCATTCAGTTGTCGTTTCGTAGCAATGAGTTCCTCAGCTGACTTATGAATGTTAGTTCTAGGTTTCTCTTTTCTGATAGGAGTGTCAGTCTATTCAGATGATGTTTCAGTTGACACTTTCTTTGTGCCATTTGGCCCTACCTGATCATAACAAAGCTCAACATGATTCAGTGGTTCCAAAACATATTTTCCTTTTGTTTTCCATGAGGTCATTTCAGAAAGACCTTTTGTTTCATCTGCATTGCCTATTGGTCCAGACCAAAAAAATCATCACAACCATCAGCATCATCATTATTAACAATGGACGTCAGTTCTGATGTATTACTTTTATCCGGTCTAGTTTTTACAAAAACTTGATTAGGGACTTATTGTACTTTCGGAAAAACTGTGGCTTTTGCTTTTAAAATTCTTAACCTTTATTTTCAACAACACGAATATATTAAATTGAATTTTCAGAAATCAACTTTTTCTTTGGTTCAATCTCATTTTGTACAAATGCAGAACAATCTATCTCATCCTCTACATAAGTATTTTCTGAACTCAATTTTGTACACAACGAGTCAAATTTTTGCACAGTATTAGATTTAGTTTGTTCTTTATCCATATCATTGAACATTTGTTTTAACATATTCTTATGTTCTTTGGACTATATATATGCTTCTATTTTGTTAAGCCCAATTGTGTACGAATCGGAAATATCATCATAGGACACAATAGATTAACACTTATAACACTCTGCATCGATTTCATCCTCTTTCAGTTCGAGAAAGGGTAAAATCTTTTTGTGTATATTTTTACCTATTTGAAAATACAGATGCAGTTGTGTGATACTGAAATATAAACACTTTGCAATTAAATCGAAAACGACTCTTTGTTTCAAAAGTGCTAAATGGTCTCTCTTAAGATAAATGACATAATCCTTTGACCTAGTTAGCTCTAACTCCAACCTCTTTATCCACATTCTTCTCTCTTCACTTTTATTTGTTATCTTGCTGATTTGATCATTTAGTTTAGAATTGCTTAGACGTGTTCTCTTTAAATTATCACTAAAATTAGAGATAGTATAATTTAAATCATCTAATTTAGATTCGTAACGAGTAACAGTAATATTAAGAGATTGGAGTATAGACTGTACCTTGTTGATGACTTTCCCGCATTCACTCACCTGTTCAGAAACAGGTCTCGCAGCAAAACAATTTTCAGAGGGACGACCTCCATCAGTCGCATATCCCCTCTATTCCGAGACCCTGCTCTGAAACATCAAACATCTTCCTTCGTACTCTTGAGCTTCAGACTTTGCAACAAAACATCCACCATGTATAGGATTCTGAACCTCATCATCTTCAGAATCTGTGGACCATACTTCAGCACGTCCATCTTCGTCACTACCTTCCTACACAATCAAATCAGGCTTCGCATTCCCAACACTCTTTTTCCTCAAATCCTCTATCTTTTGAAGATAGTAGGCTTCATCCTTCTCAGCCTCCTTCTTCTCATTCAATCTTCTCAATATACACTCCTTAGCAAAATGATTCTTGCCATGGCAGTAATTGTAATCATAGCCAGAATCTCCCAAGAACTTCTTCTCTTTTTCTTCATCCTTTCGAGAGTTCTTAAAGCTCTCATCTTTTAGCTTGTATGAAATGTAGTTTCACATCCTATTCCTTTTCTTGAAACGTCCAAAGTTCTTTTTAGCCAACTTCTTGGGATTAGACACTAACAGATCATATTCTTCTTTTGTAAGATCACAATCCGAAAGGTCAGATTCATAATCTTCTTCAGCTACCTTTTTACCCTTCGCATGCAGGGCCAACGATTCCATGCGATACACAATCTTCACATTCTTCGTCACTTCATCTTCGTGGGATCTTAGAACTTCCACAAGCTTCACCAAAGTATAGCTCTTGAACTGTTCATGAGCTTTTACTGTGGATACAACTGCTTTCCATTCATATCTCAATCTATTCATAAACGTGACTTTTTGCTCTATTATTTCACGCTTGATTTGTGTTTTAACATCCTACTCAAAAGATGATTACATGCTTGATTTTGTGTTTTAACATCCTACTCAAAAGATGATTAAAACGATTGAATGTTTGATCAAGTTTTTTTTTTGGCTTTTGAACAAAAGCACCAAACTCCGATAGAAGCAACGTCTGAAGTGAGTGTTCCAAATCGGCATCGCTTGAATAAAGCTCCTTTAGCATATCCTAGATTTCCTATGCCATCTCACATGTGCTCCCTAGACAAAAAGTGTCGGGTGGAAGAGCAAACCTTATTATTCTGAACGCCTTGATGTTACTTTATAACTTGTTTTTTTTCATCCTGAGGAATATTTGTGTGTTCAATAAGAAGAGTGTTGTATTCAGCTTGAGTTTTGATTACTTTTCAGTTTGGTGTGTGAGGAAACGTATATTGTTTCATTTCTTGCTATATGGTTGAGCCTTGTTCTTCAATACCTAGAACATAGTCTTTGAAGTGCAAGGCCTAGGCTTTATAATCCTGTGGCAAGAGGATTGGGATCCTGGTAGTAGATCCGATGCTGCTGGATAGATTGAAAGAAAGAGTATGAGGATCTTCGTGTTGCATGATTTAGAGATTAACATAAACTTGTTTAGAATCAGATGTGTAAAACAATAAACGAGTTTAGGGTAAAACTAGGATTTAGATCTGACTTCTACAATCGATAGAAACGATGAAGACGACAAGACAGATCCAATAAAAACGCAAACCCTAACAGAGCTCAACAGAAGATAAGCGTATGATTTACACAATTTTCTGTTCTGATACCAATTGTAGAAACAATAAAACTAAAGATCGATAGAATCTAAATAGTATAGTGAATCAAATAACAAGAGCAATGATGATCAAAGATGTGTCGAATGCTTAATATTATCTAAGCTTTAAAAGAGTTCAACGTGAATGTTTCTGTAACAGCTAAGTAGGGCAATACCATCGATTAACCCTAAAACGATACATGCATGCAATATTTATAGTCTAACCCTACAAAGTAATAATCACGGATAGACAGGCCTATTCTGGAACACATGAGACTACAAAACATTTGACACAACACATTTAAGCCCAACATAGATGCTCTTTGTGGAGAAGGTTCAACTATAGCCAAAGACCTCCTATGTGATATTACATGTGTGGGTAATGTTGGATTAGTGTCTAAGCCTGTAACTATATTTGGTATGTACTTGACGTGGTTGTGCATGGTCCTTTTGGGTTGCCCTCACCAAAGTAACTTGACAGGATGATTTATATATATATAGAGAGAGAGAGGTTATTATGGTTTATTAATAAATTATATGAATAATATATTAAAGGAGAAATCATATAGTTTAATTAATATTAGTCAAGAATTAGTTAAGAATTAATTCTGTGGCTAAAAGTGCGTAATTAAATAAAAGGGACTGGAACTGTCAATTGTGTGATATTTGGTTTTGGGTTGTGGATCTTCCTGGATATGAGGGGGCCAAAATTAGGAGTGGAATCCCACTCTAATTTCGGCCAAGGAAGCCTTATTCCTAAAGGTTCCCAAGCTGCTTAGGGCCTAAGTTATCCAATTAGGTTTTTGACTGAAACCCTAGCTGCTCAGCTATACATAGACCCCATGACTTCAGTTTCGGATACACCAAGAAACCCTAAGGTTATTATAGCCGAAATCTTCCCTTTCTCCTTATCTTTTCTAGATCATCCTCTTGTTTGTGGTGATTGTGAGCCATTAGAGGTGTTACACTTATGACACTAAGCTTCTTGAAGATCAAGGATTCTTGCAATCATTGAAATGTATTATCTAAACTTGTTGTATTCTATATTTCGATTTCAATGTATACTAGTTTACAGTATTCATATCTTGGATGAATTGCATGTACAATAGAGAAACCTAAATCCAAGCTTTAGGGTTTTGCATGAGCACATAGGATTGTTCTTTCGCTCTAAACCCATCAGTGGTATCAGAGCCTTGATTGGTTTCTATTCTATTCGATGTTTTGAATGTCATTCATGCTTGAAAAATCATTTTGTTGGTCATCTTCCTGACAGACTCGTCGAGTCCCAAAGTGGGCTCGCCGAGTCAGATGAACTCGACGAGTCCATATGGGGAATCGGCGATTCAGGCTGTCAAACAGAGGGTATTTTGGGATTTCATGCCTATTTTGCTGTGGGATAATTACCAAATCATTTCTTGATTGATAAAATATGAATTTTATTGATATTATGTGATTATCCTTGCCAAAATAAAAGATAATGTCAAATTAATTGAATAATTATTTCTTTATATGATAAATGTTAATTATTTGAATTATTTGGTCAATTATTTTGCATGAAATTGGATTAGGTAAAAATTAGATAATAAAAAAAAAATGTTTAATTAGTTATTTGAATTATAATCTAGATAATTTTGAAATGTTTCAAAACTTTCCCTCAAGTTTTGGAATTTAAATTTTTTGGATTAAAAAGTTTAATTTTGAAATAATTAAATTCCAAACCCTAGAATTTTAAAATTTAAAATTCACCCTATACTAATATATTATTATAAGAATAATTATTATATATGTATAACATAAATGTTAGTGTTACCGTTAGTAAGCCTCATTCACGAAGCCGGTCTATAAGGGGGGTATAAGGCTATGGCCTATAAAATGGCCGTTTAATGGGTGTCCACTCTCACCCATCGCTTCCTTGATTGGTGGAGGGTTGTTAGCTGAATGGGTAGGATAGGGTAACTCTTTCCCCACTAAAAGTATAATGATTTATAAAGTAACTAAATGTTTTTTTTACAAAATTCCCAATTTTAGTTACTTTAGGCAAAATGTGAATTTGATGGTATTCCATGAAATTACACTTTGTACCCTTGCTAAGACATTAGTGGAGCGTGTGTGGTTAACCGGCACACTAATTTGGCTCTAAGAAAAGGTGGCAAAGGGTGACTCGATGTTTGTCATAGATCAATGGAGCGTGTGTGGTTAACCAGCACATCGATTAGGTAACTATAACATTGGGGGCACCATGTACATTTCCATGGTTATTCACACCCTGTTTGTGATCCTCGGTATCCTAGTCACAAACTTGAGGGGCATATTGAGATTTAAACATGCCATTGAAAATTTCAATGAATCTCAAAAGATCTAGGAGTTTTCGATACAATTAAAACTTAGTTATCTTATGTTTTTCATGGTGGAAATTAGTGAAACGTCATTCACTTACCTTCAAATTATTTGTTGTTTAGATTACGACATCCCTCTTTTAAATTGCAAATAATGTTGTTGGATCCTAGCCCTAATTTCTCATTTGGGTGTTTAATTAGGGATTCTCGTCTAATCAAACTTTGTCTCTTTTCTTTTTCAGATGTCAAACTCAAACCACAACGCTTCAAGCTCAAACGCCTCCGGCTCATTCTCACTCATGAATTTATGTGGGAGGGTGATCTTTGACGGAAACAATTTTAATGATTTGATCCACAAAATAAGGATGGTCACCCGCTACGAGGACAACGAGTAAGTCCTCGACAAGGAACTGAAAGAGATGGACATGAACACTGCCACTTCCGAAGAGATCGCTGCCTTCGAGGCCCATGAGCGTGATGCCATGAAAGTCCATTTCATCATGCTAGTGACCATGACTGCTGAAATCTAAAAGTCCTATGAGGACTTCTATCCCTACAAAATGCATCAGGACTTGGTTGAAAGGTACCACCAAAGTGCGAGGCAGGAGAGGTATGAGATCATCACTTTAATGATCACGACCAAGATGAGAGACGGAAATTCTGTTACTGCTCATCTGTAGAAGATGCAGAGGTATGTTGAATGCCTGCTAAAGTTAAATGTTTACTTCGATGAAGAGCTGGCGATTGACATCATTCTTCATTCACTGCCACCCTGTTTCGCATGGCCTGCCACATGAATGAAAGGAGGTCACGTTGAGTAAACTTCAAGGCCTGTTGAGGACTGCTAAGAGAAACCTCAAGGACAAGTCCTTTGCACAAACTCCTATTCCTATTGCTGCCCCAGTTTTGGCGATTGGGCATGGAAAGGGTAAGAAGAGGAAGTCTCCCTCAAAGAGCCACCATAAGGGAAAGTCCTGTGATGTCACCTCTTCTAGTGGAACCAAGGCTGGTCCCATTACACCCACCTCAAGCCCCAAGGATGCAAAGTGCTATCACTGCCACGACATAGGGCATTAGAAATGAAGTTGCCCGAAATATTTGTAAGACATCAAGGATGGAAAGATCAAGCCGTCCTTCGCATGTATTTATAAAATTCAATCTAATGATTCATCACATGCTATTTCTTGGTTTCTTGATACAGGATGTGGTTTTCACATTTGTTCTGATTTGCAGGGCCTAAGAAGAAATAGGGATGTGGAGCATGGGAAGATAAACTTGATCATGGGGAATAGAAGATTGTCGCCTATCACCAATATTGGAGTTTACTCTTTAGTGCTTAGTAATGGATTAGGACTAGATTTGAATAATTGTTGCTATTCGCCAGAAATGGCAAGAAACATCATTTCTTTTCATGGTGTGTATAGACAAGGATTTAGATACTCATTTGATAATGAAAAGGGTTCTATTAATGCTTATCTTAAGGGTTTTTTCTATTTTGAAGCATTGCCTTGTAATGGAATATATGAAACTGTGATGGTTGTAAACAACTTAGGAAATGATGTGTTGCATATCGGATCTTCCAATAGTTTGGACAAAGCTTGCTTATGGAATTGTCGTCTTAGACATGTCAACATGAAACGCATAGCCCAACTCCAAAAGGATGCAATGTTAGAGTTATTTGACCTTAAGGACGATGACGTGTGCGAGTCTTGTTTACTTGGAAAGATGACCAAGTCATCCATCACTGGTACTTGTGAAAGGGGTGAGGGTTTATTGGATCTCGTACACACCGATGTGTGTGGGTCCTTTAGATCCACCATAAGGGATGCGAGCCGCTTCTATGTGACTTTCACCAGTGATTATAGTAGATATGGATATATCTACGTAATCAAGTACAAGTCAGAAAACTTTGAAAAATTCAAAGAGTTTAAGCAGGAAGTGGAGAATCAGTTGGGTAGGAAAATCAAGATGCTTTGATCCGATCGAGGTCGAGAGTACCTAAGTCTTGAATTCCACGACTACCTCTAGGAATGCGAAATCGTTTCGCAATTGACGCCACCTAGGACACAGTAGTTGAATGGTGTAGCTGAGAGGCGTAGTCGAACCTTGCTAGACATGGTTCGTTCCATGATGATTCGTGCTTCGCTACCTATCTCATGCTAGGGGTATGCCTTAGAGATTGTCGCCCATCTCCTTAACTTAATCCCTACAAAGAAGGTTGGAAAAACACCTCACGAGATGTGGACAGGGAAATCTCCCTCATTGGTACATATCAAGGTTTGGGGTTGTGAGGCTTTCGTAAGAAGAGAGACTCACAAAAAGCTCGAACCTCATAGTGAGGGGTGTATTTTCATCGGCTACCCTCAAAAGTCCTTTGGATATCTCTTCTATAGATTGAGTCACAATGTAGTCTTTGTTGCAAGGAAAAGGGTTTTTCGAGAGCGAGAACTCATAAGCTAAGGAGACAGTGGGAGGCAAATCGATCTTGAAGAGATTCAAGACTCGAGTGATGAAGGAGCCTTTGACATTGGCACTCAACTTGAGGAGGAAACTCATGTTGAACCGATTGACGAGTCCTTACCTCTTAGAAGTTCCAGTATAGTTAGTGTTCTGCCTGTGTTGTATGGTTTTCATATAACAAGTCAGGGTGATACGTTTGTTAGTGATAATACACTAATAAATTTGGATGAACCTAACAGCTACAAGGAAGCCATGGCAGGCACAGAGTCTGCAAAATGGAAAGAGGCTATGGACAGCGAGATTCAGTCCATGTATGATAACCAAGTTTGGAATTTGCTTGACAATGTGTCAGGTCGTAAGACGGTCGGGTGCAAGTGGATTTTCAAGAAGAAGACCGACATGGATGGGAAGGTACACACTTATAAGGCGTGATTGGTTGCGAAGGGATTTACTCAAACTCCCGGAGTTGACTACGATGAGACCATCTCACCAGTTGCAAAGATAAAGTCTATTAGGGTGATGCTGGCCATTGCTGCATTTCATGAATATGAAATATGGCAGATGGATGTCAAAATCACTTTCCTTAATGGGAAGTTGGTTGAGGATGTTTACATGAGTCAGACAGAGGGTTTGTCAAAACGAGAAAGTCAAAGAGTTTAGCATCCTGCGAAGAGAGGATGAATCATGTGTATATGTCAAATCCAGTGGGAGTATAGTTAGCTTCCTTGTATTCTATGTTGATGACATACTGCACATAGGAAACAACATCTCGACCCTGAAGGAAGTTAAGTCCTGGCTTGGGAAGTGTTTCGCTATGAAGGACCTCGGAGAGGCTGCCTATATTTTGGAAATAAGGATAGTGAGAAATATGAGTAAAAGTCTAATAGGACTTAGTCAGGATACTTACTTAGACAAGTTACTAAAGCATTTTAGTATGGAGAATTCCAAGAAAGGGGAGTTACCAATCCAAAGTAATGCCAAGTTGAGTAAGACTCAAAGTCCGAGTACCGAAGTCGAGATAGTAGAAATGAGCCGAGTACATTAGGCTTCCGCAATTGGCTCGTTCATGTATGCTATGACTTGTACTCGCCCTGATGTGGCCTTCACTTTGAGCATGGTCAGCAGATATCAAGGGAGCCCTGGAAAAGCACATTGGACCGCAGTCAAGAATATTCTTAAGTACCTTCGGAGGACCAAGGAATGGTTTTTAGTCCTTGGTGGGAGTGATGAATTAAGGGTGCGAGGATATAGTGACGCTAGTTTTTAGACTGACTGGGACAACTACCGTTCTCAGTCAGGCTGGGTCTTTACCCTAAATGGAGGAGCAGTGACTTGGAAAAGTTCCAAGCAGGAGGCCGTAGCTGACTCACTGTGCGAATCAGAGTACATAGCGGCGAGCGAAGCATCAAAGGAGGCAATATGGTTGAAGACCTTCATTGGAGACCTTGGAGTTGTGTCAGACATAAAGGAGCCCATGGAAATTTTCTGTGATAATGAAGGAGCGGTTGCCTTGACCAAGGAACCAAGGGATCATGGTAGATCTCAACATATCGACAGGAAATATCATTTTATTCGACATCGGGTGGAAGAGCAACTCCTCGTAGTGAAGAGGGTATCGTCGGGGGATAACTATTGGGTTAAAAATATGGTTTATACTTTACTTTTCTACGCATTAATAATTTTTTGGTCATGTAATATATTTTTGCAGTTGTATTTACGGCCCAATGGGTGTTTACGACCATAAACCAATTTACGGCCGTAAACCCTGTTTACGGCCCATATTCCACAAGTATATATATATATATATATATATATATATATATATATAGGTGTTAGGTGGTTAAGGAGGGATTGATGAACAGAAGAGAGTGTACGGCCAGGAGAGAGAGAGAGAGAGAGAGAGAGAGAGAGAGAGAGGAGCTTAAGTGTGTGAAACTTAAGGTTTGTTCTAGAGTGAAAAAGTGAATCTTGTTGTAGGGCTTATAGTGTTGCGTCATGGGCTCGGTTCTTAGTCCAGTTTTGTAGCCGGTTTGGGCCTGTCCAACCGTGCATTGTTTTACTCTAGGGTTTTAGTATTTAAGGTGCATGCATGCATCCTTAGTAAGTAACGCTTTTATTGTTTCTCTTATCAAAGTATTGTAAACCCTAGCTCGCCTCTACAATGGAAGTTCTTTATCGAGCTCTGCTGAGGCGTGACTATATTTGAATCATAAGCCTCATATTGATTCCATACTATGTTTCTAATTGTATTGTGTATGAATTGTTTGTTTTTTTATCAAGATACCTGTGAAAGATCTAAACGAGCCAGAGATTAATTCTCTTAAATTGGTATCAGAGCAGGAGGCTGTGTAATTCATACACATCTCTTCTGTTGAAGAAATTATTAGGGTTTTTCCGCATTGATTGATATTAATTGAGCCGTCATTCAACATTGACGTATCTCATTAATTGTCGATCTCACTCTAACGATAAATTACAAGTCTAATCTTAAACAGGTTACCGATCAAACATCATCACAATGTCTATGGATGATTCGCAAACCAATCCAATCAACATCTCCAACAGTATTGGATCAACAACATGGTTTCCAATCTTATACACTGAGGATTATGAAGTTTGGACGCACCACTTCGAAGATTATGTGATCGGATCAGAGGATAACATGTACTTGATCTGGGAAGCAATCACAGTTGGTCCGTTTGCTCACTCAAGCACTTCAAAGATTGTCAAAACTCAAAAGGAGTACAATCAGCTCGTGAATGATGTGAAAGACATTCCTCAAGACGAGAACGAGAAGTTTCAGTGCAATATCAAAGCCTTAAGAATGATTAGGTTTGCTTTACAATCGGACATGTTTCGATTACTGAGTTCATGTGCTACAGCAAAAGAGATATGGGATAGGTTGAAAGAATTATATTCTACTGATGAAGATCTGGAACATTCTATTCAAACCTTACTGCTTTCTGAATTTGGCAATTTCAAACAGAAGCCCGAAGAGAAACTCATTCAGGCCTTTAATCGGTTTAGTAATCTTCTCAGTAAGATGATAAAGCATGACATCGAAAGGAAGGTTATTAAACAGAAGGTCACCTTCATGAACGCTCTTAGACCCGAATGGATGGCAGTTGTGTCCACAGTGAAGACACACAAACAGTTTAAATCATATTCTCTGGCGAAAATGGTGGGAATTCTAAAGTCCCATGAAAGTGCGGTGTCAAAGGAAACGAATGTGGTTTCCAGTTTGGGGTCATTAGCTCTTATTTCGAAAGGAAAAAGTGTTGTTGAAGAAGAAGAAAAATTGGATCTTGCTGACTATGATCTAACTAGTGAAGAGTATGCCCTGATGGTTTCCAATCCAAGAAAGTTTATCAAAAGAAAGTACCCAGCCAACAAGAATCGAAACTGGCAGGGCAATTATAGTTTTGAAAAGGTGAAGGAGGAACCGAAGATGGGTTCAAAGTCAGAAGAATCAAAGAAGGAGACGAAGATTGGTGGTGACTCAGGCTTTGATTGCCATTATTGTGGACGCAAGAATCACTTTGCCAAAGACTGCATGCTGAAGAAAAAGGTAGAAAAGGTTGATGAGGATGATGAGGAAGCGAACCTCCTGAGACAATTGGAGGAGATCAAGAAAAGAAAATCAGAAACTAACAATAACACCATGAATTCTTTGATTGTATATGATACGGGTAACAATGATGAGTTTGGTGGAGTGGAAGTGTGGTCCACGGATTCAGAGGATGAAGAAGTGAGAAAGCCAACTCATGGCAAGGCTATGTTGGTGAAAGAAGAATATGCTGCAGGAAGGTGTTTGATGGTGACAGAAGGTGTATCACAGATGCAAGGATACACAACAGATGGTGGGCTGGAAGATGAGAAGGAGCGAGAGGACAGATGTTTCGCTGTGAAACCTGTCAGTGAACAGATCAACGAATGTGATGAGTTGATCAAGAAGGTACAAAATATTCTTGCTTCTCTGAAAATACCTATTACTAACTATGAAAAGGAACCGAATAGCTTAAAATCTAAATTTTCTAGTATAAGTAGTAATCTTACCCAAACTCGTGTCACAAACTCTAACCTGACTGATCAAATTAGCAGGATATCGTTGAAGAGTGAGGAGATGAGGATGTGGATTGAGCAGAAGGAGAAAGAGTTAATTAGGTCTAGGGATGAGTCAATCTATTTGCAATGAGACAATCTTAAGCTTTCAAAACAGCGAAACGTTTTCTATTTGATTGCGAAAATACTTTATTTTAATATCACTCAATTGCATCTCGATTGTGAAATAGGAAAGAAGATACATCGCATGATTTTACCCTTCCTTGAGTTAAAGAAGGATGAAGTCGATGCCGAAGCTTACAAATATGATTTTTTTTTTAATCTTCTAACGAAATCTCTCCAGCCTACAAAATTGGTCTTGACAAAATAGAGTCCTACATAAAGTCAAAGACCATAAGGACATGCTCAAAAATCTGTTAGATGAAAATGATAAATTGAAATTAAGAACCGAAACTGTACAGAAATTTCACTCGTTGAATGAAAAATTAAGTTCAGAAAATAAAATTGATGTTGAAAATGCATCTGAACTTAATGAGGATGATAACATGAGTGAAATCTCTATAGAGGATGTGGTGAACTGTTCAGAATTTGTCAAAAGCGAACCCGAAACTAAAAAAAATCTGATCTCTGAAAACTCCATTGAATCCACTCGCTCATCGACAGACAAGACCAAAATCCTCAAGGCGAAAGCGGTTGTATATCAAAAGGTTCAAACCATTCCAAATCAAGTCTACACAGCTCAGGGAGTCACTCCTCAACAAACAGCAGAACTGACAGTAATGGTAGAAGAAGATAATGCAAAATGGTTGTGAGGAGTTCTTCTGGTCAGCGCCAATAGATAACGCTGATGAAACAAAAGGCCTATCTCAGAAAACGTCATGGAGAGTAAAGGGTAGGTACGTGCCAGAACCACTTAATGAACCCACAAGATATGATGTGCCAAGCACAAGTGGCACCAAAACATCTTTGGGCGAACCAGTGATAGCGTCCAGTGAGACGTCTTCATCAAAGAGCGAAAGCCATGCTCAAGTTCCAAAGAAAAAGGCCAATATTCATAAAAATCCAAAACAGGTGGCAGAACGAAAACACCAATGTAATCTGAGATACAAGAAGAATCTCTCAGAAGGAAAACAGTTTTGGAGATCTTAGAATCCTCATTATGCAAGGTATGAAAAGACACATAAGTCACGAGGAGAACCAAGGAGCAACCGAAAGGAAGGTTTCGGTCATCGGCATGAATGCAACAGAAAGGAAGGTTTCGGTCCTAAGCGTGAAAACAATCGAAAGGAGGGTTTCGGTCCTAAGCGTGAAAGCAGTCGAAAGGAGGGTTTCGATCCTCAGCGAGTAAGCAATCGAAAGCAAGGTTTCGGTCCTCAACATACTAGCAGCCGAAAGGATGGGCTCAGTCCCAAGTTCAATCAGGCGAACAGAAGGGAAGAGTGTTCCCTTTCTCAACCAAGGAAGAGTGATAATCAACGATCTAATATCGCTTCTAAATCCTATTCTTCTCATTCTCGTTCTAAATCTTATTCATCAAAAGATTCAAAGGGAAAAGGAAAGATCTTTCCAAAAGATAACAAATGCCCGAAAGAGATCCAAAAGCATGCAGACGTCAAAACTTCAAATCCTACGTCTAATGAATCTAAGCCAAACAAAATCAAAGTTTTTATAATAAAGAGAAAAGATGAAACAACTCTAATAAAAAGAACATATATGGTTGATGGTTCACTTGCTATTCCCTGTCCTGTAAAAGGCTCACAAGGACCCAAGAAACTTTGGGTTCCTAAATCTACTTGATATTTTTCAGGTTATACGTGATGAGCAGTTTGATGAAGAATGGTACATACATAGTGGCTGATCGCGTCACATGACAGGTCGAAGGGAAGAACTAAGGGAGTTTTGGTCTCTCTAGGATGGTGGAACAGTGAAGTACGACAACAATTTGTTTGGAACTATTAAAGGCTATGGAATGATTACAAATGGTGATTTCTCAATTAGAAAGGTCGCATACGTTGAAGGACTGCAGCACAACCTCATCAGTGTAGCACAGCTAGTAGTTGGGACCGGATTGAAGGTCTCCTTTGATGATGAAGTCTTAGAGATAGTCGAAAAGAAGTCAAATAACATACTGCTGAAGTCGAAGCGAAAGGGGGAAATGTATCCTTTAAACCTCAATCCAATTCGAGGGAAACCAACAGTCTGCTTGCTAACGAAGGCTCACTCAGACGAAAGCTGGTTATGGCATAGAAGGCTCTCTCATCTTAATTTCAAGGATATCAACAAGTTGGTATTGGGAGATCACGTTAGAGGTCTACCAGTTCTCAAATTCGACAAAGAACATTTATGTGCAACTTGTGAAATAGGAAAGCAAAGTCGACAAAGTCATCCTTCTATTATCAACACAAAGGTGATAGAACCATTGGAGCTGTTACATATCAATCTCTGTGGTCCCTCCTTTATTGAAAGCATTGGTGGGAACAAGTAGATTCTTGTCATAGTTGACGACTTCTCTCGCTTCACATGGGTATTCTTCTTGAAGCAAAAACCAGAGGCAACTCCAAAGCTCAAGTTCTTCATAAAGCAAGTAGAGGTCCAACTGAGAAAAATGGTTCGTAACGTAAGAAGTGACAATGGCTTGGAATTCAAGAAAAAAGATTTCGAAGACTTTTTGTCTGAGAAGTGAACGACTCACAATTTCTCTGCTCCATATACTCCACAGCATAATGGAATCGTCGAAAGGCGAAACCGATCTCTGTGTGAAGCGGCTCGAACTATGCTAAGCTTCGCTTCCTTGCCTTTATATTTCTGTGCTGATGCTATTGTTGCTGCTTGTTACACTTAGAATAGATCATATCTAAACAAGCAATTCTCTATCACTCCTTACGAGATCTTGAACAACCGCAAGCCTAATGTGAAGCTCTTTCACGTGTTCGGTTCAAGATGCTTCGTCTTCAACTCAAAGGAGAATCGAAACAAGTTTGATGCTAAGGCTGATGAAGGAATATTTTTGGCCTATTCTTTGCACTTGAAGGCATATTGAGTTCTGAATAAGCGCTCCAAGAAGATTGAAGAGACATAGTATGTCACTTTTGACGATAGCTATGTCAAGAAATTGAATACAACTGAAGGTGCAAGGCAGGAAATCTTTCCAAAGTCCAGTCAAGTTACAGTACCTATCTCAAACCTTTTCGAGCAATATATGCTTCTCTTTGATGAACCTGAAAAACTATCGATTCTGAATCCAAGGCGGAAGATAACAAAGTCGATAGTCTGAAGCAAATCATTGACAATGCTGCACAGAAGATGACTGCTGATCAACCAAAGGCAACCGAAAGACCTGACTTAAGCGAATCTTCTGATGACCGACCTTCTGTCCACGGGGAGGGTTCATCTCTACCAAAGGATCAAAGTTCTTCATTCTAGGGGGAGAATTCATTGTCTCAATCATCTAGCTCAACCAGAAGTCCAAATGAAGGGAAACATTCTGATTCAGAAATTGAACTCGTGTCATCATTCGAGGGGGAGAATACAAATATCAATGATGATGATACACTATCAAATTGGAAGAAAAAGTCAATGCAGAACTGGATCCCTCCTGTGATCCAAATTACCCACCTCTCATTAAATGGACCAAAGACCATCCTCAAAGTCAAATCATTTGGGAATCCTCAGAAAAGGTATTAACTTGATCACAGATCAAAGCGAAACAAGCTGCACTATTCTCTCAAGTAGAATTCTGCATGTTCAACTCCTTTGTCTCCTAAGTTGAACCGAAGACCGTGAATTCGGCTCTTGACAATTTTGATTGGGTTCAAGCCATGCAAGACGAGCTGAACGAGTTTAAGAGAAACAAAGTATGGCGTTTAATTCCAACTCCAAAGGATGCTTCGGTTGTCGGTCTCAAATGGGTATTCAGAAATAAGATGGATAAGGAGGGGAATGTGATTCGTAACAAGGCTCGGTTGGTTTTAAAAGGATACTGCCAAGAGGAAGGTATAGATTATGAAGAGACCTTCGCTCCAGTTGCAAGATTAGAGTCGGTTCGAATCTTTCTTGCTTATGCTGCACACAAAAACTTTGAAGTCTATCAAATGGACGTAAAGTGTGCCTTTCTCAACGGAGAACTTGAAGAAACTGTGTACGTTGAGCAATCGCCAGGCTTCGTGAACGAGAAGCATCCAGATCACTGCTACATCCTAGACAAAGCAGTATATGGACTGAAGCAGGCTCCCAGAGCATGGTATGAAACTCTCACCCAATTCTTAACAATGTCAAAATTTAAACAAGGTTCGGTTGACCCAACCTTCTTTCGTAAGAGAGAGGGTAACCACCTTATGATAGTCCAAATTTACATTGATGACATCATCTTCGGCTCCACGAATCCCAGCTTAACAACTGAATTCAGGAAGATTGATGGAAACTAAATTTGAGATGAGCTCAATGGGTCCAATTAACTTTTTCCTTGGCTTAAATATTAGACAGGGACCCGAAGGCATTTTTATCAATCAGGAGGCATATACAAAGACATTGCTTGCCAAGTTTGGCATGATGGGAGACTCCAAAGTGAAAGTTCCAATGGCTTTTGGGACTAAGCTTACACCATCTTTGGAGAAGCCAGCCGCTGACATGACACTTTATCGTCAAATGATTGGGTCACTGATGTATCTCACAGCCAGCAGACCCGACATCATGTTCTCAATCTGCTATTGTGCCCGATTCCAAGCTAACCCATGTGAACCTCACATGCTATCCATGAAAAACATCTTTCGTTATCTGAAGCGAACCTCCACTCTCGGCCTATGGTATCCAGCTAACTCAGGTTTCTTTGTCCAAGTGTTCTCAGATGTGGACTTAGGTGGTTGTGGATTGGATCGTAAAAGCACTACTAGAGGTTGCCAATTTCTTGATGGTAAATTGGTTAGCTAGCAATCAAAGAAACAAACCTGTGTTTCTCTGTCCACGGCTAAACCTGAATACATAGCCGCTGCCTCATGCACATCTCAGGTTGTTTGGATACAAAGTCAGCTTAGAGACTATGGGCTGAACATGAAGAAAATCCCACTATATTGCGATTCTGAAAGTGCAGTTTGGATTTCTCATAACCCAGTGCAACACTCGAAGAAAAGCACATAACACTGTGGTATCACTTCATCAAATATCATGTGGAAGATGGCAACGTGGAGATTCACTTCGTTAGGACCATTGATCAACTAGCAAATATATCCACTAAGGCTTTACCTGAAGCAAGTTTCAACAAGATCTTACAAGGCCTAGGAATGATGGAAGCAGAATCAGTACCAAAATCGCCTTCGCTTCATTAAAGGTAAGAAGCAAAATAGAGCGAATCGAAATGAACCGGACGCTCGGTCTATTTCGGGTTCGGTTCAACCGAGAACCGAAATGAACCAAACGCTCGGTCTATTTCGGGTTCGGTCCTTCTGAACTCGTTCGCTTCTTTTTAAAAAAGGATTTTGATTGTATTCCTTTGTACACTCTTTTAAATACTCATTTTTATGTTTTTTTTCTTTTCATTTTTTATTTTCATAAAATCCAAAAATATTTTTCTTTTTTTTTTTATTAAAAAAAATAATCCAAAAAAAAAAATATTTTTCTTTTTTTTTTATTATAAATTTTCACAAAATACAAAAATATATTCCCTTTTATTCTGTTTTTCTAATGCTTTTATTTGCATAAATGCTACTCTCGATAGTGAAGCTCAAGCAGGTATAACTTTTTTTTCAATAAATTAGTTAAATGTACCTAGATGAATGATGCTGCATGTTGACCAAAGCCTCAACTGATTTTGAGTGAAGCCTTAATAATGTGATATATACAAATCATGTTTTCCCAAAGTAGGCTGTTACATTCACTCTAATCGTGAGCTACCTTACTCTTCTCATATTGAGTTTAGAGTCTTCTGCTTGGTCCTTCTTTTATAGCAGAGGTACATTCGCTTCTTATACCACCTATATCATTTTTCTTCATTACACTTCATCTCACTAATGTAACCCTTGAGACTCTCAGCACTTACCACTGAGTTTTATGGTTATACAAAAATCCGTGTTAATGATCTTAGTCTCGTGTCACTACGTACTAAGTGAAACCCACAATTCAAAACCCTTAATGCATTGATGGTGAACCATTACCATGATAAAGTTCATGAACGAAATCTCTTTTTATTTTGAGTGATCCTTCTGAAAATGTCTATCACCAAGACTTTTCTTCCCCAAGGATCCAGTTAATTTTTTTTTTGATATTTCTCAGTTGTGAACAAGTCACTGAATATGTTTCCTACCTACTTGTTTAACAGGCCACATTGGTCTCACACGTACTTCATTCTGTTTCGGTCTTATATAAAGTACCGAAATCATGAATTGAAGCGAAAGCCACCCTTTATAGCTTTAATTACAAAGATGCCTTTCAATACTTCTTGAAAAGTACTTGATTGTTATTTAACGGGAAGCCACACATGCACTTTGAAGTCTATCTTGACTTTGAAGGAAGAGATTCGTGCCCGGAATCAATCGCCTTATGTCTTAACAGACATCACCAATTCCCATAAAAAGTTTGCTTTATTTCTTCATCATTCACACTCTATGCACGAAAATATTTGATTTTCCAAAAATCTGGTTCTTTTTATGATGAGCTAATTCCTATAGCTTCGTTTCTAAAAGTATTCTGGTGATCGATAAAGATAAAGGTGATGACGGTTCATGTAAATTATGTGGGTGACGTTTGGGATAAAGTTCTTGGATGAGTCAGCAGTTATCCAATCGTTTTGGCGATTTGAAAAAGGTACTTTCTATGGAAAGGCGCGTAAAAGTGAAACGTCCTTTCTCTCCCCTGCGTCATCATAGGGGCTGCCAACTGTCCACTCCATCGCATCAGGAACGGTTTCACATAAAGCCAAGATTTCAGCCGGATATTTCTCTATCCTACTCGTACGTATAAACGGATTTCTCACGCTCCACGTTACTCTTTTATCACTCACAAATCCTCAAAAAGAAAAGGGCGATCTCTCTCACTGTTCATCGTCGTCTTCTCAAGCTTCATCAATGGCGGAATCATCTTCTGTTCATGATACATCTGCTCACTCAAACCTTCTCACCATCAAGCCTCAACAAACCTCATATTTTATCTTACACCCTTCATATATGAACCCTAGATGTTGTACGTCATCGAATGCCTCAAGTACTTACCTCTTGTTGATGCTCTTACAAAGGTAGAAGTCGTTCCCATGACCTGCCTCTCTCACATCTATTCAACCGCTTACTATGACAAGGTTGCCGAGAGGATTCACTTTGATATTCACAACGAGAAGACCTCTATCTCCAAGAATCGCTTCTGTGCCCTAATTGGTCTTGCTCATGAACCCACTCTGGTAAACCCCGAGTCGATTACTACTGGTCACTTTTCTCCATGTTCTACCAAATGGGTTACACAGAAACCCTAACCACCGTTACCAAATTTAAGAAGTCTTGCCTTCGTCCACAATGGAACGGCCTCTTTACTCTTCTTTTCAAGGGTCTCTCATAACGTAGCGCCGGATCCGACGGAGCAAGCAAGTCATTTATGACTGTGCTTTATGGGTTGTATAATGGGGATACTTTGGACTATGGGGCAGTCATATGGAAACAACTGGTTCAGTGTTTGTATTCTTCATTTCGACATTCTGAGATTTCATGTGGTAGGTACTGGTCCATTATCACAAAGTGGGCGATGGATCATCTTCACGTTCCAATCATGGCAGACTTCCTTCTTTCCTCTATTGCAACCTTTCACACCACGAAGATCATCGTCACAGATCCTTCCAAGTATTCCTTCATTGGATCGATACCAGCAGCTATGTATGCCTGCATGTCTATCGCAAGCAACGTCATTCAATAATACAAGAAGCTTCCTTCTTCGGGCCCAAGGGAACTCACTCCTGCCATGATTCGCTCTATCGAGGAAGCAAAAAAGCCTGTGAAGAGGGGAAAGAAACCAGAAACGCTAAAGGAGGGGATAGTCACTAAACCAGCCAAGGGACAAACTCCCAAGAAGCGAAAGTCTGACAAAGCTGATCCTTCACAACCGAAGCAGAAGAAGCTGAAAAAGCCAACCATGAGACTCATTCTTCAATCCTCTAGCGATTCGGATTCTGAGTATGTTCCTCCTGGTAGCAAACCTTCTACTCCAACAGAATCAGAGAGCAAAAGCTCTGATGTGGAGCCTTCGGCTCGTGGTGATACTCCGCCTAGATCACCAACTCTTGAGGTACATGTTCACTCCCCAGTTCCCTCTTCTCCACCTGCTACAATCCCCATTTCCTTACCACCAAACTTCCCAGTTATTACATCACAACCTACATCTACTATTCCCATTCTCAATCCTATCTTCTCAGACGCAACCAAAACCATCACCACTGGCGCTCCAATAAACGTATCTGATACGGGGGTTCGGTTTTCAGTCCCAGAAACAACCAAACCCTTATCTCCCACACCCTCAACCGAAACCAATCCTATCATGGGTGGCGAAGACATGGAATTTGATTCCTTTTACTACAGTCCTTATCATGTTCAAAGTGACGAAGATGATGATGCTCCTCTTACCAAAAAGCATCTCAAGGAGCTAAATGCCAAACTTGATACAATCATGGCCTCTTCTTCCTCTCACACTCCCAATTCTGAATCTGCTATTAAGAAGATGCTTGACTCTTTTGGCACAGCACATGAGGTTTCCATCTCTCATGCCACAGAAGCCATTAATAATTCCACCAAAGTGTGTACAAAGGAGACCGAAAAGTCGATAAACTAATTCAAGACAGTAACATTTTTCTTGAGTCCTTACAGGGAGCCGCTGCCTCAAATGCTTCCAGAGTAACCAACTCAATAACCAAGCTTGAAGAAGCCTTTGCTGCCGAGAAGCAAAATTTTGTCCATCTTCGCCAGGATGTTCAAAAGGACAACGCTGCTCTTCTTTCCTCTCTCAACGAGCATCTTACCAAAATTCAAGATGACCTCGCTATGCAAAACTCCCTGATGGATGAACTTGCTCGCAAGACAACTCAACTCAAGACCAAAAGTCTTCATCTTTCTCGGGCGAACAATGAAGTCTCTCAGCTTCGCTCCGAAAGAGCTGTTGTCAAGAGCTGTGTCTCTGATATTCATGCCATTCTCTTGGGCATTTTGGAGGCTCATGACCATATTCTGACTATTACTATTCGACGCCATCTTGCTGAAAAACTCCGTCCTGCCCTTGTGATGTTGAGTCGTATTGAAGGTGTTTCGGAGGAGGTGGTACCTCTGAAACAAGTGGGAGAAGGAATCACATCGTCATCTCAACCTCCTCCTAAGTGTCAACCTCCTCTCACTTCCCAGCCAGAACTATAGAAGCCTGAGCATGCTTCAGGTTTTGGTCCTAAGGGTAAAGGCAAGGATCCAATACTGGATGAAAGCGATGAGGAAGAGGAAACAATTTTTGATGCCTCGAAGCGAAAGGCAAAGGAAAGGGAAATCGATCTCAATGCCAAAATAGTGAAAGAAGCTAAAGAAAGAGAAAGGAGATTAAAGGAGGCTCAAGATCTCCTAGAAAGCAAGAAAACTCTTTTTCCCTTCTTGACGTTGGAGAAGCTGATCATAGAAGCCATTGACTATCCTAGCACTCATTGGCTTGAGCTAGTAGTGTCTTTCGACTATGAAAACACAAAGGATTCACAGTTTGACATGCCTATCACCCGAAAGGCGTTTGTGTTTCACTGCTTTCTTCCCATTGTAGAAGTCCCTCATCTAGACCCGAAGGTTGATCGTAAGCTCATCGATTACTACTTAGAGTTCACTGAACCGCAATACGTCACTTGGAGTGCTCAGAAAATCATCACCGTTCGGGTCCTTAAGCCTCAAGCAGCATGAAAATTTATCAACATCAAGCTCAAAGTCACAAGAGGATCGTCTTTTTCTAAGCACACTTTCTCTCTTGCTGATCTGCCCAATCTTAATCCTCATGATTGGATTGTCCTTCACAATATTCTACTCTCCAACCCTGTTGAGTATGAGCCAATCATTGATCGTCTTAGAAGATTGTTAGTCTGCTACGTTCTGGAGGTAGGTAAGATGGATCAATAGGTCACTTCGGTTCTTAGAAAGAAACCCACCTTTCTGCCAGTTGGTTCTGCAAGTGACATCAACAAGATGAAGATGGGAAAGATTGATCTAGTCTTGAATTCTGTGATGTTCACCAAACAAGATGGCAAGAAGTGTCTGTTCGCCTTAACATATAAACATCTTTTTACTACTTCGTGCTTCAAGTATGTTCTAGGGATTATTCACAAATGCAAGCAAAACAGTGAAAGCAACAAGAAGTACTTCACTGATATCATAAGATGGTATATCCACTTACGCCATGTTCTTCTTTCTATAATCCCCTGCTTATTTAAAGTGATGAAGCGAACTTCAGCTAATCAACCGAAGTGAAGGTCTCGCCTCATTTGACGCAAAGGGGGAGATTGTTGGGCTTATAGTGTTGCATCATGGGCTCGGTTCTTAGTCCAATTTCATAGCTGGTTTGGGCCTATCCAACCGTGAATTGTTTTACTCTAGGGTTTTAGAATTTAAGGTGAATGCATGCATCCTTAGTAAGTAACGCTTTTATTGTTTCTCTTATCAAAGTATTGTAAACCCTAGCTCGCCTTTACAGTGGAACTTCTTTATCGCGCTCTGCTGAGGCGTGACTACATTTGAATCATAAGCCTCATATTGATTCCATACTGTGTTCTTAATTGTA
Organism: Lactuca serriola; assembly: GCF_051521515.1. Lineage (NCBI taxonomy): Eukaryota > Viridiplantae > Streptophyta > Magnoliopsida > Asterales > Asteraceae > Lactuca > Lactuca serriola. The sequence goes on from NC_136416.1 coordinate 78,848,203, forward strand.
TGGTGTTTGAATTGTTTGTTATTTATCAATATACCTATGAAAGATCTAAACGATCCAAAGATTAATTCTCTTCACTTGTGTAAGGAACTTCAATCATATTCATCAATACATTCAAGATTCAAGTTATTCTTCTTCTCCTTCTTCTTTTATTTGATATAACATCGTCCAATTGATTGGGATTCCGCACCATCAATTGGATCTGATTGATACACAAGCAGATCAGGGACTTACATGTGGTATCAGAGCTTGGTTGTATCAATCAATTTTGTCAGATTTGGAGCTTATTTGATCTAATTTCGACGGGATTTTTGCGTTTTTGGATAGATATTGGCAAAATAAGGGGGTTTTGCTCTTCGTGTTTTTGATAAAAACGAGTTTTTGATCAAGTTTTGGAGCAAAAAGTGTGAAAATCGCTATTTTGACGTAATCTGCGAGTTTAGGGCCAGGGTTTCTTGGCGGCGGCGCGGCGTATATGGCGGTTTCTCGGAGTTTACGGTCAGTGAGTTTGCGGCCGAAGTTTACGGTCGCCGGTGATTATGGCTCGCTGGTTTGCGGCTCGGCGGTTTGCGGCTCAGAGTTTGTGGCCTCGGCTCGATGGACGGCGTTGTGGTAGATAGCTCGGAATACAGCTCTCTCGTGTACGGCTAGGGAATACGGCTCGGTAGCCTGCAACGTCCAGTAAAATAGAAATATAAATTGGGGGTGCCGGGGATCGAACCCGGGTCTCCCGTTCTTTCCTCCCAGCGCCTTACCAACTGAGCTACCTTACCACACGTTCCTATCCTTCGAAGTTTAATTCAAAAACAGTCCTTCTCGGTTCCCATTTTCACAAATTTTATACTTTTAGCCCAAAATTCAAATTTCTTTTAATTTTAAATTCCATTTTCAACCAAAAAAAATAATAAAATAATAATAATAATAATAGTAATAATAATAATAATAATAATAATAATAATAATAGTAATAATAAAATAAAAATATATAAAATAAAAAATAAATTAATAAATAAAAATTTTAGTGTTTAATTTTTGACTTTTAATTTTGACTTTTTACTTAAAATTTGACTTTGAATTTTAAAATTTGACCTTTGACTTTAAACTTTGACTTTCTCAATTAACTTTAAAATTTTCAAATTTAGCTTTTCAGTTTAACTTTTGATTTTGACTTTTTAAATTTGAATTTTAAGGTTGACTTTTGAGGTTTGTAGTCAAAGGGTTTGACTTTTAAGTTTGATTTTGGCTTCTAGTTGTGCTTTTAATGGCTTTTGAGGGAAATAAACACATGAAAGAGAGTTAGGATATGTTAAGACTAAATTCAACATGTTCAACTATATCCCTGGAGAAACCATGGAAACTTAGTTGCATCGATTTACTACACTTACTACTGAGATGAATATAGTTGGGATCTTCTTAACTAAATCTGAGATAAACAAAAAGCTGCTGAATTCACTTCCGAAATCGTGGCATATTAACATGGCTGTTATCAAGAAGACAAAAGATCTCAATCGTCTTAGTTTTGCTGTTGTGACTGAAGAACTTGACGCTTTGAAGTGTGGAAAAAAAATGAGTTCCACAAACATCTCGGTCAATGAAGTTTCATGTACTCCATCTTGTGAAGATAGGATTAAAATTCTTCGTGAACATAATGATTTGCTAAAAAAGGAAGTCGAGGACCTAAAATATGAAGGATATCAACTCAGGAAAGGAAAGAAACCCCTGAAGGCTGAATTAGAAGCAAAAATCAAAGACTTTAGGAAGCTTCAGGAAGAATTCAACAACAAGTGTGAAAATTATGACTATATTAAGAGACAACTTGATGCTGTAACTGAAGAACTTGACGCTTTGAAAATTAAGTATGAAAAAACAGATGTTAGTTTCAAAAATAATACTGCGTCAAGTGAGACAGTCGAGTCCTTATTTGAAATCCAATTAAAATTCAAAGATAATCAAAACAAGGGTCTAGGGTATGATAATGTTCCTTCACCTTTCAATCATAACTACACATCCATCCCTATGACACAGGAAGAAATTGACAGGGAGGCACATCTTCAAAATAGCAAACCAGCTGGATTTGTGTCATTAGGTATTCAGGTTGAAAATACCAATGCTTCTACTTCACGTGCAGGTAAAGTAGCAGAGGATGAGAACAAGGAGAACACCATTGAACAAACCAACATCTCCTTGAACTCTCAATCTGTTTCTTCGAACTCAGCTGCTTCTGATCAACCTACTATTGAGAAATACAAGCCACCAACTCCAGTGAAATAGAGTGCCTATTGTAATTGTGCTTGTTGGAACAATAAGAGACAAGGCAAGGATACTCCACCAGGGGCAGGAAGAAACAACTTCACAGTGAAGAAAAAGACATGTTTTCACTGTGGAACACCTGGACACATTGCCATAAATTGTCCTAATCGCGCATACGTTCCCTACTATGCACAAGGGTGGCAGAACGCGCTAAGAGGGAGATACTCCAAAAGAAACCCCTCAAGGTCACGTTCAGACAATGGTGACTGGAACACGCAGAAGGCCAAGAATCAAACCCATAAGGCTAAGAATCCGAATCCCAAGGGCAAGAAGGGAATGCCGCCCAAGAAGCCAAATCCAAGAGATGCTCCCGTGAATCCAAAATCCAAGTCATCTCAACGGCCGACATCAAGATCAAAAGCAAGTACTAAGCCACCCATTAGATCTAAAGAGAATTGGGTTAAACCCAACTACAAATGGGTTCGGATGGCTCAATCTCCCAAATCAACTAATTACTATAATATTTCTTCATCTTATGTCTGTGATAAATAGGATATGTCATAGGAGATAACACCCTTCAATGATGACAAAGGTCAACCCAGTTTCAAAATTGACTACGTTCCAAAGATCAACTGATCCCGTTCTGTGCTGAGCAGCTATGGAGGCATATCATCAAACTTTGGTTTGTTGATAGTGGTTGTTCCAGGCACATGACAGGGGACATCTCTCAACTGTACAACATTCAGACCTTTATTTGAGAGTATGTTTCCTTTTGCGGGAAAGGAGGAAAGGAAGAGATCACAAACGGAGTTATTGCTTAATGACATGAAGAATTTTTGGATATGTTTTGAGATTATGCGTGTTGTTCTCAAACCATCTTAATGCAAGTTCAATCGGTGACTTACAGTTTTAGTTTTCTTCTCTATACTCCTGAGTTTATCTTAACTATTTTGTTTTGAAGACAATTATTTTCTTTCTTATAGTTTTTCGTTAGTAGGTATTATTTGGGAACTGATATCAAGAAAGTGATAACGGGCAGTCTAAAACATGTGTAAAGGACTGAATCTGAATTGTCTAGACTCTGTGTTCAATGTGCTAGTAGGTACGAAGGATTTGACAGTGTGGATTTAGTTAGGATTGTTTGGACTGACCATACGACGCTCGGGTAGATTAAGCAGTGAGATAAACACAGGAACCTACAGGATACACTAAATTAATATGTATCAAGAACAATGGTTCAACGTTTCCTTGATGTACGGACTTATGTCCTTAATTCTGGTTCTAATAGGGCGACTGGGGGTTCTGATAAAGTAGGTCTGTAGGAAATTATTTTCTTGCTTTCTATCTGTCAGTCATATGTTGCCTCCTCTATGTGATCGGAAGATCCGACGTGGATTGCAACATATGCAACTCTATTTCTACACACCTTTTTATCTATGAAACTATTCCTATCTGTGAGCCATGTGCTGTCCCCTCTGCGTGATCAGAAGATCCGACCTGGAATACAGCATATGCAACAGTCTACCTCTCAATCCCTCTATCCTAGTTAGCCATATGTTGTCCCCTCTGCGTGATTGAAATATATCCGACCTGGGACACAACATATGCGTCTATCTCTAATTCTGACTTCCTCCTTAATAATTGTTTACTCACCTAAAGTAAAGTAAGGAGTTCTTGATAACCAGGGTATATCGGGAAGTGAGAAACACCTTCTAGTGCAACTAAAATTGAACTATTTAGAGGTTGTCTGTAGATCTCGTTGCTTAATTTAACTGGACAACAATACTCGTGGTCGTCGTCAACCGAATAGTTTATTTAGAAAAGTTTGTCGATATTCTTCGTGTTTAAGTGGACCACAATACCGGCAATTGACCAGATCTATTCATGAAGGTGAAGGTACTAATAAACAAGTTCAGGCTATCTCACAACTTTGATCCCTTGTTTTTGTTAAATTTGTTCATAGTATTCCTCTATGCACAAATTTAGGGGGAGAATTAAAAAAATTCAAAAAAAAAAAAACAAACGAAAATTAGAAAATTCAAAAAAAAAATAGTGTTATATTCTTCTTTATTTCTTGTTCAAGAAAATAAAAAATCCTAAAATATTTTTATTTATTTATTTTTTTTCAGAAAATATGAGAAACCCAAAAATATTGTGTGTTAAATTTTCTTTTAGTTTTGTTTTGTCTTGAAAAGTGAATTCAGGTGAAGATGAAACTTATGGATTTTGTGTCGAAGATTTCTGAGCCAAGGCTTCATCCGTGATCATCGAATAATTCTCATTCGAAGGAGCAAGAAATGAAGATTATTCTTTCGACATTCAATCTTTCAACCCCAAAAGCAAGGTAAAGCTGAAATTGAAGATTATGTCACAGATTGCATTGAAGCCTCATCAATCAGTTTGCTGCTATCTATGAACCTGCTAAAGTGATCTAGAATACTTGTTCTCTATGATGTTTTCTCTGAAGATTCTCAAGCTGAAAGCTCTATCTTTCAAGAATCAGTACGTCAAGCCTCCTCACCTAATGTGCGTTCAATGCCAAATTCTGATTAAAAGCTCAAGTGCTCAAGATGAAGTCATTCATTGAAGAATCATCAAGTTCATCTTGAAGTTGTGAAGAATTTGAAGATAAATGTTGAAGCCAAGCTTACAATGATGATGAACAAGAAAGCCAACTACTTTTTAAGGGGAGCTTGTTGGGTCATTTAAGAAAAAAAAGCTATAAACCAAGGGGGAGATTGTTGGGTCAAAAATATTGTTTATACTTTATTTTTCTAGGCATTAATAGTGTTTTGGCCGTGCAATATATTTTTGCAGTTGTATTTACGGCCCAATTGGTGTTTACGGCCGTAAACCCTATTTTACGGCCCATATTCCCCAATTATATATATAGGTGTTAGGTGGTTGAGGAGGGTTTGATGAACAGAAGAGAGTATACGGCCGAGAGAGAGAGAGAGAGAGAGAGAGAGAGAGAGAGAGAGAGAGAGAGGAGCTTAAGTGTGTGAAACTTAAGGTGTGTTCTAGAGAGAAAAAGTGAATCTTGTGTAAGGAACTTCAATCATATTCATCAATACATTCAAGATTCAAGTTATTCTTCTTCTCCTTCTTCTTTTATTTGATCTGACATCATCCAATTGTTTGGGATTCTGGACCATCAATTGGATCTAATTGATACACAAGCAGATCAGGGACTTACAATAACCCAACAGATTCCCTTACGAAGGGACTAAGTAGGGTTAATCACTTGCAGCATGCTAGTGTTGGGATCATGATGTTGCATCTTGGGCTCGTTCCTTTTGGCCTAGTTTTGTAACCGGTTTGGGCCTGTCCAACCGTGCATTATTTTATTCTAGGGTTTCAGTATTTAAGGTGCATGCATGCATCCTTTATTCAGAACGATTTTGATTATTCTCATTATAGTATTGTAAACCGTAGCTCGCCTCTACAGTGGAAGTTCTTAATCGAGCTTTGCTGAGGCGTGACTACGTTTGAATCATAAGCTTTATATTGATTATATATTGTGTTCATTGTCTTGTTTGATTTAATAGTTTGTTCTTCATTAATATACCTGTGAAAGATCTAAACGATCAAGAGATTTTATCTCAACAATTGGTATCGGAGTAGGAGGCTGTGCAATTCATACACATCTCTTCTGTTGAAGAAGGTATTAGGGTTTTCCGCATTGATTGATATTAATTGAGCCGTCATTCCTCATTGGCGTATCTCATTAATTGTTTATCTTGCCCTTACGATAGATTACAAGTCTGATCTTAAACAGGTTATCAATCAAACATCATCACAATGTCTATGGACGATTCGCAATCCAATCTAATCAACATCTCCAACAGTATTGGATCAACAACAAGGATTCCAATCCTCTATACTCAGGATTATGAAGTCTAGACGCACCACTTCGAAGATTAGGTAATCGGTTCAGAAGATAATGGGTATTTGATATGGGAAGCAGTCACAGTTGGTCCGTTTGCTCACTCAAGCACTTCAAAAATTGTCAAAACTCAAAAGGAGTATAATCAACTCGTGAATGATGTGAAAGACATTCTCAAGACGAGAAAGAGAAGTTTCAGTGCAACATTAAAGCCTTAAGAATGATTAGGTTTGCCTTACAATCGGACACGTTTCGATTGGTGAGTTCATGTGCTACAGCGAAAGAAATATGGGATAGGTTAAAGGAATTGTATTCTACTAATGAAGATCTGGAACATTCGATTCAAATTTTGTTACTTTCTGAATTTGGTGATTTCAAACAGAATCCCGACGAGAAACTTATTTAGGATTTTGATTGATTTAATCATCTTCTCAGTAAGATAATAAAGCATGGGATCGAAAGGAAGGTTTTTGAGCAGAAGGTTACCTTCATGAATGGTCTCAGACCCGAATGGATGGCAGTTGTGTCTACAGTAAAGGCACACGAACAATTAAAATCCTATTCTCTGGCGAAACTGGTGGGAATACTGAAGTCCCATGAAAGGGCATTGACAAAGGAAGAGCATGTGGTTTCCAGCTTGGGTTCGTTAGCTCTTATCTCTAAAGGAAAAGTGTTGTTGAAGAAGAAGAATAGTTAGATCTTGATGACTATGATCTAACTAGTGAAGAGTATGCCCTGATGGTTTCCAATCCAAGAAATTTTATCAAAAGGAAGTTCCCCGCCAACAAGAACCGAAACTGGCAGGGAAGTTATAGTTCTGAAAAAAGTGAAGGAGGAATTGAAGATGGGTTCAAAGTCTGAAGAATCTAAGAAGGAAATGAAGATTGGTGGTGATTCAGGTTTTGACTGTCATTATTTTGGAGGGAAGAACCACTTTGCCAAAGACTGCATGCTGAAGAAGAAGTTTGAAAGACTTGATGAAGACAATGAGGAAGCGAACCTCCTGAGACGACTGGAGGAGATCGAGAAAAAGAAATCAGCAGCTAACAATAACACCATGAATGCTTTGATTGTACAAGATATAGGTGATAATGATGAATTTGGTGGAGTACAGGTGAGGTCCACAGATTCAGAGGAGGAAGAAGTAAGAAAGCCCACTCATGGCAAGGCTCTGCTGGTGAATGAAGAAAAGGTTGAGGGAAGATGTTTTATGGTGACGGAAGGCGTGTCACAGATGCAAGGATACACAACAGATGGTGGACTGGATGACGAGAAGGAGCGAGAGGACAGATGTTTCGCTGCGAAACCTGTCAGTGCACAGATCAACGAATGTCATGAGTTGATCAAGAAGGTACAAAATATTCTCATTTCTCTGAAAATTCTTATTACTAACTATGAAAAGGAACTGAATGGACTAAAATGTAAATTTTCTAGTTTAAGTAGTATTCTTAACCAAACTCGTGTCACAAACCCTAACCTGACTGATCAAATTAGCAGGATATCGTCGAAGAGTGAGGAGAGGAGAATCTGGATTGAGCATAAGGTGAAGAAATTAATTAGGTGTAGGGATAAGTCAATCTATTTGCAACGAGACAATCTTAAGCTTTTAGAACAACGAAATGTTTTTTGTTTGATTGCGAAAAGATTATATTTTAATATCACTTAGTTACATCTCGATTGTGAAATAGGAAAGAAGATACATCGCATGATTTTACCCTTCCTTGAGTTGAAGGAGGATGAAGTTGATGCCGAAGCTTACAACTGCGAAGATGTTGTGTCTTTTGATGAAATATCTCCTGCCTACAAAATTGGTCTTGACAAAATAGAGTCCTACATAAAGTCAAAAGACCATAAGGACATGCTAAAAAATCGATTAGAAGAAAACGATAAACTGAAACTGAGAACCGAAACTGTACAGAAATTTGACTCGTTGAACGCCAAATTAAGTTTAGAAAATAAAATTGATGTTGAAAATGCATGTGAACTTAATGAGGATGATGACATGAGTGAAATCTCTGTAGAGGATGTGGTGGACTGTTCTGAATTCGTCAAGAACGAACCCGAAACAAGTAAAAATCTCATTTCTAAAAACTCTGTTGAGCTCGCTCATCGATAGACAAGACCAAAGTCCTCAAGGTAAAAGCTGTTGTATATCAAAAGGTCCAAACCACTCCAAATCATGTTTACACAGTTCAAGAAGTCACACCACAACAAACAGCCGAACTGACAGCGTTGGTAGAAGAAGATAATGCTAATGGATGTGATGAGTTTTTCTTGTCAGCACCGATAGATAACGTTGATGATAAGGAAGGTCTATCTCAGAAAACCTCATGAAGAGTGAAGAGTAGGTATGTGGCAGAACCACTTAATGAACCTACATGATTGTTGGATTAGTGTCTAAGTCCATAACTATTTTGGTATGTACTTGACCCGATGGTGCATGGTCCTTTTGGGTTGCCTTCACCAAAGCAACTTGATATGATGAATTATGGAGAGAGAGGATTAATTATCATTTATTAATATATTATGAGAATAATATATTAAAGGAGAAATCATATTATTTAATTAATATTAGTCAAGAATTAATAAGAATTAATTTTGTGGCTAAACGATATTAATTACATAAAGGGGACTAGAATTGTCAATTGTGTGATAGTTGAATATTGGAATAATGGACTATATAGTGGATGGAGTGGACGAATTCTATGGGGAGACCCATTAGAAATCATCCAAGGCCTCTAAGGAGGGAGTCCATGGGTTGCTTAGGGCCTAAGCAGTCAAATTAGGGTTTCCTTGTTAGATAACCCTAATAGCCTCACTATTTAAGGATCCCTAGAGCACCAAAAACGTGGTGAAGAGTTTCCTTAGGGTTTCTATACATTTTTGGGTGTCTCCTCTCTTATCATTCTTCATCCTCTTGCTCTTGGTGTTTGTGAGTCATTAGAGGAGTGACATTTGTGACTTTAAGCTTTCTAAAGCCATTACAAGGAGTATTTGAGATTGTTATTGCTACATAACAATCATGGTAATTCTCTAAACCCTAATTTCATTTTTTAATATGTTAGATCTAAGATTGTAAGTCTTGGATACATTTCATGTACAATAGAGAAACCTAGATCCAATCATTAGGGTTTGTATGAGCACATAGGATGTTCTTATGGCCAAAACCCATCAGTGGTATCAGAGCCTTGATTGGTTTCTGCTGTATGTGATGCTATGTTGATTTATTAACTAAAAATCGAATTCTGGCCTTTAGTTCGAACTGACTCGGCAAGTCACTACATGGACTCGGCGAGTCTGCCCTACTCGGCGAGTTCCAATGTGTGACTCGGCGAGTCGGAGCGTCAGACAGAGGGAATTTCGGATTTTATTGTTGTTTTGCTTAAGGATAATTAGCATATTCGTTTTAAACTTATAAAATACAATTTTTAATGTTTCTAAAAGATTATCCTTGCCAAAACACAAGATGATTACCAATTGATTAGATAATAACTTCCTTGTATGATTAAAGATTGGTTATTTGTATTAATTCGGTAACTTATCTTGCAAGAAATTGAAATTAGGTCAAATATAGATAATGACAAAAGTAATTGTTTTATTTCTATTATTTTTTATTTGATCCTTGTGTTGTGAAAAAGTTTCATTTGTGCCCATGTAAGTTTTATGGTTTAACTTTGAACTTAAATGTTTTATTTTGAAATTTAAATAGTTGAAACCCTAATGTTTTGAAATGTTTCAAAACCTGCCCTCAAGTTTTGGAATTTAAAAGTTGATTAAAAGTTTAATTTAGAAATGTTAAATTCTAAAAACCCTAGTATTGTTTTGAAAAGTTCAAATCACACCCTTATGGTTTTATTAATTAATAAAAGTGTATAATTATTAAATTTGACCACCTAGTATTTTAAAAGTGTAAAATACACCCTATACTATATATAACATTAAAAGTCTAATATATATTTATGAGTAAAAGTCAGTCTTACCGTTAGTAGGCCTTATTCACGAAGCTGGTCTATAAGGGGTGTTTAAGGAAATTGCTTATAAAATGGCGATTGAATGGGTATCCACTTTTACCCACCGCACTCTTGTCTAGTGGAGGGTCGTTAGCCGAAGGGGTAGGATAGGATAGAAACCTTCCTTTATAAGTATAATGAAGTACAAAAGTAACTAAACGCTTTTACAAATTCCCAATCTTAGTTACTTTAGGCAAAAGTGAATTGATGCAATTCCATGAAATTGCACTTTGTGCTCTTGCGAAGACGTTAATGGAGCGTGTGTGGTTAAACGGCACACTAAATGGTTCTAAGCAAAGGTAGAAAAGGGTGAATCAGTGTTTGTCATAGTTCGGTGGAGCGTGTGTGGTTAACCGGCACATCGAATAGGTGACTGTAACATGTGGGGGCACCATGTAAGTCTGCATGGTTATTCACACCTGCTATGTGATCCTCGGTATCCCAGTCACAAAATAGAGGGGCATATCGAGATTTAAACATGCCATTGAAAAGTTCAATGAATCTCAAAAGATCTAGGAATTTTCAATAGATTTAAAACTTAAATTTCTTTTTCGTTTTTCATGATGGAAATTAGTGAATCGTCATTCACTTACCTTCAAATATTCTGCAACTAGATTACGACATCCCTTTTCTAGGTTGTAGAGTATTGTGTTGGATCCTAGCCTTAATATCTCATTTGGGTGATTTATTAAGGACTCAATCAATCAACTAACTTGAATTTAATTTTTCTCCCATTTTGTAGATGTCAAAGTATGACAACTATGGTCTTCCCAAATCCCGTGGAACAAGCTTTTCACATGAAGATGATATTCCATGATTCGATCGAGGAACACGAGATCATGCTTCACTTCCTCCACCTCCTCCTATTATTCTCCATAACCCACAAGTTAAAAAGATTGAAAAGTTCAAACTAAATCAAGCCCTTTTGGCAAGTAAACATGAAGAAGGAAAGTCAGTGTGTGCACACATCCTAGAGATGAAGTCACACATTGATAGGTTAAGAATGTTGGGATCTGTTGTCTGTGAGGAGCTGGCTGTTGACTGGATTCTTCAGTCACTTCCTAACTCATACAATAAGTTCGTAAGGGAGTACTATATGATGAACCACAACGTAACCCTCATTGATCTCACCTATATGCTTATTGCTGCTAAATCAGCAATGATTTGGTGCACTGGAAAAACAAAGTTGATTGGTGGATCTGCCTTCCAGACTCTGTGGATATAGGCAACGAAAGGCATGTCATGATTGAAGGATTTGATCATAAGAGAAAGGCAAAGTATGAAGTAGTTACATGCGTTGTTCCAAAAGAATCAATTTGGTTTTATTGCCAAGCGAAGGGCATTGGAGATGAAGCTGCCCAATTTACCTAAGAGATCTAAGAGATGGGATAGTCAAAATGTATGGATCTGCTTTAGGTAAAATCCATTAGCTAACTCTTTTAAGTTCCTATTCTAGATTCTTGATACATGATGTGATAAGATTACAATTGATGTTTCGTAGGATCGAGGAAAGGAAAGGAAACTTAAGGGAAGAAGTGAGCAGAATCTAATCATGAAGAAATGAATTTCGATCGCATTGCTTGAAGATTGGATTCTTGAGCTACTACTTAGAGTTAGAATAGATTGCTAAGAAATATGTATTAACATAGTTTTTCAATGAATTGCATTGTAAGGACAAATTTTTCCGCAATAAAATAGATTTTGATTTATATTTATCCTTGCAATAGCGTGTATGAAAAATTGATGTTTGAATGTTTCTATTATTAGCAGTAATGGATTTGTTTCTTAATTATGTTATTTGTGGAAATGTCAAGAATTTACCAAATAGGGAAAGTTTCTCATCGCCCAAGTTTCAATTGGACAGAAACTTGGAATCATACAACTTGGTTGCATGATGAATGAGAAATTTCATATTTGGAAATTAGACTAATTCGTTGACAAAGTGTCAAGTGAAGGAGTAGGAGATCGAGTACACAAGGTTGTGTGTTGATCAAGTTTACCACAAGAGTAACAAAGATATTCGTCTTGATTTACTAAGGTTAAGTAAATATGATTATACTTATGAGATTAAGTGTAATTCTCAGTTGATTGAAAGAGTTTCAATAAATAGCAGAACAAATAAAGAAGAATCAAGTAGGCAGAAAGATAAAACTTTCTCTATTCTAAGAAGAAGGGAGAGTACCTTTTATTATGTTTTATGATAGTTATGAATGATTAAGAACCATATCTCAATTGATCCTCTAAGTGAGTCCTAGTGCAATTGTATGTCTGAGAAGAGGAATCAAGAATTGAAGAAATGGTTAAATCAAGAAGTCAATCATACTTCGTTCCAAAACCATGTCTTAGAGTTAAGATTGTGACATTGAGTGACAAGTCTTAAGAAGGTTTATAACATTCATCAAATGTGGAAAGTTGTGATGTCTTGGATAAGACAAAGACCAGCTAGGACCAATTTTGTGAAGTGTTTTGTCTTGATAAAAGCTACACTAACTCTTGAATATTTGTTTGTCGAGAAATGTTTATTGACAAGAGAATCTTATATGTCAAGGAGTCAGTGGGAGTCTAATGGTCTCAAAAAGTTCAAAGAACTAATCAAGAATAAACCTTATCGATCATCACTAGCACACGAGTTGAGGTTTACAACCTATCGTGTTAACACTATCTTGTTTCTGTGCGGTTCCAATTAAGTTAATTATGCATGTGAGCTCTATGAGTTCTCATTTGAACGCATAAAAGGCAAGCACTTTGATCAAGTAAAAGTACATTGATTGGAAAGGGTGAGCTGCTTAACTACTTGGAAGACATGGTGGGCAGTCGTGTTACCATAAGGAAATAAATCAAGATTGAGAAGGTTCGGCCCATATGAGTTTGGGTTTGTCGCAAACTTTAGTTTTGACAAATTCGCATGGATAGGAACACATACACCATTAAAATCTAAGTGTCGTAAGATTCCCTCCTTCATGAAAATGAATGTGAGGAAATGCTTTCACTAAGATAGATTTTAAGAAGATATTGATTGTGAAAATTTTATTCTCGAATTCGATTATGGTTACGGTATCCCTTTCCATGATTCGATTTGTGAGATTTGGCAATTAGTCTGAATTGTTTAGACACACATATGAGCTATCTAAGACAAATGTGTATAAGGTATTAGAAATATTGAAATTCAATAGGTATTGTTTTTCTGGAAGTTAAGCTGGTTTCTAAATACATGTCAAAGCTAGTGGGAGCATAAGTGTTATGCTTATATGATAATAATCATCATGATAGTGGGATCATAAATGTTGTGATTGTATGATTATTAAGGCAAGTATTGCAAGTTATGAATATTAATTATAGAAAAAAAGAGTTATACTTTGCAAAGTCGTAAGAGTTGAAAAGTTGTTTTGCTATAATTAAGGGAGAGAATATTATGCTTCATTTCAAATCTAAAGGCTTAGGTTGTGGAATGTGAATAACTTTAGTCAAGGATACATAGTGTGTTCTCAAAATTTCGATTATGATTATGGCATCCCTCTTCATAGTTCGAATTATGAGAACGTGACACATAAAATATTATGGCAAAAGATTGATAAGGTATCAGATCTTTATGTAAGACATTATGCATCGTGTCCCATACGCTTCGGGTAAAGGATCAATTGCAAGTGCTATAATATTTGACCATTCTAAAATTTTCCAAATGTCTAGCACATTAAGAGGGAAAAAGGACAAGAATCGGTTCTGACTAAGATACTTAAACAACTATCAAAGGACAATCCAAAGCTCGCTGAGGATTGGTCGCTTGTGAGTAGTTGGAAGTATGGTATTCGATGGACCATATCGACATTATTATGGATAGATAAGATTCTATTAAGAATGAATTGTCATATGGAAATTATGGAAATGTTTCCATATTGGGAGTTGGATATTGAGAATCTATATCTAGATTAGAAACTATTATGCAAGAAGGATGTTCAAAGGAATGTACTTTGAGTGAAAGACATCATATCTATAGAATTGTTTTTGATAGAGATTAGCCAAGTCTTGATGATTTTGAGCTATGAATTTACGAAAGAATCATTGCATAAAATGTTAGAATCTAGCATAAGTAACAAGAATTTGATATTCTTATACTTATGATAAGGATTGGGAGTTGTGAAATGAGTATGATTGGAAATGTGTTCATTTGATCTATTTCACAAAGTAAGGACCGTAGGTAAACATTGTGTGCATGCTGAGAGCATGGGACAAGTGTAGTAATAATTCAAGTAATAAGTTGATTACTCAAAACAACAAATAATGAGTAATCAATATGGTGATTAAATAAAATGTTATATTTATACCCAGAGTTTGGGGCCATATAGGATTAGTATTATTCTTGTGTTTCACTTTGCATGTTTTGACTTCCTGAATAATTAAATTGGTTCAGAACAATTAAAATTTTCGAACGGACCACAGTCGTTCATATGTTGGAAGTAGGTATGAATGAAGACTGTTGTGAATTGGTGTGTGGATCGTCTAATGTGTATTAGACATAATCAAATGTTTGCTGCAATGTTCATGAGTGCTTATGAATATGAGTTTGAGCATTGGATTAAACCCACGCTCACTTGGATCACTTCATCGATTTTATCACGAGTGATTGGTGAGACGATAATATCTTATGTTCTTAAAACCGAGATGTGTGAGTTGTATCTTGCGAGTCGGTTACACATTGATAATATGTAAATGCACCAGTAACTTGGTGTTATAAAACATATTATTGTATGTGATTTGGTAAGTGAGTGCAAGCAAGCATTGAATCAAAGTTTATCCGCTCCTTTTATCCAAAATAGGATGAAAGCGATATCTGTGGGCCCCTCGATGTTTTAGTGATGACCCTAACCGCTTGAACAAGCCGGGACTAATTTGATGTGTTCAATTGTAGTCTGTTGTCAGTCATCATAAATCGGATATCGGGCAACAACACATAGACAAAGAGAATGATTTAAATCCATGTCTTAGTCTATACGATATCAAGAATGGAGGAATATATGATCCCTTATCTAAAGGACACGCTTCTGATAGGATCAGAGTTGATAGCGGTTTTTGAAAGCTACGATTGCAGATCAGGATCTGAAGTCATACGCATAATAGTTATTAGACTTATCCAAGTGGGAGACTGTTGGATTAGTGTCTAAGTCCATAACTATTTTGGTATGTACTTGACCTGATGGTGCATAGTCCTTTTGGGTTGCCTTCACCAAAGCAACTTGATACGATGAATTATGGAGAGAGAGGATTAATTATGATTTATTAATATATTATGAGAATAATATATTAAAGGAGAAATCATATTGTTTAATTAATATTAGTCAAGAATTAATAAGAATTAATTTTGTGGCTAAAAGATATTAATTACATAAAGGCGACTAGAACTGTCAATTGTGTGATAGTTGAATATTGGGCAAATGGACTCCACAGTGGATGAATTCTATGGGGAAACCCATTAGAAATCGTCCAAGGCCTCTAACGAGTGAGTCCATGGGTTTCTTAGGGCCTAAGCAGTCAAATTAGGGTTTCCTTGTTAGATATCCCTAATAGCCTCACTATTTAAGGATCCCTAGTGCACCAAAAACGTGGTGAAGAGTTTCCTTAGGGTTTCTACACGTTTTTGGGTGCCTCCTCTCTTATCATTCTTCATCCTCTTTCTCTTGGTGTTTGTGAGTCATTAGAGGAGTGACATTTATGACTCTAAGCTTTCTAAAGCCATTACAAGGAGAATTTGAGATTGTTATTGCTACATAACAATCAAGGTAATTCTCTAAACCCTAATTTCAGTTTTTAATATGTTAGATCTAAGATTGTAAGTCTTGGATACATTGCATGTACAATAGAGAAACCTAGATCCAAGCATTAGGGTTTGCATGAGCACATAGGATGTTCTTATGGCCAAAACCCATCAACGATATGATGTGCCAAGTACAAGTGGTACCAAAACATATTCAGGCGAACCAGTGATGGCATCTAGTGAGACATGTTCGTCAAAGAGCGAAAGTCATGCTCAAGTACCAAAAAAAGGCCAATATTCATAAAAATCCAAAATAGGTGGCAGAACGAAAACACCAACGTAACCTGAGATACAAGAAGAATCTTTCAAAAAGAAAAAAGTTTTGGCGATCCTAGAATCCTCATTAGGTTAGGTATGGAAAAAAAATAAGTCACGAGGAGAATCAAGAGCCATCCGAAAGGAGAGTTTCGGGCATTAGGTGTTCCACAACCGAAATGGTAACTTCGGTCCTCATGGCAATAGCAACCGAAAGGAAGCTTTCGGTCCTCAACATGTAAGCAACCAAAAGGAAGGTTTCAGTCCTCAACGTGTAAGCAATCGAAAGGAAGGTTTCGGTCCTCAACATGTAAGCAACCAAAAGGATGGGTCCGGTCCTAGATCTAATTATCAGAAGAACAGAAGGGAAGAAAGTTTTCATTCTCAACCAAGGAAGAGCAATAATCGACGATCTAATCTAGCTTCTAAACCTTATTCTTCTCATTCTTCTAAAGATTCAAAGGGGAAAGGAAAACTCTTTCCAGAAGATGATAGACGCCTGAAAGAGACTCTAAAGCATGCAGACGTCAAAACCAAAAATCCTACGTCTAAATCAAATGAGTCCAAGTCAAATAAAATCAAAGTTTTTACAATAAAAAGAAAAGATGAAACAACTCTAATAAAAAGAGCTTATCTGGTTGATGTTTCTCTTACTATTCCATGTCCTGTAAAAGGCTCATAAGGACCCAAGAAACTCTGGGTTCCTAAATCTGCTTGATATTTTGCAGGTTATTCGTGACGAGCAGTTCGACGAAGAATGGTACATTGATAGTGACTGCTCGTGTCACATGAAAGGAAGGAGGGAAGAACTGAGGGAGTTTCGGTCTCTCAAGGATGGTGGAACGGTGAAGTATGGTAATAATTCATTTGGAACTATCAAAGGCTATGAAATGATTATAAATGGTGACTTCTTGACCAGAAATGTAGCATACGTTGAAGGATTACAACACAACCTCATCAGTGTCTCACAGCTGGTGGTTGGCACCGGATTGAAGGTCTCATTTGATGAAGAAGGCTTAGAGATTGTCGAAAAGAAGTCAAATAATATTCTTCTGAATTCGAAGCGAAAGGGAGAAATGTACCCTTTAAATCTCAATCCAATTCGAGGGAAACCAGCTATTAGCTTGCTAACGAAGGCACACTCAGACGAAAGATGGTTATGGCATCGAAGGCTCTCTCATCTCACTTTCAAAGATATCAACAATCCGGTACTTGGAGATCACGTTCGAGGTCTTCCAGTTCTCAAATTTGATAAAGAACATCTATGTGAAGCTTGTGAAATGGGAAAGCAAATTCGTCAAAGTCATCCTTTTATTGTCAAAACAAAGGTGATAGAACCACTAGAGCTACTGCACATCGATCTATGTGGTCCTTCCTCTATCGAAAGCATTGGTGGAAACAAGTACATACTTGTTGTCGTAGACGATTTCTCTCGCTTCACATGGGTATTTTCTTTAAGCAAAAATCAGAGGCAACTCCCAAGCTCAAACTCTTCATAAAGCAAGTGGAGGTTTAACTACGAAAAGTGGTTCGTACTGTGAAAAGCGACAATGGCTTCGAATTCAAAAACAAGGATTTTGAAGATTTTCTAGCTAAGGAGGGAACGAATCACATTTTTTCTGCTCCATATACTCTACAACAGAATGGAATCATCGAAAGGCAAAAACGTTCTCTGTACGAAGCGGCTCGAACTATGCTGATCTTCGCTTCCTTGCCTTTATATTTCTGGGCTGATGCTATTGCTTCTTCTTGTTACACTTAGAATAGATCATATCTAAACAAGAGCTTCTCAACACTCCTTATGAGATCTTGAACAACCGCAAGCCTAATGTGAAGTTCTTTCACGTGTTCGGTTCAAGATGCTTCATTTTCAACTCAAATGAGAATCGAAACAAGTTTGATGCTAAGGCCGATGAAGGGATCTTTCTGGGCTACTCCTTGAACTCAAAGGCGTATAGAGTTCTGAATAGACTTTGAATGAAGATTGAAGAAACATACTATGTCACTTTTGATGACAATTACGTCAAGAAGTTGCAGGCAACTAAAGATGCACTGCAGGAAATCTTTCCAAAGTATGGTCAAGTCACATTGCCGATTTCAAATCTTTTCGAGCAATATATGCTACTCTTCGATGAACCAGAAAAAGATATTGATTCTGAATCCAAGGCTAAAGATAACCGAGTCGACAATTTGAAGCAAATTATTGACAATGCTGCAAAAAAGATGGCAGATGAACAATCGAAGGCAACTAAAAGGCCAGACTCAAGCGAACCGTCAGGTGATAGTCCTTATATCCAGGGGAGGGTTCGTCTCTACCAAATAATCAAGGTTATCATGTTGGATAAGGTGTCTAAGTCCATAACTATTGCTGGTATGTACTTGACCCGACCCGGCATGGTCCATTTGGGTTGCATGGCGTCATGCATTTGGATAGACTAAATGAGAGAATTAACACTTGTGGTTTATTAATATGTTATAAGTTCTAATATATTAATAGTATTATTTAATTAGTATTGATCAAGAATTAATCTAGAATTAATTAAGTGATCAAATGGAGACTAATTTAATATATGTGTTGATTATGTAAATCATCCATAGCTTATATAGTGGGCTAAAAGGCGCCATGGATAATCAAGTTGGGTTAAACACATTGGATGCTCCATGGGAGTTACAAACCCATGGTTCATGGAAATGAAGAGTCATGCCACATTAGGGTTTACATGGTGTAGCCCTAGATGTGACACACTATATAAAGAACATCATACTCACCAATATCGACTACACATAGTGACAAGAGGGCTTTACCGATTTTTAGAGTGTTACACATTCTCTCAAAGTTATTCCAAAGCATTTGGTGTTGTGTGAAGCATTTGAGGCATCACACTTGGGGTGCTAGGCTCTCAAGGTTTCAAGGAATCATAACAACAACAAGGTATGTTTTTCTAGCTATCTTTTATATTATAAAGTTCCCCATGTATGCTAGATAGCTTTTTAAACCTTGGAAAAAGTATTTTGCATGTATCTTAGAAAAATATAGATCCAAGGTTTTCTAGGGTTGCATGTACACTTTGGAGTATTAGAATTGCTCAAAACCCATCAGTGGTATCAGAGCCTAGGTTTGCTTGTTTGATACTTGATGCAAAGTAGTGAACAAAAGTCGATTTTTTGCTGTCTGCATGCTGAACTCGTCGAGTCCATGGGGGGACTCGCCGAGTTCATCTGAAAACTCATCCTACTCGTCGAGTAGCTTCGTGCACTCGACGAGTAGGAGCCTCAGAATGCAGTTTTTCGACTTTTGCTGCTGGAAATGGACTACAAACATTACCCTAAACTGTTTTGATGTTATTAAACCTGTTTTAGATGGTGTAATGGTTGTTCTAATCCATTTACAATGGCTAATATCAAAATTCCATGATTTTATGTGTTCTTGAAATTTTGATATTCATATTCATGTTCTTATGAGTTTAGATGATCATAGGAATTATGTGTAACTTCTTGCTAGTTTTAATTCTTTATCATTATATGTTTTAATGGAATCCATAACTTGTCCTCAAGTTATGGATTACCAAAAGTTTTATTTTTGAATGTCCATTAAAGAAACACATAGGCTACATAAAATGAAGAGTCACTAATTTTAATGAACGAATTAATCTCAAAAGTTATGAATTGAAGAGTTTTGTTAAGTTAGAAAATTTGCCCTCAAGTTTTAGAACTTGTAAAGTTACCTAATTAACTTTAGTTCCAACCCCTAGAATTTTAAATGTTAAAATTCAACCCTTATACTTTATAATATTATAAGTTTAATAATATATATATATATATATATATATATATATATATATATATATATATATATATATGTATGTATGTATGTATGTATAAGACCAAGTCGTTTTACCGTTAGTAGGCCTCATTCACGAAGCCAGTCTATAAGGGGGTATAAGGTTGTTGCCTATAAAATGGCAACTTAATGGGTGTCCACTCTCACACACCGCTTCCTTGATCGGTGGAGGGTCGTTAGCCGAACGGGTAGGAGAATGATTTAAAATTCTCATTAAAAGTATAATGATTATTATAAAGTAACTAAATGTTTTTATAAATTCCCAATCTTATTTACTTTAGGAAAAATGTGAATAAGGTGCTAATCCATGAAATTACACTTTGCACTTCGATTAAGTCATTGGTGGAGCGTGTGTGGTTTACCGGCACACTAACTTGGACTTAACAAGGTAGGCAAAGGGTGACTTAAGGTTTTTCATAAGATCAGTGGAGCACGTGTGGTTTACCGGCACATCGATTAAGTGGAAAAACATTAAGGGTACCAAGTAATTTGCATGGTTACTTCACACCTTGTTTTGTGATCCTTGGTATCCCAGTCACAAAACATGAAGGGCACACTCGAGATTGAAACATTCCATTGAAAAGTTCAATGAATCTCAAAAGAATCTAGGAATTTCTAAAAACCAAATAAAACCTAATAATTTATATTTCGTTTTCATGGTGGAAATTGGTGAATGATCATTCACCTACCTTTCAAATATGTTATAGCTTGGATTACGACATCCTTCTTCTGAGTTATAATATATTGTGATTGGTTCCTAGCCTTAATATTACATTTGGGTGTTTTATTAAGGTCCTTCTCTATATCTAAACTAAACTTGTTTTCTTCTCTTCAGATGTCTTCCAACAATGCTACTCCTGGCTCAAACCCTATTGGCTCCTTCTCTCTCATGAACCTTTGTGGGAGAGTCATCTTTGATGGATCTAACTTTACTGACTGGATCAGAAACATCAGGATGGTCACTCGATATGAGAACAAGGAATATGTTCTCGACAAGGAGCTCAAGGTGCCTGAGCCAAATGCTACTCCTGAGGAGTTTTCTGAATATGAGGTACATGAAAGAGATGCCACCAAAGTGGCATGCATCATGATAGCCACTATGACAGCTGAGCTCCAAAAGTCCTATGAGGACTACTATCCGCACCAGGATTTGATGGACCGCTACCATCAGAGTGCTCGTCAAGAGTGATATGAAATCATCTCCTCCATGATAACAACCCGAATGAAAGATGGTGAACCCATCACAGGCCACATGAATAAAATGCAAAGGTATGTGGACCGTCTGATGAAGCTGAATGTGAACTTCCTAGAGGAGTTAGTAATAGATATCATTTTGCACTCCTTACCATCGTGTTATGATCAATTCCGCATGACATACCATATGAACAAGGAAGAAGTCACCCTCAACAAACTTTAGGGACTCCTTAAGACCGCATAATCAGGTCTTAAAGGTAAGTCAGTTGTTACCACTTCTAATCCTACTCCAAACTCTGCAACTGTCCTCGCAATCAGGAAAGGGAAAGGTAAGAAGAGGAAGACCCCTTCGAAGGGTACCAAGGGTAAGACCCGTGATGGCTCCTCTTCTAGCGGAACCAAGAAAGGTTTCGTTACACCTTCTTCTTATCCCAAAGAGGCTGATTGCTTCTACTTCCATGAAAAGTCACATTGGAAGCGGAACTGCCCAAAGTACCAGCAAGATTTGAAGGATGGGAAAGTGAAACCCAACCATGCAGGTATTTACACTATCTTATCTAATAATTCACTCTATTCTAACTCTTGGGTCCTTGATACCGGCTGCGGTATTCATATTTGTTCTGATTTGCAGGGACTAAGAAGAAGTGAGAATGTGGAGCATGGAAAGATAAACTTGATCATGGGAAATAGGAATGTTTAACATGTCACCAAGATTGGAGTTTATACTTTGTTGCTAAGTAGTGGGTTTACTTTAGATCTGAATAAATGTTGTTATTCGCCAGAAATGGAAAGAAATGTTATTACCTTTCACGCTTTGTACAAACAAGGTTTTACCTTTTCTTTCGATAATGAAATTGGTGGAATAAATGCTTCTTTAATAATGTGTTTTATTTTAAAGCATTACCTTGTGATGGTGTGCATGAAGCTGTGTCTGATGTAGATAATTTAGGAAATAATGTGTTGTGTATTGATTCTACAAATGATAATAACTTGGATAAAGCATCATTATGACATTGTCGTCTTAGACATATAAGCAAGAAACGCATAGGCTAACTCCAAAAGGATGGAGTTTTGGAATCATTTGACCTAAAGTCAGATGATAGTTGTGAATCATACTTACTTGGAAAAATGACAAAGTCACCCTTCACTGGTTCTTATGAGAGGGGTGAAGGTTTGTTGGATCCTATACACACGGATGTGTGTGGACCCTTCAAACATGCCACTAGGCATGTTAATCGTTATTATTTGACTTTTAATGATGATTAGAGTAGATATGGATTTGTCTACTTAATCAAGCATAAGTCAGAGACTTTTGAAAGGTTTATAGAGTTTAAACAGGAAGTCAAGAATCAACTGGGCATGAACATTAGGATGCTTCGATTCGATCGAGGTGGTGAGTATCTTAGTTCAGAGTTCCTCGACTATCTTAGGGAATGTGGGATTGTCTCACAATTGACTCCTCCTAGGACACCACAGTTGAATGGTGTGGCTGAGAGGCGTACTCGAACCTTTTTGGATATGGTTCGTTCCATGATGAGTCGAGCTTCGCTACCAATCTCATTTTGGGGGTATGCCTTAGAGACTGTCGCCCATATCCTTAATCTGGTCCCTACAAAGAAAGTTGCCAAAACTCCTCATGAGATGTGGATTGGAAAAGTTCCTAGTCTAGCCCACATCAAGATTTGGGGTTGCGAGGATTTCATGAGACGCGAGACTCATGACAAGCTCGAACCTCGAAGTGAGAGGTGTATTTTCATCGGCTACCCACAAAAATCCTTTGGTTACCTCTTCTACAGACCTAGTGAAAATGTGGTCTTTGTAGCAAGGAGGGTTGTCTTTCGAGAGAGAGAGTTCATAAGCCAAGGAAACAGTGGGAGGAAAATTGACCTTGAAGAAATTCAAGAGTCAAGTGGTGAAGAAATTCAAGAGTCAAGTGGTGAAGGAACCTTAAAATCTGAGCATTATTATGGTTTCCATATTACTGCGGAAGGTGAGACACTTATCTGTGATGGGACATTGGTAAGTCTGGATGAACCTAACAACCAAGGTTCTAAATAACATAAGGCGTGACTTGGCGGCAATGTCAAGCCTCAAGCTTTTCCGAGCCTTGGCGAGTCATGGCGTTTGTAAGGTGTGACTTAAGGCGGAAATTTTCTATATAATTAATATTTTTATATGTATTTTCAACTATTATTCATTTTTATACACATATATGAGTTAAGGCGGCGTTTTGGCAAAGCTTGGCGGCAGGTGCAATCCTTGGAGTCGTGGCGTGCCATGGCGGAGCCATGGCGAGCTTTTTAGAACCTTGCTAACAGCTATGCAGAAGTCATGGCAGGCCCTGAGTCTGTCAAACAGAAAGAAGCAATGGATAGCGAGATACAGTCCATGTATGACAATCAGGTCTGGGACTTGGTTGACAATGTGCCTGGTCGTAAGATAGTTGGGTGCAAATGGATCTTCAAGAAGAAGACCGACATGGATGGTAATGTACACATTTATAAGGCATGACTGGTTGCAAAGGGCTTTTCTCAAACTCCAGGAGTTGACTTTGATGAGACCTTTTCACCAGTACCCAAGATTAAGTCTATTAGGGTATTGTTAGCCATTGCTGCATTTCATGACTATGAAATATGCCAAATGGATGTCAAAACCGCTTTCCTTAATCGAAAGTTGGTGAAGAGAATTGTAATCGAGATTTATAAAGCAATCATGATTATATGAATGAAAAGTAAGAACACAAGGAGTAAATATTAATCAGATCTTATATTGATGAAGAAACTGATTACAGACTTAAGCAGAGAAACATGCGAATGACTAGTGAATCACTCGTTGAATCAATCATTACTCTACTTCTTACCTCAGTCCCTATTTATAGGAAACATGAGTGTACAAAAAATATACTAAGTCCTTAATGTTGAGTTGAAGACTCGTTTGATTGCGTCTGAAAGGAAACAATTCTGGCAATCCCAGAATGCATACTTCTCACATCAAGACAAGAATCTGAAGGTTGAGAATGATCCTATCAAAAAGCATGAGAGCCACAACAACCGAAAGCCAAGGTTCGGTTCGGAAAAGAATACCAACCGAAAGCAAAGGTTCGGTTCTGAGGATGACTCCAACCGAAAGCCAAGGTTCGGCTCACAGAACGACTTCAACCGAAAGCAAAGGTTCGGTTCTGTTATCAAAGGAAATCAAAACTCTAAGGTAAGTCCCACCAATGATCAAAAGCAAAAGATTCACCTAGAGTCTCCAGCCAAGAAGTCATCTCAATCTCAGCCCACTCCTTCTCATTCATCTAACTCTTCTAATTCTTTCAATTCATCTCCATCTTGCTCTAAAGCTCATTTTGTTAGTTCTCAAAAATCTCATTCGTCAGCTGAACAAAAGAGCAAACAGAAGGTTTCTGCATCCAAACCAGAGTCTAATCCGAACGCACCTAATCCTAATAAAATAAAAGTCTTTACCATTAAAAAGAAAGATGAAACAACACTCATAAAATGAACATATCTTGTTGACATCTCTCTTACTATTCCTGTTCCTGTGAAAGGCTCACGTGGACCCAAGAAACTTTGGGTTCCTAAATCTGCTTAATTTTTGCAGGTTATAAGTGACGAGCAGTTTGACGAAGAATGGTACATCGATAGTGGCTGCTCATGTCACATGACAGGGAGGAAAGAGGAGCTCAGAGAATACAGGTCTCTTGCAAATGGTGGCAACGTTAAGTTTGGAAACAACTCTTTCGGCACCATAAAGGGATACGGAATGATAACTAATGGTGATTTTACTATAAGGAAGGTGGCATATGTGGAAGGACTGCAACACAACCTCATCAGTGTATCTCAGCTTGTTGGAGGTACAAGTCTCAAAGTCTCATTCGACGATGAAGGTTCTGAGATTATTGAGAAGAAGACGAAGAAAGTAATTCTCAAATCTGAACGTAAGGGTGAAATGTTTCCTCTAAACCTCAAACCCATCAAAGGAAACCCAGCTATATGCTTGTTATCAAAAGCGCAATCTGACGAAAGCTGGTTGTGGCACCGAAGACTCTCTCATCTCAACTTTAAAGATATCAACAAACTTGTCACTGGAGGTCATGTTCGAGGCCTTCCATTGCTCAAGTTCGACAGAGATCATTTGTGTGCTGCATGCGAAATGGGGAAACAAAGTTGTCAGAGTCATCCATCCATAATTAACACTAAAGTTGTTGAACCACTCGAATTACTTCATATTGATTTGTGTGGTCCATCATCTATCGAAAGCATCAGTGGTAGCAAGTATATTCTTGTTATTATTGATGACTTTTCATGATTTACATGGGTGTTCTTTCTAAAGCTCAAATCTGAAGCGACTCAAAAGCTGAAAGTGTTCATCAAACAGATTGAAGTACAGCTCAAGAAGGTCGTTCGCAACATCAGAAGCGACAATGGTCTGGAATTCAAGAACAGGGAATTTGAAGAATTTCTAGCAGAAAAGGGAATAAGTCACAACTTCTCAGCTCCCTACACACCTCAACAGAATGGAATTGTCGAAAGACGAAACGGATCTTTGTGTGAAGCTGCCCGAACTATGCTAAGTTTCGCTTCCTTACCTCTTTATTTTTGGGCTGATGCTATTTCTACTGCTTGTTTTACACAGAACAGGTCATATCTCAACAAGCGCTTCACGCTCACACCTTACGAGATTCTGAACAACAGAAAGCCAAATGTGAAATTTTTCCACGTGTTCGGCTCACGGTGTTTCATCTTTAACTCTAAAGAACACCGCAACAAGTTTGATGTCAAAGCCGACGAAGGAATATTTCTGGACTACTCTCTCACTTCCAAAGCATACAGAGTCCTAAACAAGCGTTCGAAGAAAATCGAAGAGACATATTACGTGACCTTTGATGATAGCTATGTCAAAAAGCTACAGGCCAAAGAAGACACATCTAGGGAAATCTTTCCTCAAACTGGCCAAGTCACAGTCTCGATCGCTAATCTATACGAGAAGTTTATGGTGCTCTTTGATGAACTAGAGAAAGCCACTCTCTCAGAAGCAGGTGCAACAGACAACAAGGTAGACCATATGAAACAAATTGTCGAAGAAGCTGCCAGGAGAATGAACGAAGGAGGATCGAATTCTGATGAACCTCTGTCCAACGATGCTTCAGCTGAGGGGGAGCCAAGCTCACATGTTGAGGGGGAGACAAGCTCACATGTTGAGAGGGAGCCAAGTTCTCCAACTGCTCCAGAAAGTCAAACTTCAACCGAAAGTACTTTACCAACTGAAAGTGCTTCACTAACCGAAGGTGCATCAACGTCTGAAAGCCCAGCACCACAAGAAACCTCTGATCCTCAAGCTTCTCATAGCTCATCTATCGAGGGGGAGCATGCTGATATGTCACTTGACTACGAAAGCCAATCCGAGCCAGAAGAAATGATCAATGCTGAACTGGACCCCACCTTTGATCCAAACTACCCTCCTCTCACCAAATGGACCAGAGATCATCATATATCTCAAGTGGTTGGTGATGTCTCTAAAAAGGTTCTGACCCGATCACAACTGAAGGCAAAACAGACATCCTTATTTTCCAAAGTTGAGTTTTGTATGTTTAACTCTTTCGTATCAAAAGTTGAACCGAAGACAGTTAACACTGCTCTCGATCACTCCGATTGGGTTCAAGCGATGCAAGACGAACTGAACGAATTTGAGAGGAACAAAGTCTGGCGCCTCATTCCAACTCCTCCAGATGCCTCGGTTGTTGGTCTTAAATGGGTCTTTAGGAATAAAATGGACAAGGAAGAGAACGTGATAAGGAACAAAGCTCGTCTGGTGGTAAAAGGATATTGTCAGGAGGAAGGAATTGATTATGAAGAGACTTTCGCTCCTGTAGCTAGGTTCGAATCTGTAAGAATCTTTCTTGCTTATGCTGCTCACAAAAACTTCGAAGTTTTCCAAATGGACGTCAAGTGTGCATTTCTCAATGGAGAACTAGAAGAAACAGTGTACGTGGAGCAACCTCCTGGGTTCGTGAACGAAAAGTATCCAAATCATTGCTACATTCTGGATAAAGCTGTGTATGGACTCAAACAAGCTCCGAGAGCCTGGTATGAAACGCTAACTAAATTCTTAAAGATGTCTAAATTCAAACAAGGTTCGGTTGACCCAACCTTCTTTCGCAAAAAGGAAGGTAACCACCTTATGATAGTTCAAATTTATGTCGATGACATCATCTTTGGCTCAACGAATCCTAGCCTAATAGCTGAATTCAGAAAGCTGATGGAGACTAAATTTGAAATGAGCTCAATGGGTCCTATTAACTTTTTCCTTGGTTTAAATATTAGACAGGGACCCGAAGACATCTTTATCAATCAGGAAGCCTACACGAAGACTCTCCTAGCAAAGTTTGGTATGATGGGAGACTCCAAAGTCAAAGTCCCAATGGCATTCGGCACCAAGCTAACTCCATCTCTACACAAACCAGCTGTTGATATCATGCTCTATCGTCAAATGATAGGCTCACTAATGTATCTTACTGCTAGCAGGCCTGACATCATGTTTTCTGTGTGTTACTGTGCTAGATTTCAGGCAAACCCACGCGAACCTCACATGCTTGAAGTCAAGAACATTCTACGCTATCTCAAGCGAACTGCCTCCTTAGGTCTATGGTATCCATCCAACTCAGGCTTCTTCGTTCAAGCCTACTCAGATGCAGACCTTGGAGGATGTGGACTCGACAGAAAAAGCACTACTGGCGGCTGTCAATTCCTTGACGGGAAGTTGGTTAGCTGGCAATCCAAGAAATAAACGTGCGTGTCGTTGTCTACTGCCGAAGCGGAATACATAGCCGCTGCATCCTGCACCTCTCAAGTGATTTGGATCCAGAGTCAACTTCGAGACTATGGACTCAATATGAAGAAGATCCCACTATATTGTGACTCTGAAAGTGCAATTAGGATCTGTCATAACCCAGTGCAACACTCTAAAACCAAACACATAGCACTAAGGTATCACTTCATCAAAGATCATGTGGAAGATGGAAACATCGAAGTACACTTTGTAAGAACCACTGATCAACTGGATGACGTCTTTACCAAAGCTCTTCCTGAAGCATCATTCAACAAAATATTGCAAGGGCTAGGTATGATGGAATCGGAGTCAGTACCTAAAACTACCTCTCAACCTCAAACGTAAGAAGCGAAATTGACAGAACGTTCAGCTTTGGTTGAATTATCTGACTCGCTCATCCCCACAAAGATATAATTGTTGGATTACTTAAGTGTCCCTAGAAGCATGTTGCTGTATGTGTCCCAAGCTTCATAAGATTTTGAATAATAGCCTTAATGACTTGGTATAAACAAACCTTGTCTTCCCAATTAGGCTATCATATTTATTCTGATCGTGAGCTACCTCACTCTCTTCTCACATGAGATAAGAGTAGTTCTGCTTGGTCCTTATTTTCGCAGCAGAGGTACTTTAATTTCTTACACCATCTCCATTACACTTCTTCATTACATTCGTTTCATCACCGTAACCCTTGAGACTCTCAGAAATTACCACTGAGGTTTATGGTTATACAACAACTGTGTTTATGATCCTAGTTTCATGCCACTACGAGCTGAGTGAAACCCAATATTCAACACCAAATCTGAATTGACGGTGAACAATAAATTTGCTCAAGTTTTCACCAATGAATTGACGGATGTATCCTACTGAAATCTCAAATTTTATTTTTGTGGGATTCCTATGAAATTGTTAAACACCATAACATTTCTTCCCTTGGGATCCAGTTTTTATTTTTTTGTTGAGATTTTAAAATTTTTTTTTCCCCAAGCTATTTAAAATTAATTCCAACCTACTTGTTTAACAGACTACACCGGTCTCACAAGTACTTTGTTCACTTTCTTTCTTATTTCAAGATTAGAATTGTTGACTCAAAGCGAAAGCCACCCTTAAGTAGCCTTATTAAAAGAAACCTTTCAACATTTATTAATAAATGTTTGATCGTCATTCAACGGGAAACCACATTAACACTTTGAGGTCTCTCTTGATCTCGAAGGAAGAGATTCGTGCCCGGGATCATTTGTTTCGTGTCATTATTGACATCACAGTCATTCCTAAAAAGAGTTGCTTTATTTCTATTCTTTTTACACTCTTTGCACAAAAATCTTTGATATTCCGTTACTAATAATTATAGGCTGTATTATTGCTTTGGTGGTTAATTTTCAAGCTGTGGTCAAAAATCATCCACGTGGGTATTTAATTCAAAAAATGCCATTTACAAGATAAGACAACAAGTTGCTGACTCAGGCGGGAGTTAAAAGGATTGAATTTCAAATGACGGTAAAAAGGGAATGCGTGTGAATTTGGAACGTCCACCCTTTTACTGACATAATGGACGCGTGTGCGAATTTCAAGCGACATCTCTATGGCACTTAAAGGCGCGTGAGGATTTGAACTGGTTTATTCTGAAACGGCGCTTGTTGGGCGGCGTGATCCTCGGAATCTGACACTCTCTCTCCTACGTGATCATCGCATGCCTTAACTGTCACGCATAGCAGATTTGAAACGATTTTTCTCTCTCCTTTCCCCCACTATAAAAGGCAGTCTCTACTCTCATTTACCTCTTTACTGCATCCGGAATTTCCAAGAGAGCAAAAACTCCCAACAGCTTCACTGTTCATCTTCTTCTTCTACCCTCAACAATGGCAGAATCATCCTCCGTCCATGCAACCTCCCACATCCTTCCCATCCGTCCCCAACAATGCTTGGTGATCGACCTCACTCCTTCGTTGTATGATTCTTATATGACGCCGATCATCGAGTGCTTGAAGTACTCTCAAATCGCTCCTGCACTCACTAGGGTTGAATCTGTGCCCATGGAGATTCTTTCGCAGGTATATGCGACTGCTCATTACGACAAAGCAGTTGAGCGGGTATTCTTCGAGGTTGCTGATCACAAGACCTCCATTTCTCGCCAACGATTTGGTACACTGCTAGGGTTGGCTGCTGATCCTTCACGAGTTCATCCGGAGTCGATTCCGATTGGGCATCTCTACAACATGTTTTACAACATGGGGTACACGGAGGCGCTTCCCTCCGTCGCAAAGTTTAAGAATTCCAGCTTGCCGCCACAATGGAACGGCCTGTTTACAGTCCTCTTCAAGGGCTTATCTGAACGGAGCTCAGGATCCGATGGTTCAAGGCGACTGTTCCTGTCGATTATGTATGCAGTTTACAACGGGGTCAATCTAGACTTTGGGTTGGTCATCTGGCAACAGCTCATCCAGAGCCTTTCTTCCTCTTCACGACACTCTGAGGTGTCGTACGCCCGGTTCTGGACAATTATCACAAAGTGGGCGATGGACAAATTCGACATTCCCACTGCTGCAGGTGCATCGATGTCTTCGATCGGTACTTTTCATACCACGAAGATCATCGTCTCTGATGCATCCAAGTTCTCGTTCATTGGCTCTATTCCGGAGACAATGTACGGCGATGTTCCGTCCGACAGCAGGATCATCCGGACGATAAAGGAATTCAAGGCGTCTGGTCCTAGGGTTCTAACACAGGAAATGCTCAAGTCAATCCATGACGCTGACAAACCTGTCAACAGTGGCAAAAAGGCGGAAAAAGGGAAGCAAGTGACCAAGGCTCCTAAAGGTCCTTCTCCCAGGAAGAGGAAACAAACCAAACCGGCACAGTCCCCGCAACCGAAGAAAAGGAAGACTCAACCGAAGCGAAAGCTTATCATCGCTTCCTCTTCGAGTGATTCAGAAAATGAGAGTTCGGGTTCGGACGACTCTCAAAGAGGCGACACCCCTCCCAGAGGCAACACCCCACCCCGATCACCTACCCCAGACATGGAAATTCATGTCTCACCAGTTCCTTCACCTCCTCCAACCATCCCTACTTCCATTCCCACCATGAACCCCTCCACTACCCTACCAAAAACCTCTTTCCCTATACCACCACCCATTTTCACAGATACCACTACCACAACTGCAAAGGTTACAACCAACGTATTTGATACGGGGGTTCATACCAGTGCAACCGAAACACCACCCGTAACCGAACCACCTCAAACCGAAACCCAGCATACAACCGAACCTACCCATACTCAACCACCACCCGAAACACCACCCACAAACACTCAACCTGAATCTACCCACACCACAACACCCCCAGCTTCACCACCCCCACCATCTCCAGATCATGCCTCTGATGGAGATAACACATTTCTTGGCGGTGACAACATGACCTTCGATTCGGTCTACTTTAGTCCGTTTCAGGTTCTAAGTGACGATGAGGACGATGCTCCAGTGAAAAAGAAGCATCTAAAGGAGCTAAACGAGAAGGTTGACTTACTTCTTGCGTCATCCACCAACTCTCAGTCCTCTCTCTCTGAAGCCGCTCTTCAGAAGATTATTGACGCCTTCTCCAGGGCTCAGCATGATTCTGTTGCTTCAGCCACAACCGCTATAGACGCCTCCACAAAAGCCTGTGAGGCTGCGATCGCAAAAGTCGATAAACTATTCTCAGACGCCTCTTCCCTGTTGAAGTCCTTACAGGAGAGCGCTGATGTCACCAAGACAACTTTGGAACCAATCGTTCAGCAATTGGCCAACTTCGTCTCAACGGAGTTACAGTCATTCGCTACATTACGCCAATCTATCAGCGATGACAACTCGGCCCTTCGTGCCTCCATTGACGAGCGCCTCGCTAAACTTCAAGAGAATCTCGCAGCTGAAAATTCGTTAATGGACGTTTTAGCGAGCAAAACCACCGCCCTTAAGGTCAAGAGCACTCAGATTTCAAACTATCAGCAACAACTTGAAGCTCTTCGATCCGAACGGGAGGTTATAAAAACTTGTGTTTCGGATGTACACGCTGCCCTATCTAACATCCTGGAAGCACACGATCCCATTCTCAATCACTCGGTGAGGCGAACCCTTGCTAAGAAACTTACTCCCGCCATGGACCTTCTTAGCAAAATCGAAGGCTTACCTAGTTTCGTGTCCACTCCGAAACAAGGGGGAGAAGGGAAGTCCGGATCGAAACCATCTCCTTCCTCAACATCTGCTCACACAACCGAACCACCTCCGACTGGTCAAGCTTCGGGTTCGGGTGTGAAGGATAAAGGGAAGAAAATAGCTGAGGAAGAAGATGAAGATGAAGACGACAAGGAAACCATTGCTGACTTGCTTAAACGCAAAAACAGTCGCAATGTGGAAGACGACAATATTCGTGTGGCGCGAGAGGCTGAAGAAGCCGAACGCAAGCAGAAGGAAGCCCACGATCTCCTCAAGAGTAGGAAGACTCTTTTCCCTGCCTGGACTCGAGAGAGAATGATCAAGGAGGCCATAGACACTCCTAACATCCTATGGCTCGAACCGGTGATATCGTTCGACTGCAATAACTCTGTTTATTCGCAGTTCGATATGCCGTTGACTCGAAAGGCGTTTATCTTCCACGCCTTCTCCAATATTTATGAAGTCCCTCATCCGAAACCTGAGGTCGATAGGGAGCTTATCGAGTTCTATCTGAAAGCTGCTCAACCACAATATCAGACATGGAGCGCTCAGAAGATCGTGAACGTTCGGGTCTTAAAGCCTTATACCGAAGGGAGATTCATCAACGTTCGGTTCAGGGTGATAAGAGGGTCTGCTAGAACCGAACATCTTATATCTTTGGCAGACTTACCGAACTTAAACCCTCATGATTGGATTGTTTTGCACAACATCCTTTTGATGAACGAGGCAGAATATGGTCCTATTATAGACCATCTCAAGAGGATGATTGTTTGTTACATCATGGAGGTTGCCCTTATGGATCAGGAGATTGCCATAGTCTTCAAGAAGAAACCGAAGATAGCTCCTGTGGGATCGGCTAGTGATCTCAATCAAATGAAGATGGGCAAGATCGATCCGAGACGTAATTCGGTCATGTTCACTAGAGCAGAAGGACAGAAATGTCTCTTTGCTTTGGCGGATAAACATCTTTACACCAATACTTGCCTTGAGCATGTTTTGTCTATCATCCAAAGGTGTAAGGAGAATGCAGCAGACGATGTCATTTACTTCAACGACATGATCCAATGGTACATCAGATTCAGGAAAACGATACTTGCTCTGATATCTCGTCTGTTTGAGACCGTGAAGAAGAAGGTACCTGCTGCTGCTGCTGGCCCTAGTAAAAAGTGAAGATCTCGCTCCAATTGACGCAAAGGGGGAGATTGTTGAGTTGAAGACTCGTTTGATTGTGTCATTGGGCTCGGCTGTTAGTCCATTAGTTATGTACTCCGGTTTTGGGCCTGTCCATCCGTGAGTTTGCTAGGTTTATTATATAAAGATATGCTTGCATGAATATTAGGTTAACAATTCAGAAGCAACGATTACGATAGCATTGCAGATTTATTTTATTGTTCTTGTAAACCTCCAACCCTCTACAGTTGATGTTCTTGATCGAGCTCTTCTGAGGGTTTTGTTTATAATCATTCGACTCGTTTGATTCATCGTTGAGTTGTTCTTAATTTTGCATTCGTTCTTACTGTTTAAATATTTATTCACCTGTTTAAGATCTAATCGATCTTCAAAATTGAGTTTTAATCTCATCACTTAACAATACGCTTCGCACAAATGAAGACTTAGTAAAATAATTAACATGCGAAACTAAGAACAGACACTTCGACTTTTACAATTTCTAGACTCTACATTCTCCCCCTTTGTAAACAGTCGAAGCTATTCAGTTTGTGAGATTGTGAACAGCTGAGTGCATTGTTCTTCGGATTTCTGAATACCAAGTGATGATCTTTTTAAGCTCCTTCCTGTCTCCTTCATTATTCTTTGTGCAATTATTCACACGAACAATGAAATTCGTATATTGCGAGGTGGTGTATCTTTCAATCTCTGAGACTTGAATCAAAAACTTTTAGGCTTCCCCTTGGTGTCTTTGCATGCAAAAACCATGCCAAAAGGTTTAAGGCATATTTCCACGTCTGCATACTTCTTCAATTCTATTTGAGGCAATGTTTATTTCCAAGGAATTATGACTTTTCTTCCAAGGCCTGATGCGAGTTCTTCATCAGTTAACGCCAAGCAATCATAGTAGTTATCTATGACTATCTTGATATGTGCGAAACCAAATATGAACACATCGGTATCATATCCTTTGAGCTTGTTTTCCTCCATGTCTTTCAGGATAAGAGCCACTTGAATGAGATCATTTAGATTTATTAGGGGAATGTCAGCAATGGTAAAATCGAAAGGCTTGTTATCTGTTCGGACAACGAAGTATCGAAAATTTTGAAGCATGTTCTCGAACATTTCATCCTTCTTGATAGTTAGCACTTTCTTTATCTTCATCAGAGACCAAACTTCCTCTTGATCCTTCGCAAGTACAGCATGAAATCTGATTTTCTTGTAGGTGTATTCATCAACATTTTCAAACTTTTCACTAAACTTGTACTGTGTTGTGATAAACATCATTCCGTTTATCGGAAAGTCAAGTTGGCATCTGTCTGAATTCGCGACATCATAACTTCTTCTAGGATTTTTCAAAAAATCGTACAAGTGATTTCCCAAGACTTTGGATTCGATGGTTTCGAATGAATACAACTTCGCAGGATCACCCTTGTTCAAAGTTGGTGGATCATTTGCTCTTTGCCTTAGAATGCTTTGAATTTGTCTTTGTTTTTCCATTTCAGCTTCAACTTCTTCTTTCTTTTCTTCTTTCGACTTTTCATAAGACACCTCTTTACCTTTTCCAGTATTCACTGTTTGAGGTTTCGCACTCGTACTCCCTCCTTTTGTTGAACCAATTATAATTCCCTTAGGAATTGGCTTTGTAAATGGATTTTTTGTTACTATTGTTGAAGGAATTGGTTTCGTGAGCATAGGCAAAGTTATTTTAAGCTGAGTCGAATGTAGCTTTCCAACTGTTTTCGCATCATCCCCTTTACTTCCTTTTCTTTCTCCCCCTAGCACCCCTGGGAAAGCAGGTGGGGCATTCTTCGGTAAAATGGAAGTAAAATTTGTGATTGGGGCCAATGCATTCTGAATAGCTTACTCCAAAGTATTGAATTTAAGCGTTAAGAATTCTGGAGTAAGAATTGATTGTTGAGAAGGCTTTGAAACACAACTTTTTAATTCAGTCACCAACTGAATTAGTTTTGTGAACTGCTCCTTATCTTCTTTGTGCTTGGCTTCAATAATTGGAGTAGGTGATTGATAATCAGTAACAATCTTGGTAAGTGCTTCAGCAACAACGTCAACACGTTTTTGCACTTTCAAGTTTTACGAATTAAGATCTTGAAGCTGACATCTTCCTTGACCTTCTTACATCTTGTACAAAAAGAACATATCGTTCTTTTGTAGCAGTTGTAATATCTTTTACAGCACTATCAAAAGATTCCCCTTGAGCTTGAATATAAAGCTCATTATTCTTATCAGAATCATCAACTTTCGCAGCTATTCTTTTCTCTGCTGCTTTGATCATTATTTTAACCTCCAAACCCGATACAGAAGACTTTGTACCAGAATCAGCTTGTGATTGAAGGATTGCATTCAACTATCGATTTAGGATTTTAAATTGCTTACCTGACATAAGCATATGATCAGGAATTTCCTCCTCCTCTGAATCAAAGTGTAAAGCTTCAAATGTTCCTCTAAAACCTCCTCCTTCGGTTTCGTCATTAGACTGAGCTTGCGAAGATGTAGGTTGTGGTGTTTCAAAGGATTGTGATGGAAACAATGTAGTGAAGGGATTTTGTAAAGGATGATCAAAGATTGATGATGTGTTTATATTTGTATTCGGGAGAATGAATGGTGGTAATGAAGTAGATAAGTTCTCAGATGAGATGGGTAATGAAGTAGATAAAATGATTGGCATTGTAGTTTCGACACTCGTGATAGGTGCCCCCATATCAGATACGTTAACTACCATATCAGACGTAGGTACTTCCTCATGAACTGATTTGGTAGTGACTACTTTGAGTGGAATAGTTGTTGTAGTGGAAATTTGCGAAGTAATGGGAAGAGAGATGTTTACCATTGATGAAGTTGAAATAGGTGGAGTCTCAGGAACCACTTCATCATCTGATGACTCATTGCGAATAATCATCTTCCTTGTCTTGTACAGCTTCTTAGTGATATGTTTCGCAACATCTTGAGCTCTTCTTTTCTTTGACATAGGAGAAATAGGAGCCGAAATTTCTCTAAACATAGCCCCTTACTACTCACTTCAGTTTTGCGAATAGTAGGAGAGGCAGTCTTCAAGTAGCACTCCAGTTCGCACATTAGGATCAAAAGCCTTCATGTATCGAAGTAACACCTTTTGAGTAGAGGACACTTTGCGAAGCATTGCATCAGAAATTCTTGCAACACTTGTGAAGATATTCGCATCATCTTCAACAGCTTTGGGAAATTGGTACAAAAAAAATTCTGCGACATCTCCTCCTTCAGGAACTTGAATTCCTTCTTTCGCATATACCTTTTCCAATATCAAACTCCAGTACCTTACACAAGAAATCCCCTTATCAACACTGGTGTTTTCTAAGCATTTGTTGAACTCCTTCCAAAGCTTAGTTCCATAATCGACACTGAGATCGTAGTAAAGTCCCATAACTATTGCATAAACCTTCGTTCTACCCCTGTCTAGACCGACACTCCTTACCATCAAGCATCGTAGAAAGAGTCCAAACAAGAAGTTCCAAATACATGGTAAGCTTGATTTCTTAAAATCGCTTATCTTTTCAAGAATGGGTTGATGTCCCATCTCATTGAACATGAAGATAATCTGTGAGTTGGTTGGCTTAAAGAACGGTGGGTTATGAGGAATGTTCAAGAAGTCGATGAACATGTTCTTGGTAAGACGAACCCTCTTTTTATTCATCAGGTTGAAGTTTATCACATCTGTTGCATAGTTGTATGATGCAGTTGATGCCGCCATTGACAACCAAGTCATAGGAACTGGGAATGAACTGAACATAGCAGTTGACAATGTTGATCTTTTCAGTGCAACGATCAACATCTTCAATTCTTCTAGGTAAGATGACACATTGGGATCAACTTGGAAATTTGTGCTTTGAATCTTCATGAGGGACTGTGAAATAACTTCTTCTGTGTTTGATTGAGTAGCAGCCATTATTAATCTGAGAAATTTCTTGAAAGAAAGATTAGGGCTTTTTGTTCGTTTGAGAATTTTGAATCGCGTAATGATTCTCAGAAAAGATTATCCCTTTTATATGTTAATCCCAAAGATTTACCGTTTACAACAAATAGATAGGCTACGTGTTTCTGGAAACGTGCAATCAATAGTCGTTGTAATGATCATGCCCCATAAAGTGCCTTGAAACTAGGGCCAACGGTTACTAGAAACTGTTCATGAGTACAGCTGTGTGAAAGAAGACTCTTCGATATTGAGGTTGGGCTCTTTCGTTTATGGGATTTTAAACAAAGTCATTTACCAGTCTTGAGAAATCTTCAGCCTAAGTTGGTATTACTTAGAACCTCAAGGATTTCGTGAGTGCATGTGATTCCAAGAAATGAGATAAGAAGCAAGTTAAATTATTTTTTTGGGATTTTGTGATGTCAAAATTTATTGACACAAAGCAGTTAAACCCCGGGCAAAGGTTACTTCATTAATTACCAAGAGAGGTAATCAACTGCTTTCGCATTTTCCCGTGACATACAATCAAATACTTATAGAGAAGTATCGAAGGGCTTCTTTTATAGGCTTAATATGGTGGTTTGCGAATTTCGTTACATATCATCCTAAACATAAGGTGAGTAATTGTAACCGAAATTACTTGTTTGAACATTATATTCAGGGACAAGATTGCTTTGGATTATTTTTGAAAAGTGACAAGGATTTGAGATATATACTCACATGAAAATTATATTCAAAAAATTTTTTAAGTGCTGGACCCTGTTGGGAAACAAACTTCGTGGGCTTCGAAAATTTGATCAGGATCACTCATAAGAATGAAGATAATTTGGAGTATATGAAATATTAGGTACATAAACAAGTGTTTCATAAGAATCTGGAACATAGTTCCCCGTCAATTCCTTAATTTGCGAAGTCTGTGGGTTTCACTTATTTCACGGACTCATGAAACAAGATCATTAACACAAAATGATGACATGTCTAAATCACGATTGGTTTGATCAAGTGACCTCATGGACATGTGTCTTTGTGTGTGTATCGTGTTAAGAAATTTTATGATGAAAAAGATTGGTTATAAGATCGAATGTACCTTTGTTATTTGTGGACCAAACAGAAAACTCTTTACTCATTTAAGAAGAGTAAGGTAGCTCTTTTGACTAATGCGAATATAAGCCTGATTGGGAAGAAATTTT
This sequence comes from Lactuca serriola, assembly GCF_051521515.1. Lineage (NCBI taxonomy): Eukaryota > Viridiplantae > Streptophyta > Magnoliopsida > Asterales > Asteraceae > Lactuca > Lactuca serriola. The sequence goes on from NC_136416.1 coordinate 78,886,783, forward strand.
CATAAGATAATTTCATTAAGGCTTTCGTTTCTCACACATAGAGTCAAATGAGGCTTGGGTCAACATGCTGCAGCATGCTTCTAGGGACATCCTAACTAGTACATAGTTGAAGGAAATGATACCTTCCCATGGAAACATAATTATGACCTCTTCGCATTTTGCTCTTGACTAATACTGAAAATACACAAAACTTAAAGAATAAAGTTAAAAGAAAAATATTTTTGTGATTTTTTATTTTTCAAATATAAAAGAACAAAAACGAAATCTAATTTTAACAATCTTAAGAAAATATTTTTGAGTTTTATATTTTTCGAAAATGAAAGACAAAATAAAAGAAAATATTTTTGTTGTTTTTGAATTTTTCAAAAAAATAGATAGACAAATGAAAATATTTTTGGTTTTTCGTGTTTTTCGCAAAGCAAAAAAGAACAAAATTAAACTGAACCTCAGTTACCAAATGTGCAAATGCGAAGCCGCTTAACGCACAGTAACTTCTGAACGATTCTGATTCAGAGCTGCTGAATGGACCTTTCATTCTTGAGTGATTGATTTGGACATTGAATTCACATCAATCATCCCTAAACCTGCTAAAATTCTCAAAAATGATTTTTCCTCAAGAGGTTTAGTAAAAATATCAGCAAGTTGTTCAGTGGTTTTAACAAAATGTACTTCAATATTCCCATCTTCCACATGATCTTTGATAAAGTGATATCGATCGAAGAACAATATGTTTTGTCTTTGAGTGTTGTACTGGATTATGACAAATGCGAATTGCACTTTGAGAATCACAATACAAGGGAATCTTTTTCAGATTTATAGCATAATCACGAAGTTAACTCTGAATCCAAAATGAAATGCAAAGTGCAAGCAGCAGCTGAAATATATTCAACTTCAGCAGTTGATATAGCAACACAAGTTTGCTTCTTCGACTGCCAACTCACCAATTTTCCATCCAATAGTTGACATCCACCACTTGTACTTTTTATATCCAAAGTACATCCTCCTAGATCAGAATCTGAAAAAGCTTGAATGAAGAATCCCGATTTCGAAGGATACCAAAGTCCTAACGAAATTGACCCCTTAAGATAGCGAAAAATATTTTTCACTGCAGTTAAGTGAGGTTCTCTGGGATTAGCCTGATACCTAGCACAATTACATACTGAAAACATAATATCAGGTATGCTTGCAATTAAGTACAATAAATACCCTATCATGCTTCGATAAAGTGTTAAATCAACAGTAGGAGTATCTAACGAAGGAGTTAGTCTTGTTCCCACTACCATTGGAACTCTAAGCTTCGTGTTGTTTGTCATTCCAAACTTTTTGAGCAAATTCTTTGTATATTTTTCTTGGTTGATTAAAATTCCGTCCCTGTTCTGTCTTATATTTAAACCAAGAAAATTATTAATTTTTCCCATCATATTCATTTGAAATTGACTCTTCATGAGATTTTCAAATTCACTAGACAATGCTGGGTCGGTTGAGCCAAAAATAATATCATCAACATAAATTTCAACAAGCATAATATGATTCCCAACTTTCTTGCGAAATAATGTGGGGTCAACTGATCCTTTTTTAAATTTAGATTGTTTCAAAAAATTTGCAAGTGTTGCATACCAGGCTCTTGGTGCTTCTTTTAACCCATAAACTGCTTTGTCTAATATGTAAACATGATCAGGATGTTCCTCATTTATAAATCCTAGTGGTTGTTCAACATAAACTGTTTGTCTAGTTCTCCATTTAAGAATGCACACTTAACGTCCATTTGAAAAACATCGAAGTCTTTGTGAGCTGCATAAGCTAAAAATATGCGAACTGCTTCGAGTCTTGCGACAGGAGCAAATGTTTCTTCATAGTCTATTCCTTCTTGTTGCGAATATCCTTTAACAGCTAGTCTAGCTTTATTTCAAATAATATTGCCATCTTTGTCGATTTTATTTTTGAAAATCCATTTTAATCCGACAATCGAAACATCAGAATGTTTAGGAATTAATCTCCAAACCTTGTTTCGTTCAAACTCAGCCAGTTCAGATTGCATAGCAACAACCCAATCTGAGTGTTCCATAGCATTCTTTACTGTCTTTGGCTCTATTTTCGAAATAAAAACATTAAACATACATAATTCTTGGTTCGCATTCAGTACCTCATTTTTCGCACAAATTTGAGCTCTTGTCAACACACCATCTTGTGGATTCCCAATCACCTGTTCTTTGGGATGATTCCTTGTCCATTTCTCAGGTGGTGGAAAATCAGGATTGAATTCCAATGGTGCATCTTCATACATATCTTCATTTTCAGATCCTGCAACAGAAAAATTATCATTTAATTCATGAAATTCATCATTTTCATCAAGATTAATTGTCTCTATTTCATCATGCTCCCCCTCAACATGATGTTCCTGTTGATCATTTAAAGGTATTGCGAATGCTCCCCCTCAACTTGATGATTCATAGTCTCATTCTCCCCCTCGAAAGTTTGCCCTCCCTGTATATTTGTGGTCGTATGCTCCTCTTCCATACGAACTTTAGGCACACTTTCACAAGATATTGAATTCGTAGTAATTGTTGACTCATCAGTATGTTTTGAGGATTCTGATGTTTGATTATCAAGAGCATGCACTTCTGCATCAATTGCCCTGTCAGGAATTCTGAAAATTAAACCATAATCAAAATCATTGATATGTGAATTTTCAATTTGAGTATCTGAATCAACAAGAATTGATTTATTTTCAAATTTACTATCCGTTTGTTTAAGATAGTAATCATCGAAGGTTAAGTTGAAAGTTTCTTCAACTTTTCTTGTTCGCTTGTTTAACACCCTGTATGCAATTGAATTTTGCGAATATCCTAAGAATATGCCTTCATCAGCTTTCGCTTGGAACTTGGTCAAATTATCTTTCAGATTCATTATAAAACACCTGCAACTAAAAACATGGAAAAGTTTTACATTAGGTTTTCGATTGTTGAGTATTTCATATGGAGTAATATTGAATCTTCGATGAATGAATGAACGATTTTGAGTAAAACATGCAGTCGACACAGCTTCAGCCCAAAGATATTGAGGTAAGTTCGCATATGTTAGCATGGTCCTTGCCGCTTCGCATACAGACCTATTTCTTCTTTCAACAACATCATTTTGTTGTGGAGTATATGGTGATGAGAAATTATGCGAAATGCCTTTGCCTGTGAGAAATGAATCCAGCATTTGATTTTTAAACTCAGAACCATTGTCACTTTTAATTATGCAAACATTCTTTTTAAGACTCATCTCAATCTTTTTGATAAAATCAATCATCGTCTGAGCAACTTCAGATTTGAACCGGAGAAAGAATACCCATGTAAATCGAGAAAAGTCATCAACAATAACTAAAATGTAATGCTTTTTATTGATTGTAGCAACAGTCGACGGTCCACATAAGTCAATGTGAAGAAGTTCCAACGGTTCCATGATTTTTGAATCTATTACAATTGGATGACCTTTTCTATGTTGTTTTCCTTGTTCACAAGCTGCACACAAAGTATCATTGTCAAATTTCAGTACTGGTAAACCTCGAACCAAATCTTCAGTGACAAGCTTGTTAATATTGCGAAAGTTCAAATGAGACAATCTTCTATGCCAAAGCCAGCTAACATCATTAGAGGCCTTCGACAATAGACACACTACAGGTTTGCCCACAATCGGTTTGATGTCGAGTGTAAACATGTCTCCATATCTTTTGGATTTGAGAAGTACTTCATTTGTCTCTACTTTCGGAATGATACTTCATTCTTCATTGAACACAACCTGATTTCCAGTACCCACAACAAGTTGCGAAACACTAATCAGTTTATGTTGAAGACCTTAGACATAAGCAACCCAGTTAACTGTGAATGGTCCATTTGTGACTTTTCCATAACCTTTCACTTGGCACTTGTGATTGTTTCCAAATTTGACTACTCCAACATTTTCCAAGCTTCTATAATCTCGCAAGTTTTCCTTTCTTCCAGTCATATGATGAGAGAAACCACTATCAATATATCATTTCGCATCATATTGCTCGTCACATATCACCTGCATTTAATGAAAGAATTTAGGAACCCACGACTTGTTGGGTCTTTCATTAGTAGAATGGAACAAATTATTTGAATTTAAAAACCACGTTTTCACTTTGTCTGTGACACTATCGATTAAATCAACATCATCAGATCTGGATATTGAAATATAGTTGTTTGATAGTTTTGGATTTCCATTGACTTTCACCTCATCCTTCACAACCTTCGCAACTTTCACAACTGGTTTCCACTTTTGTACTGGAACTTACGAATCATGAGATGATGAACTACCAGTAGAAGACTCATTCACAAATTTTTCGAATGCAGTCTTTAACTGTTGCTTTGAAAATTTTCCATTTTGGTATTGTTTTCCTTACCCTTCAAGCCAATTGTTGATCGTATATACATCATATTTTCCTTTTGTATACGAAACTTTGGTCGGTTTTGTGATCGAAGGATTTGGAAAATTTGGTTGTTTGGGTCAAAATTTTGGTTTTGTTTGAGTTTTGACATTCAAAGTTGGTGAATTATTCGTTAATTTTCTAACATTTTGAAACTTACGATCATTCACAAAATTTTGCAAAGTCTCAAATTTTCTAATGTTGTCAAATTTTCGAACAGATTCATCTTTATTTTTCATTGAAATTTTGTCAACATAATATATTGGTTTGTGAAAACTTGTATCCTTTTGTTTGTTTGTTCTCTGAAATTTTGATGGTTTTATTCTTGGAATTTGTGCTTTTGCAACTTTAGGTTTATCATTAGACACAACTTGCCAAAAGATTGCTTTTCTTGCTTTTCTTTTTGAAACATTGTTTTCTTTTGAATACTTTCCAACCATCAACTTATATTCATGAGAATTTAATTTCACTTCCATCTTTGGTTTTTCATCTTTTTCAAAAACTTTGTTTTCTTTTTCACTTTTAACCATCCATTTTTGTGATGATTTTTGACTTTGAAAAACATAAGAGTTTTGAGTTAAATTGTTTTCTACCTTATTTTGATTTGCAAAGAAACCTTCGGTAGTTGACCTTTTGTTGTCATTTTCAACCATTTTGTTGAATTCAGGCTTGATTTTCTCAACATTTTCAGTTGTGACGAAGACTTGATTTGGAAAAACCATGTTATCAGTACATGTAAAATTCGGATAGACCACAAAGTTGGTTTCCAAATAATGTGCACCTTTGTCATTAAGAACTTTTTCGAATTCTTTTGTATCACCAAACACTTGATTAACAACAACACGTTGAGGTAATTCATGCGAATCTTTCACTTCTTCTTCGTCTTCATTAGTGTCATTTGACTTACAACTTTCGACTTCCACATTGTTAAAGTCACAAGTTTGCGAAGTAGAGGGTTTATCATTTTCATCCTTTACTATCGAATCAACTATAATTTCTTTACCTTTGACCTTATATGTTATATTAATGATAGACATTTGAGAACAATCAACCTCTTCTTCCTCTTCGATCTCACTGAGTTCACTCACATTATCTGAATTGTCATCGACATCAGCATAATTATGTTGAGAATCAAGAGTTGAGGTTTCAGTTTTCTTTAAGATTTTCACTTGTTCATTCATTGGCAAACTCTCATTAACAATATTAACCAATTCATTCGCATACAAAAATTCATCAATTTTGACAATACCATATGCGAGTCTATCATCAGGTATTTTGTCAAATTGAGCAATGGTATTCTCGCAGTCATAAGAAACAACATCAACTTTTTCGCGTTCAATTTCAAGAAATGGTAGAAGTTTCCTATGTTGTTCTTTGCTTATCTCAGATGAATGATGTAAAGTTGTTAACTTCGCATATAAACGTTTAGCAGAGTTACAATAAATATTTCGTTGTGCTAGTAACAACCTAACTTCTTTATCAAGATTATCCCTATCACAATTTACATTTGTCATTTGTAATTCAAGTTTATCTACTCTGCTTCGTTTTATTTCTAACTGTCTTCTTGTCTCAACTAGTTGCGATTTTAGATTTTGTGCTTCTGTACTAGCAGACACAATAACAGAATCAAAATAAGCAACAGTATCATCAAATGAAGTTATTTCAGCATCATATGCAGATAAAGGAACATTAAAGGATTCAAGAATAGCACGTACCTTAGTGGTCATTGGAGATTTATCGGTGGACTTGGTCACAAAGCACCGTCCAGAAACATTCTCTTCGCAATTTTCTTCATAACTTGTGAACATTGCACCATGAGTTGGGTGCCTCATCTCTTCATCATCAGATCCTGAAGACCAGATCTGATAACTTCAACTTTCTTCTTCTTCAGACACTCCTTTCGTAACCAAAGACAATCCTTTCGCCTTCGCACGCACCTCCTCAAGCTCCTCTGAGTAGTAGGCTTCGTCTTCGATTTTGCTCTTCTTCTCCTCTTTCTTCCTTAACATGCAATCAGCTGCGAAATGATTCGCACCATTGCAGTAATGACAATCAATTCCAGAGTCACATTTTAGTTTCTTCTATGCTTTCAGATCTTTCTGCTTTTCTTCAACCTTCTCAAATTTCTTCTTCTCCTTACCTCCAGCTTTGATGAAACCACTCTTTGCATCAGTTTGCTTTCCTTTTGGATTGAAAGGCTTTTTGAAAAATTTCTTAACTCTGTTGTTTGAATAAAAAAGCAACTGCTTCATCATCCGATTTCATTAAGAAACCTTCATTGTCTGATTCTTCCTTCTCACTAGCATCAATTTCAGTAACCTTCGAAACTAAAGCCAATGGACCTCCTAGACTCTGTTTCGATTCTTCAAACATTTTTGTAACTTCACTTTCATGTGTTTTTAGCTGGTTTTAAAGATCATTCAAGGTGGAAGTATCAAAACTTTGTTGATTCTTTATCATCATACTCACACTACGCCATTCCTTGCGAAGACCCATGATGAATGTCAAATTGAATTCCATGAGAGATCTTGTGATTCCATACCTGCTGCAACGATAAACAAGCTCATTCAGACGATCATAGTAGTTTTCAATTGTTTCAGCATCCTTTTGTCTGTATTCCTTAAGCTCAACAAGACATTGCTTAACGGAATTGATCTTTGTCTTCTCACTTCCTTAATACTTCTCTATCAGAGTAATCCAAATTTCCTTGGCTGTTTTACAACTACGAATGTAATTGTAAACCACAGGAGGCAATGCACGTCTTAGCTCCCTCATACACCTTTTCTCATTCTTCTTCAGGCGATTCTGTTGTTCAGTAACATCGTTTGAAGAAGCAGATGCTCCAATTGATTGAACATTTCCAGGAGGTAGAACTGTTCCATTAATACAATTCCAAAGCTCTTCATCAATTCCATTTAAGTAATCCTCCATTCTATCAGCCCACTGAAAATAGTACTCAGGGATTAACATTGGAATTTTGGTTGAAGAACCAAGCAAGTGAGAGAAAGAAGTCATGGTATTCATGTTGAAGTTCGCCATTGATGAACACGAGAATTTTCCAGAAAAACTTGATGAATTTATGAATTAATCAAATGAATTGATCACCGATAGCTAATCGATCACTCGACTAAACAATTCAAATGCAGAATCAATTCAAATCTGAAGATCAAGAGAGATTTTCAGAACCAAAATGCGCGGAAATTTTTTGAGTAAAAGCACTACTCAAAAAGCAAATGATTCTAAAATGAAAATCAGATCAATGCAGTTTGAATCCTGCTTTGATACCAATTGATAAGCATTGTAATCGAGATTTAGAAAGCAATCATGATTAGATGAATGAAAAGTAAGAACACAAGGAGTAAATATTAATTAGATCTTATATTGATGAAGAAACTGATTATAGACTTAAGCAGAGAAACATGCGAATCACTCGTTGAATCAATCGTTACTCCACTTCTAACCTCAGTCCCTATTTATAGAAAACATGAGTGTACAAAAAACATACTAAGTCCTTAACAATACGCTTCGCACAAATGAAGAATTAGTAAAATAATTAACATGTGAAACTAAGAACAGACACTTCCTCTTTTATAATTTCTAGACTCTACAGTTGGCTGAAGATGTTTACATGAATCAGCCAGAGGCTTTTGTCAGCACAGAGTACCCTAATAGAGTGTGTAATCTTGAGAAATCCATCTATGGATTAAAGCAAGCACCTCACAGACGGAATACTTGCTTTGATGAGAAAGTCAAAGAGTTTGGCTTCTCGAGGAGTGAAGATGTATCTTGTGTATATGTTAAGGCTAGTGGGAGTATAGTTAGCTTTTTGGTACTGTATGTGGATGACATACTGCTCATAGGAAATGACATCCCAACCTTGCAGGAAGTTAAGTCCTTACTTGGGAAGTGTTTCGCTATGAAGGACCTTGGAGAAGCTGCCTATATTCTAGAGATAAGGATTCTGAGAGACCAGAGTAAAAGACTAATTGGGCTTAGTTAGAGTACATACTTGGAGAAGTTGCTGAACAGATTTAGCATGCAAGATTCCAAGAAAGGAGATTTACCCATCCAGAGTAACGCTAGACTGAGTAAGACTCAGAGCCCGAGTACCAAGGTTGAGATAGTAGAAATGAGTCGAGTGCCTTATGCTTATGTAGTAGGCTCGATCATGTATGTTATGACCTGCACTCGTCCTGATGTAGCCTTTACTTTAAGCATGGTTAGCAGGTATCAGGGTAACTCTGGTAAGGCTCACTGGACAGCAGTAAAGAACATTCTCAAGTACCTGCGGAGGACTAAGGACTGGGTCCTTACCATTAATGGGAATGATGACTTGAGTGTTGTAGGGTATAGTGATGCTACCTTCCAGACCGATAGGGATAACTTCCACTCTTAGTCGGGCTGGGTCTTTACCTTAAATGGATGAGCAATCTCTTGGAAAAGTTCCAAGCAGGAGACAATGGCTGATTCAACTTGTGAATCAGAGTATATAGCGGCAAGCGAGGCAGCAAATGAGTCTATATGGCTAAAGAACTTCATTGGAGACGTTGGTGTTGTACCAGCTATAGCGGAGCCCATAGAGATTTTCTATGATAGTGAAAGTGCAGTTGCCTTAGCAAAGGAACCAAGGGATCATGGGAGATCCAGACACATTGACAGAAAATACCATTTCATCAGAAATCATATAGAAGAAGGACTCCTCGTGGCAAAGAGGATATCATCAGATGAGAACCCGACAGATCCCCTCATGAAGGGACTGGGTAGGGTTAAGCATCTCCAGCATGCAAGGAGCATAGGGTTGAAGGATTAAATTAGTTTTAGTAGTTAGATAATTTTGAAATTTGTAAAGTGTAATTGACATTTGATGATGAATAAAAGTTGTGTTTATTTATGAGTAAAGTGTTGCTATCCCTTGTCAATCGTTTACTATTATTTCTTTTGCATGTTTTGACTTCCAGAATATTTATGTTGAGTTTTACATATTATTCAAATTATCCAGAGTATGCTGCTAGTAGATATGAAGTAAGACTGTCATGAGTTGGTTGTAGAGGTCTAAGGTGTTGGACATGGCCTCAACACTCATGAGTGCTCATAAGTTCTAAGTATTGGATTCACCCCACACTCACTTGTATCAATTCATGGAATTTATCTCGAGTGATCGTGAGACGGTAATATCATATAAGTCTTCAAACCTAGAGATATGACTTGTTAACTATGAGTTAGTTATGCATTGATCATGCGAAAATGCATTGGTAACTCGATGTTATAAAACGTGCGGTTGTGTGTAATTTAACAAGTAGAAGATCTAGCATATGAGTCGAAGTTTATATGTTCCTTCTTGGATTAGAAGCGATATCTGGGCCCCTCGATGATTTTGTTTTGATCCATGTACCGAGCCCGGTCAGAACTAAGTTGATGTGTTCAATTAAGTTCTATGTCAAACAAATCAAAAATTGGGAAACAAACTGCTGGACAAAAAGTAAGACACTGTTCCATGTATTTGTCCGGCTGATATCTAGAACAGAGGATTATATGATCAATTATCTGAAATGGCATATCATCATCTTCTCAGTTCCGAGAAACCTTGAAAAGAGCTACAATTGTCGATCGGTTCCTGAAGTCATACTTGCAGTTATAGTTATTAGACTTATCCAAGTGGGAGACTGTTGGATAAGGTGTCTAAGTTCATAACTATTTCTGGTATGTACTTGACCTGACTTGGCATGGTCCATTTGGGTTGCATGGCATCATGCATTTAGATAGACTAAAGGAGAGAATTAACACTTGTGGTTTATTAATATATTATAAGTTCTAATATATTAATAGTATTATTTAATTAGTATTGATCAAGAATTAATGTAGAATTAATTAAGTGATCAAATGGTGACTAATTAAATATATGGGTTGATTATGTAAATCATCCATAACTTATATAGTGGGCTAAAAGGCTCCATGGATAATCAAGTTGGGTTAAACCCATTGGATGCTCCATGGAGGCTCCATTGGAGTTACAAACGCCATGGGTCATGGAAATGAAGAGTCATGCCACATTACGGTTTACATGGTGTAACCCTAGATGTGACACACTATATAAAGAACATCATACTCACCAAAATCGGCTACACATAGTGACAAGAGGGCTTGACTGATTTTTAGAGTGTTACATATTCTCTCAAAGTTATTCCAAAGAATTTGGTGTTGTGTGAAGCATTTGAGGCATCACACTTGGGGTGCTAGGCTCTCAAGGTTTCAAGGAATCATAACAACAACAAGGTATGTGTTTCTAGCTATCTTTTATCTTTTAAAGTTCCCCATGTATGCTAGATAGGTTTATGAACCTTGGAAAAAGTATTTTGCATGTATCTTAGGCAAACATAGATCCAAGGTTTTCTAGGGTTGCATGTACACTTAAGAGTGTTAGCATTACTCAAAACCCATCACATCATTCCAGGGGGAGAATCCATCATCACCGTCATCAAGTTCAGCCGAAAGTCCAAACGAAGGGGAGCGTTCTAATCCAGAAATTCAACTCGTGTCATCATTCGAGGGGGAGAATACGAATGCCAATAATGATGATACACAATTAGAATTTGAAGAAGAAATCAACGCAGAACTGGATCCCTCTTGTGATCCAAATTAGCCTCCTCTCATTAAATGGACGAAAGTCCATCCTCAAAGTCAAATCATTGGAGAATCTTCTGAAAAGGTATTAACTCGATCACAGCTGAAAGCGAAGCAAGCTACATTATTCTCTCAAGTAGAATTTTGCATGTTCAACTCTTTCGTCCCCAAATTTGAACCAAAGACGATAAATACAACTCTTGATCATTCCGATTGGATTCAAGCCATGCAAGATGAGTTGAATGAGTTTGAAAGAAACAAAGTATGACGACTATTTCCAACTCTTAAGGATGCTTCGGTCGTCGGTCTCAAATGGGTATTCAGGAATAAGATGGACAAGGAAGGGAATGTGATTCGCAACAAGGATCGGTTGGTTGTGAAACGATACTGTCAAGAAGAAGGGATAGATTATCAAGAGACCTTCGCTCCAGTTGAAAGATTAGAGTCAGTTCGAATCTTTCTTGCTTATGTTGCACACAAGAATCTAGAAGTATATAAAATGGACATGAAGTGTGCCTTTCTCAATGGAGAACTTGAAGAAACTTTGTACATAGATAAACCGCCAGGCTTCGTGAATGAGAAGTATCCAAATTACTGCTATATTCTGGACAAAGCAGTATATGGCCTGAAGCAGGCTCCTTGAGTATGGTATGAAACTTTTACTCGATACTTAAAGATGTCCAAATTTAAACAAGGTTCGGTTGACCCAACCTTCTTTCGTAAGAGTGAGGATAACCACCTTATGATAGTCCAAATTTATGTTGATGACATCATCTTCGGCTCCAAAAATTCCAGCCTAACAGTTGAATTCATGAAGTTGATGGAAACTAAATTTGAGATGAGCTCAATGGGTTCGATTAAAATTTTCCTTGGTTTAAATATTAAACAGGGACCCGAAGGCATTTTTATCAATCGGGAAGCATACACAAAGACATTACTTTCCATGTTTGGGATGTTGGGTGATTCAACGGTGAAGGTTCCTATAGAGTTTGGCACCAAGATGACACCATCATTGGACAAACCAGCTGCTGACATGACACTTTATCGTCAGATGATTGGGTTACTGAAGTATCTTACAGCCAGCAGGCCGAACATTATGTTCTTAGTCTGCTATTGTGCTCGATTTCAAGCCAACCCACGCGAACCTCACATGCTGGCAGTGAAGAACATCTTTCGTTATCTGAAGCGCACCTCCTCTCTCGGTCTATGGTCTCCAGCCAACTCAGAATTTTTTGTCCCATCATTCTCAGATGCTGACCTAGGGGTTGTGGATTGGATCGTAAAAGCACTACTAGAGGATGCCAGTTTCTTGATGGCAAACTAGTAAGCTGGCAATCAAAGAAACAAACCTGTGTTTCTCTCTCTACAACCGAAACTGAATATATAGTCACAACATCATGCACATCTTAGGTCGTTTGGATACAAAGTCAGCTTAGAGACTATAGGCTGAACATGAAGAAAATCCCATTATATTGCGACTCACAAAGTGCAATTAGAATTTTTCATAACCCAGTGCAACACTCAAAGACAAAGCACATCGCACTGTAGTATCACTTCATCAAAGATCATATGGAAGCTGGTAACGTAGAGATTCATTTCGTTAGAACCACTAATCAATTAGTAGATATATTCACAAAGGCCTTACCTGAAGCAAGTTTCAATAAGATCCAACAAGGCCTAAGAAGGATGGAAGTTAAATCAATACCAAAATCGCCTTCGCTTCATTAAAGGTTAGAAGCGAAATAGAGCGAACGCTCGGTCTATTTCGGGTTCGGTTCACCCGGGAAACGAAATAAACCGAACGGTCGGTCTATTTTGGGTTCGGTCCTTCTGAACTCGGTTCGCTTTATATTTCTCAAAAGGAATTTTGGTTGTATTCTTTTGTACACATTTTATGTTTTTCTTTTCGTTTTATTTTTCTTTTTCTTTTCATAAAATCCAAAAATAATTTTCTTTTTGTTTTTATTTCTTTTTCTTTAGAAATTTCTAACAAAATACAAAAATATTTTTCCTTTTATTTCACTTTACTCTTGTTTTTCTATGTATAAAAGTTACTCTTGATGATGAAGCTAAAGCAGGTATAAATTCTTTCCTATGAATTAGTTAAGTGTCCCTAGATGCATGCTGCTGCATGTCGACCGAAGCCCCTAAAAGATTTTGAGTGAAGCCTTAATAATGTGATTACCAAGCAGAAGAAGACCAACAAGCCAACTCGGAGGCTTATCCTTCAGTCATCGAGTGATTCTGACTCCGACCATTTCCCTACTGATCATAAACAAGCCTCTCGTAGCGCATTAAAGAGCGAAAGCTTTGGCGAGGAGGTTTCGATTCGTGGTGATACTCCACCAAGGTCACCCACACCCGAGGTACCTGTTCACTCCCTAGTACCTTCTTCTCCACCTGCTTCTATTCCTATTTCCTTACCAATAACCTTCCCAGTTATCATATCCCAACCCACCTCTACCATTCCCATTCCCACTCCTCTATTTTCTAAAGCAACAACAACAACCACCACTGGAGTTCCAACCAACGTATCTGATACGGGGGTTCGGTCTTCACTCCCTGAGGTAACCAAACCACTATCCCCCACACCTTCAACCGAAACCAACACTGTACTGGGTGGTGAAGACATGGAATTTGATTCTTTCTACTACAGCCTCTACCGAGTTCAGAGTGATGAAGATGATGATGCTCCAGTTACCAAAAAGCACATCAAGGAGCTGAATGCTAAACTTGACACTCTCATGGCCTCTTCCTCCTCTCATCATCCATACTCTGAAGCTGCTATTCAGGGCATGCTTGACTCCTTTTTCAAGGCTCATGAAGCTTCCATTTATAATGCCACAATAGCTATTGCAGCTTCAACCAAAGTTTGCACAGACGCGACCGAAAAAGTCGATAAACTAATTCAAGATGCTAACGTTTTTCATGAGTCCTTACAGGGAGCAGCTGAGTTGAGCACTTCTAAAGTTACCAACTCAATCACTAAACTCAAAGAAGCATTTGCCGCTGAGAAGAAAAACTTTGTCACACTTCGCCAAGATATTCAAAAGCACAATGATGCCCTTTCCTCCTCTCTCAATGAACGTTTCACGAAGCTTCAAGCGGATCTAGCCATGGAGAACTCAGTCATGGATGAGCTTGCTCTCAAGACTACTCAGCTGAAAACCAAGAATCTTCAACTTTCTCAGGCAAACAATGAGGTCAATCAACTTCGCTCTGAAAGGGCTGTCGTCAAAAGTTGTGTCTTAGACGTACACGGCATTCTACCGAATGTCCTGGAGCTCACGATCCTATTCTGACTATCTCAGTTCGACGCCATCTTGCTGACAAATTCTGTTCTGCCCTTGGGATGTTGAGTCGCATTGAAGGTGTTTCAGATACTATGGTCCCTCCGAAACAAGGGGGAGATGGACTAACATCTTCGTCTCAACCTCCTCCTAAGTCTCAACCTCCTACTTCCCAGCTAGAAGAAAAGAAGACTGAGCAAGCTTCGGGTTCGAGCTTTAAGGCTAAAGGCAAGGGTACTGTGGATGACAATGATGAGGAAGAGGAGACAATCGCTGAGGCTTTGAAGCGAAAGGCAAGGGAAAGGGAAATCGATCTCAACGCCAAGATTGTAAAAGAAGCTGAAGAGAAAGAAAGAAGATTAAATGAGGCTCGGGATCTCCTAGAAAGCAAGAAAACCCTCTTTCCCTTTTGGACTCTGGAGAAGTTGATCAAAGAAGCCATTGATTCCCCTAGCACTCATTGGCTTGAGACGGTAGTGTCTTTGGACTGTGAAAACACAAAGGACTCTCAATTTGATATGCCTAGCACCCGAAAGGCGTCTGTGTTTCACTGCTTTCTTCCCATTGCAGAAGTCCCACATCCAGACCCAAAGGTTGATCGTAAGCTCATTGATTACTTCTTGGAGTTCGCTCAAGCTCAATATCTCACTTGGAGCGCTCAGAAAATCATCACAGTTTGGGTCCTTAAGCCTCAAGCAGCAGGGAAATACATCAACGTCAAGTTCAAAGTTACGAGAGGTTCGGCTTTGTCTAAGCATACCTTCTCTCTTGCTGATCTACCTAATCTTAATCCTCATGATTGGAATTTTTTGCAAAACATTCTACTCTCCAACCCAATTGAGTATGAGCCAATAATTGATCATCTTAATAGAATGCTAGTCTACTACATTCTGGAGATAGCTAAGATGGATCAAGAGATCACTTCGGTTCTTAGGAAGAAGCCCACTATTTTGCCTATTGGTTCTACAAGTGATCCGGAGTTAAATGCTGTGATGTTCACCAAACAGGATGGTAAGAAATGCCTATTCGCTTTAACTGATAAACATCTCTTTACTACTTCGTGCTTGGAGTATGTACTAGGAATTATTCACAGATGCAAGCAGAACAGTGAAAGCAACAAGAAGTACTTCATAGATATGATAAGATGGTATATCCACTTTCGCCATGTTCTTCTTGCTGTGATTCCATGTCTATTCAAGGTGGTGAAGCGAACTGTTGCTAATCAACCGAAGTGAAGGTCTCGCCCCAATTGACACAAAGGGGGAGATTGTTGGGATCATGATGTTGCATCTTGGGCTCGTTCCTTTTGGCCTAGTTTTATTACCGGTTTGGGTCTGTCCAACCGTGCATTATTTTATTCTAGGGTTTTAGTATTTAAGGTGCATGCATGCATCCTTTGTTCAGAACACTTTTGATTATTCTCATTATAATATTGTAAACCCTAGCTCGCCTCTACAATGGAAGTTCTTAATCGAGATCTTCTGAGGCGTGACTACGTTTGAATCATAAGCTTTATATTGATTCTATATTTTGTTCATTGTCTTGTTTGATTTAATAGTTTGTTCTTCATTAATATACCTGTGAAAGATCTAAGCGATCAAGAGATTTTATCTCAACAGCTAGGAGCATTAAGCTGAAGGATGATATTAGTTTAGATTAGATAGTTTTCGAAATGTGTAATAGATAAATGTAATTGACATTTAATGATTAAATAAAGGAGTATTATTTATAAGTAAAGTTTCTATCTTATGTTAATTGTTTACCTATTGTTTCACTTTGCATGTTTTGTCTTCCTGAATAATAAGATTATTCGAACGTTCCACAGTCGTTCCTACTTTGGGAGTAGGTATGAAAGAATATTGTCATGAACTGGTTTGTAGATTGTCTAAAGTGTATTAGACATAGCAAAAGTTTACTGCAATGTTCATGAGTGTTTATGAATAAGATTAGAGCATTGGATTAAACTCGCGCTTGCTGGTATCACTTCATGGAATTTATCACGAGTGATCGCAAGACGATAATATCATATGGTCTTGAATCCTAGATACATGTTTTATTATTTGCAAGTTGGTTGTTCATTGATAATGCGTAAACGCATCAGTAACTTGATGTTATAAAACGCATTTTTGTGTATGATTTAATCAGTGAATGGTAAACGCGTATAAGTCGAAGTTTATCTGTTCCTTTTATCCTAAGAGGGTAAAAGCGATATATGGGCCCCTCGATGATTTGGTTTCACTTATGTGTCGAGCCCGGTCAGGACTGAATTGATGTGTTCAATTAAGTTCTATGTCAGACGAATCAGAGATCAAGAAACAAACTGCTAGACAATAAGTATGGCTATGTTCCATGTAATTGTCCGCACAATATCTATAATGGAGGATTGTACGATCCCTTATCTAAATGACAGGATACTAATAAGATCAGAGTTCGACAGTGTAACGCCCGCATATCCTGGCTAGTCAAATTAGAGGCAATAAGGGTCGAAAATAAATTTTTGGAAAAATATTAATTAGAACAAATAATCTTAACCAAGTTGTAGTATATGTTACAAGGTCTTTGTACATATAAAGAACGCCGAAATCCGAGTTATAACAAAGAAGTTATGGCTCGTCGAAGTTTCGCGACAAAACCAACACGATACCGGGAAGCGTAAATAGTGAATTTACGATAGAGCGAGTTTTAGCCTTAGTGATCTAAACGAAAGTCGTAGAATACGTTAAACCGAGAGCGTCCATAAAAAGAATGCCCAAATTTGACTTCGTATGAGGAAGTTATGATTTTTCGAAGTTTCGGCTTAGTTGTGTACAACCCGAAATTCGAATATTAGATCGAGCGGTTTTTAGCCGACACGACCTAAACAATAATCGAAGATCTTGTTAAGAGTAGCGTAACAAGAAAAAGATGGGCGAAAACGGATGTCGGATGAAGAAGTTATGAGAATTTATCAGACCAATCCTGTCCCGGCCTGTTAAAAATATAAAATTTAAAATAAAATCAAAATTAGCCAACAGAGTCTAAATGAAAGTTGTAGACTATGTTCCTGCCTTCGCGTGGATATAAAGAACGTCAAAAACGGAGCTTGTATGCGAGAGTTATGATTTTCAGAAGTCGGAGTGTGAATTTGCGAAACTGATTGCGAAGTTGCTGACGTGGCCGAATCTCAGCCGTCCCTTGTTGCCCACGCCTTGCTTCGGATGGGTGACACCTGTCCTCGCATACGCCCCACGTAATCCGAAGACGTCCAGCATCCGAGTACACCTCGCGTACGAAGTCCCTACGCTCCGCGTTCTAGCCTTCCTCGGTCCACAAGCAGCCATGTCGCACCAAGCCTATTCGGACGCGTGTTGTACAATGCGAGCCTTACGCCCAGCGTACCTCGGCTATGCCCAGCGTAGTTCGAGGCCTCGTGGGTATAAAAAGGGGGCGAGGGCCTCCGACGTTTTCACACCATTTTCTTCTCTCTCTAGATTTCTTTCTCTCTAAGGGTTTTAACCCTCCCCTAAGCCTAGGTGATCCCCAAGAGCGCTAAGGAAGCCCCGAGGCTCCCGGACACTACTAGAAAAAAGGCCTTTTACGACGCTCATTGCGCGTCGTAAAACGCTCAGACGACGCGCAAATGCGTGTCAAGGAAGGCCCTGTCATAAAGAGAGACGACGCGCTTTTGCGCGTCGTCTATAGACGACGCGCATTTACGACGCGCATTTACGACGCGCGGTTACGACACGCAATGCGTATCAAGGAAGGCCCTGTCATAAAGGAAGACGACACGCATTCGCGTGTTGTAACCTTACGACGCGCGTGTTAATGACACGCAATGCGTATCAAGAAAGCCCCTGTCAAGAAAGGCCATGTCATAAATGAAGATGACATACATTTTTGCGTATCGTAAATTTAAATGTTTAAAAAAAAAAAAATTTATATATTTATTAAATTTTAAATTAAATTTTCATTTAATTTCTTATAACAGAAATAAAATACCATATACAAAAAATACAATCCATTGCATAATATAAAATAAATTGCACAAATTATAATGTCATACAAAAAATCATTCAAATGTTAAACAAAAATAATACATTGCTAACATGTGTTATACATTCCTATAAAACTAACAAATAATCATACAACTCTGTTTCTTACTGGAAAGGAAAGCCAAACATGATTACAAGTCTCCCTTAATCTTGAACTTCGCCACCACCGACGTAAGAAAAAAACTGCGTATAAATATCAAAAAACAAGATATGAGCCAATCATTCTATGACTCAAGGAAAAATATCATTAGAGAAATGTGCAAAAAATATGAAACAAATGAATGAAGTGCATTGCTATTTCTTTAATACATACTGCATAGAGTAAGACTTGGACATCATCTATAGTTTTGAAGGACATTGATGTATCCCTATGCTGCACATATTAAAAATAAAAAAGAACAAAATTAAGTAACATATGGATTCATATATCTATCAATTGTATTGTAAATTGTAAATTAAATAAATAAGCATTAAGCATACATACCACTACAGATGCAATGCCAGGAAAAAGGCCTGAGCATATAATGGCGCTAACCGATGATTGATTATGACTTAATCTGTTGCTAATCCACGATTTAGTCTCAAGTAATTGAGCATCTTTTAAAATATGGATAAACGATTCCTTAAAGAATGTATAGCTTGAAGTGTTTGAGCATAAAGGAAATTCCTCCAGCAATATTTATAAGCATATCCTTCTCTTTCAGCTTCTTTCCATCCTGGTTCTCTATCTTGTCAGCAATATTAGCATCATGAATATATAAATTTGATCCCTTGTTTACTCTCCCAGCCCCAGCAGAAGGCCAACACACATCATGCACAAACACACAACAACGAAAAGGATGACTACTTAGAAGAAAAGGGTAGCAGACAAATGACCTCAAATGTCCAGTCTTGCTTTAATTAGAAAGAATAATGGAAATGCTATAAGCTTAACTCCATAGGGAAGTGCTCCCTAATGAATGCCATCTTATCCGAGACCTGATTCTGCTAAATGTAGAGGAAGAGGAAACTCGTGTACTGGGTATACAGGGTCCAAAATCTTGGGAGATACACCAAATTGGAAATCGAATCTGACTTTTATCTGGAATGAATAAACTAAGAAATTTATTAATAAATGAAAAAAAACACTAAATGATGAACAAGCATCAACCACGAGCAATTTTTGAAATATTTTTGAAATGACCAAAACAATTGACATAGCATCAACCACGAGCAAACAAGCATTTCAAACAAAAAGCTTGTGCACATAATTGTTTCCATCATGAGATGTCTAAAAAACCTAAACCATTTGCCATTTTGCCAATGGCACATATCATCCAACCACATACTCATCTTTACTCTTCAAAATGCATTTGGATTCATACATTACATTCATTATAAAATGTAATTTTTTCAAATGTTTAAGATATGTACAGCAAAGCCATAATTTCTGAAATGTTTAAGATATGTACAACAAAGCCATAATTGAAGAAAGCAAGATTGTAGGTAAGAAATAATCAATTGATTGTTAATCTTAGTTTTTTAACAGAAAATACATTATGTGGAAGAAATTTTACCTGTTTTTTTTTTCTTTCAGAAATGTTGTATATGAAGATATAAGCGAAAACTGAAGCCGTTCAAAAGAATACCCTCACATTCGTTAAGAGCGGAAACACAATCAGGTAGATATGATTTTGGTTCGAATTTTGAAATTTGGTTATTTGTTTAAACATTTGAATTTTGAATTTGCTAAATTTTAGACAAAATTTCGTGCATGATTATTCAGGGGATCATATGAGTAAATAAAATGGACGAATATACCCCTGCAGTTTGAAAATACATGACACAGTGACTGTTTCTGGAATGAAAGTAACATTTATCTGCGCCATTGATCTGCAAAGAATGTATAAAATGTGCACTTAGCAATTAAAATAACCAAATAACAGATATAAAATGAATTAAAAAATAACAATAAGTGTGATGTTAAAATAAACAAATAAGAGATATAAGATGAATTACAAAATAACAATAAGTATGATGCTAAAATAAACAAATAAAATGTGAAAGACTATAGTTGTAAACTTGTAAAGCAATCCGAGTTTGAACACGACGACAGGAAAAAAAAAAGAACAAAAATATATGAAAAAATAGAAACCGATGTGAAGTTTATGTTAAAAGAAACGAATTAGAGTTTGAACACAAATGACAAAAAAAAAAGAGAGAAAAAAATATATGAAACAATAGAAACCGGTGTGAAGTTTATGTTAAAAGAAACGATTTAGAGTTTCAACAAAAATGACAGAAAAAAAAAGAACAGTATCAAAACTTTGGCAGGTCATCAATGCCTTTAAAAAAACTATAAGTCATAGCTTTTGTGTAATTTGGCTTTTACTTAATACGTATAATATGTTTATATATTCATACTCTTTTAAAGAACTAAAAGGCAATCTTTACTAATATGAAAGTATATTTCTATGTATACACCCGATTTCAAAGACAAATGCAAGCAACTGCTACAATTAGAAGAAAATTTATTTTTCATTATGTTACCTGAAAAATCAAAATGTACAACAAAGCCATAATTTCCGAACTTTGAACTTATTCAACATATGCGAACATGAAATTATTTTCAGCCCACAAACTTTACATTTAATAATCTGATGCAATTTATAAAACAAAAATGATGAATCACAGAACTTTAATTCTTATATCTCTGAAAGAAAATGTATATCAGTATAACAATGGACCTTAATGCTTCAAGACCAAATTTATATTAAGTTGTTAAATAATGTTTTGTACTTAATGTTGGGCAAGATTTTGCTTGTTGACTGACTGTATAATTGGAGTTTGAAAACAAAGACAAAAAAAAGAACAAAAAAATATGAAAAAGAAAAAACTGAAGTGCAGATTGATTTTAAAAGAAAATACTATTAGAAAAGAATGTATTACTAACCTTTAAGAAATCGGTAGAATTACTAACTTTTAAGAAATCTGTAGAGCAGAGCAGAGAATTTCACTCAAATTCGAGGGCATAGCAGGGTAAAGACTCGAGACTCAAGAGATGTTTCATTTTTGTTGTTTACCTTCCAGATGCAGCAGCAGCAAAGAATTTCTCTGTTCTACATATGGGATCAGGGACAATGAAATGAGTTGCCTGATATGTTCCAAAAATCAGCAACATTAGTAATGATAATACCAAAAAACAGTTATTACATATACTATAATAAAAACCACAAAAAATGATTACAATTTTAAATTTCAGGCGTATTGAACCTCTATTATCAAATAACATTTCAGCAGCAACAGTTACAGCTGCAAGCAAGACCTGAGCTTCCTTGTGGCTTCTCTATTTTCTCCCCTAATCCTTGACTTCTCTAACCTCAGAAAGATATTGGCTCACCAATGCAGTTCCTTATAAGTTATTAACTCTAACGAATCCTTGGTTCAAGCATTTCATCAAACAGTTGGACTGCATAGTAAAACACCCTTTCAAATCTCAATATAAAATGGGCAAGACAAAGTAATGTAAAAACAAACCAAAAACATAATCGACACATAAACCCTTGGAAAAAAAATACCTGGTGGGAAAACATCTAAATAACCACTGCCATCAGCCCATGAATAAGCTCTAATCTCAAGCTTTGTGCGCACCGAGCGGGGTACAGAGGAGGTCTTCAAACAACAAAAGAAGTGTGATGAAAGAGTCATGGTAACGGAAGAGAAAAACAGGAGAAACTTTAGGAAACATAATTGGCTGAAGAAATATTCAATGAAGCAAATAATTCTTACCATTTGTTTGGGACAAAGAAAAGCTCGTCTCTACTCTTTGAAACCTTCATCATACGTGTGTCACCCTAAATCTTCCTGTTCGTCTTTCTCCTTCCCTCTCACTTTCTGGTAACGGTGGGTTCAATAAAAATAGAAATTCATGTGAGAACAGATATAAACATTAAACATATATTAAAAATGGGGATTAGGTTTTGAGAGTGAAAGAAGGGGGGATCATGCTGGTAAACGACAAAGAGGCGGACCAACCAACTTCTATTGTGGCCGACTCCATCTCCATCTTCTCCGATTGTCACCTGGTGTTGATCAGTGGAAGAAAGTGGCCCCAATCGATTAGAAGATGTGGAGGTTAGACTGGATGAGGGTTTTCCACAAGGAGATGGAGATAATTGTGAATGGGCGGTGGATTATCAGAAGAGGTTTGACATCGATCGGCAGAAGGTGTAAGGATTAATCCAGTTGGATGAGGCGGTGAATGAAAGAAGTCAGTGATGTTAGTCTAGTAATTTGGAAGATATATGGTAATGGGGAAGAGCGGTCGTCTTTCATTGGAAGTCGACGGCGGTGAGAGACAATCAGAAGGGTCGAAGAAGCAGCATATGGCGGAAGGTGAATGGAAGTTTGAGAATTGAGAGATAAGAAAGAAAGAAAGGGGGTTTTCGGTGGGGATGAGCTAGGGTTTTCAGCCGGTGGAAACAAAGCGGGCTTTTTAATTTTTGGGTTTCATTTCCCCCTCAAAATGAAACGCGCGTTTCATTAAAATTTATAAAGCGACATGGTTAGACGACACACATTTTATTTAAGGTGCCCTCCGTGTTTTTATTTTTATTTTTTATTAGACACTAATTTTAGGGCGCGCAAAAATGCGTGCCCTCTATGCTTCATATTTTGGAAAACTGACATCAATTTTTAGAGCACGCTCAAATGTGTGTCCTCTATCAGCGCGTGTCATTGATTGCGCGTCGTAAAAGGCTGTTTTTCTAGTAGTGGGAGTCCCAAGAAAAAGGGTCTTTCGGTTTTGGAAACGCTACTCCGAGCAAAGCCCGATTTTCTTTAAAATCCACTGTAAGTGAGCTAGGCTTATGCAATTTTTAATATAGCTTCCAAATAATTATAGTAATGTTATTAGGTCCTTAAAGTAATTATTTGGGCTATTATTATAAGTTATATTGAGTGTTATTTAACGCTTATATAATAATAATAATAGTCAGACTATTAATTTGTCGTGTTTATCGTTAGACTAAACACTAGTGATATTGATACTAGGATTTATCAAAGGAAATTGTTTTGAGAGTATCGAAGCGCTGTCCGAGTGCTGAGTCACCACCTTTCAAGTGAGTGCATGGTCCCTTTCATCTTACACATAGATATGAAGTATTTTATATAAATTACGTGCTATGTGTGCATACTATCTGAATACTTGCTGTCTATGCTGGATGAACGATTTTATACATGTTTTAAATAATTTAAACTGTATATGCATTTTATATCGTGTAAAACATGGGTGGATGTTATAGATGGAGTATGAGTTGGATGGTGAGTTGAGATGTGAAATAGACCGTGAGGTGAGGGTGAGAGGTGGATGATGTGAGAAGCCTTTTTACCAAACGATGGCCCCGTCATTCAGCAGAGTATGAATGACAACCACGGACTATTCTAGACAGTCCAGTGGAACACTAGCAGGCTCGCAATCAGTAAGTATTGTGAAAGATGTCTTCACTCGGTGTACTCTAAACCATGGTGATCATGCAGACTTGATGCCTAAACCCTGGTGATCATGTAGACTTGGTGCCAAAACCCTGGCGACTATGCAGACTTAGTGCCTGTTGTGTAAATTATGGCGACTATGTAGACTTAGTGCCTAAACCCCGGTGAGGATGGACTTTGTGCCGATTCCTTAGGATGATCCTTTGGAATCTATGAATGAGGAATGGTATATTCTTAGGGTAGATCCATAGGAGTAAAGAAGATAATGGGGATAGGTAATTGGGTTGATTATTTGAACATAATAATTATATTATTGTGGGTTGAAAACCCTATGTACTCATCAGGTTTCCTAACCTAACCCACTCAGTTTATTTATATCACAGGTGTCGATATGAAGTGACATTACACTGAGAGATTAAAGAGATGTAGATCACTAGTGTAAATAAATGTAAGTTCTGTTTAGGCTTATGTTTCTGTATTGACGATGACATCCCAAATGAGAATAGGAACCAACCCCCAGTGGTTCAGCAAACGAGAATAGGAACCAACCCCCAGTGGTTCAGCAAATACCTGTTGTAGAAGAAGTTGCACCAGAGCCAATCACCATGGCTGGAGTTCAAGCCATGATTCGGGCTATGCTAGCTGAACAAAGGGAAGAAATAAGACAGATGTTCCACGAAAATAGGGACGAACCTACCATACATGTTGAGCCGACCGAGCCAATTCCCGAACAATATGAGGAAGGGAATTACCGCCACTAAGTGAGTCAAGTGGGGACTCAAGGCGAACGAAGGGAAGGCCTGGAGAGGAGAAACGACAAGGATGGGCGAATGTACAAGAATTTCTTGGGTCCGAAACCACCGAGTCTCTCAGGAAGCCCAAAGCCAGTTGAGATTATGGATTGGATCTCTGAGATGGAGATGGTGTTTGAGAGCTGCAGTTGAAGCGAGAAACAGAAGACTGTCTTCGCAGTAAGACAGCTGAAAACTGGAGTCTTGAGTTGGTGGAAGCTATTGGACAATACGATGCCATGAGGAGAAGCCCTAAGGATGTCATGGGAAGAGTTCATGGAACAGTTGAAAATGCAAAACTGCTCAGATATAGACCTGATAGACCTAAACAACGAGTTTCAGAACCTAAAGAAAGGGAAAATGGGTGTTGATGAGTATGCCACCGCATTCACCGAGAGGATGAAGCTATTTCCCTACTTGGTTCCTACTGAACTCTCAAAGATTGATAGGTTTGCTAACGGACTGCCCAAAGACTTTGGCCTAATGGTCAAAATGTCAACTACCATGAAAACAGTTGTTAGAGCAGCTAAGAATGTAGACACCCAGATAAGAGAAATGGGTCTAGAAAAAGACAAGGCAGGAGAAAAAAGGAAGCATGAAGGATCTTCAAAATCCAACAAAGAAAGGAAATTCTCAAAAACTGAAGAAGGAGGAGGAGGTGAATCCAAGTGGTGCGAGAAGTGTAAAAAGAAGCACTTCGGGAAATGTAGCGAGCTGGTAACTTGCTACAAAAGTGGGAAGACAGGGCATTACACCAGCAAGTGTACGTCCAACAAGAAGGTGTGCTATGGATGTAACAAAGAAGGGCATATCTCTAGGGACTTCCCAAAGAAAAACAAGGCAATAAGGCCAAACACACCACCAAGGCCAAGAGCATTCCACATGATTCTCGACGAAGCAAAAAAACCATGCGAGGAATCAAGGAGGAGGAGTTCATATCTGAAGATCAATTTATGCAGTAGCCATAGTATCGTATGATGTAGTCTATTAGAGGCATAGTCTAGGGTGAAATCGAACACCTATGTAATAATTTCAAAAAATAATAAAACCTTCGTTTTGTTATCTGATGTGTTAAATTGTTATGTGATTTTCTTGTATGGTGACTTGGGGACTGCGAGACAATACTTGGGACGAGTATGAGTAAGTGTGAAAGCTAGTAGATGCATATACTACTGGAAGCACAGGACTCACGCTTGGATCAGGGAAAGTCACAAGGTTACCAAGAAGCTAGTAATTGATTTTGTTTTGTTCATGTATGTCGTTGTTAGCATCGTTTCGGTAATGAATAAGAAGATGATTGATATTCTGACCCTAGTGGTCATATCAATTTGAGTCCGACTACGCTGAGTATGTTATCCATTTCAGAGAACCAAGTTTGATGTAGCATCTGACTTAAGACGGAAGATTGGAATAAAAAGCGATCAGTAGAGGTATCACGAAAACTTGCTTGTGGCTAGAAATGCTACCTTTTAAAATGTGATTATCTCACATTATAACATGAAGGAAGGTATAGTCTGTTTTGGAATTTGACTCTAAGAGACCTGAGTCTAAACGTGCATAACATGATGATAGGTCATAATTTGGAGTTTAACCTGAGATAGAAAGTAGGTGCACGATCGAGTACTGCTTACTGTCAATAAGTCTAAGAGATAAACTTCAAGGAATATAGAAGTTATAATTATTACCTAGGATGAAGAGATGACGTACGGAGTCATTATATGAGCCTTGTTTTGTTGATGATTCCGGCCTTTGCATGGAAATAAAGAATGTCAAAAACGGAGCTCGTATGCGAGAGTTATGATTTTCAGAAGTCGGAGTGTGAATTTGTGAAGCTGATTGCGAAGTTGCTGACGTGGCCGAATCTCAGCCGCCCCTTGTTGCCCACACCTCATTATGGATGGGTGAAACCTGTCCTCGCATACGCCCCGTATAATCCGAAGACGCCCAGCGTCCGAGTACACCTCGCGTACGAAGTCCCTACGCTCCGCATTCTAGCCTTCCTCGGTCAACAAGCAGCCACGTCGCACCAAGCCTGTTCGGACGCGTGTTGTACGATGCGAGCCTTACATCCAGCGTACCTCGGCTACGCCCAGAGTGGTTCGAGGCCTCGCAGGGTATAAAAAGGGGGTGAGGGTCTCCGACTTTTTCACACCATTTTCCTTCTCTCTCTAGATTTCTTTCTCTCTCTAAGGGTTTTAACCCTCCCCTAAGCCTAGGTGATACCCTAGCACCCTAAGGAAGCCCTATGGCTCCCGGAGTCCCAAGTAAAAGGGTCTTTCGGTTTCGGAAACGCTACTCCGAGCAAATCTCGGTTATCTTTAAAATCCATTGTAAGTGAGCTACGCTTACGCAATTTTTATTATAGCTTCCAAATAATTATAGTAATGTTATTAGGTCCTTAAAGTAATTATTTGGGCTATTATTATGAGTTATATTGAGTGTTATTTAATGCTTATATAATAATAATAATAATAGTCAGACTATTAATTTGTCGCGGTTATCGTTAGACTAAACCCTAGTGATATTGATACTAGGTTTTATCAAAGTAAATTATTTTGAGAGTATCGAAGCGTTGTCCGAGTGCTGAGTCACCACCTTTCAAGTGATTCCATCGTCCCTTTCATCCTACACATAGATATGAAGTATTTTATATAAATTACGTGCTATGTGTGCATACTATCTAAATACTTGCTGTCTATGTTGGATGAACGATTTTATATATGTTTTAAATAATTTAAACTGTATATGTATTTTATATCTACGATAATGTTGGGGTAAAATATGGGTAGATGTGATAGATGTAGTATGAGTTGGATGATGAGTTGAGAGGTGAAGTAGACCGTGAGGTGAGGGTGAGAGGTGGACGATCTGAGAAGTCTTTTTCCCAAACAATCGCCCTGTCATTCAGCAGAGTATGAATGACAACCACAGACTATTCTAGACAGTCCTGTGGAACACCAGCAGGCTCGCAACCAGTAAGTGTTATGAACGATGTGTTCACTCAGTGTACTCTAAACCATGGTCATCATGCAGACTTGATGCCTAAACCCTGGTGATCATGCAGACTTGCTGCCAAAACCCAAGCAACTATGCAGACTTAGTGTCTGTTGTATAAATTCTGGCGACTATGCAGACTTAGTGCCTAAACCCCGGTGACGATGGACTTCGTGCCGATTCGTTAAGATGATCCTTAGGAATGTATGAGCGAGGAATGGTTGATTCTTAGGGTAGATCCTTAGGAGTAAAGAAGATAATGGGGATGGGTGATTGAGTTGATTGTTTGATTGTTTGAACATAATAATTATATTATTGTGGGTTGAAAACCCTATGTACTCAACAGGTTTCCCAACCTGACCAACTCAGTTTATTTATATCACAGGTGTCGATATGAAGTGACATTACACTGAGAGATTAAAGAGATGTAGATCACTAGTGTAAATAAATGTAAGCTCTGTTTATGCTTATGTTTCTGTATTAACGATGACATCCCAAATGTTTTAAAACGAATTAAAAACTCTTTTCTTCGGAAATGTTTTGATAACGTATTTATCATGTTTTACTTGGAACAAATTCTGCAACATTTTTATTAAAAGAGGTACTCTGATTTTTTTAAAGCATAAACAAAATCGGTCTTTTCTGGCCGTGAAAATGCCGATGTCTCAGACAACGTCTTTGAGAGCTATAATTACTAATCGGATCCTGAAGTCGTACTTGCATTTATAGTTACTAGACTTATCAAAGTGGGAGACTGTTGGATTAGTGTCTAAGCCCGTAACTATATTTGGTATGTACTTGACGCGGTTGTGCATGGTCCTTTTGAGTTGCCTTCACCAAAGCTGCTGGATTAGTGTCTAAGTCCATAACTATTCTGGAATGTACTTGACCCGATGGTGCATGGTCCTTTTGGTTTTGCCTTCACCAAAGCAGCATGATAGGATGAATTATGGAGAGAAAGGATTAAATATGATTTATTAATATATTATGGGAATAATATACTAAATGAGAAATCATAATTAATATTAGTCAAGAATTAATTAGTAATTAGTTTTGTGACTAAAAGAGATTAATTAAACTTAAGGGACTGGAATTGTAATTATAAGATAATTGCAATTTGGGCCATGGATTGCCTTATATTAAGGAGTGGACGAATTCTTTGGGAAAGCCCGTGAGGAAATCGTCCAAGGCCTTAAGGAAAGGAATCTATGGGTTGCTTAGGGCTTAAGCATCCAATTTAGGGTTTCCTTGTTAGATAACCCTAATAGCCTCCTATATATATATATATATATATATATATATATATATATATATATATATATATATATATATATATATATATAGATCCCTTATGACCCAAAAACGTGGCTAAGCATCCTTCTAGGGTTTCACACGTTTTAGGGCAGCCTCCATCCTCTCTCCTCTTCATCCTCTTGCTTTTGGTGTTTGTGAACCATTAGAGGAGTGACATTTGTGACTCTAATCTTTCTAAAGTCATTATAAGAAGGAATTGTGATTGTTATTGCTATATAACAATCAAGGTAATATCTTAAACCCATTCTTATATTAATATGATTACTTGTATGCTAGAATTAGGGTTTATAGAGAAACCTAGATCCAAGCATTAGGGTTTATATGAGCACATAGGATGTTCTTATGACCAAAACCCATCAGTGGTATCAGAGCCAGGTTGGTTTCTATTGTATTGATAAATTGTATGATTGCAAAATTCGATTTTTGTGTTTCTGGAGGCTGGACTCACTGAGTCCATAGATGAACTCGCCGAGTCCATGCTTGACTCGGCGAGTCGGCTGGTCAGATGGAAGGAAAACCGGGATTTCTTGTTGTTTTTGCTTAAGGATAGTTGCCTTATCACATTAGATCAATATAAATCCGATTTTATGATATATTTGACTGTATTCTTGATCTAATTGAAGATATTTATCAATTAATAAAATATTTGTTTCCTTATGTGATAATTGATTAATTATTTTGATTAAATTGGTAACTTGTTATTCAAGAAATCATTAAATAAATCGAATATGGATAATTATGTGATTAAATGTTAATTTAGATTATTTGATTCTTGTGCTTTGAAAAGTTTTCATATTTTCCCCTTTATGTTTTATAGTTTATATTTGAACCCAAAAGTTTTGTTGTTTTGAAATTTAAATAGTTAAAACCCTAATGTTTTGAAAAAGGTTTCAAAACTTGCCCTCAAGTTTTGGAATTTAAATTTTGATTAAAAGTTTAATTTTGATGTATATTTAAATGCTAAACCTAAATGTTTTGAAATGTTTCAAAACATGCCCTCAAGTTTTGGAATTTAAAAGTTGATTAAAATGTTTAATTTAGGAATGTTAAATTCTAAAACCCTAGTCATGTTTTGAAAAGATTCAAATCACACCCTTATGGTTTTATTAATTAATTAAGGTGTATAATTAAAGTAGGTTTAATAAATCCATAAAGTTTTGGTTTACAATTTGATTGAATTAAAAGTATAATTGTTAATTTTGACCACCTAGTATTTTAAAAGTGTAAAATACATCCTATACTATATATAACATTAAAAGTCTAACATTATATATATATATATATATATATATATATATATATATATATATGTATGAGTAAAAGTCAGTCTTACCGTTAGTAGGCCTCATTCACGAAGCTAGTCTATAAGGGGTGTTTAAGGAAATTGCCTATAAAATGGTGATTGAATGGGTATCCACTCTTACCCACCGCACTCTTGACTAGTGGAGGGTCGTTAACCGAACGGGTAGGATAGGAGAAAACCCTTCCATTATAAGTATAATGAAGTACAAAAGTAACTAAATGTTTTTCAAATTCCCAATCTTAGTTACTTAGGTAAAAGTGAATTGATGCAATTCCATGAAATTACACTTTGTGCCCTTGCGAAGACGTTAGTGGAGCGTGTGTGGTTAATAGGCACACTAAATGGTTCTAAGCAAAGGTAGCAAAGGGTGACTCAATGTTTGTCATAGTTCGGTGGAGCGTGTGTGGTTTACCGGCACATCAGATAGGTGACTGTAACATGTGAGGGCGCCATGTAAGTTTGCATGGTTATTCACACCCTCTTTGTGATCCTCGGCATCCCAGTCACAAACTAGAGGGGCATATCGAGATTTAAACATGTCATTGAAAGTTCAATGAATCTCAAAGGATCTAGGAGTTTTCATAGATTTAAAACTTAAATTTCTTTTTCGTTTTTCTTGGTGGAAATTAGTGAATCGTCATTCACTTACCTTCAAATATTCTGCAATTAGAGTTACGATATCCCTCTCCCGAGTTGTGGAATATTGTGTTGGGTCCTAGCCTTAGTATCTCATTTGGTTGATTTACTAAGGACTCAATCTATCAACTAACTTGAATCCATTTTTCTCCCGTTTTGTAGATGTCAAAGTTCGACAACTATGGTCTTCCCAAATCCCGTGTAACAAGCTTTCCACATGAAGATGATATTCAACGATTCGATCGAGGAACAAGAAATCATGCTTCACTTCATCCACCTCCTCCAATTATTCTCCTTAACCCACAAGTTCGAAGGCTTGAAAAGTTCAAGCTCACTCAAGCCCTTTTGGCAAGTAAACATAAAGAAGGAAAGTCAGTGTGTGCACACGTCCTAGGGATGAAGTCACACATTGATAGGTTAAGAATGTTGGGATCCGTTGTCTGTGAGGAGATGGCTGTTGATTGGGTTCTTCAGTCACTTCCTAACTCATATAGTGAGTCGTAATAGAGTACTATATTATGAACTGTGACGTGACCCTTATAGATCTCACCTATATGCTTATTGCTGCTGAATCAGCAATGGTTTGGCGCAATAGAAAAGCAAAGTTCATTGGTGAATCTGCCTTCAAGACCTCTATGGATATAGACAATGGAAACAAAAGACATGCTATGATTGAAAAGTTTGATCATAAGAGAAATGCAATGTCTGAATTAGTTCCATGTCCTATTCCAAAAGAGTCAATTTGCTTTTATTGCCAAGAGAAGGGGCATTGGAGACGAAGCTGCCCTATATACCTAAGAGATCTAAGAGATGGGAGAGTCAAAACGTATGGCTCTGCTTTAGGTAAAATCCATTGACTAACTCTTTTAAGCTTCTATTCAAGATTCTTAATACATAATGTGATAAGATTACAATTGATGTTTTGTAGGATCGAAGAAAAGAGAGGAAGCTTAAGGGAAGAAGTGAGCAGAATCTAACCGTGAAGAAATGGATTTCGATCGCATTACCTGAAGATTAGATTTTTGAGCTACTACTTAGAGTTAGAATTAGATTGCTAAGAGATATGTATTAGCAAAGTTTTTCAATGAATTGCATTGTAAGGTCAAAAAATTTTCCGCAATAAAATAAATTTTTATTTTATATTATTTATTTATCCTTGCAATGACGTATATGAAAAATTGATGTTTGAATGTTAGCAATAATGGATTTGATTCTTAATTATGGAAATGTCGAAAATTTACCAAATAAGGAGAGTTTTTCATCACCCAAGTTTCAATTGGACAGAAACTTGGAATCATGCAACTTGGTTGCACGATGAATGAGAAATTTCATATTTGGAAATTAGACTAATTCATTGACAAAGTGTCAAATGAAGGGCTAGGAGATCGGGTACACAAAGTTGTGTGTTGATCAAGTCCACCATAAGAGTAACAAAAATATTTGTCATGATTTACTGAAGGTTTAGTAAATATGATTATACTTATATGATTAAGTGTAATTCTGAATTGATTGAAAATGTTTAAATCAATAGCAGAACGAATAAGAAGAATCAAGCAGGCAAAAAGATAAAAGTTTCCTCATTCTAAGAAGAAGGGAGAGTACCTTTTATGCTTTATGATAGGTCTTAATGATTAAGAACCATATCTCAATTGATCCTCTAAGTGAGTCTTAGTACAACTGTATGTCTAAGAAGAGGAATCAAGAACTGAAGAAATGGTTAAATCAAGAAGTCAATCATACTTCGTTCCAAAACAAGTCTTAGAGTTAAGATTGTGACATTGAGTGATAAGTATTAAGAAGGTTAATAACATTCATCAAATGTGGAAAGTTGTGATGTCTTGGATAAGACAAAGACCAACTAGGACCAATTTATGAAGTGTTTTGATAAAAAAACTACACTAACTCTTGAATATTTGTTTGTCAAGAAATGTTTATTGACAAGAGAATCTTATATGTCGAGGAGTCAGTGGGAGTCTTAATGGTCTTGAAAGGTTTCAAGAACAAATCAAAATAGACCTTATCGATCATCACTAGCACACGAGTTGAGGTTTACAACCTATCGTGTTGACACTATTTTGTTTCTGTGCTATTCCAATTGAGTTAATTATGCATGTGAGTTCTATAAGTTCTCATTTTGAACGCATAAAAGGCAAGGCACCTTAATCAATGAAAGGTACATTGATAGGAAAGGGTGAGCTACTTAACTACTTGGAAGACATAGTGGGCAGCTGTGCTACCATAAGGCAAGAAATCAAGATTAAGAAAGTTCGGTCCATATGAATTTGAATTTGTCGTAAACTTTGGTTTTAACAAATTCACATGGATAGGAACACATACACCGTTTAAATCTAAGTGTCATAAGATTTCCTCCTTCATGAAAATGATTGTGAGGAAATGCTTTCACTAAGAAAGATTTTAAGAAGATAGTGATTGTAAAATTGCATTCTCAAATTCGATTATGACTACGGTATCCCTTTCCATAATTTGAATTGTGAGGTTTGGCAATTAGTCTTAATTGTTTAGACACACATATGAACTATCTAAGGCAAAAGTGTATAAGAAGCCTTGATAAAAGATTATCAAAGCACTAAGTATTAGAAACATGAACTTAAGAAATTCAATAAGTATTGTTTTTCTGAAAGTTAAGATGTTTATGAATACATGTCAAAGCTAGTGGGAGCATAAGTGTTATGTTTTATAATAATCACCATGATAGTGGGAGCATAAATGTTGTGATTGTATGATTATTAAGGCACGTATTGCAAGTTGGCAATATTAATTATAGAAAACAAGAGTTATACCTTGCAAAGTAGTAAGGGTTCTAAAGTTGTTTTGCTATAATTAAGGGAGAGCATATTATGCTACATTTCAAATCTAAAAGCTTAGGTTGTGGAATGTTAATAAATTTAGTCAAAGGTACATATTGTGTTCTTAAAATTTCGATTATGATTACGGCATTCCTCTTCACAATTCGAATTTTGAGAACATAGCAAATAAAACATTTTGGCAAAAGATTGATAAAGTATCAAATCTTTATGTAAGACATTATGCATCGTGTCCCATACGCTTTGGGTATAGGATCGATTGCAAATGCTATAATATTTGACCATTCAAAAATTTTCCAAATGTCTAGCGCATTTAGAGGGAAAAAGGACCAGAATCGGTTTTGACTAAAATAATTAAACAACTATCAAAGGACAATCCAAAGTTCGACAAGGATTAGTTGCTTGTGAGTAGTTGGAAGCATGGTATTGGATGGACCATATCGACATTATTATGAATAGAAAAGATTCTATTAAGAATGAGTTGTCGTATGGAAATTATGGAAATGATTCCATATTGGATGGACCATATCGGCATTATTATGAATAGATAGGATTCTATTAAGAATGAGTTGTCATATGGAAAATATCGAAACGTGTCCATATTGGGAATTGAATATTGAAAATCTATGTCTAGATTACAAACTTTTATGCAAAAGGATGTTCAAAGGAATGTACTTTGAGTGAGAGACATCATATCTAAGGAATTGTATTGTAACAATCTCCGATAGAGGACTTTGTAATATCATTGGCAATAGTAATTGTGACTTTAGTGCAGTGATATTACAAAAGGATCGTTGCATAAAATGTTAGAATCTACCATATTCTATAAGTGGCAAGAATTTGATATTCTTTCACATATGAAAAAGGATTTGGAGTTGTGAAATGAGTATGATTGGAAATGTGTTCATTTGATCTATTTCACAAAGTAAGAACCATAGGTAAACATTGTGTGCATGCTGGGAGTATGGCACAAGTGTTGTAATAATTCAAGTAAGAAGTTGATTACCTGAAACAACAAATAATGAGTAATCGATATGGTGATAAATAAAAGGAGTTTTATTTATACTTAAAGGTTTGAGGCCATATGGGATTAGTATTATTCTTGTGTTTCACTTTGCATGTTTTGACTTCCTGAATAATTTAATTGGTTAAGAACAGTCAAATTATTCGAACGGGCCACAATCATTCATACGTTGGAAGTAAGTATGAATAAAGACTGTCGTGAATTGGTGTGTGGATTGTCTAAAGAGCATTAGACATAAGCAAATGTTTGCTGCAACGTTCATGGGTGCTTATGAATATGATTTGAGCATTGGATTAAACCCACGCTCACTTGGATCACTCCATGAATTGTATCACGAATGATTGGTGAGACGATAACATCTTATATTCTTGAAACTGAGATGTGTGAGTTGTATCTTGCAAATCGGTTGCACATTGATAATATGTAAACGCACTAGTAACTTGGTGTTATAAAACATATTGTTGTGTGTGATTCGGTGAGTAAGTGCAAGCGAGCATTGAATCAAAGTTTATCCGTTCCTTTTATCCAAAGTAGGATAAAAGCGATATACTTGGGACCCTCGATGATTTAGTGATGACAAACGTAAATGCTCGGCCAGGCTAGGGCTAATTTGATTTGTTCAATTAGTCAGTCGTCATAAACCGGAAGTCGAGAAATAGTACAAAGAGAATGATTAGAAATCATGTCTCATATGATATCTAGAATGGAGGAATATATGATCGCTTATCTAAAGGACACGCATATCTGATAGGATCAGAGTTGACAGCGGCTTTGGAAAGCTACGATTGCAGATCAGGATCTGAAGTCATACGGATAATAGTTATTAGACTTATCCAAGTGGGAGACTGTTGGATTAGTGTCTAAGTCCATAACTATTCTGGTATGTACTTGACCCGATGGTGCATGGTCCTTTTGGGTTGCCTTCACCAAAGCAACTTGATAGGATGAATTATGGTGAGAAAGGATTAAATATGATTTATTAATATATTATAAGAATAATATACTAAAGGAGAAATCATATTGTTTAATTAATATTAGTCAAGAATTAATTAGTAATTAGCTTTGTGACTAAAAGAGATTAATTAAACTTAAGGGACTGGAATTGTAATTATAAGATAATTGCAATTTGGGCCATGGATTGCCTTATATTAAGGAGTGGACAAATTCTATGGGAAAGCCCATGAGGAAATCGTTCAAGGCCTTAAGGAAAGGATTTTATGGGTTGCTTAGGGCTTAAGCATCCAATTTAGGGTTTCCTTGTTTGATAACCTAATAGCCTCCTATATATATAGATCCCTTATGACCCAAAAACGTGGCTAAGCATCCTTCTAGGGTTTCACATGTTTTAGGGAAGCCTCCATCCTCTCTCCTCTTCATCCTCTTGCTTTTGGTGTTTGTGAACCATTAGAGGAGTGACTTTTGTGACTCTAAGCTTTCTAAAGTCATTACAAGAAGGAATTGTGATTGTTATTGCTATATAACAATCAAGGTAATATCTTAAACCCATTCTTATGTTAATATGATTACTTGTATGCTAGAATTAGGGTTTATAGTCTTGGATAACTTGCATGTACAATAGAAAAACCTAGATCCAAGCATTAGGGTTTGTATAAGCACATAGGATGTTCTTATGACCAAAACCCAACAAAAGCAACTTAACATGATGATTTATAGAGATTGAGAGAGGTTATTATGGTTTATTAATATATTATATGAATAATATATTAAAGGAGAAATCATATAGTTTAATTAATATTAGTCAATAGTTATTTAAGAATTAATTTTGTGGCTAAAAGAGATTAATTAAATAAAGGGGACTAGAACTGTCAATTGTGTGATAGTTAGTTTTGGGTTGTGGATCTTCCTGGATATGAGGGGGACGAAATTAAGAGTGGAAGCCCGATCTAATTTCGGCCAAGGAAGCCTTATTCCAGAAGGTTCCCAAGCTGCTTAGGGCCTAAGTCATCCAATTAGGGTTTTGACTGAAACCCTAGCTACTCAGCTATATAATAGACCCTAGGGCTTATGTTTCGAATACACCAAGAAACCCTGAGGTTACTATAGCTAAAATCTACCCTCTTTCCTTATCTCTTCTAGATCATCCTCATGCTTATGGTGTTTGTGAGCTATTATAGGCGTTACACTTGTGACACTAAGCTTCTTAAAGATCAAGGATTCTTGCAATAATTGAAAGGTATTATCTAAACTTGTTGTATTCTAGATTTTGATTTCAATGTATGCTAGTTTAGGGTATTCAAGTCTTGGATGAAATGCATGGACAATAGAGAAACCTAGATCCAAGTTTAGGGTTTTGAATGAGCACATAAGATTGTTCTTTTGCTCTAAACCCATCAGTTAATCTATGGCTAGGGGCAAGATGCCCTTCGAGTTTGAAACAATTTTTTTTGCCTCTGCTCCTCTTACACCGCCCTTAATACCAGACAAGGGCATATTACCTATTTCTAATAGAGTTCAACAAGGAGACCCATTGGGATCACTTCTCTCTGCCCTTTTGTTGCACCTGCTGTTGTATAATATTATAGAGAATTACAAGCTTCTTCTCCATGCATGGTACCTTGATGATGCCATACTTATTGGAGATTCGAAGGAGGTGGCCAAAGCGTTAGACATCATTAAGGTTATTGTCCCAAAATTGGGCCTTCAGTTGAGTATCAAGAATATTGAGCTCTTTTTGCCCTCGTATAATGGTAGGAAGCTATATGAAGGGTTGTTCCCGGTTGGCATCGGGAGGCCGCCATTAGGGGTGAAACTTGTCGGGGGAGCTATTAGTAGAGATGCTCGTTTCATTAGCGGCTTAGCCATATAGAGAGCTGAAAACGCTATGAATTTGATGTGCCCTCTTTCACAATTTTCTGGCCCACAAAGTGAGCTTTTTCTACTTCAGTCTTGTATAGGTATTGCTAAAATTTTCTTTGGGCAAAGGACATGCCAACCGTTCACATGGAGGAGGCGTTGTTCCTTGACAATGGGTTGCACGGGGCGGTTGAGGACATTATGGTTTGTGGTGGCCCTTTCTTAGGTGACATACAGTGGCAAATTGCTTCCCCACCTATTAGGTTTGGTGGTTTAGGTTTCTACTCATCATGTAAAATCCTCACTCCTAGGTATGAAATTTATGGCTTAAAAGACAATTTCCCGTTTGAACTCGTCGAGTTGATAGCCTCAACTCGACGTGCTGGACGCTCTTGGGTCGCGCATGTTTTTGAACCAACTCGACGAGTTGGAGGCTGTTTATGAAACCCTAATGTTAAGGGTGTTCGACCCTATTTAAAGACCTTCTAGCCTTTGGATGGCCTCTTTGTCCACCCCTCTATCCAAAGAAAACCTAATCCGTGCATTCTCTCACTTTTGTGTGTGTGTGAACTTAAAGAGTGAGTTTTTGGTGATCTTTTGAAGGAGCTTGGAGTTTGAAGAGGTTTGATTGAGAGGAAGGTTGTAGATCCGATATCTTCTCTGTTGTTGCAACCATTTTGAGGTATAAAGTTGATACCTTGTTCTTTCCTTGCTTAGATCTTTCCCTTTAGAACTTTATTGTTATTTTTAGCTCATTTTGGGGTCATTCTTGAGTTGGCCATTTATTGAAGTTTCCACTTTAGATCTGGATGCTTATGGCCTCTATGGGCTTCAAGCTTCAAGTTTTATCATGTTATAGGACCTCCTTCATGCTTTAAGCCCTTGTTAGGCCTTCTTTGAGTGTTTTAGCCTCCTTGTGTTATGCATGGACGTAAAGTTAGCAACTTTACGTGGTTTTCCAACTCATGGGTTCCAGATCTGCATTCTTGAGCATTGGAAGGGACGAAAAAGGGACTGAATGAGTTAAGTGGGGAAAACTCAACGAGTTGTCTTGGCAACTCAGCGATTGGGCTTGAGTTTTCTCGTTATTATGGATGCTATAGGATCTCAACGAGTTGTCTTTAGAACTCAGCGAGTTGGCTGCGGTTTTTCCCTGTTTCTCTAAGTGAGAAAGGAACTCAGCAAGTTGGTAGATGCACTCGACGACTTGGGTCCACATGGACTGTTGACCTTGACTTTGACCATGGTTGACCAAGTTTGACTTTAAGGGCATTTTGGGTAATTGAGGTTTTGATGGATTGGTCATGCTGGTTGTAGGCTTTGGGTCAGGAGATGGGATTCAGAGTTAGATCTTATCAGTTCAGCCGCTTGTGAGGTGAGTTTTTCCTCACTGTACTTATGGGTCGAAGGAACTAATGTCGACCCTTTTGGATTGTTATCCTAGTAGATAGGATGATGTTATGCTTATTAGTCTGTATGATTTGTGCTTTCTTGTTGATTGATTATGTGTTTATGAGTTATGTATATGTTGACATGTGCGTGTGTGTGTAGTTTGGTTGAGGTGGTCCTGCTTTGTGCTGAAGGCCAATAGACCTAGGGCGGCTTGGATAGACTACAAGCGTGCAAGGCGATCGAGTTGTGTATAGATTTATATTGTGTCTGACAAACCTACACCTGAGCTGCATTTAATAGCTAGACTGGCAAGTCTGTGGTGACAAGTGTCATTATCTTTTTCGACGCCTGATAAACGTCGTGGCAGGTTCATTAGTGATAGTATGGTTATAGCAACTCACATAGGGAGTTAACAACACATAAAGTTTACGGGGATTTTCACAAATCAAAAAGGGTTTTATGTCGATTTAAAATCACTTTTATATCAATAAGTATGGATATTA
Organism: Lactuca serriola; assembly: GCF_051521515.1. NCBI lineage: Eukaryota > Viridiplantae > Streptophyta > Magnoliopsida > Asterales > Asteraceae > Lactuca > Lactuca serriola. The sequence goes on from NC_136416.1 coordinate 78,926,228, forward strand.
CCTGTACATTTCGGTCTTGGTACTTATGACTTCACATCACTCTTGTAAGGAAAATATTGGACTTTTCTTGGTAACACACAAATCTTTACAAAGATCGGTATCTAAACTCTTCATTCAAAAAGCTTATGAACTCACCAAATTAATTGTTGACATTTTTTCAAAACTATTTGTATTCTCAGGAAATCAACAAAACCAGGTAACCACAAGCTTTTCAGGATGAAACGCTACGGCATTGACCAGCTATTTCTATATCATGTTGTAATCAATCATTGAAATATGTAACACTTGAAATCATGTAATTCTTTTCGGATTATATTTATGATTGGTTGTATTTACTTTGAGCACTATTATACTCGTGTTGTGATACTATACATGAAGTCCGCCACCCCCGAATATTTCCGCACCCTCGAATATTTCCTCCATCCTTGGTTTGGGGGTGTGACATAATATCTACTAGGGAAAGTGTTTCCTCATCATTATTCTCATAAATTAGAGTGAAACCTTTTGTCACCTAGATTTTATGGTGTATACGTTCCCATCCATGTGAATCTCTCATTTCTAATCTAAAATCATATGATAAGGTTTAAGACAAAACCAAATTCAAACTTAGCTTTCCTTCTCGGACTGAACTTCGTTATTCTAAATTTCTTGCCCTCTGGTAGCACAAGAGCCTACCAGTGCTTCCATGTTTTTAGTAGTTCACCCATATTGATCAAAGCACTTTCATTGACCAACATGCTTTGCTTTTGCAGTTAAATGAAAAAAACATAGAACTCATCATCATTGTTAACTCAAGTAGAAGGTGCCCAAAAACAAGAATGTGTCAACTTAACATGATAGGTTATCAACCTCAGATCGTGTTATAGTGATAACTTAAAAGATTCATTGTCGATTGACTCCTAAAACTCTCAAGATTAATAAGACTCTCACTGAATTCTTGACATATAAGTTTCCTTCTTAAGGAACATTCCTTGACGAGCTAAAACAAATATTTAAAACTTAGTGTGGATTCCTGTCAAGAAACACTTCATGGAATTTGTCTTACTTCATCCTTTCTTTTAACTACAACATCATAACTTCCGATTCCAAATGTGCTAGAGTAAGAAAGCATTATCACTCCAAATTTCATGAGGTGTTGTAAGCCTACATAGTAAGAAATAAGTTTTCAACATACGATATGTGGTAACTAGAGCATGGCTCTAAAACTTGATTGGAAACGAAGTATGACTCATCTCTCGATTTAACCATTTCAACAATATCTGATTCCTCTTCTTAGTATTACAGTTTCACTAATATGCTTTTCGAGGATCAATTGTGATATAGTTCCACAATCATTAAGATGATCATAAAACAATATGCTAATCTTATAAACACAACAATATTTACTGAAACATCAGTAAATCATGACGAATAGAGTTTTCATCCTTTGTGGTGGATCTGAATAGTCCACATCAACATTTACTAGATCCATTGGTCCTTTGCTTGACTCATATAAACATGTAATCAATGAATTAGTCATAATTTTCCAAAGATCAATATTCTCATACATCATGCAAATCAAATTGCATGACTCCAAGTTTCTATCTAATTGATACTTGGTGATGAGAATTCGCTTTTTCACTTGGTCAATTATGACAATACCATAAGCGATATAACAAGAATCAAATCCAAAATTAACATTCCTAATAATAGAAATGTAACCAACACTTTCATAAATGTTATTGTAAGGAAATATAAAGCAAGCAAACTAGATAAACCAAAAATTTCACATTTATTGAAAATAAACGGAAAATTTGAACTTGTCCTTACAACGCATAAAATGAAAACTACGTTTCTAGACATCTTCTAAGCAATCTATTAAATTATCCTAACTCCCAAGCAGTAGCTCCAAATTCTGGTCATTGTACCATGTGACTAAAGTCCTTCTCTCATACGATCAGATTTTAGCTCACTCTTCTTATGCTTCCTTCTTTCCCTTAGATCCTGAAATGATATCAAAATGTGATCATCACATCATGTATTAAGAGTCTATGAGTAGAAATAATGGAATTAGATAATGGATCTACCTGAAGTAGAGTCACAAAACTTTACTTCACTATCTTTGAGATCTTTCAAGTACTTTAAGCAGCTTCGCAACCAATATCTCTTCAATTTGCAATAGAAACATATAGACTCTTTAGGGTTAACACATGGAACTATCTCAGAACTAGCATTTCTCTTTACCATACGATCAAACAGTTTAACCTTGGCCAATCCTTTTCTATTGGGAAGAGAGAACTTTTCTAGACCACCATTGTTACCATTTTTAATGTCCATGGAAACTTTGGAATTAGACCCTTCAAGAACTTTTGTTTTGCTTGTGCTCTTAAGCATTTATGATTCAACAACAATCAACATATGTGTCAGATCAACTAGAGTCACGTCGATATTCCTCATATGAAAGTTCTCAATGAACTGACCATGCGACTTAGGAAGCGAAAGAAGAATCAAATCAATTGCTTGCTCCCTTAGGAAAACGACATCCATTATATCCAATTTGTTAATATACGATTTCATTTCCAAAACATACGCACACACAAAATTTCCATCTTGATGTCTACATGCCTATATGGCTTGAGTAGTTTCATATCTTTCAATTCGAGGAAAGCGCGACATTGGGAGATTCACTTAAGGAGGAGGAAGAAGAGTTGAAGAAGCATGGCGTCCAGTTCCACCATTTCTTGAAGAAGAGAAAACATTTTCACCTTGATTAGAAAGTAAAAGATCATCTTTAGAGGGAAAAAGAAGACCATTATTTTCTTGACTTTACATCTATAATGGGAGAAAAGAGAATTCAAGTTAGCTGATTTTAATCTTTAATCATTAATCCATAAATTCTAAATTCAGGCTAGGATCCATATTTTCGCTTCGAACTTTGAAGAGGGATAGTAATCAAATTCGAATCTATTTTAGGTAGGTAAGGCTTTTACCAATTTCAATATTATGAAACTCCTAGATCTTTTGAGATTCATTGAATCTAATCAATGGCATGTTTAATCTCAGATTAAGTTCTCACTTTTGTGACTGGGATGTCGAGGATGACAAACGAGATGTGAATAACCATGCAAACCCACTTGACAACCCCGATGCCACTTATCATCTCACATTGATGTACGGTTAACAATACATGCTCCATCAACAATGATAATTCTCGAGATGTCCATCATAACTCTTTATAGTCCCTATTAGTGTGTTGGTTAACCACACACACTCCACTAACGACATATAAAGTATGATGTGTGTTTTCATGGATTAGCATACATTTCACATTTTTCCTAAAGTAACTAAGAGTAGGATTTAAAAAAAAATAGTTTAGGTACCTTATGTCATTATACTTATTAAAGAGATTATGTCCTATTAACTCCGTTTCACTAACGACCCTCCACCACACATGAGAGCAGTGGGTGACAGTGGACACCCATTCAACGACCATTTTATAGACCGCTTCCAAATACCCTATTTATAGCATGGTTTCGTGAATGAGGCGTACTAGCGATTTGACTAAGTATTCTTATACATATAATATATATTAAACTTTTAATTATATATACATAGTATAAGGTGTATTTTAAAACATTTTAAAATTGCAGGGTTTAATCCTTTAATAAATTAAGCTTTTAATTTAAGTAAATTTAAACCATCTTCTGGATTTATCAGTTATCTTTAATTAATCATTTAATTAAATTAATAATAAGATCCATAAGGATAATATTAATCTTATAATTAATCATTATCTTGTCTATGATTATCTCCTAACATTTTGAGTTTTCTTAATTATCTAATATGACCAAAAATCAGATTTGGCATATTTTATAAAAGATAATTACCAAATAACAACCATATAAATCAAATCAGGCAAGAAAATCTGAAAATTCAAAAGAGTCTGTGCTCACGTCGTGAGCATAGACTCTCACGTCGTGAGTACAGTTTGGCAAAAAACATAATTATGATTTTATCTGGGCTCACGTTGTGAGCATCAAATCTCACGTCATGAGATCAGTTTAACAGAAAAAATTCGATTTGTCTAGGTTCAATCAATATAAACTCAATTGTTATACAACCATACGCTCTGATACTACGGTTGGGTTTTACATGTATTAACGCGGATTAATCCTTAACACTTAAGAGTACATGCAACCTATTAGATCTATGTCATAACATTATTGAAGTAACATTTTATTGAACAACAAAAACCTATGAAACCTATGCTAATTTTGAAAATCATAAATAAGGTAGGGTTTTACATACCTTTTTGATTGTTGTAGTAACCAATCAAAATTCTTGAAATACTCTTGGAAGCAAGCACCAAAAGTGTCATTCGTCTAATGGTTCAAACACAAACTCTAGCAACTAAGGGACTTGAAGAGAGAGAGGAGAGAGTAGGAATTTTGGCCTAAGCAATCTATAGAAATCATTGGCCGAAATTTGCAAGGTATAGACGTCTTTATATAGTGCAATTTGGAAACCCAAGATAACCCTAAAATTAATAAAATAATATTATTTCCTTTTGACAATTATTCAGCTTCTTAATTATCATCCAATGATAATTCTAGAATCCCTAGATCCACTTAAAACAATCCAAGGCAATCGAAAGGTTCTAGAATGCTTCTTGATCAACTATTGAACAATTATACTTTAACCTCTATACTTTTAATTAATTACAATGATCTCAAAATTAATTCTGATTAATTTCTAATTAATTATTAATTAAATATTACTGACTCAAATTAACATATTGTTCTCATAATATAGTAAAAAATCATTTATTTTGATTTCTAATTAATTTATTAATCACATAATAAATTAATAAATCATTCTCTCTCTCTCTCTCTCACTTTCTCTCTCTATCTCTCTCTAAAATTATCATATTCAATTACTAGGTTTGAGGGCAACCCAAAAGGTTTGTGCTATTATTAATTCAAGTTTATATCAAGTATAGTTATGGGATTAGACACCCAATCTAACAAATACCACAAGTCATATCATAAGAATCAAACCTCACAATTAATATTGCTATTATTAGAAACATAATGAACACTTTCATTAATGTCATTGCATGAAAATAAGATAAGGAAATTACTTAAACCAGAACTTCGCTTCTATTGAAGTAAAATGAAAATTGAAACTTGTCCTTACAATGCATGTGTCACACCCTAAAACCAGAACGGCGGAAACGTTCTGGGGTGGATGACGTCATGTCAAGTATCACAACACATGCATTATAGTAATCAAAGTACAGCAACCATTGCATTAATAGTAATAATTTTACATGGTTTACATTACAATACCATAAAGTAATACAAGTAAATATATAGGTGAAGCTTGGTACTAAGCTATCTTCATCAACAGCTCTGGCAATGTACCTGTCTAATGCTGACCTGAGAATACAAGTTATTTGAAAAGCGAGTATCATCATTTTTACAAATGCTGGTGAGTTCATAAGTATTTAGTGTCATTTTATCCAAATAACTTTAATAAAAGTGGTAGTTTTAGAGTATCCATTACATTAGTGTATTTTCCAGAAAATCCTATATTTTCTTTAATAAAAGCAGTCTTCTACCAAGACTGGACGGAGTTATGTGGTAAAAAGTAGTTTTCCCTTAATCGCTCTCATTATCAAACTACAGAATTTGATTATTAAAGAAAGCAAGAGAAATCAGGGGAAATAACATATGCCTCAGCAGTGAAGACTGCTGACTAAGGCAAAAGGAATCATAGACTCCAGGAAAGTATTGAACAAACGACACGCATGGCTCAGTCTAACAAAGAGAGACACAGACCCCAGACAGTACCAAATGAAAGGTACGGATGGCAAGGTCTAAAAACAGAAGATACAAACCCCAGACAGTATCAAATGAAAGATACAGCTAGTAAGGTCTAAAACAGTGTGACTCTGAGAGTGGGTTTCCAGCATACAGTGTAAATTGCTGGTGAATTACCGTTACATTAAGGCCATGAATTATAAGGTAACCTGGGATACTCGTAATCATACTAACCGACACTAGAGTACCTGACGCCCTGCAAGCGTCTATAAAATATGACATTTGTCACCCCTTGGCTTGGTAGGCCGTGGACTGTAGCTAGCAGTCAGAGTGCGGGGGTGTCAATCCCGTATATATCTATACACACAATGTCCGCTCTCCCTACAGGAGACTCTGGTTACCAAATAGACGACGGAGAAGGACGTGTCCCGAAGATGCATCCCAAATAGTGGGCAGTGGGTTTCCAATATAAGTGCTGAACTTAGAGGTAGAGACTCATAACTGAACTGACTAGAGTAAACCTATATGTCTATGCTCGTATACATAATATATAACTAATGAATCAAACGACCTTCGGATGGCCATCCGATCCCACTAGACCACATCTCAACGAAGAAAAGGAAATAGGGCGGACAAGCCTTCCTAAGTCCTTCAATCATTATTTATATGCATCTATACAAGCACAGGCATACATCTAACTACGTCTGAGTGTTTAAAAAGTGGAAACGTATCGTGAAGTATAACCGAATCATGATGTATAAGCGAATCGTGAGGTATATCCGAACAGTGTGGAATAACCGAATCGTGAAGTGTAAACGAATGGTGTGGGAAAACCGAATCGTGAAGTATAAGCGTTAACAGGTATAAGTGTATCACGAAGTGGAAACGTACTCAAGTATAAGTGTATCACGAAGTGGAGGCGTTCTCAAGTATAAGTGTATCACGAAGTGGATGTATTAACTAAACAGAAATAACGCAATGGTATCTTAACCAAGTAGAAGTATAAAAACATAGACGGAAACTTTGGAAAACCTTTATATATTAAGAAAATCACGACTTGGTATTCCTTTGTAAAATAAGTTTGAAAATCTTTAAAAATCCTTTGAAAACCTTTCATAAACAAGTTTAAAATGAAACTTTGATTAAACATCATAAGTAAAAGCTGAACAAATAACTATGTTTTTAGAAAACCATTTACAGTGTGGTAACTCCTTGTGCATGCGGGTTATCAATCACATGTGATTGATATGATAACTGGCATGTTTAACTTGTATTCCCCCTATAAAACATGTAAAAACATTTAAAAGATTGATTCAGGGGTTTGAACTCACCTGGTGTAGGTGGATCCGACGAAGGTGCCGGTTGGGTGCTCGGTGTCAAGTAAGGACTTAGACACACTTAGTGACATATTAACATATGATAACATATGTTTACATATAATTAGTACATATAATACCAATTAAACAAGTATACACATCCTAAAGTGCAAAAACACTTTGATTAAGTGTTTGAGGTGTCCCGGGTAACATCTAAGGGCTTGAATGGCTTAGGAATGGAGTTTACTCTTCAAGAGTAAACTCTATATATAGAGTTCACGGCCCTGGGACAACTCCCCATGAGTTTACGGCCGTAAACTCATGGTGAGGGTGTTCTAGGATGCTTAAAGGCCTTATACCAATTGTGGAATTTTGCTAGGTCCAAATCTAATGTGTTTGATTGGATTTAAGGCACTTATATGGACCAAATGGGAGTTTACGGCCATAAACTAGGGAGTTTACGACCGTAAGCTCCTATGTACATATCTTTTGGTGTTTTAAGGGCTTAAGTGGTAGAGGATAAAATCTCATGCATTTTTCCAAGTCAAATGAAGGAGTTTGGGCACCATTTGGGCACTAAATGGGAGTTTACGGCCCATGAACCACCTCTATGGGAGTTCATGGCCGTGACCTCCTACTCCCTTGGTTTTATTTAAGTTTAAGGCCCCTACAACTATGGTATTGCATTCAAGCTATTTTTCCAAGGCCATAGGGGGTGTTGAGGGCATTTCTAACACAAGGAAATGAGTTTACTCCCCATGAAGAGGAGTTTACGGCCCAAGCATGTTCTTGGGCAGTAAACTCATGTTTACTCTTCAAAAACTCGTTTCAAAGTGTTCTAAGTCCGAATATGTAAGCCTAAAAGTCATATCTAAGCCTCAGGGGCAATTTGGAGGGGTTTTGGGGCTTAAAAACCCCATTAAATGGTGTTCACGGTCCAATAGTGTTCTTGGGCTGTAAAAACATCATTTTGTCCATATTTTATGATTTAAACACGAATTTGCATGCTAGATAGGCTATACAACAAGTTAGGATAGTTTACCTACTCATTTGGGGCTCGAAACGGACGATTTTTGGCTCGGGAAAAATTTGTAGAGAGAGAGAGTTTAGAGAGAGAGTAAAAAGGTGGAAATGGAGTTTACTCTCCCTTATATAGGGGTTGGAGTTGAAGCTCAGTGGGATTCTACCCGATACTGCCGTTAGACGGGGCTTTTTGGTCGCACCCGATTAAACGGTCAAATTTTGACTTGGTTGCAACCACACATTTTTAAGGGTATTTTGTGGGTGCTTCTAATTTGTTTCAACCCTTACCAAGTCATTATAAAAGTCTTAAATTAATTAACCTCTTCCAAAAGTTTAACGGACAGTTAAATAAGCGAGGCTTATTAACGGAAAAGGTTAAAAATAACGTAATAGATTTCGGGTTGTCACATCATCCCCCCGTTAGAGGGAATTTCATCCTGAAATTCAGGTTTAGGCAAGGAAGTAGGCATGAATAACCGAGTAGAGGCTGGAGGGTACTTCTTATTTGGTTTGTCCTTGCACTCCCAAGTGATCTTTGGTCTGTGTCTGACATTCCAACAAACCTCCACCTATGGGATGCGGATTCCGTCTCGTGCAGTTAGCTAGTTCCGACTGGTGTATCTACGAGGTTAGGTTTCTCAATGGTTTCTATCAAGATGAGTGGGATACGAAAAATGACGTCGGGCAACACTGATCAAGTCTAAGGAGTGGATCGATCTAGGATGAAGCTTGTGGAATATCCGAAAGTAGTAGTGGTCTGACGAGGGTTGGACCAAATCTTCGTGAGGATTTTCAGATGGTCCTAAGCTCTCGGAAGGGTAGAGATTTTCAGTACTTAGAACATAGTGTACTTCTATGGCAAGATCATCACTGGCGTGATCGCCATTCCGAAGTTCCTAACGTTCTCTCTCATACTGGTAGTGTACTCCTTCAGGTTTGTTCTTAGGAAGCTCGGGTTGTCCTTGGGTTCGCGTTTCCTGTCAATTGGCTTTTAGAGGTTTTCTAGATCATCGGATGGGTTGCGTATCTACGATTATCTGTCTACTAAAGAGTGTCTATCTCAAGCTCGTGCGAAATGAACCTGCACTAACGATTCTTGAGATACAAAAACCCTCAGGGTCGGGGATATAGGGTTTCACCAGACGAGTGTTGGACTATCTCGGGAGGTGGTTCTACTATTTCTCCATGAGATAGTATTCGTGGAACACCTAATAGTCCAATAAATCTCTAAGACTTTGGTTTATTCTAGTACGGAAAGCGCATGCTCCTGCATAACCCCTCGACTAACACCAAGGTTGGTGTCAAGTTTATAATCTCTTCGGGATTTTGGTCATGAGGCTTAACGCAACTACTTTCGCACTTTGATCAAGTATTCTTGGCTGCGGAGGTTATCCTGTGGTTCTCGGTATTCTAGTGTTCACTTCGGAGAATGAAGTCTATCGTCTACAGGGCGACAACGATTTCCTCCGTGCGAGAGGGTGGAGGATCCTAGGCACTACTCATCGGTAACAGGGTGGACGAAGTGCCTGAGTAGTGCGAGCATCTACTGCAACTACTCTTCCGAAGGTTCTGAGTTTTCTTGGTCTAGTTCAAATCTGGTGAGTATAGGGTTCCATTACTCGGAACTTTAATCTCTTTACTAACTGAGGGTGTTAGCTACTACGTTGGCTTAACCGGGATTACAACAAATTTTGGATTTGTGGTCATTTTAGTAGCTCAACCCGCAGTGGTTCTCTTGATTCTAGCTCCTATTCTATGGAATAGGATGAAGGGCTTTACTATGAGGTTCGTGGTAGAGCTCATACTTGGCTTAACCACTAATACTTGGTGTATGCAGGCCGTATATAATTGAGGTCGGCAGGATGTTCAATTGTGCGACTCCACCCCATACCCACAACCCAACGAGGAACAGGGAGTAGGGAGGAAGCACACATCTTAAATCTTTTTGATCCCAGCTATATACCACCTTTATGCATATACATGGTTATAGTGGTCAGTCCCATGAGTTCTATCCTCTGGGTTCACGAACCTGATGTGCGAGGTGCGAAGGGTCTTTCTGGGGAATCTACGGAGTATGCTTCGGATAGTTATTGTCTTCCGGAGTTTCTGGAGTGTCTTTCGCTTTGGTTTCCATCTGACTAAGAGGGGTCGGTCAACAGCGCGCGGTACCCTTCTTCGGGTACTTCGGAAAGTTTGAGATAAGAGGGACGACTGACGGATCGTATTAGGTTTGGTTATTTGCATTATGTTTAGGTTCGGAAGAACCTTTATTTGCCGACATGGCTATGGTGAAAGTTCTTTTTACACAGCACCAAGGATTTACACATGGCTGAATGAAGTCAAACCATGATCGGTAGAGGCGTCGAAGTTGGCACAGTTCGACATGGTATAAAATGAGGGTTAATAGAGGCATGTGCCGAACAGGCACACAAGTTCTAGGCGTCTCGGGTTTAGTCTCGTGTATCACTACCGCGGATACTTGGACCGATAGAGTAGATGCGGAACTATAGAGGGTCCTGAGTGTTTCTGAATAAAGTACCTTTTTATGAATGGATTCTCACGAGGCATTTCTATAATCGCCTCACATATATTAGTCATGCATAAGTAAGATGGGGACGACTGTTGACTGAGCGACTCCGCCTTAAATCCACAACCAAACGAGGAAGAGGAAATGAGGCGGCCTTCACTTACTCTAGGTCTATCCATCCCAATTATACATGGCCGTAACGTATATGTTTAGTCATTATAGTTTTACCTGATGAAATTTTGAATTTTATAACAGTGCTGCGACTTTCGCCTTAATGGGAAAATAATTACATTTAGAATTAGCCTTTTGATGTTCTTGGTGAGTTATCTGAGATTCGAGAGACGTACCAAAATCTACCAGGTTCCTTGATGCTTCTCCCTAAGCATTAGAGTCAGACTCCTCCTGTGTCCTTGTCTTTTCCTTCGGTTGGGCAGTCCTTCTTGAAGTGTCCAATCTCACCACATAGGTTGCAAACTGTATTGGTCGCCGCATTGGTGGTTGATGTAATGAACTCAACCGGGGTTCTGCAGACGCGAGCAGTATGCCCCAACATGTGGCACCTAGCACAATAGAGCTCCCGCCATACACCATGAACATGGTAGCTGCACTTGCTGCAGTGGGGAAGGTTTCCTAGGTATGGTCTCCTAGACGTAGGGATGGAAGGGTTGGCAGGGAATTTGACCGTCTCAGCCCGTTGCCCTTCGGAAGGTCCTTGAGCCGAGGTACTTCCCTCCTCGATCTTGATCTTTCTCTTCAGTGGATTTGAGTGAGGTTCTTGGGCGGCTGGGTATGCATAGGTTGGTTGCTGTTGTCCACTACTAGGATCGGAATTTCCGATAGGGCTCTTACTAACATTGGCGTTGTTAGCATTCAGTTGAGCCATGACAGCTGCTACGGCTGCTGATACCGCAGCTTGGAAAGTAGCTTCATCGAATAGGAGAGTCGGTTTCTTGCCAGTGGATGGGTTTCGCTTCTTCGGATTCATGGTTGTTCCTACACGGAAAGAGGAACACAAGCTGATGAGAGACGAAGGTTAACCCTGGACGTATCAATCCTTACTATGTTAGGCCTAAATTTTTCCCGTGCCTCGGATATTGGCTGTCTGAGTGTCGACCTACATCCCTATGATGTAGTCTTAGTATGCAAGGTAGGAGTATGAGTATCGGAAAGGCCATAAGATGCGAGTCGTTCCTACTAAGTTACCTTTATACTGGGAAAGGTTTCACTCTCCGACCTGGAAAGATTTGAGAACAGTTCGGAACGAAGACCGCGGAAAGAAAGGCTCATGAAGACTTATGGCCAAACAACCTCAACAGAGGTGTGGGGATCTGCTCTAAACGTGCTACTGGCAACGGGAAAAAGGCGATTTACTTAACACATAGTGTGAGTAGTGTAACCACTAACTCACTAAATTGTATTATTTTATGGGTGTATTAGCGTGACGAACACGAGGAAAAGACACTTCTCGGGTCCCATATACTGGCTCCCTCTATCTTTCTCGTATCCCTGACCGGGACCGGCGTTGGCTTCCTTCGGGTAGTTACCTAGGGTTTGCTCCTTATATGGACATATTGAATTTCTACTCCGCCTTCCTTCTGATTCCGACTCTGAGTGTCATCACTTCATGATGGATGACTGGAAATCTCGGAAGTTTAGGCGAGTTTCTCACCGATGCCCCTAAAGAGATATAGGCACTTGGTGAATTCAATAGTCTCGACCCATTTCATTTATTTCCGAACAGGAAATCTTCTCAATGAACCTCTTCTGGGTCTGCATCAACTCTTCTGTCAAGCAATGAGGTGGATAGGGTTGTCTACAGGGTTCGTGCAAGAATGGAAATGTCTAAAGAGTCCTAAGAGATTATTAACATTTCACTGGATGATCCATATCGAGTCCTGCTACGATTACACTGGGTATACAAATCATATATAGCTTAGATCCGATAGGCCTTCGAATATTTGATACTACTCTAGATCCACATCCCAACGAGGAAAAGGAAATAGGGCGAAACCACACATTCTTAGCCTATGGGATCCTTATTATATATAACCTTGGGAGTATACTCTCTGTAATTGTAGGTATATTAATAAGGATCTTTTTAGTTCTTCACACAAGGTTAGTTATGGATCCTAAAATACCCCTATGGTATTTTAATTCTTGTTTGACTCTTATCTTCTGATTATGATTCTGGGATTATTGTTAGTCTTTTTGTATTCCAAAATACTCCTATAGTATTTTAACTTTATTTTTGGCTCTAGCATTCCTAGTTGGTAAGTTTCAGACCTGTTGCAACACCACTATCACTCCCAAGCACACGTTCATCGCATCTCGAAAAAATGTAGTTGATCAGGTTACATTTATTCCAGCTTATGATTACATAACTGCCCAGGTTTGACGGTAATGTTCAACATCCGAAGATTTTATTATTGTTCTTCTTGTGATACTTTTGTTCGAGTGTTTAGGTTCTGGATGTTCTTATACTTTGGTAAAATATGGTTATATTCTAAAGTATAATTCTTGGTCAGAGTGTTTTATTCCCATGTATTTATAGGCCGTATATCTTTTATGAATTGATATACTTTGCTCACTATAAACAATGCTCTAATACCAATCTGTCACACCCTAAAACCAGAACGGCGGAAACGTTCTGGGGTGCGGGGGTGTCAATCCCGTATATATCTATACACACAATGTTCGCTCTCCCTACAGGAGACTCTAGTTACCAAATAGACAACGGAGAAGGACGTGTCCCGAAGATGCATCCCAAATAGTGGGCAGTGGGTTTCCAATATAAGTGCTGAACTTAGAGGTAGAGACTCATAACTGAACTGACTAGAGTAAACCTATATGTCTATGCTCGTATACATAATATATAACTAATGAATCAAACGACCTTCGGATGGCCATCCGATCCCACTAGACCACATCTCAACGAAGAAAAGGAAATAGGGCGGACAAGCCTTCCTAAGTCCTTCAATCATTATTTATATGCATCTATACAAGCACAGGCATACATCTAACTACGTCTGAGTGTTTAACAAGTGGAAACGTATCGTGAAGTATAACCGAATCATGATGTATAAGCGAATCGTGAGGTATATCCGAACAGTGTGGAATAACCGAATCGTGAAGTGTAAACGAATGGTGTGGGAAAACCGAATCGTGAAGTATAAGCGTTAACAGGTATAAGTGTATCACGAAGTGGAAACGTACTCAAGTATAAGTGTATCACGAAGTGGAGGCGTTCTCAAGTATAAGTGTATCACGAAGTGGAGGTATTAACTAAACAGAAATAACGCAGTGGTATCTTAACCAAGTAGAAGTATAAAAACATAGACGAAAACTTTGGAAAACCTTTATATATTAAGAAAATCACGACTTGGTATTCCTTTGTAAAATAAGTTTGAAAATCTTTAAAAATCCTTTGAAAACCTTTTATAAACAAGTTTAAAATGAAACTTTGATTAAACATCATAAGTAAAAGCTGAACAAATAACTATGTTTTTAGAAAACAATTTACAGTGTCGTTCTCGGTAAAACAGTTAACAGTGTGGTAAATCCTTGTGCATGCGGGTTATCAATCACATGTGATTGATATGATAACTGGCATGTTTAACTTGTATTCCCCCCTATAAAACATGTAAAAACATTTAAAAGATTCATTCAGGGGTTTGAACTCACCTGGTGTAAGTGGATCCGACGAAGGTGCCGGTTGGGTGCTCGGTGTCAAATAAGGACTTGGACACACTTAGTAACCTATTAACATATGATAACATATGTTTACATATAATTAGTACATATAGTACCAATTAAACAAGTATACACATCCTAAAGTGCGGAAGCACTTTGATTAAGTGTTTGAGGTGTCCCGGGTAACATCTAAGGGCTTGAATGGCTTAGGAATGGAGTTTACTCTTCAAGAGTAAACTCTATATATAGAGTTCACGGCCCTGGGACAACTCCCCATGAGTTTATGGCCGTAAACTCATGGTGAGGGTGTTCTAGGATGCTTAAAGGCCTTATACCAATTGTGGAATTTTGCTAGGTCCAAATCTAATGTGTTTGATTGGATTTAAGGCACTTATATGGACCAAATGGGAGTTTACGGCCCTAAACTAGGGATTTTACGGCCGTAAGCTCCTATGTACATATCTTTTGGTGTTTTAAGGGCTTAAGTGGTAGAGGATAAAATCTCATGCATTTTTCCAAGTCAAATGAAGGAGTTTGGGCACCATTTGGGCACTAAATGGGTGTTTACGGCCCATGAACCACATCTATGGGAGTTCACGGCCATGAACTCCTACTCCCTTGGTTTTATTTAAGTTTAAGGCCCTTACAACTATGGTATTGCATTCAAACTATTTTTCCAAGGCCATAGGGGGTGTTGAGGGCATTTCTAACACAACGAAATGAGTTTACTCCCCATGAAGAGGAGTTTATGGCCCAAGCATGTTCTTGGGCAGTAAACTGATGTTTACTCTCCAAAAACTTGTTTCAAGGTGTTCTAAGTCCGAATATGTAAGCCTAAAAGTCATATCTAAGCCTCAGGGGCAATTTGGAGGGGTTTTGGGGCTTAAAAAACCCATTAAATGGTGTTCATGGTCCAAGAGTGTTCTTGGGCTGTAAACACATCATTTTGTCCCTATTTTATGATTTAAACATGAATTTTCATGCTAGATAGGCTATACAACAAGTTAGGATAGTTTACCTACTCGTTTGGGGCTCGAAACGGACGATTTTTGGCTCGGGAAAAATTTGTAGAGAGAGAGTAAAAAGGTGGAAATGGAGTTTACTCTCCCTTATATAGGGGTTGGAGTTGAAGCTCAGTGGGATTCTACCCGATACTGCCGTTAGACGGGGCTTTTTGGTCGCACCCGATTAAACGGTCAAATTTTGACTTGGTTGCAACCACACATTTTTAAGGGTATTTTGTGGGTGCTTCTAATTTGTTTCAACCCTTACCAAGTCATTATAAAAGTCTTAAATTAATTAACCTCTTCCAAAAGGTTAACGGACAGTTAAATAAGCGAGGCTTATTAACGGAAAAGGTTAAAAATGACGGAATAGATTTCGGGTTGTCACAGCATGAAATGAAAAACTATATTTCTAAACTTCTCCGAAGAGTAATAAAAATCTATTAAATTATCCCAACTCCTTAGTAATATCTCCAAATTCTAACCATCGAAGCATGTGACCAAAGTCCATTTGCCACGATCAGATTTAGCTAGCTCTGCTTAAGCTTCCTTATTCCTTTTAGATCCTGCAAAGCCATCAAAATGTGATCATCACATTATGTATTAAAATTCAAAGAATAGGAACTTATGAAATAAGATAATGGATGTACCTGAAGTATAGTCACATGACTTAACTTTACTATCTCTAAGATCTTTCAGGTATTTTGGGCAGTTTTGCTTCCAATGTCCCTTCAATTGGCCGTAAAAACAAATGGACTCATTGGGATCAACATTGGGAATGGTCTTAGAATGAGCCTTTCTCTTTACCATATGATCAAACAATTTCATTTTGGCTGATCCATTTCAATTGGGAAGAGAAATCTTTTCTTCATCACTAATGTCACCATTGTCAATATCCATGGAAACCATGGGATTAGACCCCATAAGCATTTCTGCTTCAGTTGTGTTCTTAAACATTTTTGGTTCAACAACTATTAACATATGGTTCAGATCAATTAGGTCACATCGAGATTCCTTATATGAAAGTTCTCAAAAAACTGTCCATATGACTTAGGAAGCGAAAGAAGAACCAAATAAATGGATTGCTCTATTGGGAATATGACACCCATCCTTTTCCAATTTATCAATGTATGACTTCATTTTCATAACGTGCATACACACAAAATTTCCATCTTAATGTTTACATGTCAATAGGGCTTGAGTAGTTTCATATCTTTCAACTTAACGAAAACGTGACGTTGGGAGAGTCACATAAGGAGGAGGTGGAAGAGTTGAAGAGAGACGATGTCTAGTTCCACTATTTCCTAAGGAAGGGAGCACATTTTCACCTTAGCTTAAAGGTGGAAGACCATCTCCAGAAGATGGAGGAAAACCATTTCCATAAGAATGAAGAAGACCATCATTGTCTTGATTTGCCATCTAAAATTTGGGAGAAGAGAGAATTCAAGTTAGTTGATTTTAATCCTTAATTATTAACCCACAAATTTAAATTAACTTTATGATCCATATTTTTATTCGAACTTTAAACAGGGATGTCGTAATCAAATTGCGAATATATTTTAGGTAGCTAAGGCTTCTACCAATTTCAATCTTATGAAACTCCTAGATATTTCGAGGTTCATTGAATATCATCAATGACATCTTTAATCTCGGTTGATGTTCTTGATGGGTTTTGAGCATTCTAACACTCCTAAGTGTACATGCAACCGTAAATACCTTGGATCTATGTTTTCTCTATAATACATGCAAATATGAATATTCCAAGGTATTATCCTAACCAGCATACAAAATATTGATTCATATGTAATATAGCAAGTTAAAAGACATAACTTTTGATGTGTCTTGATTCCATGAAGCTTAAGAGCCTAGTGCCCCAAATGTGACACCTCAAATGGTTCACACAACATCAAATACACTAGGAATAACTTGAGATAAAATGATACACTTCATGAAATCGGCTAGCCCTCACCATTCCTTCATAGTGCCCAATTTCTGGTGATGAGATTAAAACTCAATCTTGAAGATCGATTAGATCTTAAACAGGTGAATAAATATTTAAACAGTAAGAACGAATGCAAAATTAAGAACAACTCAACGATGAATCAAACGAGTCGAATGATTATAAACAAAACCCTCAGAAGAGCTCGATCAAGAACATCAACTGTAGAGGGTTGGAGGTTTACAAGAACAATAAAATAAATCTGCAATGCTATCGTAATCGTTGCTTCTAAATTGTTGACCTAATATGCATGCAAGCATATCTTTATATAATAAACCTAGAAAACTCACGGATGGACATGCCCAAAACCGGAGTACATAACTAATGGACTAACAGCCGAGCCCAATGACGCAATCAAACGAGTCTTCAACTCAACAATCTCCCCCTTTGCGTCAATTGGAGCGAGATCTTCACTTTTTACTAGGGCCAGCAGCAGCACCAGGTACCTTCTTCTTCACGGTCTCAAACAAACGAGATATCAGAGCAAGTATCGTTTGCCTGAATCTGATGTACCATTGGATCATGTCGTTGAAGTACTTGACATCGTCTGCTGCATTCTCCTTACACCTTCGGATGATAGACAAAACATGCTCAAGGCAAGTATTGGTGTAAAGATGTTTATCCGCCAAAGCAAAGAGACATTTCTGTCCTTCTGCTCTAGTGAACATGACTGAATTACGTCTCGGATCGATCTTGCCCATCTTCATTTGATTGAGATCACCGGCCGATCCCACAGGAGCTATCTTCGGTTTCTTCTTGAAGACTGTGGCAATCTCCTGATCCATAAGGGCAACCTCCATGATGTAACAAACAATCATCCTCTTGAGATGGTCTATAATAGGACCATATTCTGCCTCGTTCGTCAAAAGGATGTTGTGCAAAACAATCCAATCATGAGGGTTTAAGTTCGGTAAGTCTGCCAAAGATATAAGATGTTCGGTTCTAGCAGACCCTCTTATCACCCTGAACCGAACGTTGATGAATCTCCCTTAGGTATAAGGCTTTAAGACCCGAACGTTCACGATCTTCTGAGCGCTCCATGTCTGATATTGTGGTTGAGCAGCTTTCAGATAGAACTCCATAAGCTCCCTATCGACCTCAGCGTTCGGATGAGGGACTTCATAAATATTGGAGAAGGCGTGGAAGATAAACGCCTTTCGAGTCAACGGCATATCGAACTGCGAATCAACAGAGTTATTGTAGTCGAACGATATCACCGGTTCGAGCCATAGGATGCTAGGAGTGTCTATGGCCTCCTTGATCATTCTCTCCCGAGTCCAGGCAGGGAAAAGAGTCTTTCTGCTCTCGAGGAGATCGTGGGCTTCCTTCTGCTTGCGTTCAGCTTCTTCAGCCTCTCGCGCCACACGAATATTGTCGTCTTCCACATTGCGACTGTTTTTGCATTTAAGCAACTCAGCAATGGTTTCCTTTTCGTCTTCATCTTCATCTTCTTCCTCAGCTATTTTCTTCCCTTTATCCTTCACACCCGAACCCGAAGCTTGATCAGTCGGAGGTGGGTCGGTTGTGTGAGCAGTTGTTGAGGAAGGAGGCGGTTTCGATCCGGACTTCCCTTCTCCCCCTTGTTTCGGAGTGGACACGAAACTAGGTAAGCCTTCGATTTTGCTAAGAAGGTCCATGGCGGGAGTAAGTTTCTCAGCAAGGGTTCGCCTCACCGAGTGATTGAGAATGGGATCGTGTGCTTCCAGGATGTTAGATAGGGCAGCGTGTACATCCGAAACACAAGTTTTTATAACCTCCCGTTCGGATCGAAGAGCTTCAAGCTGTTGCTGATAGTTTGAAATCTGAGTGCTCTTGAGCTTAAGGGCGGTGGCTTTGCTCGCTAAAACGTCCATTAACGAATTTTCAGCTGCGAGATCCTCTTGAAGCTTAGCGAGGCGCTCGTCAATGGAGGCACGAAGGGCCGAGTTGTCATCGCTGATAGATTGGCGTATTGTAGCGAATGACTGTAACTCCGTTGAGACGAAGTTGGCCAATTGCTGAACGATTGGTTCCAAAGTTGTCTTGGTGGCATCAGCGCTCTCCTGTAAGGACGTCAACAGGGAAGAGGCGTCTGAGAATAGTTTATCAACTTTTGCGGTCGCAGCCTCACAGGCTTTTGTGGAGGCGTCTATAGCGGCTGTGGCTGTAGCAACAGAATCATGCTGAGCCCTGGAGAAGGCGTCAACAATCTTCTGAAGAGCGGCTTCAGAGAGAGAGGACTGAGATTTGGTGGATGACGCAAGAAGTAAGTCAACCTTCTCGTTTAGCTCCTTTAGATGCTTCTTTGTCACTGGAGCATCGTCCTCATCGTCACTTAGAACCTGAAACGGACTAAAGTAGACCGAATCGAAGGTCATGTTGTCACCGCCAAGAAATGGGTTATCTCCATCAGAGGCATGATCTGGAGATGGTGGGGGTGGTGAAGCTGGGGGTGTTGTGGTGTGGGTAGGTTCAGGTTGAGTGTTTGTGGGTGGTGTTTCGGGTGGTGGTTGAGTATGGGTAGGTTCGGTTGTATGCTGGGTTTCGGTTTGAGGTGGTTTGGTTACGGGTGGTGTTTCGATTGCACTGGTATGAACCCCCGTATCAGATACGTTGGTTGTAACCTTTGCAGTTGTGGTAGTGGTATCTGTGAAAATGGGTGGTGGTATAGGGAAAGAGGTTTTTGGTAGGGTGGTGGAGGGGTTCATGGTGGGAATGGAAGTAGGGATGGTTGGAGGAGGTGAAGGAACTGGTGAGACATGAATTTCCATGTCTGGGGTAGGTGATCGGGGTGGGGTGTTGCCTCTGGGAGGGGTGTCGCCTCTTTGAGAGCCGTCCAAACCCGAACTCTCATTTTCTGAATCACTCGAAGAGGAAGCGATGATAAGCTTTCGCTTCGGTTGAGTCTTCCTTCTCTTCGGTTGTGGGGACTGTGCCGGTTTGGTATGTTTCCTCTTCCTGGGAGAAGGACCTTTAGGAGCCTTGGTCACTTGCTTCCCTTTTTCCGCCGGTTTGTCAGCGTCATGGATTGACTTGAGCATTTGCTGTGTTAAAACCCTAGGACCAGACGCCTTGAATTCCTTTATCGTCCGGATGATCCTGCTGTCGGACGGAACATCGCCGTACATTGTCTCCGGAATAGAGCCAATGAACGAGAACTTGGATGCATCAGAGACGATGATCTTCGTGGTATGAAAAGTACCGATCGAAGACATCGATGCACCTGCAGCAGTGGGAATGTCGAATTTGTCCATCGCCCACTTTGTGATAATTGTCCAGAACCGGGCGTACGACACCTCAGAGTGTCGTGAAGAGGAAGAAAGGCTCTGGATGAGCTGTTGCCAGATGACCAACCCAAAGTCTAGATTGACCCCGTTGTAAACTGCATACATAATCGACAGGAACAGTCGACTTGAACCATTGGATCCTGAGCTCCGTTCAGATAAGCCCTTGAAGAGGACTGTAAACAGGCCGTTCCATTGTGGCGGCAAGCAGGACTTCTTAAACTTTGCGACGGAGAGGAGCGCCTCCGTGTACCCCATGTTGTAAAACATGTTGTAGAGATGCCCAATCGGAATCGACTCCGGATGAACTCGTGAAGGATCAGCAGCCAACCCTAGCAGTGTACCAAATCGTTGGCGAGAAATGGAGGTCTTGTGATCAGCAACCTCGAAGAATACCCGCTCAACTGCTTTGTCGTAATGAGCAGTCGCATATACCTGCGAAAGAATCTCCATGGGCACAGATTCAACCCTAGTGAGTGCAGGAGCGATCTGAGAGTACTTCAAGCACTCGATGATCGGCGTCATATAAGAATCATACAACGAAGGAGTGAGGTCGATCACCAAGCATTGTTGGGGACGGATGGGAAGGATGTGGGAGGTTGCATGGACGGAGGATGATTCTGCCATTGTTGAGGGTAGAAGAAGAAAATGAACAGTGAAGCTGTTGGGAGTTTTTGCTCTCTTGGAAATTCCGGATGCAGTAAAGAGGTAAATGAGAGTAGAGACTGCCTTTTATAGTGGGGGAAAGGAGAGAGAAAATCATTTCACGTCTGCTATGCGTGACAGTTAAGGCATGCGATGATCACGTAGGAGAGAGAGTGTCAGATTCCGAGGATCACGCCGCCCAACAAGCGCCGTTTCAGAATAAACCGGTTCAAATCCTCACGCGCCTTTAAGTGCCATAGAGATGTCGCTTGAAATTCGCACACGCATCCATTATGTCAGTAAAAGGGTGGACGTTCCAAATTCACACGCGTTCCCTTTTTACCGTCGTTTGAAATTCAATCCTTTTAACTCCCGCCTGAGTCAGCAACTTTTTGTCTTATCTTGTAAATGACATTTTTTGAATTAAATACCCACGTGGATGATTTTTGACCACAGCTTGAAAATTAACTACCAAAGCAATAATACAGCCTGTAATTATTAGTAACGGAATATCAAAGATTTCCGTGCAAAGAGTGTAAAAAGAATAGAAATAAAGCAACTCTTTTTAGGAATGACTGTGATGTCAATAATGACACGAAACAAATGATCCCGGGCACGAATCTCTTCCTTCGAGATCAAGAGAGACCTCAAAGTGTTAATGTGGTTTCCCGTTGAATGACGATCAAACATTTATTAATAAATGTTGAAAGGTTTCTTTTAATAAGGCTACTTAAGGGTGGCTTTCGCTTTGAGTCAACAATTCTAATCTTGAAATAAGAAAGAAAGTGAACAAAGGACTTGTGAGACCGGTGTAGTCTGTTGAACAAGTAGGTTGGAATTAATTTTAAATAGCTTGGGGAAAAAAAAAATTTAAATCTCAACAAAAAAAATAAAAACTGGATCCCATGGGAAGAAATGTTATGGTGTTTAACAATTTCATAGGAATCCCACAAAAATAAAAATTTGAGATTTCAGTAGGATACATCCGTCAATTCATTGGTGAAAACTTGAGCAAATTTATTGTTCACCGTCAATTCAGATTTGGTGTTGAATATTGGGTTTCACTCAGCTCGTAGTGGCACGAAACTGAGATCATAAACATAGTTGTTGTATAACCATAAACCTCAGTGGTAATTTCTGAGAGTCTCAAGGGTTACGGTGATGAAACGAATGTAATGAAGAAATATAATGGAGATGGTGTAAGAAATTAAAGTACCTCTGCTGCGAAAATAAGGACCAATCAGAACTACTCTTATCTCATATGAGAAGAGAGTGAGGTAGCTCACGATCAGAATAAATATGATAGCCTAATTGGGAAGACAAGGTTTGTTTATACCAAGTCATTAAGGCTATTATTCAAAATCTTATGAAGCTTGGGACACATACAACAGCATGCTTCTAGGGACACTTAAGTAATCCAACAATTATATCTCCATAAACGAACGAGCACACAAACAAAATTAAAAGAGAAAAAAATATTGTTGGTGTTTTTGATATATATAAAAATAAAAAAAAATAAAAAAAATAAGTAAGAGAAAAAAATAAGACTTGGAAAGAGTAAAAAAAACTCTGGAAAAATTTGAAAAACCGAACCCGAACGTTCGGCTGGTTTCGGTTGAAGAAAATTTTGAAAAACCGAACCAGAGCGTTCGGTTGGTTTCGGTTCAAGAAAATTTTGGAAAACCGAACCCGAGCGTTCGGTTCGTTCGGTTCAAGAAAATTTTGGAAAACCGAACCCGAGCGTTCGGTTGGTTTCGGTTCAAGAAAATTTTGGAAAACCGAACCCGAGCGTTCGGTTGGTTTCGGTTCAAGAAAATTTTGAAAAACCGAACCCGAACCTTCGGTAGGTTTCGGTTTTGGAAAATTTTGAGAAACCGAACCCAAGCGTTCGGTTGGTTTCGGTTCAAGAAAATTTTGAAAAACCGAACCCGAACCTTCGGTAGGTTTCGGTTTTGGAAAATTTTGAGAAACCGAACCCGAACCTTCGGTAGGTTTCGGTTTTGGGAAATTTTAGAAAACCAAGGAATTTAGACTAGCAATCAGAAAATACTTTTAACAAGAAGATAAACAACTTTGTACATGAAATATACAACCAAGAAAACTACCTTTGTGGGGATGAGCGAGTCAGATAATTCAACCAAAGCTGAACGTTCGGTCAATTTCGCTTCTTACGTTTGAGGTTGAGAGGTAGTTTTAGGTACTGAATCCGATTCCATCATACCTAGCCCTTGCAATATTTTTGATGAGATTAATAAAACAATAACTTTTAATCTATAAAGATCGATTAGATCGTGAACAGGTATATGAATATGAAACTGCAAGAACACAATATAAATAACAAGGTAGAACGCAATAAAAAGAACAAACAGCTTGAATCAAACAGGTTGAATGATTAAACAAAATCCTTAGAAGAGCTCGATTAAGAACATCAACTGTAAAGGATTGGAAGATTACAAGAGAACAAAATCGTTAACTCTGAAGCGTTCAAACAGAAATCTTGAATCTTAAATCTTGACCTAATATGCAT
Organism: Lactuca serriola; assembly: GCF_051521515.1. Lineage (NCBI taxonomy): Eukaryota > Viridiplantae > Streptophyta > Magnoliopsida > Asterales > Asteraceae > Lactuca > Lactuca serriola. The sequence goes on from NC_136416.1 coordinate 78,950,023, forward strand.
GCAAGCGATAACTTATATACAATACATAAAAGGCTCTCGGTTGGACAGGCCCAAACCGGAGAATACTAGGCTAATCAACGAGCCCAAAAGACGCAATACAAAACAGAACTTCAGCCCAACAATCTCCCCCTTTGCGTCAATTTGGAGCGAGACCATTACTTCGTACTTGGGCCGGCAGCTGAAGCTGGTACCTTCTTCTTCACGGTACTAAACAGACACTTGGTTATGGAAAGGATGGTCTGTCTAAACCGGATGTACCAGTTGATCATATCTTCAAAATATTTGATGTCATCAGCCGAATTGTCCTTACACCGCTTGACGATAGATAGAACGTGTTCCAAGCAGGGAGTGGTGTAGAGGTGCTTGTCAGCTAATGCGAACAGACATTTCTGTCCTTCGGCTCTGGTGAACATCACAGAGTTTCGCCTCGAATCAATCTTGCCCATTTTCATCGTGTTTAGATCACTGGCCGATCCCACAGGCTTGACTTTCGGTTTCTTCTTAAACACTGCGGCAACCTCCTGATCCATTAGGGCCACCTCCATGACATAGCATGCCAGCATCCTTTTGACATGGTCTATGATAGGACCATATTCGGCTTCGTTTGTCAGCAAGATGTTGTACAAGACTATCCAATCATGAGGGTTCAGATTGGGCAGATCCGCCAGAGAGATCATGTGAGCAGTTCTTGCAGATCCTCGGATAAGCTTGAACTTGACGTTTGTGAATCTCCCCATAGCAAACGGCTTCATCACCCGAACACTGACAATCTTCTGAGCGCTCCATGTAAGGTATTGAGGGCGAGCGGCCTCCAGATAAAAGTCAATGAGCTCCCTGTCAAGCTCATCGTTCGGATGCGGGACTTCGAAAATGTTGGAGAAGGCGTGGAAGATGAACGCCTTTCGAGTCAGCGGCATATCAAATTGCGAATCGACCGAGTTGATGCAGTCGAACGATATCACCGGCTCGAGCCATAGTATGCTTGGAGTCTCTATGGCCTCCTTTATCAGTCGATCCCTGGTCCAGGCAGGGAAGAGCAGCTTTCGGCTCTCAAGGAGATCGTTGGCTTCTTTTTGTTTACGTTCGGCTTCTTCAGCTTCACGTGCCACACGACTGACATCGTCATCAGTATTGCGACTGTTTTTCCTCTTTAACATGTCCGCAATAGTCTCCTTGTCTTCATCTTCATATTCATCTTCATCTCCTCCCTCTGCAATGTTTTTGCCCTTGTCCTTCACACCCGAACCCGAGGCATGACCAGTTGGGGTTGGTTCGGTTGTGTGAGTTGCATTCGAGGAAGGAGGTGGTTTCGATCCTTTCTTCTCATCTCCCCCTTGTTTCGGAATGGACACGAAACTGGGTAGGCCTTCAATTTTACTCAAGAGAGCCATGGCCGGAGAGAGTTTCTCAGCGAGGGTACGCCTCACCGAGTGGTTCAGAATGGGGTCGTGTGCTTCCAGGATGTTTGACAGAGCAGCGTGGACATCCGAAACACACGTCTTGATTATTTCCCTTTCGGATCGAAGAGCCTCCAATTGTTGTTCGGAGTTGGAAAGTTGGGTGCTCTTGACCTTGAGGGCAGTAGTCTTACTCGCCAGGACGTCCATCAGTTTATTTTCAGCCGCAAGATCCTCTTGTAGCTTTGCCAAGCGGGCTTCAATGGAGGCACGGAGTGCCGAGTTGTCGTCGCTAAGATTTTGTCTGAGGGTAGCGAACGAGGATAACTCCGTCTTCACAAACTGGGCCAATTGATTAACAAGTGGTTCCAGTGTTGTTTTGGTGGCGTTGGCGCTTTCCTGCATAGACTGCAGCAGGATTGTAGCGTCATGGAATAGTTTATCGACTTTTTCGGTCGCTGCCTCACAAGCTCGGGTGGAAGCGTCTATTGCAGCAGTAGCAGAGGCCACGGAGTCATGTTGAGCCCTAGAGAAGGCATCAACGATCCTCTGAAGGGCAGCTTCAGATAAGGATGACTGCTGATTGGAAGAGGAGGCGAGAAGTTGATCAACCTTCTCGTTCAGCTCGCGGAGATGCTTTTTGGTTACAGGAGCATCATCCTCCTCGTCACTTTGAACTTGAAACGGACTATAGTAGACCGAATCAAAGTTCAGGTGGTCACCACCAAGATATTGATCACCGCCATCGGAGGCGTCTTCTGGAGATTGAGGTGGTGGTGAAGATGGGGGTGTTATAGGTTTGGTTGGTTCAGGTTGAGTAGGTTGGGGGTTAGTTTCGGGTGGTGGTTGTGTATGGGTTTCGGTTTGTGGAGGTTCGGTTACTGGAGGGGTTTCGGTTACTGGTGGTGTTTCGGTTGAGGTGGTGAATATGGGTGGAGGTATAGGGAATGAGGTTGGTGGGATGGTAGGGGTTATGGTGGGAATGGAAATAGGAATTGTGGGTGGAGGGGAAGGAACTGGAGATTGGTGAAGTTCCATCTCTGGGGTTGGGGACCGAGGGGGTGTGTTGCCTCTTTGTGGAGATTCGTCTCCTTGTGACCCCTCAGAGTCCGAACTCCTACCTTCGGATTCACTGGAGGATGACGAAAGGACGAGTGTCCGTTTCGGTTGGGTCTTCCTCCTTTTCGGTTTTGGAGAGGAAGCAGCCTTCGGTTGTTTGCGTTTCTTGGGAGTGGGTTTTGGGGCTTTTGATGGTTTCTTCCCCTTGTCTGCCTTCTTACCCCTTGCCACCGGTTTGTCAGCATCATGAATTGATCGCAACATGTCCGGTGTCAGTTCCCTCGGACCAGATGGTCCTAACTCCTTGATTGTCTTGATGAAACTGCTCTCTGATGGCACACTACCATACATCGACTCCGGGATAGAGCCAATGAAGGAGAATTTCGATGCAGCAGATACGATGATCTTGGTGGTGTGGAACGTACCAACCGAAGACATCGGTGCACCATCAGCAGTTTGGACGTCAAACCTGTCCATGGCCCATCTTGTGATCAAGATCCAGAACCGGGCCAGCGACACTTCAGAGTGTCGAGAAGTGGAAGAAAGGCTCTGAATCAGCTGCTGCCAGAGGACAAACCCGTAGTCCAGATTGAGCCCGTTGTAGACCCCATACATGATTGACAGGAAAAGACGACTGGCCCCGTCTGATCCTGAGCTTCGTTCTGACAGTCCCTTGAAGAGAACTGTGAATAACCCATTCCATTGGGGCGGTAGGCATGACTTCTTGAATCTGGCAACGGAGGTGAGAACTTCCGTGTAGCCCATGTTGTAGAACATGCTGTAGAGCATACCAACCGGAATTGTCTCCGGGTGAACACGTGATGGGTCAGCAGCAAACCCAAGCATAGAGCAGAAGCGGGAACGAGAAATCGACGTCTTGTGTTCCGCCACTTCGAAAAAGATCCTGTCGACGCCCTTGTCGTAGTAGGCCGTCGCATAGACCTGAGAAAGAGCCACCATTGGCACCGTTTCAATCTTGGACAATGCCGGAGCAAGTTGGGAGTACTTGAGGCATTCAATAATCGGCGACATGTAAGGATCATAGGCTAGTGGGTTCAGATCAATGACAAGGCATTGTTGAGGTCTGATGGGGAGAATCTGAGAAGTAGCATGGACGGAAGAGGATTCAGCCATTGTTCCAGGTGTGGAGAAGAAGATGACCGGGAGAGAGTTTGGAAGATTTTTGCTTTGGAAATTATGGGGGCAGTAAAGAGGTAAAAGGTGGTGTCGATGGGTTTTTATAGTAGGTGATAGGAGAGAGAAAAATCGTTTCAAATCTCTTATGGGAATATGGAAGGATATTTGAGTGACTGATTGGTAACAGTTGGGACGTGCGATGATCACGTAGGAGAGAGAGTGTCAGATTCCTAGGATCACGCCGCCCAATAAGCGCCGGTTTTGAGAGATGAACCGTTTCCATTTCCACACGCGCCATTAATGCCTGATGTATGACGCTTCAGTATTGTACACGCGTCCAATAGTGTCAGAAAAAGCGCGGCCTCTTCAAATTCACGCGCCCGCCTTTTTTACCGTCGTTTGAATTTCTATCCTTTGAACTTCCGTCGCGTCAGCATCTTTTGTCTCTTCCTCTTTTTATCCTGCTGTCTTTTGAATAAAACGCACACGTGGATTATTGGTAACCACAACTTCATTTTGAACCATCCATTAATTATCCAGCCTGTAAAATAATTAGTAACGGAATTTTTGAAAATCTAGGATTTTCGTGCAAAGAGTATAAAAGATAAGGAAATAAAGCAACTCTTTTTGGAATAATCTGTGATGTCAATTATGACACGAAACTGATGATCCCGGGCACAAATCTCTTCCTTCAAGATCAAGAGAGACCTTAAAGTTTTAGTGTGGAATCCCGTTGAATTACGATCAAACATTTATTAATAAATGTTGAAAGGCTTCTTTTAATAAGATAAAAATAAGGGTGTTTTCGCTTTGATTCGTCAATTCAATTCTTGATATAAGAACGAATGTGAACAAGGTACTTGTGAGACCAGTGTAGTCTGTTGAACAAGTAGGTTGGAGTTGATTTTTAAGTGACTTGGATAAGTATAAAATCTCAGATAAAAAATTAAAATTGGATCCCTTGGGAAGAAATGTTATGGTGTGTAACAATTTCATTGGAACCACGCAAAAAGAAAAGAAACTGAGATTTCATGAAGCTACATTCGTCAATTCATTGGTAAAAACTTGATCAAATAAATTTGTCACCGTCAATTCTTTGGTGTTGAATTTTGGGTTTCACTCAGCTCGTAGTGGCACGAAACTAAGATCATAAACACAGATGTTGCGTAACCATAAACCTCAGTGGTAGTGTCTGAGAGTCTCTAGGGTTACAGTGATGAACTGAATGTTATGGAGAAGTGTAATGGGGATGGTGAAAGAAGACATAGTACCTCTGCTATGAAAGAAAGGACCAAGCCGGAGACTCTTAACTCATGTGAGAAGAGTGTGAGGTAGCTCACGATTAGAATAAATAAGTTAGCCTTATTGGGAAGACAAGGTTTGTGTATACCAAGTCATGAAGGCAATTATTCAAAATCTTATGAGGCTTGGGACACATACAGCAGCATGCTTCTAGGGACACTTAAGTAATTCAGCAAATATATCCCCATAAGTATACGAACATACAAAAAAAAATAAAAACATATTTTTGGAGTGTTTGAAATTTATATAAAAAAATGAAAACAAAATTAAAAAAAATAAAAAAATAAGAAAATAGAAAAGATAAAAAAAAATAGGACAAGAAAAAAAAAACTTTTGATTCAAAAAAAAATGGAAAACCGAACCCGAACGTTCGGTTGATTTCGGTTGGGAAAAGATGAAAAACCGAACCCGAACCTTCGGTTGGTTTCGGTTCAGGAAATTTTTGAAAAACCGAACCCGAACCTTCGGTTGGTTTTGGTTCAGGAAAATTTTGAAAAACCGAACCCGAACCTTCGGTTGGTTTCGGTTCAGGAAAATTTTGAAAAACCGAACCCGAACCTTCGGTTGGTTTCGGTTCTTGAAAATTTTGAAAAACCGAACCCGAACCTTCGGTTGGTTTCGGTTCTTGAAAATCTTGAAAAACCAAGGAGTTTAGATATGCAAAAAAAAAAACTTTTTACATAAAGAAAAACAGATTTTGCACAAGAAATATACAACCTAGAAAAACTACCTTTGAAGTAATGAGCGAGTGAAATGGTTGAACCGAACCCGAACGTTCGGTTGGTTTCGCTTCTTACGTTTGAGATTGAGAGGTAGTGTGAGGTACTGACTCTGATTCCATCATACCTAGGCCTTGCAAAATTTTATTGAATGAGGCTTCTGGAAGAGCTTTGGTGAAGACGTCAGCCAGTTGATCTGTGGTTCTCACGAAGTGAACTTCGACATTTCCATCTTCCACATGATCTTTGATGAAGTGATACCTCAGTGCTATGTGTTTTGTTTTAGAGTGTTGCACCGGATTATGACAGATCCTAATTGCACTTTCAGAGTCGCAATATAGAGGGATCTTCTTCATATTGAGTCCATAGTCTCGAAGTTGACTCTGGATCCAAATCACTTGTGATGTGCAGGATGCAGCGGCAATGTATTCCGCTTCAGCAGTAGACAGCGACACACATGTTTGTTTCTTGGATTGCCAGCTGACCAACTTCCCATCAAGAAATTGACAGCCACCAGTTGTGCTTTTGCGGTCGAGTCCACATCCTCCAAGGTCTGCATCAGAATAGGCTTGAACGAAGAAGCCAGATTTGGATGGATACCATAGACCCAAGGAGGCGGTTCGCTTGAGATAGCGTAGGATGTTCTTCACTGCCAGCATGTGAGGTTCGCGTGGATTAGCCTGAAATCGAGCACAATAACATACTGAAAACATGATATCAGGCCTGCTAGCAGTTAGATACATCAGTGAGCCTATCATTTGACGATAGAGCGTGATGTCGACAGCCGGTTTATCCAGTGAAGGGGTAAGTTTGGTGCCGAATGCCATAGGGACTTTGACTTTTGAGTCTCCCATCATGCCAAACTTTGCTAGGAGAGTCTTCGTGTAAGCTTCCTGATTGATAAAGATGCCTTCGGGTCCCTGTCTTATATTTAAACCAAGGAAAAAATTAATAGGACCCATTGAGCTCATTTCAAACTTAGTCTCCATCAACTTTCTGAATTCAGCTGTTAAGCTGGGATTCGTAGAGCCAAAGATGATGTCATCGACATAAATTTGAACGATCATAAGGTGGTTACCTTCCTTTTTGCGAAAGAAGGTTGGGTCAACCGAACCTTGTTTGAATTTGGACATCTTTAAAAATTTTGTAAGCGTTTCATACCAGGCTCTCGGAGCTTGTTTGAGGCCGTACACAGCTTTATCCAGAATGTAGCAATGATTTGGATATTTTTCATTCACGAACCCAGGAGGTTGCTCCACATACACCGTTTCTTCAAGTTCTCCATTGAGAAATGCGCACTTGACGTCCATTTGGAAGACCTCAAAGTTTTTGTGAGCAGCATAAGCCAGAAATATTCTAACCGATTCTAGCCTAGCTACTGGAGCGAACGTCTCTTCGTAATCTATCCCTTCCTCCTGACAGTATCCCTTGACAACCAGACGAGCCTTGTTCCTTATGACATTACCTTCCTTGTCCATTTTGTTTCTGAAGACCCATTTAAGACCAACAACCGAAGCATCTGGAGGAGTTGGAATGAGGCGCCAGACTTTGTTCCTTTCAAACTCATTCAGTTCGTCTTGCATAGCTTGAACCCAATCAGAGTGATCGAGGGCAGTGTTCACTGTCTTCGGTTCGACTTTTGATACAAATGAGTTAAACATACAAAACTCAACTTTTGAGAATAAGGATGTCTGTTTTGCCTTCAGTTGAGATCGGGTCAGAACCTTTTCCGATACATCACCAACTACTTGAGAGATAGGATGATCTCTGGTCCATTTTGTAAGAGGAGGGTAATTCGGATCAAATGATGGATCTAGTTCAGCGTTGATCATCTCTTCAGGTTCAGATTGGCTATCAAAATCAAGCGTCATATCATCATGCTCCCCCTCAATTGATGAATCTTGACAAACATGAGGTTCAGGGGTTTCTTGTGGTGCTGGATTTTCAGCCATTGAAGCACCTTCGATTGGAGGGGCATCTTCAGTTGGAGAGTTACCTTCACTTGATGAAGGACCTTCGGTTGAAGTAGTAGAGCTTGGCTCCCCCTGGATTTGTGAGCTAGGCTCCCCCTCGACAAGAGAACATGGCTCCCTCTCGACTGAAGCATTGTTGGTTGGAGATTCATCAGTAGGCGATTCTCCTTCATGCATTCTTCTTGCAGCATCTTTGACAATCTGCTTCATATGATCTATTTTGTTGTCGGCTGCCCCTGCTTCTGAGAGGGAAGCTTTTTCCGGTTCATCAAAGAGATCCAGAAAATTCTCGTACATATTGGCGATTGAGATTGTGACTAGACCAGTTTTAGGGAAGATTTCCCTGGCAGTGTCATCTATGGCCTGTAGCTTCTTGACATAGTTATCGTCGAAGGTCACATAGTATGTTTCTTCAATCCTTCTTGATCGTTTGTTTAGGACCCTGTACGCCTTTGAAGTAAGTGAGTATCCCAGAAAGATTCCCTCGTCGGCTTTGACATCAAACTTGTTGCGGTGTTCTTTAGAGTTAAAGATAAAACACCTTGAGCCAAACACATGGAAAAATTTCACGTTGGGTTTTCTGTTATTTATTATCTCATATGGTGTGAGCTTGAATCGCTTATTGAGATAGGATCTGTTCTGTGTATAACAAGCAGCAGAAATAGCATCAGCCCAAAAATAAAGAGGTAAGGAAGCGAAACTTAACATAGTTCGGGCAGCTTCACATAAGGATCGGTTTCGTCTTTCGACTATTCCGTTCTGTTGTGGTGTGTAGGGAGCTGAGAAATTATGACTAATTCCCTTTTCTGCAAGAAACTCTTCAAACTCTTTGTTTTTGAATTCGAGACCATTGTCGCTCCTGATGTTTCGAACGACCTTCTTGAGCTGGACTTCAATCTGCTTGATAAACACTTTTAGTTTTTGAGTCGCTTCAGATTTGAGCTTTAGAAAGAACACCCATGTAAATCTAGAGAAGTCATCAACGACAACAAGAATGTACTTGCTACCACCGATGCTTTCAATAGATGAAGGACCACATAAATCGATGTGAAGCAATTCGAGTGGTTCAACAACTTTTGTGTTAACAATGGATGGGTGACTTTGACGACTCTGCTTTCCCATTTCACATGCAGCACATAAATGCTCTCTGTCAAACTTGAGCAATGGAAGACCCCTAACATGACCTCCAGTGACAAGTCGGTTGATATCTTTGAAATTGAGATGAGAGAGTCTTCTGTGCCACAACCAGCTTTCGTCGGATTGAGCCTTTGATAGCAGACAAATAGCTGGGTTTCCTTTGATGGGTTTCATGTTCAACGGAAACATTTCACCCTTTCGCTCTGACTTCAGAATCACTTTCTTTGTTGTTTTCTCTATGATTTCAGAACCTTCATCATCGAATGAAACTTTGAGACCTGTACCTCCAACAAGCTGAGATACACTGATGAGGTTGTGTTGAAGTCCTTCCACATAAGCTACCTTTCTTATGGTAAAATCACCATTCGTTATCATCCCATATCCCTTTATAGTGCCGAAAGAGTTATTTCCAAACTTAACGTTGCCACCATTTGCAAGAGATCTGTATTCCCTGAGTTCCTCCTTCCTCCCTGTCATGTGACGCGAGCAGCCACTGTCAATGTACCATTCTTCGTCAAACTGCTCGTCACTTATAACCTGCAAAGATTAAGCAGATTTAGGAACCCAAAGTTTCTTGGGTCCATGTGAGGTTTTCATGGGAACAGGAATAGTTAGAGAGATATCAACAAGATATGTTCTTTTAATTAAAGTTGTTTCATATTTCTTTTTAATGGTGAAAACTTTTATTTTGTTAGGATTGGTTGTGTTTGCTTTAAACTCAGGTTTGAATTTACCGACTTTCTGCTTGTCCTTCTTTTCAGCATATGGACGTGGTTTTTGAGAACCCATGGAATTAGAGTTAGAGCAAGAAGGAGATGAACAAGAAGAATTAGGAAGAGAGGATTTGGATTTGGATGGAGGTGTCTTCCTTGCTGATGACTCTAGGTGACCCTTTTGCTTTTGATCGTGGGTGGATTTAACCTTTGAGTCTTGTTCTCTTCTGACTTCAGAACCGAACCTCTGCGTTCGGTTGGAGTTGTTCTTGGAACCGAACCTTTGGTTTCGGTTGAACTCCTTTTCAGAACCGAACCTTTGCTTTCGGTTAGAATTTTCTTGCGAACCGAACCTTGTCTTTCGGTTGGTATCTTCTTGCGAACCGAACCTTGTCTTTCGGTTGTTGGAATTATCATTATTTTCAAACCTCAGATTCTTGTCCTTGTGTGAATAGTATGCATTTTGTGAGTGCCAGAATTGTTTCCTTTCAGAAAGGTTTTTCCTGTATCTTAGGTTCCTTTCTATCTTTTTATCCCTCATCTGTTTAGGTTGATGATGAACGTTCGCTTTTGCTTTTGATGTAACCTTTGCTGATTCCTTTTGAACTTTAGGAGATTCTCTTTGAATCGAGGGAGCAGAGGGAATATCTGAAGAAGATTCAGTTTGTCCTGAGGAAGTGGAAGGAGTATCTGATGAAGTTTCACTTCGAGCTGTTGGCGTTGAAGGAATGTCTTCTTTTACTGAATGATCAACCTCTTGAGGAGTGTCTTTGGTACCACTTGTGCTTGGTTCACTGAAATTATCAGGCTTGTTCAAGGGTTCAGGTATGTATCTCCCTTTCTTCATCCAAGAGGTTCTTTCAGATAGGCCAACGGTTTCGTTTCCATTGTCAATAGGAGCTTCCCAGAAGAACTCATCACAGCCATCAGCATTGTCTTCGTTAACAATAGCCGTGAGTTCAGCTGTCTGATGTTCGGTTACTCCAGTCACTTTGTATACCTGATTCGGAGTGGTTCTGACCTTTTGATAGACAACAGCCTTTTCAACTAATTTCGGGGACTTTTGTTGGGACAATCTAGCGAATTCCACAGAATTTTCAGAAATAAGATTTTTGTGGTTTTCAGTTTCGCTTTTCACAAATTCTGAGCAGTCAACCGTATCCTCTACAGAAATTTCACTCATGTTTTCGTCCTCGTTAAGCTCAGATGCATTTTCAACATCAATTTTATTTTCTGAGCTTACTGTGGCATTTAGAGAGTCAAATTTTTGTATGGTTTCGGTTCTCAGTTTAAGTCTATCATTTTCGTCCAACAGATTTTTGAGCATGTCCTTATGGTCTTTGGATTTAATGAAGGACTCAATTTTGTCCAGTCCGATTTGATAAGTTGGGTTGACATCATCAGACGAAATCACACTCTCACAATTGTAAGCTTCGGCATCGATTTCATCCTCCTTAAATTCTAGGAATGGTAAAATCATATGGTGAATCTTTTTACCTATCTCACAGTCCAAATGCAGTTGAGTAATATTGGAATATAAACGTTTAGCTATTAAACAAAAAACATTTCGTTGTTTTAACAATTTCAAATTGTCTCTCTGCAAATAAATGTTTTCGTCTTTGACTTTAATTAATTCCGACTCTTTTAACTCAATCCACATACGCCGCTCCTCACTCTTCGACGCCACCCTGCTTAATTGATCAGTCAGGTTAGAATTGGTGACTCTAGTTTGAGTTAAGCTACTATCTAAATGAGAAATTCTTGTGTTAACGTTTTTTAGTTCTTTCTCATATGAGGATGATGGTACTTTAGATGAAATAAAAACAGATTGTACCTTCTTTATCAGTTCATCAAGCTCATTGAACTGTTGGCTGAGTGGTTTGGCTGTGAAGCACATATCTTCTTGCGCTTTCGGTTCTTTGCTTCCTCCATCGGTATTGTATCCCCTCATTAGGGATGCGCTTGACACCATGAAGCACTTTCCACCACTGCTTTCCTCCTTAGCCAAATAAGCCTTTCCATGAGTAGGCTTCCTCACTTCTTCGTCTTCTGAGTCAGTAGACCAAACTTCGGTGCTACCGAACTCATCATTATTAACCGAACCCTGCACAATAAGAGCATTAATAGAAGGGTTAGCGGTAGACTTTTTCTTCCTCAACTCATCCAATCTCTTCTGCAGCACAGCTTCCTCATCCTTTCCATCGTCCTTTTCAGCCATCTTCTTAAGAACACAGTCCTTAGCATAGTGGTTCTTGCCACCACAGTAGAAGCAGCTTACTCCGGAATCGCCATCTGCCTTCGGTTCCTTCTTGGACTCATCAGCCTTCGGTTCACTGTTTACCTTTTCAGAGCTATAACTCCCCTGCCAGTTTCGGTTTTTGTTGCTGGGGAATCTCTTCTTTATGAACCTCTTAGGATTGGACACCATCATGGCATAATCCTCAGTTGTGAGGTCATATTCTTCCAAGTTGAGCTCTTCATCCTCCATCACGGCTTTACTTTTAGATAGGAGGGCCAACGAACCAAGACTGGACACCACGTTCTTCTCTTGAACAACAATCTTCTCTTGGGACTTTAGAATACCCACCAGTTTCGCCAAAGAGTATGATTTAAACTGTTCATGGGCTTTGACTGTAGACACTACTGCTCTCCATTCCGATCTCAGTCCGTTCAAGAAAGTAACCTTTTGTTCGATGAGCTTCCTTTCAATGTCGTGTTTGATCATCTTGCTGAGAAGATGATTGAAGCGATCAAACGTCTGGGTCACGGTTTCTTCGGCCCCTTGCCTGAATTCTACAAACTCAGATAGAAGCAAGGTTTGGATGGAGTGTTCAAGATCTTCGTCTGTTGAATACAGTTCGCGAAGTCTATCCCACACTTCCTTCGCCGTAGTGCATGAGCTGACTAGTCTGAATGTGTCGGACTGAAGGGCGAATCGGATCAACCTTAGTGCCTTAATATTGCACTGGAATTTATCTTTCTCATCCTGCGCAATATTCGTCACGTCCTTGAGCAAATCGTTGTAATCTTTTTGCGTCTTAATAACTCTGGATGTTGCGGAATGAGAAAACGGCCCATTGATAAAGGCTTCCCATATGAGAAAACCATTGTCCTCCGATCCAATCACGTAATCTTCAAAATGATGTGCCCATACTTCATAGTCATGGGTGTATAAGATTGGAATCTTTGTCGTCGAACCAATGCTGTTGGAGATGTTAATGGGGTTTGATTGCGTTGCGTCCATAATGATCGAAATAACCTGTTCAAAGATCAGACTTGTAATAAAGCAGATTAGGGCAAAACAATAAATACTAAGATACGTCAATTAAGGTGACGGCTCAATAAATATCGATGATTGCGGAAAACCCTAATGAAAATCTTTTTCACAGAAAAGAAGTGTATCGATTACACAGCCTCCTGCTCCGATACCAATTGATGAGATTAATAAAACAATAACTTTTAATCTATAAAGATCGATTAGATCGTGAACAGGTATATGAATATGAAACTGCAAGAACACAATATAAATAACAAGGTAGAATGCAATAAAAAGAACAAACAGCTTGAATCAAACAGGTTGAATGATTAAACAAAATCCTTAGAAGAGCTCGATTAAGAACATCAACTGTAAAGGATTGGAAGATTACAAGAGAACAAAATCGTTAACTCTGAAGCGTTCAAACAGAAATCTTGAATCTTAAATCTTGACCTAATATGCATGCAAGCGATAACTTATATACAATACATAAAAGGCTCTCGGTTGGACAGGCCCAAACCGGAGAATACTAGGCTAATCAACGAGCCCAAAAGACGCAATACAAAACAGAACTTCAGCCCAACAATTTTGTTGAATGATGCTTCAGGAAGAGCTTTGGTAAAGACGTCAGCCAGTTGATCAGTGGTTCTTACAAAGTGTACTTCGACGTTTCCATCTTCCACATGATCTTTGATGAAGTGATACCTCAGTGCTATGTGTTTGGTTTTAGAGTGTTGCACTGGGTTATGACAAATCCTAATTGCACTTTCAGAGTCACAATATAGTGGGATCTTCTTCATATTGAGTCCATAGTCTCGAAGTTGACTCTGGATCCAAATCACTTGAGAGGTGCAAGGTGCAGCGGCTATGTATTCCGCTTCGGCAATAGACAACGACACGCACGTTTGTTTCTTGGATTGCCAGCTAACCAACTTTCCATCATGGAATTGACAGCCGCCAGTAGTGCTTTTTCTGTCGAGTCCACATCCTCCAAGGTCTGCATCTGAGTAGGCTTGAACGAAGAAGCCTGAGTTGGAAGGATACCATAGACCTAAGGAGGCAGTTCACTTGAGATAGCGTAGAATGTTCTTGACTACAAGCATGTGAGGTTCGCGTGGGTTTGCCTGAAATCTAGCACAGTAACACATAGAAAACATGATGTCAGGCCTGCTAGCAGTAAGATACATTAGTGAGCCTATCATTTGACGATAGAGCGTGATATCAACAGCTGGTTTGTCTAGAGATGGAGTTAGCTTGGTGCCGAATGCCATTGGGACTTTGACTTTGGAGTCTCCCATCATACCAAACTTTGCTACGAGAGTCTTCGTGTAAGCTTCCTGATTGATAAAGATGCCTTCGGGTCCCTGTCTAATATTTAAACCAAGGAAAAAGTTGATAGGACCCATTGAGCTCATTTCAAATTTAGTCTCCATCAGCTTTCTGAATTCAGCTGTTAGGCTGGGATTCGTTGAGCCAAAGATGATGTCATCGACATAAATTTGAACTATCATAAGGTGGTTACCTTCCTTTTTGCGAAAGAAGGTTGGGTCAACTGAACCTTGTTTGAATTTAGACATCTTTAAGAATTTAGTTAGCGTTTCATACCAGGCTCTCGGAGCTTGTTTGAGTCCATACACAGCTTTATCCAGAATGTAGCAATGATTTGGATACTTTTCGTTCACGAACCCAGGAGGTTGCTCCACGTACACTGTTTCTTCTAGTTCTCCATTGAGAAATGCACACTTGACGTCCATTTGGAAAACTTCAAAGTTTTTGTGAGCAGCATAAGCAAGAAAGATTCTTACAGATTCGAGCCTAGCTACAGGAGCGAAAGTCTCTTCATAATCAATTCCTTCCTCCTGACAATATCCTTTTACCACCAGACGAGCTTTGTTCCTTATCACGTTCCCTTCCTTGTCCATTTTATTCCTAAAGACCCATTTAAGACCAACAACCGAGGCATCTGGAGGAGTTCGAATGAGGCGCCAGACTTTGTTCCTTTCAAATTCGTTCAGTTCGTCTTGCATCGCTTGAACCCAATCGGAGTGATCGAGAGCAGTGGCTTTCTCTGGTTCATGAAAGAGCTCCATAAACTTCTCGTATAGATTAGCGATCGAGACTGTGACTTGGCCAGTTTGAGGAAAGATTTCCCCAGATGTGTCTTCTTTGGCCTGTAGCTTTTTGACATAGCTATCATCAAAGGTCACGTAATATGTCTCTTCGATTTTCTTCGAACGCTTGTTTAGCACTCTGTATGCTTTGGAAGTGAGAGAGTAGCCCAGAAATATTCCCTCGTCGGCTTTGACATCAAACTTGTTGCGGTGTTCTTTAGAGTTAAAGATGAAACACCGTGAGCCGAACACGTGGAAAAATTTCACATTTGGCTTTCTGTTGTTTAGAATCTCGTAAGGTGTGAGCGTGAAGCGCTTGTTGAGATATGACCTGTTCTGTGTAAAACAAGCAACAGAAATAGCATCAGCCCAAAAATAAAGAGGTAAGGAAGCGAAACTTAGCATAGTTCGGGCAGCTTCACACAAAGATCGGTTTCGTCTTTCGACAATTCCGTTCTGTTGAGGTGTGTAGGGAGCTGAGAAGTTGTGACTTATTCCCTTTTCTGCTAGAAATTCTTCAAATTCCCTGTTCTTGAATTCCAGACCATTGTCGCTCCTGATGTTGCGAACGACCTTCTTGAGCTGTACTTCAATCTGTTTGATGAACACTTTCAGCTTTTGAGTCGCTTCAGATTTGAGCTTTAGAAAGAACACCCATGTAAATCGTGAAAAGTCATCAATAATAACAAGAATATACTTGCTACCACCGATGCTTTCGATAGATGATGGACCACACAAATCAATATGAAGTAATTCGAGTGGTTCAACAACTTTAGTGTTAATTATGGATGGATGACTCTAACGACTTTGTTTCCCCATTTCGCATGCAGCACACAAATGATCTCTGTCGAACTTGAGCAATGGAAGGCCTCAAACATGACCTCCAGTGACAAGTTTGTTGATATCTTTAAAGTTGAGATGAAAGAGTCTTCGGTGCCACAACCAGCTTTCGTCAGATTGCGCTTTTGATAACAAGCATATAGCTGGGTTTCCTTTGATGGGTTTGAGGTTTAGAGGAAACATTTCACCCTTACGTTCAGATTTGAGAATTACTTTCTTCGTCTTCTTCTCAATAATCTCAGAACCTTCATCGTCGAATGAGACTTTGAGACTTGTACCTCCAACAAGCTGAGATACACTGATGAGGTTGTGTTGCAGTCCTTCCACATATGCCACCTTCCTTATAGTAAAATCACCATTAGTTATCATTCCGTATCCCTTTATGGTGCCGAAAGAGTTGTTTCCAAACTTAACGTTGCCACCATTTGCAAGAGACCTGTATTCCCTGAGCTCCTCTTTCCTCCCTGTCATGTGACGTGAGCAGCCACTATCGATGTACCATTCTTCGTCAAACTGCTCGTCACTTATAACCTGCAAAAATTAAGCAGATTTAGGAACCCAAAGTTTCTTGGGTCCACGTGAGCCTTTCACAGGAACAGGAATAGTAAGAGAGATGTCAACAAGATATGTTCGTTTTATGAGTGTTGTTGCATCTTTCTTTTTAATGGTAAAGACTTTTATTTTATTAGGATTAGGTGCGTTCGGTTTAGACTCTGGTTTGGATGCAGAAACCTTCTGTTTGCTCTTTTGTTCAGCTGACGAATGAGATTTTTGAGAACTAACAGAATGAGCTTTAGAGCAAGATGGAGATGAATTGAAAGAATTAGAAGAGTTAGATGAATGAGAAGGAGTGGGCTGAGATTGAGATGACTTCTTGGCTGGAGACTCTAGGTGACTCTTTTGCTTTTGATCATTGGTGGGACTTACCTTAGAGTTTTGATTTCCTTTGATAACAGAACCGAACCTTTGCTTTCGGTTGGTATTCTTTTCCGAACCGAACCTTGGCTTTCGGTTGTTGTGGCTCTCATGCTTTTTGACAGGATCATTCTCAACCTTCAGATTCTTGTCTTGATGTGAGAAGTATGCATTCTGGGATTGCCAGAATTGTTTCCTTTCAGAGAGATTCTTCCTGTATCTCTGGTTCCTTTCACGTTTCTTATTCCTCATCTGCTTCGGTTGATGATGGATATTGGCTTTCATTTTCGGTTTCTCCTTGGCCGGTTCACTTTGGACTGTGGGAGTTTCACTTTGAACTGACGAACTAGAGGGAACTTCTTCTTTGGCTGAGCTTCCATTCTCTTGAGGAATGTCTTTCGTACCACTGGTACTTGGCACATTGAAATTGTCTGGCTTGTTCAAGGGTTCTGGTATGTATCTACCTTTACTGATCCATGAAGTCCTTTCTGACAAGCCTTTAGTTTCATCTGCATTATCGATTGGAGCTGACCAAAAGAACTCATCGCAGCCATCAGCATTATCTTCATTTACGATAGCTGTGAGTTCAGCAGTCTGATGTTCGGTTACTCCTGTGACCTTGTACACTTGATTTGGAGTGGTCCTGACCTTTTGATATACAACTGCTTTTTCTGCTAAGATCGGGGACTTTTGCTGGGATAATCGAGCGAACTCCACTGAATTTTCAGAAATTAGATTCTTGTGGTTTTCAGGTTCGCTTTTTACAAATTCTGAGCAGTCAACCGTGTCCTCTACAGAAATTTCACTCATGTTGTCATCCTCATTAAGCTCAGATGCATTTTCAACATTAATTTTATTTTCTGAGCTCAAGTTGGCATTTAAAGAGTCAAATTTTTGTATGGTTTCGGTTCTTAGTTTAAGTCTATCATTTTCATCCAAAAGGTTTTTGAGCATGTCCTTGTGGTCCTTGGATTTAATGAAAGATTCAATTTTGTCCAGTCCATACATATAGGTCGGATTGACGACATCAGATGATATCACACTCTCACAATTATAAGCTTCAGCATCGATTTCATCCTCCTTAAACTCAAGGAAGGGCAAAATCATGCGATGGATCTTTTGTCCTATCTCACAATCCAAGTGAAGCTGAGTAATATTAGTGTAAAGACGTTTTGCAATCAAACAAAAAACATTACGCTGTTTTAACAACTTTAAATTGTCTCTCTGTAAATAAATGTTTTCGTCTTTTATTTTAACTAATTCAGACTCCTTCAACTCGATCCACATGCGCCGCTCCTCACTCTTCGAAGACACCCTGCTTAATTGATCAGTTAAGTTAGAATTGGTGACTCGAGTTTGAGTTAAACTACTATCTAGATGTGAGATTCGTGAATTAACACTTTTTAGTTCCTTTTCATAGGAGCTTTGTGGTACTTTAAATGAAACAAAAACCGATTGTACCTTCTTGATCAGTTCATCGAGTTCGTTGAACTGCACGCTGAGCGGTTTGGCCGTAAAGCACATATCCTGCTGCTCCTTCGGTTCATTGCTTCCACCATCAGTGTTGTATCCCCTCATCTGAGATACTTCAGACACCATCAAGCACCTGCCTCCACTGCTCTCCTCTTTAGCCACACAAGCCTTTCCATGCGAAGGCTTCCTCATTTCATCGTCTTCGGAGTCGGTTAACCAAACTTCCACTCCACCGAACTCGTCATCAACAACCGAACCCTGCACAATTAGAGCATTCATGGAAGGGTTAGCGGTAGATTTCTTCTTCCTCATCTCATCAAGCTTTTTCTGTAGCAAAGCTTCCTCATCCTTTTCCTCATCTTTTTCAGCCATCTTTTTGAGGACACAATCCTTGGCATAGTGGTTTTTCCCACCACAGTAGTAACAGTTCACTCCAGAATCACCATCTGCCTTCGGTTCCTTCTTGGGCTCTTCAACCTTCGGTTTATTATTAACCTTTTCTGAACTATAACTCCCCTGCCAGTTTCGATTTTTGTTGCTGGGGAATCTTTTCTTAAAGAACCTCTTGGGGTTAGATACCATCATAGCATAATCCTCAGACGTGAGGTCATACTCCTCCAAGTTGAAATCTTCTTCTTCCATCACAGCTTTACTTTTTGAAAGGAGGGCCAGCGAACCTAGGCTTGAAACAACGTTCTTCTCCTGCAGCACAATCTTCTCCTGGGATTTGAGAATACCCACCAGTTTCGCCAAAGAATAAGATTTAAAATGTTCATGGGCTTTAACCGTGGACACCACTGCTCTCCACTCTGACCTTAGACCATTTAGAAACGTAACCTTCTGCTCGATAAGATTCCTTTCGATGTCATGTTTGATCATCTTGCTGAGAAGATGATTGAAGCGATCGAACGTCTGGGTCACAGTTTCTTCGGCTCCTTGCCTGAATTCTCCAAACTCAGATAAGAGCAAGGTTTGGATAGAATGTTCAAGATCCCCGTCTGTAGAGTACAGTTCACGAAGTCTATCCCAAACTTCCTTTGCCGTCGTGCATGAGCTTACCAACCTGAAGGTGTCGGACTGAAGGGCGAATCTGATCAATCGTAACGCCTTGATATTGCACTGGAATTTGTCCTTTTCATCTTGCGCAATATCTTTAACATCCTTCAGCAGATCATTATACTCCTTTTGAGTTTTAATAATCCTCGACGTTGCAGAGTGAGAAAAAGGTCCATTAATGATTGCTTCCCATATGAGGTATCCATTATCCTCAGATCCTATAACGTAGTCTTCGAAGTGATGCGCCCAGACTTCATAATCATGGGTATATAGGATGGGAATCTTCGTGGTTGAACCGATGCTGTTGGAAATATTGATGGGATTCGATTGCGACTCGTCCATTATGATCGAAAAACCTGTTCAAAGATCAGACTTGTAATAACTTAGATTAGGGCAAAATAATAACTATCAAGATACGTCAATAATGAGATGAAGGCTCAATAAATATCAGTAATTGCGGAAAAACCCTAATTGAAACCTTTTCACAGAAAAGAAGTGTATCGATTACACAACCTCCTGCTCTGATACCAATTGATGAGATTAAAACTCAATCTTGAAGATCGATTAGATCTTAAACAGGTGAATAAATATTTAAATAGTAAGAACGAATGCAAAATTAAGAACAACTCAACGATGAATCAAACGAGTCGAATGATTATAAACAAAACCCTCAGAAGAGCTCGATCAAGAACATCAACTGTAGAGGGTTGGAGGTTTACAAGAACAATAAAATAAATCTGCAATGCTATCGTAATCGTTGCTTCTGA
Organism: Lactuca serriola; assembly: GCF_051521515.1. Taxonomy (NCBI): domain Eukaryota; kingdom Viridiplantae; phylum Streptophyta; class Magnoliopsida; order Asterales; family Asteraceae; genus Lactuca; species Lactuca serriola. The sequence goes on from NC_136416.1 coordinate 78,969,878, forward strand.
ATTGTTGACCTAATATGCATGCAAGCATATCTTTATATAATAAACCTAGCAAACTCACGGATGGACAGGCCCAAAACCGGAGTACATAACTAATGGACTAACAGCCGAGCCCAATGACGCAATCAAACGAGTCTTCAACTCAACATCTGGGAAGAATAAGATGCTTATATAGTGTGTCACAATTAGGGTTACACCATGTAAACCCTAATTGTCATGGCCTTTCATTTCCATGATCTATGGGTACAAAAACACCATGGAGCATCCTATGGGTTTTAGCCCAACTTGATAATCCATGGAGCATTAGTCCACTATACAAGTATGGATGATTTACACAATCAACCTATATATTTAATTAGTCTCCTTTTGATTACTTAATTAATTTCAAATTAATTGTTGATCAATACTAATTAAATAATCTTATTACTATATTAGAACTTATAATATATTAATAAACCTTAAGTGTTATTTCTCTCATTTTAGTCTCTGCAAATGCATGATGCCATGCAACCCAAATGGACCATGCCAATCGGGTCAAGTACATACCAAATATAATTATGAACTTAGACACTAATCCAATAGTCTCCCACTTGGATAAGTCTAAAACTATTATTGTGTATGACTTCAAAACCCGACTAGTAATTGTAGCTCTTAAAAGCTGCTGTCATCGAACTCTGAACAAATCACTGACGCGTCCATCAGATAAGGGATCATATATTCCTCCATTCTAGATATCTTATGAACTTAGACATGGATTATAATCATTCTCTCTGTCCATTTGTTGTTTCCCGATTTCCGATTTATGACGACCGACTAATTGAACAAATCAAATCAGTCCTGGCTTGGCCAAGCACTTCGAGGTGTCATCACTAAATCATCGAGGGGCCCACGGATATCGCTTTTATCCCTTTAAGGATAAAAGGAATGGATAAACTTCGACTCATTTGGCTTGTTCTACTACTTTTTGAATCATACACAAAGGCACTTTTATAACATCGAGTTACCAATGAGTTACCAATGCGTTTTCATGCAATCAATGTGAAACACAAGAATAATCAAATCCAATATGGTCTTAGAACTTATGAATATAAATAAACACCTTTTACTTATCACCATATTGATTACTCATCATGCATTGCATACTATTTCAAATTATCAATTTTATACTTGAATTAAAAACAATAGTTGTCCCATGCTCCAAGCATGTACACTATGTTTTTCTAAACACTAGTCATGCCATACACCAAGTATGTACACTATGTTTTTCTATGATCTTTACTTTGTGAAATAGATCGATTGAACATAATTCCAATGATTCTCATTTCATAATCCCAAATCCTTACCGCAAATGAACGAATTCCAGATTCCTGCGATTTATCTAAATCTGTTAGATTCTAAACTTATATGCATTGATCCTATTGTAATGATTATGCACAAAGTCACAAAGACTTGTCAACAGACATTACAGAGTATTCCAATGGAGATCATTCCATGGAAACGAAGTCTCAAATTCAAAGTACATTGATTTAAGCATCCTTCTTGCATTAAGTTTCCTAATCTTACACAGATTTAATGAATAACTTCCACCTATGGGAACATTTCCATATTCCCATTTTGACTACCACTCCTGACCAAGAGTCACCTCTTTTAGAATACGTCAATAAGGTACTTCCAAAATTAACATTATACTTCTAACTGTCCCTGAGCAATTAATCTTTGGTAAACCTTAGATTGTCCTCGACAATTGCTTAATTATTTTAGTCATATCCAATTCTAGACCTTTTTCCCTTCTTAATGCCCCAGGCATTTGGAAAATTTAAGAAAGGATGAATATTATAGCACATGCAATCGATCCTATATCCGAAGCGTATGGGACACGATTCATGATGTCTCACCTAAAGACATGATACTAGACCAGTCCTTTTGTTACAATATTTCTATTTGCCAAGTTCTCATAATTCAGGTTATGAAAAGGGATGCCGTAGTCATAATCAAATTTTAGAACGCAAATAATGGACCCATATATAGAATCTCCTTATGTTGAGCCATTCCAACATAAAATTCACCTATATCCTTGACTAAAGATGATTAAAACCTCAATCTAAGCTTTTAGAATTGAAATGAAGTATAATTTCCTCTCCCTTAATTATAGCAAAACAACTTTTCAACCCCTGCAACTTCACAAATTGAAACTTTTGTTTTCTATAATTAACATTGCTATCTTGCAATACTAACAAAAATTATCATGCTCCCACTAACATGATGATTATTAGCATAACACTTATGCTCCCACTAGCTTTGACATGTACTCAGAAATCAGCTGAAACTCTAGAAATCAATACTCTATTGACTTTCTTACCAAAGTTTACATTTCTGATACGAGATGTTTTGATAAGACTTTATCAAAATCAGACACCTTTCCTTAGATAGCTCACATGTGTGTCTAAACAATTTTAGAACTATGAAAAGGGATGTCGTAATCATAGTCTCAATTGTTAAGACCTTTGCCATTTCTCACAAGTACATGTTGGTGTGCTGGTTAACCACACACGCTCCACTAACAACTTTGAGAATGAAAATATCACAACTGTTATCTACATAAAATCTACTTAGTGAAAGTGTTTCCTCACCATCATTTTCATGAATCGGATAGAAACCTTATGACACTTAGATTTTATGGTGTATGTGTTCCTATCTATGTGAATTTGTCAAAACCATAATCACAAGACAAGGTTAGTGAAAAATCCAAACTCTTATGGACTGAACTTGTGTAGTCTTAACTTCTTGCCACCTGGCAACACAAGCGTCTACAATTGCTAACTAGTAGTTATGTAACCAATTGAGAACTCTCAGAACTCATATGCAAAATCAAATTTAACTGGAATGGGCACAGAAATAGAAATATGTCTACACAATATGTTATAAATCTCACGTCATGTGCTAGTGTCAAACTACAGATTTTATTCTTGATTAGATCATGAAATTCTTTCAGGATATTTAAGACTCCCACTGTCCTCTTGACATATAAGACTATCTTTTCAAATATTTAAGAGATAGTGCAGATTCTTTATCAAGACAACACTTCACACAATTGGCCTTAGTTGGTCTTTGTTTTATCTAAAACATCACAACTTACCAATTTCAAATGTACAAGAGTAGAAAAGATTTTACTCTTACATTTGACAAGTGTTATAAACCTTCTTTAAGATGTGTCACTCAAGTTACAATCTTGGAGTATGACTCTAAGAATTGTTTTTGGAACAAAGTATGACTCATCTTCTTGATTTAACCATTTCAACAAATCAAGATTCCTCTTCTTAGTCACAAGAATGCACTAAGATGTCCTTAGAGGACCAATTATGATATGGTTTATTAATCATTAAGATGATCACCAACCATGATACTAAAGTACTCCCTCATCTTTTCAGATTTGAGAAAATTTTATCTTTCTACCTAATTTGATTATTCTCATTTGTTCTGCCATACATCGAAACTTCTCCAATGTTTCAGAATTATACTTAAACTTGTAAGTATAACCATATTTACTAAACTTTAGTAGATCATGACGAATAGTCTTATCGATCTTTTGTGGTGGACTTGACCAGTGCACATGAAAGTGTACTTGATCCCTTAGTCCTTCACTTGACTCACATATAAATGTGAACACAGAATTAGTCTTAATTTTCCAAAGATGAAAAATCTCATTCATTATACTATACAGCTTGTATGATTCCAAGTAAACTTGGGTAATGAGAATCTTTCCTTTTTGGTAAATTAGACATTTCCACAAATGAAAGAAACATATCCATTTTCCAATATTTCTATCAATGGAATCATATAAGCAACAATTTTTCACAAATTTCATTGTAAGGATACTTAGAATAAATGGAATCAAAACTTTTCCTTTTATTTTAAAGCTTTATGGAAATACTTATCCTTATAGTGCAAAAGCATATAAAAAACTTGTTGTTATCTATTCTAAAGCAATATATCATAACTCCTAAGCAACAGCTGAAAATTCTGATCACCGAACCATGCCATCAAAATCCATCTTCGCGATCAGAATCAACATATACTTCCTTTAAGTTTCTTCACTTTTCTTTGATTCTTCAAACATCTGTGACCCAGTCACATCATGTAATAAGAATCTCAGAATAGAAACTTAACAGAGTTAGATAGTGGACTTTACCTGAAGTAGAGTCAAACGTTTTGACTTGACCTTCTCTCAGGTCTTCCAGGTAGTTAGGGAAACTTCGCAACCAATGCCCCTTCCTTTTGGAAATACAAACATATGGACTCTTTGGTAATGGTACATTGGACTATCTCAGACTTGCCTTTCTGTTTACCATCTGGTCAACCGATTTGACCATGGTCAATCCCTTTGCCTGGGAAGAGAAGGCTTTTCTAGATATCCAATCTTACCATTGTCAATGTCCATGGTAGTTTGGGAAGTTGATCTACTAATCATATTTTCTTTACGAAAGCTCCAAATCATTGTTGATTCAGCAGCACCAAGCAAATAGACAAGATCATTAAAGGTCATGTCATAGTTTGTTTCATAGTAGTCTTAAAGGAACTCACTATGTGACTCAGAAAGTGATTGAACATGCAACATTCTTTAGACCTTGACACTCAACTCTCCCGGCTTGTCAATATCTGACTTCATCTCCAAGATGTGAGCACACATAGACCTTGCTTGCCAATTGGGCTTGAGTGGCCTTGAACTTGTGGGTTAGGGAGAATAATTGGAGGAGGTGGAGGGAGTGAAGAATGATTTTCGTGACATCATCTTCATTAGGAAAGCTTGTTCCAAGAGTTCTTAAGAAGATCATAGATGTCTGAACCATACATCTTTTGAGAGATTTTCAAGATAGTTGATTTAAAGTCCTTTATATAACACCCAATACGAAATATTAAGGTTAGGACCCAACACAATACTTTTATAACTTGAAAGAGGGATGCCGTAATCTAAGCTATAAAATATTTGAAGGTAGGCGAATGACGATTCACCAATTTCCACCATGAAAACGAAATAATTTAATTAGGTTTTACTTGGATTTGAAACTCCTAGATCTTTTGAGATTCATTGAACTATTTAATGGCATGTTTCAATCTCGATTGTGCCCTCTCAAATTTTATGACTTGGATGCCGAGGATCAAAAAACAAGGTGTGAATAACCATGCAAATATACTTGGTACCCTTAATATTTACCCCTCAATCGATGTGCCGATTAACCATACGTGCTCCACCGATACTATGATAAACATTAAGTTACCCTTTGCCTACCTTGTTAAATCTAGGTTAGTGTGTCGGTTACCAACAAGCGCTCCACTAACCGACTTAAGCAAAGTGCAAAGTGTAATTTCATGGGTTAGCACCAAATTCACATTTTCCTAAGTAACTAAGATTGGGAATTTATAAAAGTTTAGTTACTTAGTATTTATCATTAATAATATTAATGAAGGGATAATTCTAGTCCTTGTCCTACCAGTTCGGCTAACGACCCTCCACCAGTAAAAGAAGCGGTGGGTGAGAGTGGACACCCATTAAACTGTCATTTTATAGGCAGTAACCTTATACCCCCCTTATAGACCGGCTTCTTGAATGAGGCCTACTAACGGTAAGACTGACTTGCTCTTGTACATATATATATATATATATATATATATATTATTAACTTATAATACTATAAAGTATAAAGGTTGAATTTTAACTTTTAAAATTCTAAGGGCTTAACTTGGAATTAATGTATTCATAAGGGAAAACTTTACAAATTCCAAACTTGAGGGCAAGTTTAGAAACTATTCAAAACTTTTCAATTCCGTAACTTATGTGTTTAAAAAGTAGTTTTAATTCAAAAAACTCTTCAAGTTCCATAACTTGAGGACAAGTTATGGAAGACTATTAACTATTAAAAGAATATGACTTTTCTTTATTCATAACCTATGGAAATATTCATGAGTTTTATAAATCTTAAATGTGACTTTTCATATAACTTGAGGACAAGTTACAAAAACACATTTTAGAACCAACTCTTCGATTAATTTGGATTGAAAACAACAATTTCACATAACTTTTCTATCAATCTAAGCAACTCATAAGAACAAGATAATTCAATCAAAATTTTTCATATAATTAGGCTAACCATTAAACTAATACAAAACATGAATCTATTCACAATTATCTTTGAAATTGGATTAGCATGAACATTACCACACCAAAAACAAGTTTATAAGTTGAAAAACAGCTTAGGGTATGTTCCTAGTCCAATTCCAGCCAAGACAGTCGAAGATATGCTGTCTGGGGTCCAACTCATCGAGTGCATGAACCAACTCAGCGAGTTGGATGAGTTTAGCCTTGGACTCGTCGAGTCCCTTCATGGACGCAGCAAGTCTACTGAGCAGATAGCAACAAACTTCGATTTTTCAACCAATTATACAAGTATAACAAGAAAACAAGCCTAGGATCTGATACCACTAAAGGGTTTTAAACATTCTAACACTCCTAAGTGTACATGCAACCCTAAATACCTTGGATCTATGTTTTCTCTATTATACATGCAAATATGAATATTCTAAGGTATTATCCTTACCAGCAAACAAAATATTGATTCTTATGTAATATAGCAAGTTAAAAGACATACCTTTTGATGTGTCTTGATTCCATGAAGCTTAAGAGCCTAGTGCCCCAAACGTGACACCTCAAATGGTTCACACAACATCAAATACACTTGGAATAACTTGAGATAAAACGATACACTTCATGAAATCGGCTAGCCCTCACCACTCCTTCATAGTGCCCAATTTCTGGGAAGAATAAGATGCTTATATAGTGTGTCACAATTAGGGTTACACCATGTAAACCCTAATTGTCATGGCCTTTCATTTCCATGATCTATGGGTACAAAAACACCATGGAGCATCCTATGGGTTTTAGCCCAACTTGATAATCCATGGAGCATTAGTCCACTATACAAGTATGGATGATTTACACAATCAACCTATATATTTTTTTAGTCTCCTTTTGATTACTTAATTAATTTCAAATTAATTGTTGATCAATACTAATTAAATAATTTTATTAATATATTAGAACTTATAATATGTTAATAAACCTTAAGTGTTATTTCTTTCATTTTAGTCTATCCAAATGCATGATGCCATGTAACCCAAATCGACCATGCCAATTGGGTCAAGTACATACCAAATATAGTTATAAACTTAGACACTAATCCAACAGTTCTCACTTTTGTGACTGGGAAATCGAGCATCACAAATGAGATATGAATAACCACATTAAACCGTTTGTCAACCTCAATGTCATTTATCATCTCACATTGATGTGAAAATTAACAATAATAATTTTTTGAGTTTTGCCATCATTTCAACTTTATAGTCCTACATTTGTGTGTCTTTTAACAACGCATGCTGCACTAACGAATCATAAAGAAACGATGTACGTTTTCATGGATTGGCATACAATCTCACATTTTTTTCCTAAAGTAACTAGAGTGGGGTTTTAAGTAAGGTTCTACTACTTTATAGATTATACTTTTAATCTTTTATGTCCTATCGAACCCGTTCAGCTAAAGACCCTCCACCACATATAAGAGCAGTGGGTGAAAATAAAGCCCATTCAACAGTCATTTTATAGGCCATTTCCTTATACACTCTTTATATCATGCTTACGTAAATGAGGATTACTAGCAATTCGACTGACTTTATCTTACATATATAGTAACTAGTCTTAATATATATATATATATATATATATATATATATATATAAGGGTGTATTTTAAAACATTTCAAAATAAAAGGTTTATGATTTATTATCGCAATTAATTGATTATTTAATTAAACATTTAAAATTAATCATTTTAGTCAATTAATTAATTAATCATTTAAACCATTTATGGATTTATAATTATCAATTAATTAGTCTTTTAATTAAATTAATAATTTACATCCATTAAGATAATATTAATTATTCTTACAATTAATCATTATCTAGTCTAAGATTATCTCATAGTATTTAGGACTTCTATTTAATCATCTAAGATAAAAAAAAATGGATTTTAGTAGATATCAGAATAGATAATTACCAAATAAAAATCACATAAATTAAATTAGGAAGAAAATCCTGAAAATCTGGATATGCATTGAGTTCACATCGTGATCACCATTTAAAAGGAAATTTTTTGCTCGATTCAACTAATATGCTTTCAATGTTACACACCAACTAGCTCTGATACTATAGATGATTTTATTAGGTTACAACAAAATGCATAATGCGGAAAATCACTTAACAATTAAGAAATGGCACATGCAACCTAAAATGATTGGTTTCTTTCATTTTGAAGGCAACATACTATGAATAACATAATATAGCATGAACCTTAATTTTGAAATTAAGAAATCAAGCTTACATACCTCAAACTTGTTATAGAAAACAAGTTACTTGAATTCTTCATTTGAAGAGCTTGGAAAACTAGCACCAAAAGGATGATGCCTCTCATGGATCACATACAAACCCTATAACTAGAACATAAGTGAGGAGAGAGAAGGAAGGTATAAATTTCATTCGCCATAGTTAAGGGAAGTGTATGCACAAATTTAGGGACCCAAGGGGTCATATTTACAGCTAGGGATCACAAGGATAAATCCTAATTTGAATAATTAAATATCAGATTTAATATATTCAAGTTAGTTATCCTTATCAGCTCAGGAGGCTTCATGAAAGCCTAACCCCCCCCCCCCCAATCTCCCCAATAAAATCGTTCACCTTATAGAACACTCTATAATTTCCTTTCCTTACTCAACTTTGAGCAATTACAATTCACCCCGTGCAGCTTGAACTAATTCCAATTAATCCCAAATTAATTTCACATTAATTATGAGTAATAGTTAATTAGTTCTAATTGATTTCTCATTAATTTATTAATCATATAAATTAAAAAATGAACTATCTATTTCCAATTAATATATTAATCATATAATATTTTAACAAATCATGTCCTTAAAATTTCAAATTGTTTTATTAATCATATATGATAGGTCAAACCTTGAAATATGATAATGTTTAAAATAGACTCAGCGTCAGCACATGTCTCAGCATCAGCACCAGCGTGTAACTGCTCAGTTTGTATTTTAGTGCATTGTAACAAATCTTGTATTTATCATGTTTCCTTAGTTATCCTGATTAATTAGGTAGCGTATCCCTGAATTGTAGGGATTGTCTAGAATAGCAGTATATATTATTTTGTACAGGTTTGTGAATGGTTACGCCTTTCACAAACCCTAATCATCGCTTTGTGCACACGATAATCTCTTTGTGAGATTATCTTTCTTAGTGAAAGTTTTTCTTTGTGAATTTCTCTTATTCTTATTTGTAGTCATTGTTTGATATTTCGATTGATCTAAAGGCCTCTTCAATTGGTATCAGAGCGGGTTTCTTTTATCAAACAAATGGCTTCATCTTCTTCTTCATCAAACTCATCAAATCATCCTTCTGCTAAAATCCCTCCTTTCGATGAAACTAACTTTGCTATATGGAAAATAAAGGCTCTATATGCCTTGGAGTCTGTTGATGAAGACATGCTGGACATCGTTGAAAAAGGTCCTTATGTTCCGATGTATCAGCCTCTTAAAAATAATGTTCCTGATGGCACTATGAAGAAAACTCCCAAAGAAAACTGGACGGCAGATGACAAGAGAAAACATGGTTTAGATGTTCGTGCTCGTGCCGCTATCAGCTACTCGTTGCCATACAACATCTTTGGGCTGGTTCAAAATTGCATCTCAGCAAAAGAGATGATGGATACTCTGACTGTATCCTTTGAAGGAACTGAAGAAGTCAAGGCTACTCAAATAAATGATCTTAACCGAAGGTATGAACATTTTTTTGCTAAGAAAGGTGAAACCTTGACTCAAACTTTTAACAGATTCAATACTCTTGTTAATGATCTTCGGAGACTAGATCAGTTGAAGCATAGAACTGTTCTAGTGCAAAAGTTTTTGAATTCTCTAGGTGCAGGTTGGGAGAATCATGTTGATGTGCTGAAAAACAGTGAGAAGATCAACTCTATGGACTTACAAAGTCTCTATGGAAATCTTCGATACTATGAAAAATCCAAGCTTCAAAGAAAGGAACTGATGAAAGATTCTCAGCGTGAATCTTCTGTAGCCTTGTTCTCCAACAAAAAGCTGGTGTCAGATTCAGACACTGAAAGTGATTTAGACACTGATTCATCTAAAACTGACACTGATGATCTTGAAAAGGTTGTAGCCAGTGCAGCTTTGATTGTGAAGACCTTTGAAAAATCAGGTCGAAACTTCTCAAAGTTTCAAAAGAAGATTGGTGGAAAATTCTCAAAAGGGTTAGGAGCTGATAAAAGGCATGGTGCTGATAAGAAAGAGAAGGCTCAGTGCTTTAACTGTGGGAGCACTGATCATTTTGCAAAGGATTGTAAACAAAAGAAACAAGGCTCAGATGAATACTGGAAGCAGAAGTACAACAAGCTGATTGAGAAGCTGAAAGCTGAAAACTTGGAACATAAAGTGCTTGTAGCTGAAGAAGAAAAATGGAAAACTGATGAAGAGTCATCAGATGATGAAGTCAAGTGTCTCATGGTCAAAATAGAGGACCCGGATATTCCTGATAAAGACAAAAGTACTTTTGACACTGATATGTCTGATGCTGAAAATTCCAGGAAGCACAACATTGACTCTTCTTCAATGTACCAGGTTAAAAACTTTGTTTCCTATTCAATGAATGAAAAAATCAAAATGTTTGAGTATTTGGGTGTCATTAATTCTAAGAAGAATCAAACCATAAGAAATTTGCAAAATCAAATTGATCTTCTTGAAATTGATATATCAATGAAAAATAGCATTATTGAGTCCACTCAGGAAAATCTTAGAATTACTAGTTTGTCAAATTCATCCTTGTCTGCTGAAATTGACGATGTTAAAAATCTTTTGATCAAAGAACAAACTATGCTTCACACTTGGGCAAAATCTCATAAGAATGCCAATTATATTATTTCAGCTCAAATTCCACATTCTTGTGAGAAAATTCTTGGGGTTAATTTTGCAGAAGCTGAAAAAGTTTTTAAATCATAAGAAAAGGAATCTGAGGTCGATTCCATGAATGAGATGAAAAACAATTTCAAAAATAAGTTTGTCAGTAACTCTTTTATTAATCAGAGTTTAATTGATGAATATTGTACTATTAATTCTGATGGTATTACTGAGTGTAATGTTGAAATTACCGGAATTGATCCTACCTCTTATCCTGCACATCTTGTTAGAGCAACCCCTCTAACTGAGAATATTATTGCTTTTCCTATCTCTACTGGAGTGTTTCATGCTGTTCATGAACAACTCAAGCACTTCCCTGATTGCAATCCATCTGCGAATGAGTCAAAATCAGATACTGATAGTTCATCTCCTAACACTGATCAAATTCCTTCTGACACTGAACTCAGTCGTGACTCAGTGATAAACAAAAGGACTCAAAGCTCTATTGGTGAATCTTACATATCAAAATGTGTTAAATCAAAAAATTTGCTCACCAAGAAGAACTTTGGAACTAGAGTTTGTTACAGATGTGGTGATTCCTCTCACAAGATCAGTGAATGTTCTTTTGATAAATCATCCTCAAGAGCTGAAAATATAAAAGTTAGGAATGAAAAATGGACTCTTAAGTCAAACTCTTTAAACTGTCTTCCTAAGGAGTGTTATAATTTATTATCAAATAACTTTGTGAATGACCCATCTTCGAATGGGTCAGTGTGTTCTAACTAGTTTCTCAGCACTGCAAGGTTAGGAGCATCTTTGGTACTTAGACAGTGGTTGCTCAAGGCATATGACAGGATCAAAGTCTCTCCTGGAAGATTATGTTAAGAAAACTGGTCCTGCAGTTACTTATGGAGACAATGGAAAGGGGTTCACTAAGGGATATGGAAACATCAAATGCAATAACGTGGTTTTTCAAAACATTTCATATGTTAAGGGTCTCAAACACAACCTTATTTCTATCAGTCAATTGTGTGATGCTGACTATGAAGTTCACTTTACAAAGAAAGAAGGAAGAGTTGTAAACACTGACAAGAACATCGTACTCTCAGCAAGTAGAAAAGATGATATATATGTTCTTGACATGTTCTCAAGTGACAAGGCACTGATGCAATGTTTCTTTACAAAGTCTCAGACGAATCTTAGCTGGATTTGGCACAAAAGGTTTTTGCATCTGAACTTCAAGAATCTATCCAAGATATCCAATCAAGACCTAGTTAGAGGGCTCCCAAAATTCAGCGTTGTGAAAGACAAGATGTGTTCAGCTTGTGAACAAGGAAAAAAAACCAAGTCCTCTTTCAAACCCAAGTCATGTTCCAGTATATCAGTCCCTCTTCATCTACTCCACATGGACTTGTTTGGACCTATTCCTGTTCGTTCACTAGGTGGAAATAAGTATACTCTAGTGGTTGTTAATGAGTTCACTCGATTTACATGGGTAGTTTTCTTGAAGAAGAAAAGTCATGCTGCACAGGAAATTATCTCACTGATTCGTAAAAATGAGACACTAACAGGTCTTAAAGTTAAGCAACTAAGAAGTGATCATGGTACTGAGTTCCGAAACTCAACTCTTGAAGAATTTTGTGATCATAAAGGAATTGGACAAAACTTCTCAGCTCCTCGTACTCCTCAGCAAAATGGTGTTGCTGAACGAAGGAATAGAACACTGATTGAGGCAGGAAGAACCTTGATGATTCATGCCGGTCTTCCTATGTCGTTTTGGGCTGAAGCTGTCAATACAGCATGTTTTACTCAGAATCGATCTCTAATTCACAGGATTCACAAGAAGACTCCATATGAAATGCTGAAAGATCGAAAACCAGATGTATCCTTTTTTCATGTGTTCGGATGCATTTGTTATATTCTAAATCAGCGTGACCCAAGATCCAAGTTTGAACCTAAAGCTGATAAAGGTATTTTTGTTGGGTACTCATCTATTTCAAAGGATTTTCGTGTTTTTCATGTGAACAGGAAATGTGTTGAAGAATCCATTCATGTGAAGTTTGATGAGGAATCATACACTGATGAAAAAGTCACTCATTCTCCTTCTATCTTTCAAGAGCTTCTCTCTTGTCCATTCGATGAAGCTCCTTCTGCTGAAGATAAGACTGATTCCTCTGATCCTATCATTCCAGTTCCATGTTCCTTGAATCAAGATACTGCAGCCACATCAACAGATAATTCATTAATTGCTGATGAAACCCTTGAAGCTGAAGATTCTCCTGAAACTGACAATGTGTCAGTGTCTATCTCTCCGGAATCAGCATCAGTCATTGAACATCGAGATCATCCTGTTGATCGAATTATAGGGAATATTCATGATGGTGTCCGAACCAGATCTAGTGTACTTAATAACTTTTGCATGTATGTTAACTTTGTTTCAATGATCTTACCTGATAAAGTACACACAGCTCTTCAAGATGCTGATTGGATCAAAGCCATGCAAGAAGAACTGAATGAGTTTGAAAGGCACAAAGTTTGGACTCTTGTCCCAAGACCATCCGGGAAGACTATCACTGGAACTCGCTGGGTCTATCGTAACAAGGTTGATAAAGATAGAATCATCACTCGCAACAAGGCAAGGCTTGTAGCTCAAGGGTTTACTCAGATTGAATCTATCGACTACGGGGAAACTTTTGCCCCAGTTGCTCGCATTGAAGCTATCAGACTATTTCTCACATACGCATCCTACATGAACTTCATTGTCTATCAGATGGATGTGAAAACAACATTCCTTCATGGTGTGTTAGAAGAAGAAGTGTTCCTAAATCAGCCCCCAGGCTTTGTGGACAAAGATCATCCTGATTACGTGTACCGGTTAGACAAAGCTGTTTATGGACTGAAGCAAGCTCCCAGGGCTTGGTATGAGACACTGACATCGTATCTGCTTGAAAATGGATACAGACGAGGAGCAATCGACAATACTCTCTTCATCAAAAACCAAGGCTCAGACATGGTTCTTGTTCAAATTTATGTCGATGACATCATTTTTGGCTCTCCAAATGAGACACTGAGCAAGGAATTTGCAGAGATCATGTCTCAAAGGTTCGAAATGAGCATGATGGGGAAGATGACCTTTTTCTTAGGTCTTGAAGTTCAGCAACAAAAGACAGGTATTTCTATTTGTCAAAGTAAATATATTTCTGACTTGCTTGTTAAGTATTCTCTCAGTGACTGCAAACCAGCCTCTACCCCAGTGTCTAAGACTGATAAGATACACGCTGATCCAACTGGAACTGATGTCAATCACTCTCTGTATCGAAGAATGATTGGATCCCTCTTATATCTCACAGCAAGTCGTCCTGATATCATGTTTGGAACCATTCTCTGTGCTCGATTCCAAGCTAATCTAAAAGAATCTCACCTCATGGCTGTCAAACGTATCTTTCGATACTTGAAGGGAACTCAAAACCTTGCTCTATGGTATCCTCGCGACTCAACATTTGAACTTTATGGATACACTGACTCAGATTATGCTGGATGCAATTTAGACAAAAAGAGTACATCTGGTGGATGTCACTTCCTTGGAAATCGTCTCATCAGCTGGTCTAGCAAGAAACAAACATCAGTAGCCATCTCAACTGCAGAAGCTGAGTATGTTGCCGCTGGGAGATGTGCTCAGCTCCTATGGATTCAAAATCAGCTTCTCGACTATGGGTTCAAGTTCTCAAAGACTCCCATCTATTGTGACAACACCAGTGCCATTCAGATCACACAAAATCCTGTTCAGCACTCAAAGACAAAGCATATCGAGATCATACATCACTTCATCAGAGATAATGTTGAAAAGGGAAAAGTTGTTCTTGAACATGTCAAGACTTCGAAACAACTTGCTGATATCTTCACAAAGGCACTGGATTCTCAATCAACTGCTTACATTATCAGAGAACTGGGAATGATTTCCTTGTAATTAATTTTGATGTTTAATTGTGCTAATGTTTGATTTTGTCTTATAAGCTGATGTACATTGTGTTGATGATGACATACTGATGATATTTGCTACTGAGCACTTTGGTTTGATTTCTTATCTTTATCTCTTCTTCAAGTCTTCTAAATAAAAGTTGAATGATTCACTGTATTAAACTATACACTAATAACGACTTGAAACTCTTTGCCGATGGTTAGATCAAAACACCAAGATCTATCACACGCAACTACCCCTTCTTCCCAATCTTACACTGATTCTGTGATTCAGTGTGCAAAAACACACGCTGATGAGAGTCTAAAAATCTTTGCCGATGGTTAGATCAAAACACCAAGATCTATCACACGCAACTACCCCTTCTTACCAATCTTACACTGATTCTGTGATTCGGTGTGCCAAAACACACGCTGATGAGAGTCTAAAAATCTTTGCCGATGGTTAGACCACAACACCAAGGTTTATCACACGCAACAATCCATTCTTTAACCTCCTCTTATTCAGTGTCTAATGATTCAGTAAGATAAACCACTCACTGATGAAGTCACAACACTCTGTGCCGATGGTTAGATAATGTAACTAGTATCTATCACACGCACCAATCTCCTTGCTAGCCCTGAATAAGCAAGCTGTACCTTGAATT
Organism: Lactuca serriola; assembly: GCF_051521515.1. Classification (NCBI taxonomy): domain Eukaryota; kingdom Viridiplantae; phylum Streptophyta; class Magnoliopsida; order Asterales; family Asteraceae; genus Lactuca; species Lactuca serriola. The sequence continues at coordinate 78,985,518 of NC_136416.1, forward strand.
GACGGAGAAATATTTTCAGCATGTAACTTTTGTGACACTGAGCTCAGCGCTTCCGCAAACACTGATTGACGTTTCACCTTCAGTCAACGGCTCTTTTATCCAACGGTTATTTTCTACTCTGACAGGTTGTTACGATGCGCCGTTATCCTTAATGAAGATAATCATCACCTTTTTAATGAAGATAATCATTACCTTTTAAAAACCCCCTTTTCATTCCATATTTAAACCTCTTTCTCCCTTGGTTTAATTTTTCCTTCCAAAACCTTGAACTTCTCTCAAAAACCCTAGAATTCTCAAATACTCTCCAATGGCGGCATCTCTGTTCACATACTCCTCAACCTCTCGAAGAGTCGTTCCTGCCCCAAACTCTCCCCCACTTCCAATTCACATTAAGGCAACCAATGTCGTCTTCGACCCTGACATTCCAGAGGTTCATCGAGGTCTTGGACTCGATGATTTCGTCAATTTCTTGGTTTCTTGCCGCCTTCGATATGCAATCAGTGATGTACCGTCCGAGTTCTTCCCCGAACAAGTATGTGAGTTCTACCATACTGCAACAGTTAATGAAGAAAACAATGCCATCACCGGAACCATTGGCCATGGCAGACACTCTGTCTTCATCACCACAGAACTACTCAGTGTTGCATTAAGGTTACCGATTTTCGAACCCTTTTCTGAACCTCCTACTATTGAAAGATGTAAACGCATGTTTGATCAACTGGGCTATGATCATTCAAAGGCTGGCACTCGATCAGCTCTTATTTTGCGTCAATGCATGACCCCAGGCTGGAAGTTTTTCACTGGTGCTTTATGCAAGTATGTGGGTCACAAGTCTCGCAGTGGTGATCAATTGAGCAACTACGAGCAACAAGTCGTCTGCTCCCTTCTTCTCAACAAAATATTAGATTATGGGGCACTATTCTTTGATCAGCTTGTTCAACTTCTACGTGCAAATGTGCGTGCTGATCATGTTCCCTTTCCACGCTGGATTGCCCTGGTGTTTGATAAATTCTTCGCTGCTGACTACTTTTCTCACTCTGGGAATCCAATCCAATGCCCTCGAATGTCAGTTCGTATGTATCAGGATGATCCTTTGGATATTGACATTGGAATCTCCGATAGGATGAGAGAATGGATTGCCAATCCATACACTATGCCTTCTCTCACCGCTGACACTGATGAAGGAGGTGCTGATGGTAATCATATGGATCATGCTGATCAAGAGGTGGAACATCATGATGGCGGTCATTTCTCCCCTCAACTGTCTCATCACCTCATCTCGGACTCTGGCAAAGCCTCCTCAGCACCACAGGATTCCATGCCTCTGGGGGAGCAACCATCTCAGGGGGAGCATCCCTCACAGGGGGAGCATCAGTCTCAGGGGGAGCATCCGTCACCAGCAGCTCACCACTTCTCTCCAAGGATGCCTCCTAGCTCTCCAGTTGCCCCAGGTACCTCAATGGTTCAAATTCCCGCTTCCGCATTTTCTGAACTGATGTCACTGACTCGGGACATGAGTCAGCGTCTGCTTCGAATTGAGGCTGATGTTCAACAAATCAAGGAGGTTCTCTTACTTACTCCTCCCGCTAGTCCCAAATCTGATGATGCTAAAAAAGGGGGAGATACTGATGATGATGATGATGCTGATGGTGAACCAAATGAGAAAGACACAGAACCTGCTGACAACATTTTCATTCAGCATGAATCTCCCAACCCCGTTCGTGAATCTGATTCTGAGGGGCATAATAGTCCAGCAGCTACTGAAAAATTGTTTGAAGACAGTGAGCATGATGAAGAGCATGATGAACCTGATGACGAATGTCAAATTCTTCACATGAACTTCATTGATCCTCTCATTCCAGTTCAACAACAAAGCTCAGATGACCTTGAAGGATCTCATCCGATACTAGCCAATCCTATTGCTGATCCCATCATTCCGGTCCAAGGAGAGGATTCGGACGTTGCCAGTGAAGAATCTCATCCGTTGTCTCGAAAGCGGAAGGTGGCAGATACTGACTTGGATCATTCTCAAACTGATACTTCCTCAACTGTGAAGAAACCCAAGTCCATTGTCAGTATTTCAAACCTTGCCACTGAATGGAACATGTCCCCTGATCAAGTCAAGCAAATTCTTGATGAAGCCAATCGAGCTCAGCTTCTAAATAACATTGCTCAAGCTGATGAATCTATTATTCAGCATAAACTTCAGGCCAAGGGATCTTTTGAAGCTCAGATGTAGAAGTTCCTGGAATTTCAGTCCAAGGCTAAGTCTTCTCAACCTCCTCCTAGCTCTAGCAAGCCTAAGACTGACAACGTTCTTGACCGGATTGATCGAAAGAGATTTGAAGATGTTTTTAATCGGCGAATGTGTGGAGACAAGATCATCAAAGTCAAAGCTTCTAAACCTCGAAACGAGAAAATCCTTACGTTGCTGATCACTCGTCAAGGTTCTCAGCATTCTTATACTGAAGTTGTCAAGAGGGATGAGCTGATCAGATATGGGTATTCGGAATGGATGGAACTGCTCGATCTAGCATCCAAGCAAACCTCAGCTCACTCTTCCGAACTGACTTGTGCTCTTCATCTGCTGATCAAAAAGGTTCAGCGTTTGGATCTTGTTCCTAAAGAACGACCTCATCATCAAGGCCAAAGGTTATCAGCTCCTAGATCTCGAAGAACCAAGTTTCATGTTGATGGTGAAGATGTATTGGTTCTAGACTTTGGTACTGGTGTTATTAACAATTCACTTCCTCTGGGGGTTGATCCGGTTCAGCATCAATTCATCTCAGCTCCTGAACATGGGATGTTTTATCTCGATAAAAACAGGAGGATGTGCTTTCAACGAACAACTGAGATCCCAAAAGCTCCAACCACTCACCTTGTTGGCCTAAGGCAAATGTGTATGAGTCATCAAGATCTGTCGGGAGAATTTCACATTCTCATTGCGATGGAGCTGCTGAACAGAAGACAGGAGTTGCTGGACAGTCCTTACTGGCCAGTCAAAATTGAAGCTGAAGCTGAGTATGAAGAATTTCTTTCCAGAGGTGTCTTAATTTAGTTTGTTTTGAACATCATCATATTGGGGGAGATTGATAGGTCAAACCTTGAAATATGATAATGTTTAAAATAGACTCAGCGTCAGCACATGTCTCAGCATCAGCACCAGCGTGTAACTGCTCAGTTTGTATTTTAGTGCATTGTAACAAATCTTGTATTTATCCTGTTTCCTTAGTTATCCTGATTAATTAGGTAGCGTATCCCTGAATTGTAGGGATTGTCTAGAATAGCAGTATATATTATCTTGTACAGGTTTGTGAATGGTTACGCCTTTCACAAACCCTAATCGTCGCTTTGTGCACACGATAATCTCTTTGTGAGATTATCTTTCTTAGTGAAAGTTTTTCTTCGTGAATTTCTCTTGTTCTTATTTGTAGTCATTGTTTGATATTTCGATTGATCTAAAGGCCTCTTCAATATAATAATCTAATAAATCATACTCTCTTTACAAATGTCATTCTAATCAAGATGTAGTTATGTGGCAACCCAAAAATGACTTTTCTTATATTTGTAAGTTTATACCAAATTAGTTATGAGCTTAGACACCTTAATCCAACAAGTATCTGAGTTTGAAAAATATAGATGTTGCAAGCATATAAAAAAGAAGGGGTTAAGTGAAATGACCAAATTATCATCAGCTGCTTTGCACGTGGGGCCACTTAACAACTCCAATATGATGGAGTGAGCCAAAAGAACCATCCATAAAATGTTTTCAGACCACAAAGACTATCCTTGAAGACAAAAAAATAACGTCCAATTTAGGTATTCCTAGAAACCACTATGACCATTTATGTCACGTCCGTAGATCTGGGCTAGTCAATTTAGAGACTATAAGCATCAAAAGTGACTTTTTGCCGAATATATAAAGAATGCCGAAATCCGAGTTATAACGAAGAAGTTATGACCTGTCGAAGTTTCGCGACAGAACCGACACGACACAACGCGACGTAAATAGTGACCTTACGATAGAGAGATATTCAGCCTTAGTGATCTAAACTAAAGTCGTAGAAAACATTAAACCGAGAGCGTGCATAAAAAGAACGTCTAAATCTAACTTCATATGAGAAAGTTATGATTTTTCGAAGTTTCGACTTAGCGGTATGCAGCCCAAAGTTCGAATATGAGATCGAGTGGTTTCAAGCCGAAACAATCTAAACGAAAATTGAAGATCTCGTCAATAGTAGTCCAACGGTAAAAAGACAGACGAAAACGGATGTCAGATGAAGGAGTTGTGAATTTCTAACGGAGTTTTCCTGTCCCAGCCAACTAAAAATAATATAATAAAATTTAAATTCAAAATTTGCTGACGAAGTCTAAATGAGAGTTATAGAGCATAATCTCACCTTCGCGTGGATATAAAGAACATCGAAAACAGAGCTCGTATGCGAAAGATATGAATTTTTGAAGTTCGAGGCACGCACACCAAGGGGGAACGCCTCGCGTTCAATTTGGGAACGCCCCGTGTTCACTACTTGGCTCTGGATTGGCCACGTAGATGCTGAGTCAAACGGATAAGAGATAAGACGGAATCCCACTCCTACGCGCCGCGTTCGAAGGGAACGCCAAGTGTTCAGGGAACGCCCTGCGTTCCTCTGGGGAACGCCCTACATTTGGCCTGGCCATCCCCCTATAATTAGACAACCAAGGCAACCGATTTTGGTTGCCAAATTTCTTCTCTCTCACTCGTTTTACCTTGTTTTATGTGCAAGCTATACCCCCGAAGCCCTAGTATCATCCCAACACCCGAAGCGAGTCCTGAAGCTCTGAAGATCCCGAGAAAAAGAGTTTTCGAGCTGAAACTCTATCCGCGAGAAGCCAGATTTTGGAGAAAACATCCCAGTTTCATCAGAAACGATTGTTTTAAGAGACGAGGTGTTGTCCAATAATCGTCTTATCATGTGAGTGCATAGTCTGTTTCATGAACATGATTTTAATACAAGTATTGTTTGAATGTATTAAGTATATGTGTTGTGTGAGTTATTTGATGATGTCAGAATTATGTGTTAAAGAACATACCTGATTTTTTTATGATAATTTAGGTTAAAGAGTAAACCTAAGGTTTGTTATAATGGTTATGGGGTAGTATCTCTTTATGAGTACGAGCGAGATATATACGGAGAATAGAACTTTAAAATATGTCATTGATCCAGAAGCATGGATTAGACATAGTTATTCTTCCCTAGTCCGAGAGTAGGGATTGGATTTAGTTAATTGTCATTAGTCCGAGAGTATGGATTAAGACTTAGTCAGTTGTCATTAATCCGGGAGTATGGATTAAGACATAGTCAGTTGTCCTTAGTCCGGGAGTATGGACAGGACATAGAATCTGTCATTAGTCCGGGAGTATGGGTTTAGACATGGACCAATTATCCCTTATCCGGGAGTATGCTATGGGCATAATTATGGACTCGAGAATATGGATTAGATCCGGGTGTAAGAGTTAGAATTTGAGGTCCAGGGGTATGGATAGTCTCGATGAGAGGATTGACGGGGTGGGGTAAGAGTTGGTTATATGTGTATACAGAGAAAATTTTATATTGTGAAAATTCTAAATTATATATATATATATATATATATATATATATATATATATATATATATATATATGTGTGTGTGTGTGTGTGTGTGTGTGTGTGTGTGTTAGAACATTGTGGGATTAAAATCCCTATGTACTCACCAGGTTTTTCAAACCTGACCCACTCAGTTTTCTTTGTATCACAGGTAGTGGCACAAGAGCATAAGTTGGTTGACATGACGAGAGATTTTTGATTATAGATCAGTAGTTATAAATAACTGTTGTAAGGTCTATTTTATACTATTTATGCTCTTGGTCTGTATCGGAACATAACATCCCGAGATTTTGTTATTTAATGAATATACATTTCTTTAAAGAAATGTTTTGATAAATTTTTATCACGTTTGTTTTGGGAACAAATTCCACACCAGTTTTCTTCAAACGATTACTCTGATTTTAAAACAAAGCATACACAAATCGGTCTTTTCTGGCCATGAAATTTGAGGATGTCATAATTTATGAAGATTAGTCTTATAAATATAAAAATAATTTAGTTAAAATTACATAAATGGTCCATATGGTTTACCAAAAGTCACAACCTCAATCTTTGCTAATTTTTTTGATGAACATGATCTTTGTGGTTTCCAAAACTTGCGTGAATGGTCATTTTTGCTAAAACTATTAGTTTTAATCTGTTAACGTGAGGGTAATTTGGTATTTTTAGGTACCAAAGACTGAATTTGTGACTACAGGTAAACCATAGAGATTCATTTATGTATTTTTTTGTATTTTAATTTTATAAGTTTGTGGCTTTTCCACACCCTACTTTTTAAAATGTCTATTTAACCATTCACTTTAAACTTTATAAAATGTTATTTTCACCCTTTTATTTTTTAAACTTTCATGTTTATTCCTCGTACCGTATGTCATTTGATATTCTAAAATAACTTCTGTTCATTCTCTAAACAAGTTATATTTTTATGTGTTTATTTTTATATGTATCGCTATAAATTGAAAGTGGTCAACGTTTCGATGTAAATTTAGAATATTCGTTCGAAACGTTGACTGACTTGAATTTAAATTGATACATATATAAAAATAAGCACATAAAAAATAATATTTTTTGGTTAATGAATGAAAGTTATTTAGGATATCAAATTATATATACAGTACGGGAGATAAACACGAAAGTTCAAAGTGACATTTTAAAAAAAATATATATGTGGAAAAGCAACACACTCATAACGTAAAATATAAGAAATTTTATAAATGGTCTGTATTGTTTACCCATGGTTAAAAACTAAATCTTACTAACCGAATTTCCATCATATTAGCTAATGAAAACTAATGATGTTAACAAAAATATTATTCTGTAAGTTTTGAAAACCACAGCAACCATGTTTATAAAAAAAAATTAATAAAGATTAGGTTTGTTACTTTTGATAAATCATATAGACCAACATGACCATACAATTTTATCAATAATTAATGTTAAAACGATATATGAAATCAATATTTTAAAACAAATAAACAAAAAATATTTTCAATCTTTTTTATAGAAATTTTATGAAGGGAAAAGGTCTATTCTCCATATTTATAAAATGTAATTTAGATAATATTAATAATATCAAATAAAGCACCTCTGATTTTTGGCATTCACCAATATCAAAGTCAGTCCAAATATGTCATTTCAAATTTTGATGGAACACTTTATCTAATAATCACCTGGTTACCTCCCATTGGGGGTTATTTGGCCCACTAGAGTCTTTTATTTTTAAATTTGAACCGTAAAAAATAAATTAAGATCGTGTGTACGATGACAAGATAAATCATTTGATTTGAAATCTAAATGTAGTTATAAAATGCTCTAGCTCAGTAAGATTTCTTTAATAAATATTTAAATGCATTTTATATGTATAAATAATGTTTATTCGTTGGTTATGTTTTGAAGCAAAATAAGAATGATTTTCATAAAATCATTAAAATGAACATGAAATAACTTGAGATTTTCTATAAATAAGTAAAAAGAAAATAACTCAGGAAGATAATCAACTGTTGAGTTTGTTTACATTTCGGTTTTTCATTTTTTGTAACTAATATACCATCGAATTTGTTTATGTTCCTCGTAACCTTTTGATCTATTATCACATATGATAACAAATCAAAAAGATTATAATGAATACCAACAAAAAGTTTGATTATATATATATATATATATATATATATATATATATATATATATATATATATATATATATATATATATATATATATATATATATATGAAAAAACTCAATAGTTAGTTACCTTCTAAATCATTTTCCTTTTTTTACCGGCCTTTTACTTTTGATCTAGCTATTATAATTTTTTTTTTCACTCCGCTATTAGTTGTTTATCGAATGAAAATGGTTTATCTATATGTATTAAATATATAAAATTATAATTTAATAATTTCTAGATATTTAAAATAATAAAAAATAATATTTTATTAATTTATATAAAAACCATTACATTATTAAAAAGGCCATTTAAAAATGGTTTATCCATACTGTCTCTTATTATTTTTTCTTTTTTTATTAAATATATAAAATTATAATTTAATAATTTCTAAATATTTAAATAATAAAAAATAAATATTTTATTTATTTAAATATTAAAAATGCCATTAATATATATATATATATATATATATATATATATATATATATATATATATATATATATATATATATATATACAGGGGTGTAAACGAGCCGAGCCGAGCCCGAGCCTGACAAAGCTCGAGCTCGGCTCGTTTAATTTGAGGAAGCTCGAGCTCGAGCTCGAGCTCGATTCGAGCCTTAAAATGAAGCTCGAGCTCGGCACATGAACAATTTAGTGGGCTCGCGAGCCTAATCGAGCCTAAATGAGTCTCTATGTGTGTGTGTGTGTATGTATGTGTGTGTGTGTATATATATATATATATATATATATATATATATATATATATATATATATATATATATATATATATATATATATATATATATATATATATAGAGGCCCGTTTAAGCTCGTTTAGGCTCGCGAGCCCATTAATTGAAGCTCGGCTCGAGCTCATTTAATAAACGAGCCTCATATTTAGGCTCGAGCTCGGCTCGGGCTCGTTTAATTCGATCTCGAGTCGAGCTTTTAACGAGTCGATCCCGAGTAGCTTACGAGTAGCTCGGCTCACTTACACCCCTATATATATATATATATATATATATATATATATATATATATATATATATATATATATATATATATATATATACACTAAAGTTGTGCACCTCTTAGTAAAAGTAAAGTTCCTAAGAGGTTGACAGAAATGGTCCTCTGTTTGTATATGTCTTTTCAAATCTGTCTCTAGGGTCATTTTATGTCAATATCCATATTGTTTGTTGACACGAGTTGCGAAAAGTTCTGGTATTCCGGTCATTTTATCCCCACACCCATAGGTTAATCGGTCCTTCCAGTTTCTTTCTTCCACCGCTTCTTATCCAAACCTTCTGTTCTATTTCCTCTTTCCTCGAATAACGTTCATCGACACCGCCATCCAATCCACCGCCTCCGATTTCTCCATAGCTTTACTCCTCTTGCTATTCCTTTTCCCTACTCTCTTCATCAACAATCACAACAACACAAGCACAACCTCTTTCTTCCATATGTTCGGTGGTGGTGAGTAGGGCTGTGGAGGAGGTAAGGGAGAGGGGGTAAGGGAGAGGGAGTAACGACGAAGATGACACCACTGAGGCCTGAGCAGAACCTAATTAGCTTCAAATCAAGCCAGAACCCATGAAATTAGGGGAGAAATATGGAAATCATGATCTACAATCCACCTAAATTTTGTAGTATCAGCTTCGAATTATTACTCCTTCTACCCCTTCTATCTCTCCGGTCGTTGATTATCTATCATCACCTCTGGCTACAAGTCGTTGCCTCTTAAGGAAAACCTCCGATTTAGCCCCACCTCAGCTCACCGACATGGAAGAAACCATATTCTCCTTCTCTTTCTCAGGTGTCAAATCGATTTCCCAATACCTCAAGTATCAAAACAATTTCCTAATACCTCAAATCGATTTTATTCTCGGTTCTTATCAACATATCACCGGTCAATTGGACCCTCTGTATAACCAACTGCATTGCTCCTACATTCGAATGGGAATTTGAAGGTGCCGATGTGACCATAATGTTACAGGTTTGATATTACGAGTCATAATTTCGTGTTTATGTGGCAATTTTATGCAGTTTTTGATGTGTGTGTTCTTTGAGTTGGTAGAGATACCATCTACTTACTATCATTTCCCATGTTTTCACCCTTGCATTTGCAGTTCCGTTCATATGGTCCAATGAGTAAGCTTTTTATAAAGGAAACCGATCTGTTTTGCTCACAGGAGAGGTAAGTTTTTTAATTAAATTTAAAATTATAACAATGAATATGCTTTATTTATATTTAAAAAAAAGTTGAATTTGATGTCTGATTGTTTGTGAAGATGTTACCTACACTCCAAATCAAATAAGAAATATGGAAGAATCGGTGTGAATACAGATAGAATCTAAACTTGTAAAGCTCATGGAAATGGTAAGATTCACATTTGATTTTGATTGTCTAATTTTTCATAGATTGTGCTTATATATTCATCATTTGATTATATAAGTTGATTAAGTGAGTTCTCTAGTTTGTATTTTTACAAGGTTAAAGAGATCAAAGCATGGTTAAACAATCACAGGGGTAATTTTTCAATGTTTCAGACCTAAAGCATGGTTAAACAATTATATGATTTTTTTAGTTGAATTCTTATATCCGGAAGTAAATTAATGAGTTATTGTGCTGCTAATTTGTTTATTTTCTTGGATTTTTTTTCATTCCATGGTTATTTAGTTATCAAGTGTCTTTTATATACCCTTTCTAATCTCCTTTTCATTTATTTTTATTTGAATACAATTTAAGGGAAAAAATACCACACCTTATGGCTTCATCTCCATCCAATAAAGACCCCAACTCTTCCCTTTTAGTTTTACCCGATTGACTTCAGATCACTTCACACCTCATAGGTTCTTATCTTCCTCTAGCTGGTTTCATGCTCCGTTTGGTTTCCTATAATTTTATGTTTAAGTTACTATTCATTATTTCAGAACTCAGAAAAGGATTTCACTAAACTTGGACAGTGCTCACATGACGAAGGTTGATATTTGATTTTCAATAAGATTAAAACGATTCCGATTGTTGGTGTATGTCGCAAATCCCAATGGGATCACCGTTTTTAAGAAATGCATTTGTTCTTTGCAATAAAGGTCCAAACTCATTTGGTATGCTTGTAAAGAAGTGTTTTTATAACATTACAAACAACGACAAATGACATAAGGTTGATTTCTTGTAGGTTTTGTTGATAATAGTCTCTAATTGATGTTATCCCCGACTATTACCGCATAAATTGGTTCACCATCAAGTACATAAAGGTATCGATTAGACACTTTCATAAAACTTTTTGTTGATTTAGGCTTCAGTTTGGATTTGAGTTCAAGTTTAAGAAGTTGTGCATCAAATGTTGTGCAGGTGTCAATTCATTATGTATCCATGGTTGGTCTTATTTTATATATAAAAGCAGATGGTAATAGTTTCATATTTTGGTTATGTAGTCATCACTATTGACATTGTGGCCAACCCTGCATACATTGCTCCTAAGGTTCCTTCTCTTGGACAATATGATGAATAGATAAAGAAAGCATTTTTTTCTTTCATACATTCTTATTAGAATTTGTTTACTGTATCTATTTCATTGCTACTGTCTAGAATGATCTAAATGCTTACACTTTACGATATAAAAGAATTGAAACCAAATTCATAGTGAATTTAATTTACTATTTCTAATAGAGAAAATAGTAAACGGTGTAAGCCAAATTCATTTTGAAATCCATGTTACCCAATACTCTTTTCTATTGTTGCTTTAATTATTTTTAATTGAGGATCATAAATGAACTTTATAAGCAACATTCTTTTATTCACAATGCTCTACTTAAGTGCTTATGCTTTCCTACGTCAGGTTATCAATAATATGCTTGATCTAACAGTTTACATATTGCATAATCATCATCTTATTAGTATTATATGATGTTATAGGGGCAATATTGGAATATCTTACAATTTTGTCCCTAAAAGGAATTTTTTATCATTTTTTGCCATTGATAATTAATAATATCTTACAATTTGATACTTTTTTTTTCTTATTAATGCAACCTACCTTATCATTTTTTATATTAATTCATATATGTCGTTATAGAATCACATCAACACATGTAAATTTAGGACAACAATGCTTACTGTAAAAACGACATGTAAATTCTCCAAGTGTAGTTATAATATACATGAAATGGCAATGTACTTCAAAAATGTTGTCATTTCATGTAAATTACATGGTTTTTAAGGAAAGGGTAGAAGTGTCGTTTTTACAGTATCAAAGAGTAGAAAGAAACATAAACACAACAGATTCCATTCCATTTTCAGCCAATCAATTCCAATTCGAATTCCATTCTTCAAAAAATAATATCATAATCTTTAAAACAGGCTTGGACATAGAGAGCAAAAAGACGACTTTACCCTGTCGTTGCTGATGTTTTCACAAAGAATAATACTTCACCCATTCAAGGAATGAAGATTATGGAAAGCACAGATGCATGCGGTTAGATGGATGTGAAAATGATAGTGGTGGAGTGGAGTGGACTGGAGTGCAAATACGTTAATCTTGATATTCATTCGGTTGATTAAAAAGTAAGTTCTACATCACATTTGGATGGACGTGATTCGTTGCTTTAGTTATCCTTATTGTGCTAAAAGAATTACATTTTGTGTTTTATGATTTTTGTAGATATAAATGTAGATAAGATCCTCATGTTTGTGTTTGATGATTTTTTGTTTCTTAATTTATCTATGGGATCTCACCAAAATGCTTGAAAGTAGCTTTCAAATGTTGTATACCACAAACAACCACACACGACTTCTCGGCTACACAACACACATAACACACGATGAGACGACCAAAACTATCAACAAATCCACACCCCGGATAGCGGGGTTCCTCATCTAGTTTAAATTAAAAGCAATATAAAATAAGTCAAATTGAAATATTTTACATAATTTTTTCTCTTACTCTCAAAATCTACACGAGTTCATCTCTCAAAATATGGTTGATGTTTTATGTTAGAAATTTCATATTGCAGCTTTTTTTTTTGTTTTTCTTGCGCTTTTTCCTTCTCCCTTGCTTTTTCTTGAAAATTTCTCTTTTTCGAATTGAAAACGATTTCTCAAAATTAAAATTATATATTTCAAAGCTACTTTTTAGCTTGCGTATTTCATCACCTTTGTCTCCCCCCACGCGTTAGACGAAGTCCCTATCTTTTTGTATTATCTTTACCAATCAACCAGACTATCTCTTCGAGTCCAAACTCGTCATCTTGGTTCAGATCAAACCTAAAACGAACATCTGATAAAGTTGTGCAACTTATTTCATATTTTTGGTTGTTTTCGAACCACAAATTTTTTTTGTTTCCAAAAACTTCTTTCCATTTTTGGGAATCAAATAAAAACTTCCAAATGTCGACAAATTTGAATGCCCTCCCATTATTTTCGATTTTAAATATTTCAAGCGTCAATCATTTTCCCGCTTTTTCGTTGACCCATCAATTTGTTATGCGTCCCATTGAACTTTGTAACGGTTGTGTTCATTAAGCTTTGTCATACATTGGTCCTTTGTATAGTACTCGCCACGAACCAATTACTTGTGAAACCGCTCGGTAATTCTGTCACTAAAAATCATCATTCTATTGTGCATTTATATGGTCGCCGAATCCTTGGAAAGGTCGACCCATGAATCTACTAAAAATTTCTCTTCTTCCATTGTCCATTGTTTTGGGGTCGTCTTTTCTTTTGTATCTGATACTTTTTCTTTCCTCTTTGTTTGGAGTAGGATGCTATGGGAATGGGGTCGAGCTTGGGGTCGGGTTCAGATTGTATATACCGAACAAATTCAACTTAACTTTGTCTTCCAATAGCATATTTGTGGAGAGGGAAAAATTATGGAATAAGTTTGTGCCAATGGGTGACATAGAGTAATATTGTGCTATTTATTGATAGTAAAATCGTTGGGTTTGGGGTAGGGGTAAGGGTAGGGGTGAGAATATAGGGATATCAAGTTCTGGTCAATAGATCGACGAATTATTGGTGATTTAAGTTTTAGTAACATGTTTTTGTGTAGTTGTTATTAATATCGAGATAGGCAGAGCTCCATTTACTAACTGAGACATGTGGTGTGGGGTGCATACTCAAAATAATAATTATGAACTTGGAAATACAAAGGTTAGGGGCAATGTCCCTAGGTACAATGTAACACCCAGTTTCCAGATCAGATCGGTTTATGCATCAATAAGTCACAAGATGGTTTTTGGGTAAAACTAGGTGTCACAACATAAGCATAAAGAGGTCACGATGTGAAAAGTGATTAAGTGAAAAACGCATATTCAATTGGGATTACGACTTGAGACACAAGGGCTCACGACGTGATACGTGCTGCAACCAAAGCCTATGATCTTTTAGGGGTTCTTGGTATTTAAACCCCATAAAGTTCGTTTTAGGGTTGATTAAGAGCCTCCTTCATCCTCAAACACAAAAAAACCCTAACCCTAGCCTCTCCTTGTGATTCTTAAACTTTTGGTGGTGTTTTGGTGGATTGAAGAAGAAGAAGAAGAATAGATCACCTTTGGAGCATAGATTCAACTTGGTGTTGGAAATATTTTGATGTGATTGTCACTTGAAATGAGTTAAGTATTGATTTACATTTTCTAACAAATATTATCAGAATGTTTCAGGTTGGAAAGATCCTGAAGATTCAACAAGTGTTTGAAGAATCAGATGTTGGAGCACTTGAAGCTTACATGAAGCACCTGTTGTTGACATGGATCATTTGCTGAAAGCTAGTTGGATCATCATGATCTCAGATGGCATATCTAGATCATATGTGGAGCATCAAGACATTGATGGATCATTTGGAATATTGATGGCTCATCAGAAACATTGTTGACTCATCCACAGCTCTATGGATCAATAAGAGTTGATGGCTCAACAAGAACACTTGGTGGCTCAACTCAAGTCAATGGATCAACATGATCACATTGATGACTCAACAAGGTTGCACATGACACATCATGTACAATGAAGGCACGTCCAAATGCTCAAAGGAACATGAATTTCGTCCATGGTCCATCATGAACATGTGGTGGTACATCTTCAAGTTCAAGACACAGTCCAACATTCAATAAACTACTTAACATGATCAACAACACTTCTAGAAGTTGATGACATCTAAGAAGACAATTGAGCAACATGATGCTCATGTTGATCATCACTTTTTCTCTGTTGATCAAGAAGGTTCAAGAACTATGAAGACTCATAACTTGGATGGAACCCTAACAGAATTGGAATATTCCATCCATTCTCCGTTAAGTAGGGCAAAGGTGTCAAATGATGACTTAGTCATGATGACGTGTCAACACCTGATTGGTCAAGCCATATCATGGGCTTTTCCAAAGCCTATAAATAGGACCCCTGGGATCCATTATAAAAGTTGCTCTTCCTGGCTCTTCCTTGTTCATTTCAGATCATTTTGCACAATTGCTGTTTAGATTAGTCTTCAGAGAGCCATTTGAGTGTTTTAGCTTGTCTATCATTCAAACACTTGTAACTGAATCTTGATGAATATGAGACACTTTTGAATCATTGATATTGAACATATAAAAACGTTTTTGTTATTAAATTGGTGATTCACAACACTTTATTTTCCGCATTACTTGTCACTTGACGATTCTAAAACTCTGCTTCAGTATTTTCAACACTTAGACTACTCTAGTCTAGGTTTACTGAATTTTGCTCATATCTTCACTTGGAAGCATCATTTGTATCTTTTAGCAACATCTCTAGACTATTGTGAGTAACCAAGATTCAAGTGGTATGATTCCTTGTTGCTAGATCTAGGATTTTATGCATGATTAGCCATGGTTAGATGAGTTAGAGTGTTAAAACTCCATAAAGTTGGCAACTTGATGGGTCCTTAGAGTTGCTTGGCGATTATATGTGGTGGATCTGAAGTTTGGGTGACGTTTGAGTTCATGCTTAAGTTTTGAACTCCTTTTCCTCGTAAATGCCCTAATTTGAGCTCAAGTCTTGCATTAGAGATGCAAGACCTTAAAGCATCGCTTTTATAGTTCTTGGGGTGTTAGGAAGCCTTCCGGTAGAGGTAGATTAATGGCTTAATGGATTAAGGGGTTTTTGTAATACCTGATGGTTCTAAGGTAATATTTATTTAATTATTTTTTTAATTGTCTAAATCAGTTAATTGTATTGGGCTTAGTGGACTGGGCCTTTAATGTGTGGGCTTAGTCGAGGTCGTACGTTGGGTTAAGCCTGGAGTACGCAGGGCGTAGATGGATCATATGTAACGCTGTGGACTGGGCCTTTTATTTTCCGCATTACTTACCACTTGACGATTCTGAAACTCTGTTTCAGTATTTTCAACACTTGGACTACACTAGTCTAGGTTTAATGAATTTTTCTCATTTCTTCAGTTGGTATTAGAGCTCGAGTGATCGGCTTTGAGACTTATAAAAGTTTTCACAAATCTTTTTTGAAGTTTCAAACTAGTATCACCTGTTCTCAATGGCAAGTGTGAATCAAAACCAAAATGTTCTCTATTCAGTTTCAGTTGCAAACAGTCTTGGGGCAGGAAATCATGCACCTATCATTGTGCCTAGTGAATACAATTCTTGGGCAGATCGCATCAAGTACTACCTGGAAGGTCATGACTCTGACATCTGGACCTTCATCTCCACTGGGAAACATACTCCAGAATTTTTGAAGGACATCAGAGTTCCTGAAGCTGATGTCTCTCCTGAAACCCCCAAAGTTATCTCTGGATCTGTTTCCTCTGTTGCTCAACTTCGTGACATGAAAATCAAGAAATTTAAGGCTAAGGCAATGCAAGAGCTGTTATCTGGAATTCCTCATGATATCTATGAGCAACTTCCCGATGAAGACAAGAGTTCACCTTTCAATGTATGGAATGCACTCAAGAAACAATTTGAGGGAACTGATAAGATTCTTGCAAATAGGAAGAAAGCTGCATTGACAAACATGGACAACTTCAAGATGTTACCCCATGAAACTCTATTTGATGCATATTCTAGGTACAACATTGTTGTCAACAAGGTGAAGAAACTCAAAGGAGAAAGATCGCAAGAGGATTTCAATATGAAATTCTTGAACATTTTATCTCCAAAATGGGATACAGTGCATATGATCATACTGCAAACTACAATCAATCTAGACACCATGTCTCTGTTTGATCTATATGTTGAATTGCAGCAACATGAACCAAAGGTCAACAAGCTAGCTCAAGCAACTCCTTTTTGATAATCAAGGACTTGCCCTGGGAAATTCAGCACCCATGGCAAATTATTCTCAAAACTTGATTGCACATCACTATCCATTCTCAAACCACTTTGCTGATCAGTTTGCCAACCAAGGATATGGAGCATATCCTTATCAAAGTTCGAGTATGGCTCAACAGGACAACCAAAATTCGTACATGTCAACTCAACAACCTCTTCAGATCGCAAATGGGTACATGGCTAATCATCAAGCTTTCATTAGAACTACAATGGAATCTCCTCAAATCAATGAGGAAAAAGAGTATGAAGAATGCTTGGCACTCCTAACCAAGTTCAATCCAAACTTCAAGAAGTTTGTGAACAAGACAACTGGGAACTTTAGAGCACAAAGTTATCAGCAACCCCAACACTATCATCAGAACTCTAAAAACTTCCAAGGAATAAGCAACAGTCAACAAAGCTTCAACTCTCAGAATTCAAATTCTGAAAGTTACAATTCTCAGAGGATGAGCACAAGGGTTCAAGATAACAAGTTGAAGTCCCATGATGATAATGAAGTAATCAGGTGCCACAACTGTCAAGTGAAAATCATTTTGCCAAGGATTGCAAAATGAAAATCAATAAGGTCAAAGACGAAGCATACTACCTTCAAAAAGTAGAGCAGATCAAGAAGCAGTCAAAAGACAAAGCTTTCATGGTCATGGAAACTCCAAACGTGGAAGTATGGGAAACAGATGATGAAGTGGATCAAGCAGAAGAAACGGAAGCCTACAAGAACTACTTATGCATCATGGCTAATGATGACAAAGAGACTTCTCCTCTCCATCAACAAGTTGTTAGAAAGGTACGCTTTATGCATCGTGATAATCATTTAACTAGTGAGCCTTTTAATGATGACATTGACCATATTTCTGAAATGATCAAAGAATATGTCACCAATGCTGAATATCGTGTCATTTACTACAAAGATGAACTGACCGACACTCAGTTCAGACTTGAAGAACTGAGATGTCGTATGGCTAAGTTAGAAAATGACCTTGCAATCAAAACTAAGGCATATCTTACGTCAGTTGAACAATACAAAATTGTATTGAATCAACGTGACATTATTGCATAAGACAATCGTGAGATGTATGCCCAAATCAATACAAAAATCAGTAGTTATAAGGCATCCAAAACCCTTCTCGAACAGAACTCGCATGCTATTCTTAAGGGACCGAAACCATCAAGGATCAAATACGGTCTTGGTTATGATGAAATGAACAAGGAAATCGTGGGTCTCAATACTCAACCAGAGTTGTTAGCATGTGATCCAAGTCTCTTCACTAGAGACAATGAGGATCATGAAGAGGTGGTAACTTGCAGTCCCGATGTAATTGTCACTTCATCCTCAAGCATCCCATTGGAAGTTACATCATCCCATGATCTTCCAGACTCGGACACTAGTTCTGAATCTTCAGTAGAATTTTCTCTTGAATGTCCCACAATGGAAAGTTTCAATTCAGAAGATGCCACTTCTGAAAAAGCAAATGTCCCTGACTCTAAATCTAGTGATAAAAAGCCCAAATCAAATGAGCCAATAGGATATTCCAAGACTGAACCCATTGAATTCCTCAGTCAAGAAACATTTCCATCTCTTAACGCTTCTGTCTCTGGGACAAAGGACTTATGTAATGCCTGTGTTTCTGGGCTTGTCATTAATGTTGATATAATAGTCTAGGTTAACCTTTGTAACCCGTTTTGAAATAATAAAAGTGTATTATTTGAGTATTATGTGTTTTGTGCTTAATTGTGTGTTAATGTCATTAAGAATAAAAATAAGTGTCAAAATAAAATGTTAGATAAAGCTGATATGTATGGAAAATGTTGTAGTAGTTGAAATGAGGTTTCCGAATATATAGAGAATGCCGAAATCCGAGTTATAACGAAGAAGTTATGACCTGTCGAAGTTTCGCGACAGAACCGACAACGCCGAATGACGTAAAAAGTGAAATTTACGTTAGAGTGATATTTAGCCTTAGTGATCTAAACGAATGTCGTAGAGTTCATTAAACCGAGAGCGTGCATAAAAAGAACGCCCAAATCTGACTTCGTATGAGGAAGTTATGATTTTCTAAAGTTTCGACTTAGCAGTATGCAGCCTGAATACTCAATTCGAGATCAAGTGATTGTTGGTCTAAACAATCTAAACGAGAATCGAAGATCTCTTTAATAGTAGTAAAGTGATAAAAAGATAGGCGTAAACGGACGTCGGATGAAGAAGTTATGAATTTATAACGGAGTTTTCCTGTCCCGGTCTACTAAAAATAAATAATAAAAAGTAAAATCAAATTTTGCCGACGGAGTCTAAACGAAAGTTGTAGAGCGTAGTCTCACCTACGCGTGGATATAAAGAACGTCAAAAACGGAGTTTGTATAAAGAAGATATGAATTTTTGAAGTTTATTAAATAATTAATATATAAATTTAATTATTAAATCTGATATTATCCGAAGGGGAGTCACCGGACTTATCCGGGTTACGCCCAGCGTACAGCTAAGCATGACGACCCTCGCACTCGAGTTCTTCGGATACGTAAGCAATGACGATTTCGGAGGCAGTACGCCCTGCGTATGGCAGTACGCCTAGCGTACTGCGAGGCCTCAACCTCCTATAAAAGGGTTGCGAGGGCAACCGACTCCATTTGCCAAATTCTCTTCTTTCTCTCCCGTTTTGCATCATTTTTTCGTGCCAGAAGTATCCCGAAGCCCCGGTATCAATCCCGAGCCCCGAAGCAAGTCCCGAAGCCCCGAAGATCCCGAGAAGTGTGATTCCCGAGCCGAAGCTCTACCCACGAGAAGCCAAGTTTTGTGAAGATCTTCGAGATCTACCGAAGAATACTACTTCTACAAGTCGTACTGTTGTCCGATCATCTTCTAATCAAGTGAGTGTGTAGTTACTTTCTTCTAACGCATAATTATGAAGTATTTTATACGAAATACGTGTTATGTGTATAATTTTGTTGTTATGTGTGTGAATGTATATTCACTTTCTTCTATCTCATAGATATGATTTATTCTCTATGAAATACGTGTTATGTGGGTGTGCCTCATCTGTTATATGGAATATGCATTGAATGAGAATGCTATACAGGTTTTAAACTATGTATAAAAATATATATTTCTATCTACTAATATGTTGGGTAGAACATGGGTAGATAGTTGGTGTGTGATAAACAGATGAGAGGCCTCGATGTTGTTGTTGTTGATCTAGTTAATCAGCGGAGTATGGATAACGACCACAGACTCTTTCTAGACAGTCCTGTGGAACGCTAGCAGGTTCATAACCTATAGGTGTTGTGAACGATGTGTTCACCGGTGTACTCTATCCCCCTCATGGTTGCCTTTAGGATATCTATTGTTGAGGAAACCCCTTAGCATTAATGTCCGTCCCGATGAAAATCCTAGATTAGGTCCCTTGAGATAGATGTTGTTTTCGGGACATAAAGTGAGGATAATGGGAATGGGTAATCGGGTTATTGTTGTTTGGTGAAATTAAATATAATTATTTATTGTGGGTTGAAAACCCTATATGCTCACCAGGCTCCCAAGCCTGACCCACTCAGTTTTATTTGTATTATAGGAAGTGGCACAAGGGCATAAGATGGATGTACCATCGAGTTGTATTGTTTACAAGTCTGTATATGTATATATTTGTTGAATGAATTGTAATGTTATCGTTTATGCTTTATGGTCTGTATCGGAACATGACATCCCGAGTTTTGATTATATAATGAAAATGCATCTCTTGATGAATTGCTTTGATAAATATTATTTTATCATATTTTGTTTTGGGAACAAATTCCGCAACTCTTTTAAATCAAAAGGATTTACTCTGAAATTATTTTAAAAAGCATAAATGAAATAGGTCTTTTCTGGCCGTGATTTTAGGGATGTCACAACTTAGGATGTAAATATTCTAAGAAACAGTAGACTGGGAAATCTCCAATTCCAATTAACAAGGATGAAACCTTGAAGACTATGAGTAATGAGAAAACTGTTGTTAAAATACTCAAGAGACCTTTTGTTCCAATCAAAATCTCTTCACCCAGTGCTAAACCACATGAGACAATTGTTAATCCAACTAATGTCTCTAAAGACAAGGGAAAAGAGAAAATTAATGTCTCTAAAGAACAAGGTCCAATTGTAGTCAATCCTTCAAAACCCAAAGTGGTTAAGACTACAAATAATGACAAGGATAGGAAGTCCAAAAGAGTACCTAAGACTAAGCCAAGCCAAGGGAAGACCAGACATACCAGTCCTCCCAAAACTTCAAGGAGTCAAAGAACCTCTCCTTCCAATAATGGTTTCTCAAATTATGGATTTCCAAACCAAACTGGAATTCACTATCAGAATAATTTCATATCTAACAATCATCCTGATTTGTTTGAAATGATGAGACCAAGGCCTGTTCAAACCAACCCTTTCATGCATCAGAATAGAAATTACCCTATGAATTCTATTCTTGGTCCATATTGTGGTTTTTCTCCGTCCATAAGAGGGAATCACATGTTTGGGGGAAACTCTGGGTTTCCAATGTTCAATCAATTCGGGGGAAATACCCAGTTTCCCATGTTTGATCAATTTGGAATGCTTGTGAACTATGGATTTCCCTCTCTAGGAATTCCTACTCAGTTCACCAACTCTCTATTCTTTCCACAAACCAAACGTCAAAAGAAGACCCCTAGGAAATAAAAAACCAAGGTCACAAAAAACCAAGCAAAACCCAAAGAGGTTAATGCAAAACAAGAAAAGACCGTCCCAACTCCCACAAGTCAGAAGGAAACTAACATTCAAGGACCCAAATCTACATGGGTACCTAAACCTTCTCTCTAATTGCAGGCTTTTTGTGTCGGGGTACCACATGACGATACATGGTACATTGACAGTGGTTGCTCTAGGCACATGACCGAGCGCAAAGGATATCTCAAATATTTCAAGATCACAACGCCAGGTCAGTATGTTACTTTTGGAAACAACATGAAGGGAGAAATTATAGGACACAGAAACATATCAAACGGGAACTTTACCGTTAAGCGTGTAGCATATGTAGACGGTCTCAAACATAACCTTATCAGTGTTGCACAACTGTGTGACAATGATCATGAGGTTTTGTTCACCAAATCCGAGAGTTTAATTATGGATACCAACAAGCGCATCCTTGTTGATTACCCAAGAAATGGGAACATGTATCCTCTTGATATTGAACTAATTGAGGGAACTCCTAATATTTGTCTTCTTTCCGAAGCTGCCTCTGACATCAGTTGGTTGTGGCATAGAAGACTCTCCCACCTCAACTTTGGTTATATCAACAAACTCATTGGAAAGGATCTTGTGAGAGGAATACCATTGTTAAAACTTGACAATGATATACTTTGTGTTGCCTGTGAACAAGGCAAAATTTCCAAATCCCCGCACAAAAGTATAACAGAACATAGTGTATCTGAAGCTCTTCAGCTTATACACATTGATCTGTGTGGTCCCACTACAGTTCCTAGCTTAAGTGGTAAGAGATTCATTCTTGTGATTGTGGATGACCACACAAAATTCACTTGGGTGTACTTTCTGCGAAACAAATCTGAAACCTCCAATGAGCTAATTAACTTCATGCGCTACATAGAAGTTAGGGTAGGCAAGCCACTTAGAAGACTGAGAAGTAACAATGGTGGCGAATTCAAGAACAACGCCTTAGATAGCTTTCATTTATCCAAAGGCGTCGAGCACAACTTTTCTGCACCCTACACTCCACAACAGAATGGTGTAGTTGAACGGAAGAACCAGACACTATGTGAAGCTGCTTGATCAATGTTGATCTTCGCAAACCTACCACAATACTTATGGGCTGAAGTCACATCAGCCGCCTCTTTCATTCAAAACAGATCCCTAATCAACAACAGGCTTGAAGTCACTCCCTATGAAGCAATGAACAAGAGGAAGCCCAACGTCAAATTCTTTCACATCTTTGGCTGTCGTTGCTACATCAAGAGTAATAGGGATCAACTAGGGATATTTGCACCCAAGGTTGATGAAGGTATCTTTCTTGGATATTGCCTTCATGCTGCATCCTATCGAGTTCTGAACAAAAGAACCAGGGTGATAGAGGAAAGCAGTGATGTCACTTTTGATGAAAGTTATGTAAGGGTTCTGGATCCAAAACCACTTTGGTCCTCAAATGGTAGTACCATCTGATAAAATGAACCAGCCATCACCTGCTAATGCTTCTGCTCCAGTCCATGCTATTGAAGTAGATTTTGATATCCTATTTCCAACTCAACCTTCCGCCCCTGAATCAGAAAAGCTCACAAAAACAGCTTCTCCTAATGTCTCTCAACCTAATCAATCATCAAAAGTCTCAAGTTCCACCAAATCTCCGGTTGAGGGGGAACCATCTTCCAATGAATCTATTCCTAAAAGTCATTTAGTATCTTCTGAACCTTCTTCCCCAACCTCCCATCAATATGGACCAGTCATAACACTAGTCACTGCATCCTTCAAGGGGGAACCACCTTTTCATGGTTCCATTCTTAAAGGTACTTTACAATCCTCCCAACCATCCATTCCATGGTTTCAGGGGGAACCCCTCTCGACTGGTTCCAATCCCTCAAGTTCCTTCACGTCTACTCCATCTGTTGAACTCAAGCATGCAACAGTTGAGGGGGAACCACCTATTTCAGGTAGTTCTGGACTTTTCCAAGACGATCTTTTTGAAGGAACATTCACTTCTAACTACCCTCCTCGTCCAAGAGAACAATATGAGGTAGTTTGTACTCCTCAAATCCATAAGGAAGCTCGCCTCACAAAATTGACAAAGGATCATCCAGTTGATCAAATCATCGGCGATCTAGATTCTGGAGTAGTGACTTGTTCAGCAACCAAGAATGAATGTCTATATGCAAGCTTTCTATCCATGATAGAGCCTAAAGGAATCAAAGAGGCTCTACAAGATGCAGATTGGGTAAAAGCAATGCATGAAGAGTTAGTTGAATTTGAACGCAACAACGTGTGGGACTTAGTGCCGATACCAGAAGGAGTATCAGTTGTTGGTTCACGATGGGTCTACAGAAACAAAAGTGATGAAGATGGAGTCATCATTAGGAACAAAGCCAGACTGGTTGTTAAAGGCTACTCGCAACAAGAAGGCATAGACTATGATGAAACCTTTCCACTTGTTGCAAGGATAGAAGCCATTCGGATTTTCTTGGCATTTGTTGCACACAAGAATTTTATGGTCTACCAAATGGACGTGCAGTGTGCATTCTTGAATGGAGAAATTGATAGAGATGTCTATGTTCAACAACCCCCTGGATTTGAAGATCCAAAGTTCCCTAACCATTGCTATAAGCTTCAAAAGGCTGTCTATGGATTGAAGCAAGCCCCAAGAGCATGGTATGGAACATTGTGCAAGTTATTAGAAGATTCTAAGTTTCATAAAGCTTCTATTGATCCCACCCTCTTTAGGAAAATCCACAACAACCATCTGATCATCGTGCAGATCTACGTCGACGACATCATATTCGGTTTAACCAGCAAGGACCTTAGTGATGAGTTTGCTGAGTTGATGAAAAGCAAATTTAGAATGAGTATGATGGGTGAGCTCAACTACTTCCTAAGTCTACAAGTTCGTCAATCTCCTAACGGAATTTTCATTGGTCAAGAGAAGTACATCAAAAATCTTTTGAAGAGATACTCCATGGAGAACGCATTAACTGCAAAGACACCGATGTCTACTTCCTACAAGCTTGATTCCGACCTTGATGGAAAATCTATAGATCAGAAGCACTACAGAGGAATGATTGGCTCATTACTATATCTAACAGCTAGTCGACCAGACATCATGTTTTCAACATGTCTGTGTGCACGCTTTCAAGCCAATCCCAAGGAATCACATCTCATTGCAGTCAAATTTTTTTTCAAATATCTGAAAGGAACTGCTTCTCTTGGTCTATTCTATCCTGCTAAAGGCAACTTCTATATCAAACCTTTACTGACTCAGATTATGGAGGATGGAAGCTCGATAGGAAGAGCACTCCTAGTAGCTGTCAATTCTTAGGAGGCAGGTTGGTTAGTTGGACCTCAAAGAAGCAAACATGTGTTTCCACCTCTACTGCTGAAGCTGAGTATGCTGTTGCCGCCAGCTGTTGTTCTCAAGTGCTCTGGATGCAAACAGAGCTGAGAGATTATGGATTCAAAATGCAACAGATCCCAATCTATTGTGACTCAAAGAGTGCAATTGCAATCTCTCACAATCCAGTCAACCACTCAATGACCAAGCACATTGATATCAGGTATCACTTCCTTAAAGATAATATTCAAAAAGGTCATATTGAGCTTTATTTTGTTCCTACAGAAGAAGAGACTGTAGATGTGTTCACAAAAGCTCTAGATGAATCCAAGTTCTTACACTTTCTAGGACGACTTGGCATGCTTAATCCAGATTCTCTAGGCATTTGAAATTTTTTTTTTCCATTTTTTTTAAAAGAAAACTCCAAAAATATTATATTTTCTAACTTATTTTATTTTTGCTTTGCTTTTCCAAAAAAAAAATATATTTTATTTTCTGTATTTTGTCTTTACTTTAAACAAAAGAAAATACCAAAAAGATTTTATCTTTATTTTTGTTAGAAAACTGCAAGTTGTTATCACAACTATGCAAATGAAGAAGGTTAGTTGCTCCACACTTTAATGATTTTTCAAAATACTAAATTATGTGGTTCTTCAGTTTGCTTTAGTACATAACTAATATTGGTACATCAGTGACCATTAACAAGCTTCATGGTTATACTCTACTTAGAGTTATAACATACATCAAGTACTAATGTTATGTGGGATAATTTAAGGCGAACTCTAAGATTTAGTTAAGCCAATGTGTTATAGTATATTTGTGGCTTCCCTGTCCTAGTGAACTCATAAGACAAAAACACGAACTTGTGTAGTTTGAGGGACATAAAAAGTTTTGCTTTGTGAATATCTATACCCAATAAAAAGCTTCTTAGTTAAAAAAAACTGAGTCAAGTTCCAAGTATATCTGTTTAATTTCTGCACTTTGAGTCTAGTTATATATTCAATAAGTTATAGTTCAGGAGTGGAGTCAATCTGTGACCTATGAGAACTCGGCCAGTAAACCCCACGGGATATTGAAAATCTGTGCACCTGCAGTACATTAACGCGGATCGGACCGGGAAGAAGTCTGCTACATGGGTTTTCATAGAAAGTCATGGACTCCATTAGTGACCTAAGAGATTCCTAGCACTCCAATGAATTTCTTAGAAAGTCACGAACTAAAGTACAAATAGAAGTAAAGCTAAGAGCTATTTGCTTGTGTACTTTGTCAAAGTTAGAGTTATAAGAAAAGATTCAAAAAAAATATATATCAAAAAAAAATCTAGTTATACTCTTAGGTCAACTACTATATATACTATTTTTTTTTTTCTTTTAAAGTTGTGTCCCTTGGAATTTGGCGATACCTTTTGAAACAAAAGGAGTAAATGAAAAGGTATAGGTGGTAGGAATGCCAAAAATAAATGTTGTTCAAAATAAGCGGGGAACGTTTATGAGGATTGTCAGTATTTAGGGCTTGGGAAGTAACTAGGCCTTAGACACAAATATACGCATTGCGGTGAGACATAATTGGTGAGTACAAATCGGGTTATTCTGTGTAATGTTAAGGAATTCAAAACATAATAATACACAAGGGAATTCTTTACAATGCGAAGTGAAGAATCAAACACAGAATTTAGTTGGTTGACAAATCTGTAAGTAACAGCAATATAATCATCAATGCCTCTAAATGAGTCAACTAGTGTTTACTTAAAGTTCTTGTTTCCACATGCACACACTTCACTACATTTTACTATTCCCTTCTCAAATTCTCTACCCATGTGCACACACATCACTTTCATTGTTAGATTATTCAGTGTTTGCAATTTTATACTTTCTGTTTAACTCATGCCTTAGAATCTAGGTAAAGCAGCTAAGTAAGATAGAGAACATCACTTACTTGATCATGGAACATCCTTAGCCAATTGGAGCATCTTATGAGAATGGATCGTCCTCTTCAAGAAAACCATATGTGTTTGTCTTGGTTTATGGAGCATTCTTGAAGAACCATCTTGAAGCAACGTCGTGCTCTTAGACCAACATGGAACAACGTCAGGAACATGGACCAAATTTGGAGCAACTGCATGCTCTTGAACTATCTTGGATCATCTTGGACCATCTTCATCAACTTGATCATCTTTATCATCTTGACCATCTTGAGGCATGTTGGACCATCTTCATCAACTTGATCATCTTGATCATCTTGACCATCTTGAGGCATCTTGGAATATCTTCATCATCTCGATCAACTGGAAGTACCTCGGAGAAACTTCACCAACCTGAAAGATCTTGATCACTTGGACCAGCTTGGAGCATCGCCAGTCTTTTGGAGCATGTTGAAAAAATGTTGGACCATGCTCAACAACATTGGAGCATGATCAAGAACATTGGCTAATGATCAACAGCTTGAAGCATCTTCAGTCACTTGGTGCATTACGTCCATGTGGCTCATTAAGTCCACATAGAGCATAATAAATGAGCCATGCATGTTTCAAGTAGGCCATGTACGTGTCACGTATGCCATGCACGTTTCGAGTAGATCTTTCCTTAGGCGCCATGCACGTCTCAAAGATAACATCCATGCATGCACCACCTTTTCTTTCTTGATTCTCAAGGCATCATTCTCGCGCTCGCGACTCAAGTTGAAATTCTCCTATTTATACTTGAGTACCATCCAAGCCTTATGGACCCAAATGTTGGCCCATGCAAGCCCTATTTCGGCCCATTGAGAAACCCTAGAACCTTTCAACTATAAATACCTCACTTCTACTTCTCATTCTTGCTTTTTCACTCTCACAAATTCTTACTTTCATACTCGCTTGGAGCAACAAGGCGTCGTGAGCAACAGTCACGTATGCAATAGGAAACTAACGTTCGTGAGCAAGAAGCGGCCTTGGCACAACAGCAAGTTTGGCTCAACAACAAACCCATTTTCGAAAAACCCTCTTGAGCCACAAGTTTTTCTCAAAACCCTAGTTTGGCTCAACAAACCCTAATTGTGATCAACAAGGATTTCTTGTACCTTCTTGAGCACTCCTTATTTTCGAAATCCTTCTTGAGCCATCACTCATTTCGAAACCCCTCTTGACCCATTACTGATCAATAAGGATTTTGTACCCCCCCCCCCCTCTTGAGCATCAAGTAATTTCGAAACCCTTCTTGAGTCAAACCCTAATTTCAAAATTCCTTCTTGATCCTGAACAAGGTTTTTGTGTCCTCTTGAGCATCAAGTAATTTCGAAACCCTTCTTGAGTCAAACCCTAATATCGAAATTCCTTCTTCATCCTCAATAAGGTTTTTGTATCCTCTTGAGCCATTCATGATCAACAAAGTTTTTGTGTCCTCTTGAGCCATTCAGGATCAACAAGGTTTTTGTGCCCTCTTGAGCCATTCATGATCAACAAGGTTTTTATGCCCTCTTGAGCCATCAAGCAAATTTCGAAATTCCTTCTTAACCTAACCATAATTTCGAAATTCCCTCTTGATCTTCAACAACCTTATCTTGATCATCAAGCAAATTTCGAAAATTCCTTCTTGAGCCAACCATAATTTCGAAATTCCCTCTTGATCTTCAACAACCTTATCTTGATCATCAAGCAATTTCGAATTCCTTCTTGACCAAGCCAAAATTTTGAAATTCACTCTTGATCATCAACAACCCTATCTTGATCATCAAGCAATTTCAAAAACCTTCTTGACCCAAGCCAAAATTTCGAAATTCCCTCTTGATCATCAACAACCCTATTTTGATCATCAAGTAAATTCGAAATTCCTTATTGAGCCATAATTTCGAAATTCCCTCTTGATCATCAACAACCCCCTCTTGATCATCAAGCAAAACCAAGATATCTTCTCGAGCCATCAAAGTTCCTCTTGAGCATTACTTATTTCACAACTCCTCTTGACCCTCACAACCCTCTCTTGCTCAACCACAATTATCCTCGTGATCAAGCAAAACCTAGGATACCTTCTTGAGCCACACAATTTTTTTCTTTCTTCTTGAGCCACATCAAAAAAAAATTGAGCAACTTTAGAATTTTTTTTTTTGGAGCATCAAAATCAAAATAAATAAATACAATTTTCTTTTTGAGCCACCCCATTTGATCAGATCATCTGATCTTGCACAACAAGGATCAAGCCTCCGTGATCAAGTCTTCGTGAGCAAGCCCTCTTGCACTATCACCCCTTGACACATCCTTCCTTGATCTTGATCACTCCCTTGCCGCATCTTCTCTTGCGCCATCAACTTGCGTCAATCCCTCTTGCGCCACCTACATCTTTTAACAACCCTTGGCACATCTTCTCTTGCCAAATAAACACCCTATTGCGCCATAAGATACACATATCAACCCTGGGTGCAACATCAGTGTTTTTTTTTGTGTGTTTGGAGCAACATCAGATCACTATTGATCCATATCCAACATCACCATTTTTTTTGTGCATCCTAACAGAGAATACCCTACTGGCACAACTTCTCAAGACCATCCTACTTGCGCCAACCCTAATCCATCATCAAGTTAATTCTTTTGTACATTTTTTTCTCAAAAAACCACTTGTGCCATCTCATCCTTTGGTGTGTC
Source organism: Lactuca serriola (assembly GCF_051521515.1). NCBI lineage: Eukaryota > Viridiplantae > Streptophyta > Magnoliopsida > Asterales > Asteraceae > Lactuca > Lactuca serriola. The sequence continues at coordinate 79,015,261 of NC_136416.1, forward strand.
CCCTCCCAGCCGAAGACAACTCCTAATTGGGCCATTCATGCTGAAGCCTGGTGTCGCCTGAGAAATGAAGTCATCGATCTTGCACCTCTCATACACGATCAGATGCTCCACCCTCGTGATCAATCTCTAATGTGTCATTCTCCCTTAGCAAACCCTCACTCTAGATGAAACGTCATCATGTTTTTGCTTAAAACCCCTGATGTAAAGTTGAGTGCATTCTGTTTGGAGCATCATCAACTCTTTTGTTTTGGATCATCATCACGAGACTCATCATCATTCATCGAGAATTACTGAGTGTGCCACCATCACAACAGATCATGTGGACATTAACAATCCTACGTGCGTCCTTCATCTGCAGACCCGCAACCTTTTGGCGCGCTTCCATTGCATACCATCAACCCCTTGGCAAATCATCACTTCTAGATTAGTTTCTCCATCCCTCATCTCCATTGCTTTCTGTTTGGAGCATCATCACAGTTTTTCTTATGGCGCAACATCGTTTTTTTTTTTTTTTTTTTTTTTTTTTTTTTTTTTTTTTTTTGTGTTATTCTTTCTAGCTTCTTTCGAACCCAGATGGTGCGACACACATGAATGTAGTGGGCCAATCACATCAGACTGGTACACTACATCCCATCCAGTCCGTTACTCTCCTCCGTGTATTTTTTTTTTGGCTGCTTCATGATCAATTCAAGCCTCCAGCACCTTTTGTTGTTTTTTTTTTTTTTTTTTTTAAATCACGTCAAAAGAGTCTTCCTTATCAGGCTCGTCCTCCAGCACCGTGTGTATCCACGTGAATGCGTTAGACAAAGTCAAAAATCCACATGCATTAAGCCTTTCTTCTTCTTATCTGTTGCTTCAATGTGCGATGCCTACGACTCGCCCTAGCTCATTCTTAATTTGGAGAACGTTTAACACCGAGAGCATTAAAACCCTAAGTCAAGTGTGGGCCTTTCTTCTCGGGCCCTTTACAATCGTGCTTTATAGACAACAAACTTTTTGTGACGATGCATGTTTTTTTGTGACACTTGTATGTTACATCTTTTTGATTTTTTTTGATGTACTGCTGTCGCAAAAGGATTACCCATAAGTATCAGAAATCAGGATACATAAACCTTTTGTGACAATTTGTTTTGCGACACTTGCATGAAGTTTTTGTGACGGGTTTGGCGTCACAAACCCAAGTGGTGGTGTGATAAGAAGCCATGCAATTCTTTTTGGTTCACACACATGCACGAATTTTTTTTCTTGTTTTCATATATTCTTTTCATTTTTTTATTTTATTTTGTTTCGTTTTATTTTATTTTTTATATTTACTTTTTGTTTATCTTTTTTTATATACCTATCCCTTGGATACGGCATCAATAGACACTATCTTAATTTAAATTTCATATTTATCAGTTTTCATTGTTTATCTTATATTCAAGGAATATCCATAGTTTTTTTGTTTTTTTTTTTTGGATATGTTAAAGGTCTTTTAAGGTCAAGACTTAGCAACTTTCCTTATCATAACACTTTTGGTATAATTTTAACAAAATATCAAAGTTTTTATTTTTTCTTTCGTTTGTTGAAAATCAAGTCTTTCATTATTCAACACTTGATTTTTTTTTCTTCAAACTTTTAACCTAAATAAAACACAACTCGAGTTTGCAAGTTATTCCTCTCTGTCACTTTACTTTCCTATCTTGACAAAACAAATTTTTGTCTAGATCATGCAAATTTGAACATTTTTTTTATTCAATTAAAAAAAATTCGATTGTCATGTTGACGGTTCATATTTTCTTTAACCAAAATTTTCAAGTTTGATGAACACATTTCTCGAATAATTTTTAAAGTTTTTTTTGTGTGTATGCTTCAACAGAAAATTCCATTGAAGCAGAGGGGGGAAATGTTAAATCAATATTTTTCCTTTTGCACACTTTCTACAACTCTTTATTTCAATAACCATCACATAGGGGGAAACTGTTGGAAATATTTTGATGTGATTGTCACTTGAAATGAGTTGAGTATTGATTTACATTTTCTAACAAATATTATCAGAATGTTTCAGGTTGGAAAGATCCTGAAGATTCAACAAGTGTTTGATGAATCAGATGTTGGAGCACTTGAAGCTTACATGAAGCACCTGTTATTGACATGGATCACTTGCTGAAAGCTAGTTGGATCATCATGATCTTAGATGGCATATCTAGATCATATATGGAGCATCAAGACACTGATGGATCATTTGGAATATTGATGGCTCATCAGAAACATTGTTGGCTCATCCACAACTCTATGGATCAACAAGAGTTGATGGCTCAACAAGAACACTGGGTGGCTCAACTCAAGTCAATGGATCAATATGATCACATTGATGACTCAACAAGGTTGCACATGACACATCATGTACAATGAAGTCACGTCTAAATGCTCAAAGGAACATGAATTTCGTCCATGGTCCATCATCAACATGTGGTGGTACATCTTCAAGTTCAAGGCACAATCCAACAATCAAGAAACTACTTAACATGATCAACAACACTTTTGGAAGTTGACGACATCTAAGAAGACAATTGAGTAACATGATGCTCATGTTGATCATCACTTTTTCTCTGTTGATCAAGAAGGTTCAAGAATTATGAAGACTCATAACTTAGATGGAACCCTAACAAAATACTAACGAAATTGGAATATTCCATCCATTCTCCGTTAACTAGGGCAAAGGTGTCAAATGATGACTTAGTCATGATGACGTGTCAACACCTGATTGGTCAAGCCATATCATGGGCTTTTCCAAAGCCTATAAATAGGCCCTTTGGGATCCATTATAAAGTTGCTCTTCCTGGCTCTTCCTTGCTCATTTCAGATCATTCTGCACAATTGCTGTTTAGATTAGTCTTCAGAGAGCCATTTGAGTGTTTTAGCTTGTCTATCATTCAAACACTTGTAACTGAATCTTGATGAATATGAGACACTTTTGAATCATTGATATTAAACATATAAAAACGTTTTTGTTATTAACTTGGTGATTCACAACACTTTATTTTCCGCATTACTTGCCACTTGACGATTCTAAAACTCTGTTTCAGTATTTTCAACACTTGGACTACTCTAGTCTAGGTTTACTGAATTTTTCTCATTTCTTCACTTGGAAACATCATTTGTATCTTTTAGCAACACCTTTAGACTATTGTGAGTAACCAAGATTCAAGTGGTATGATTCCTTGTTGCTAGATCTAGGATTTTATGCATGATTAGCCATGGTTAGATGAGTTAGAGTGTTAAAACTCCATAAAGTTGGCAACTTTATGGGTCCTTAGAGTTGCTTGGTGATTATATGTGGTGGATTTGAAGTTTGGGTGACGTTTGAGTTCATGCTTAAGTTTTTAACTCCTTTTCCTAATAAATGCCCTAATTTGAGCTCAAGTCTTGCAATAGAGATGCAAGACCTTAAAGCATCACTTTTTATAGTTCTTGGGGTGTTAGGAAGCCTTCTGGTGGAGGTGGATTAATGGCTTAATGGATTAAGGGGTTTTTGTAATACCTGATGGTTCTGAGGTAATATTTATTTAATTATTTTTTTAATTGTCTAAATCAGTTAAGTTTTATTGGGCTTAGTGGACTGGGCCTTTTATGTGTGGGCTTAGTCAAGGTCGTACGTTGGGGTAAGCCTGGAGTACGCAGGGCATAGATGGATCATATGCAACGCTGTGGCATGCACGTATGCGCTACATATAAGGTGGTACGAGCAATGTATGTGATCAGACTCAAAACCCTAATTTCTAGGGTTCAAGCCTATATAATGTCATTAAGTCCCAAGTGTTAGCCTCCTTATCATCCCCTATTGTGCAAAAAGCCTAATATTGAACCCTATAGCATCTTGGTGTGTTCTTGACCTTGTGGAGTGTATTTTTGGTATTTTGGTACCTTGGAAGGAAAAAGAAATATTTGGTGAAGAAGAATTGTTAAAGCTTTAGCTTGAAGATACGGGTTATCATCATCATTTGGCACTCATTTGAGGTATAAAGCCCTAAACTTGTTGTGTTATAGCTTAGATCCCCTTTGTTGAGTTTTTGCACCCTTTTTGGTCCCATAGATGAGAACTTGTGGATTATTATCATTTCTGAAGCCTAGATTTGTTACTCTTGGTTTTCTTTTGGTCATAGAGTCATAAAGTTGCAATATTTAAAGCTTAGAACCATCCATGCATGAGTTTGAGTTCATTTAACGGAAGTAGAGTGTTATATTTCTGGTTTGGGTTCATTTGGGGCATGCAAATCTACTAAGTTAATGACTTTATGGTTTAATATGTTGCATATGACTCAGACCTGTGATTGGGAGCCTTGGACTTAATGACTTTATGCTTAGCGTATAGTTAAGTACGCACCACATACTCAGTGAATGGGCTTTGTATCTTTCGAGCCTTTGGAGTAAGGGTGTTTATTGGGCCTAGGTATAAGGCTCGTAATGGGGGTTTGGGCTCAATTTGGAAAATTGGGCCATAAATGTGCCATGTAGGAGCAAGTGGTTTTGGGACTTGGTCTTGGATCATACTAGCTCAGGGGAAAAATGGTTATTTTACCCCCAAGAATGGATGATTAAATATATAATGGAATTCAAGTATTATTTGGGTGTTATTGTGTACTGTTAGCTCTGGGAGTCGTTAGGGCAACAACTAGGGATTTATTTCAGTGAGATTCAGCTTTCAAGGTGAGTTACCTCACTGGGTTTAGCGGGTCTAAGGCACCAAATCCGACCCTGGATTGGTTATGTTAGTAGACTTGTTGTCTGTGTGATACTTATATGTGATTATGTATGCATGTTATTTTGGGCAGGGCCCATTATGTGAGTGTAGGTGGGGCCCGTTATACGAGTGTTGGCGGGGCCCGTATCTCTTTGGGTGGGGCTGGTTATATGATATGTATGCTATGCCGTATCTTGGGGAACTCTCTAAGCTTTGTGCTTACAGTTTTTAGTTTATGTTTCAGGTACTTCCAGTTCGAAGGGGAAGAGCCCGAGTTGAATGCATAACACACACTCCATATGGATTCTCTTTATGGGACATACTCTGATTTTTATGATGGTTGACATAATTATTTTATTGTGTTATGTGAAAAATGTTTTGGGAATGTTGTTTTTACTTAAATCAAAAATGAAAATTTTAGGCCATGTTTTAAGGATGTTTAGAGTTTGTATCAGAGCCTTGGTTTGATGGATTTGGGCACACTCTCCGGTGTGTCTGAACTCAGACTAAGGATTTGGTAAAACATTTCAAAAGAAACATATTTTATGAAAAGGTTTTCTAAAATAAGAGAAGGAGTCGTGCATACAATCAACCGAGTTTACGTAAGTTTCCCAAGTTACCCATACATGTTATCTGATATGTTTTGATGTGTGAATTTGTGAATCACAGGCTAGTTAGGGATAAGTATTTGCTCAGTTTTGCATGATAGGATGCTAGGAGAGATTTCTTTGTATGCCTATTGTATGGGCTTATAGAATTGCATGCTAGTGTTGATCAGTCAGTGATAGGATGACCTGATTAGGTTATGCTTGGTTCTGATTACTTGATGCTCAAATGTTGCTTGCTTTGTGCATTTAGGAGTTCTAACTACCTTCAACTAACTAGTAAATTGAATATGCTAAGTTACATATTACGGGAACTAAATAATTTTAGAGGGTTAGGTTTTAACTCTATTTCGGAGCTCTTTTTTGAGTCGAACCATTGTAGTGTGAGACCTTTCAGTCGATGAATTATCTAGTTTTTGTAATATGTATTTGTATTTGTGGGCTAGTTAGAGGAAGTTAGCGGCGATTCCTTCTCCAACTGATGGAAAAGAGTTGTGTGGAGATTGCCCTAGGAAAAACTAGGATGAGATCTAGTGCTGGGAGCCTTATCTATAGGGGGACATTATTTGGGATATAAAGTTACTTGGTTGAGTAAAGGCATTTCTTGAGGAAATTACGGATAAATGTGGAAGGTATTATGGGCCCGTACTACTGGAAGCAGAGGATCGGTACTCGATTCAAGAATGGTTGCGATGAATCCATGGAGCTTGTGGAGTTGTAATTCACCCATGTTTATTTTTCATTGTGTAGTTTGATGGTTTGTATTGGTCTATTTTCAGTATAGTGGTATTGCAAGGCAAACTAGTTGGCGGTTCCGTTGTTAGGGGGGGCTCGGGCTCAGGTTCTGGAGTCGGGCAGCTTGATGACCAGACGAGGGATTTCATCTTGTCTTAGATTACGTGTAGTAACCTTGTGCAGACTCTTGTGATCTTTAGCACAATCAAGGAGGGTAGTATAGAGATTCTTAATGACCGGTTGAGCACATTTCACGTTGAGATTGTGGCTTTGTTCGGGACGTGTTCTCTGACCATTAGGGAGTTTCGGGCATGTGGAGCACCATATTATCATGGGGCGAGGGACCCCATTGCGAGTAGCAGGTGGTTAGCAGATGTTGCTAATGCCTTCCGTACCAGCCATTGTCCCGAGGGGGGGGGGGACAATGTAAGACTAGCTTCCTGCCTTTTGAAGGATAAGGCACATGATTGGTAAGATGATATAGGGTGTTCTGTGGGTGATGATGCTATTGATTTGATGACCTGGGGTGATATATCTACCAGGTTTCGAGCTGAGTTTGCACCGATGATTGAGTTGAAACAGTTGGCATGAGAGTTCCAGGATCTCCTCCAGACTACTGACACAATGGTTGAGATCAGTGCTATGTTCAGGGGAGATGGCACTTATGGTTCCGCAGTATGTGGCGGATGGAGAGATGAAGAAGGCCCGATACCATGAGATACTGAGGAGTGACATTCGGCAGGTTGTTAGCCGATCTAGCTGCAAGACGTTGGAAGACATGATAACGAGGGATTAGGAGAGGGATATTGATTTAGATATGGGGAAGAAGAGGAAGCTAGATTTTTTTCTAGTGTTGAGGGTTCGGGCAAGAGGCCTAAGGTGGTTGATTCGAGAGAGAAGGGATAGCATAGCCGAGGCCGCTGCGGCAAATGCGGCAGGTCGCACGAGGGGACGTGCATGGTTAGTGGTTATCGCTGCTTTAAGTGCGGCTGTAACATCCAAAAAATCATGACCAAAAATTTTATTTTAAATTATTAAATACAACCATAGTTATCAAAATCTACTCACCAAAATGTAAATCATAGTATCTCAAACATCATATAAAAATACATATCAATACATCAGAGTAAAACTATTCTAGCCTAAATATAATGGTGTGTGCACCACAGTCATCCCGAGCTCTTCCCTTTGCTACCGGAAGTACTTGAAACCTAAAATGAAAACTATAAGCATGAAGCTTGGTGAGTCTCCCCAAACTACCACATACCATACACGAAATCATATAATCACATAACAACATAACATGACCCTTGCCCACTTCATCAGGCCCCGCCCCGACATTGGATCGAAATCCAGCATCTGGCCCAGCTTAGCATCGAGAAATGCTCAGTATACATATCAACAAATACACAACAATAATCTCTTAACATAAATATATAAACATTCCTCAGGTCCTGCCCGACATCGGATCGAAATCCGGAAACATACAAACATCCCTCGGACATTGTCCAGCATCGGACTGATGTCCGGAAACATACAAAACAGACATATGCAAGAATCAAGAAGGCATCAAGCATACAAACATTCCTTGGGCATCGCCCGACATCGGATCAGAATCCGGAAACATATAAACCTACATCGGGCACTACCTGGCATCGAACCTTGGTCCGGAACATACTAGCATACATATACGAGCCGACATTGGTGCCTTCGACCCATTTATACAGGAGGAAACTCACCTTGCAAAGCTGAATGCAGAATCTCACGGTAAGGAATCTAATGGCTACTCCAATGACTTCTGGGCTATCATTACCAAATAACACTTAGTCAAAATCCAATAATCCTTCTTAGGGTAAAATGACCACTTCACCCCTGATCTAATTTGGTCCATGACCTATGCCTAAATTCATAACATGAAGGGCCCAATTCAATAAAGCTTTTCCAATCCCATAACGGCCCACTTGTGGCCCAACTTTCTAAATTGGGCCCAACTTCTCAAATGGCCCTTCCTTTAATCGTAATATATGATATAGTCCAATAACAACCCAAAAGAATGATCCACTACGACCCATAGCAGTATAGTGCAAGGAAATGACCTAAAGAGGCCCATTGATGTAACGAACGCAGGGCGTTTCCTTGTAGAACATTGGGAATTCCTCTTCGATTCAGATCGCAAGCCCAACAGCAATGCAATGCCTTCCAGAGACTTACGCAGGGCGTTTACGTCCAGACTCCAAAAACCGGCCATTAAGCACTTAATGCTTAAGCCATGCTATCCAAACATAGATCCAAGCTATCTAGGACCTCTAGAATCATAAATTCATGGACTTGGTGACTTTGCATGTCCCCAAAAGTCCCAATCTCATGAAATAGCAATCAACTTCCATAAAGATGGTCATAACTCTTGCATGAGCCCACTAAGACCTCAAAGATGACAACTTTTTTGTCTTAGGGACTCAAATAGCACCAAGGGTAGCAACCCTAAGTCTAGAAACAGATTTGAACCATAAAAATCCATTATTGGGACCAAAAAGGTCCAAAACATCATTACCATAGATATAAGCATGCATGAGGCAAGTTGTGAGCTTTCTACCTCAAAAGAGTACCAAATGGTGATGTTATCCCAGATATTTGAGTTGAAGCTACTCAAGTTCTTCTTTACCAACTTCTTCTTTCTCCTTCCAAGTTTCAAACCACCAAAATGAGCTTCACAAGATCAAACTCACACAAGGATGAGGAATGTTAGGCTTTCTAGAGTTTTCTAAGGTTTAAAGGTTGGTAAGGAGGCTAAGGTATGGGACATAATGTTCTTTATATAGGTTCCAAACCCTAAAAGTTAGGGTATGCATTCAGCATGGGAACGTCGCACGTTAATTAGGGGAACGCCCTGGGTTTAGCCTCCACCTCCAAAATCCTGATTTGGTAGAAATAGTCTCTCCTTCCTCCAAACTTACTAATTACAATGTCTAAAAGCAATAATTCAACATATAAGGGACCAAAATGTAAATAATACCTTGACTGAGAGTTACAACCCCCCCCCCCCACTTAAATCAGACATTGTTCTTGAAGTGCGTCGCCTCGAACAACTTAGGGTAATGCTCCCTCATCTCCTCCTCTGGCTCCCAAGTCCAGTTCGAGCCCTTACGATGCTGCCACTGCACTTTCACCAACTCTACCCTCTTATTCCTCTGCTCCTTCGTCTTCCTGTCGAGAATGGCTATTGTTCTTTCGACGTAGCTTAGGCTATCATCCGCTTAAATATCCTCTAAAGACACAATTGCGGAGTCATCTACTAAACACTTACACACCTGGGAGACATGAAAAATGTTGTGGATCTAGCTAAGCTCTGCTGGAAGTTCCAAACGATAAGCAACCCGGCCCACCCGAGCCAAAACCATGAACGGACCGATGTACCTGGGGCCCAGCTTGCCCCGCTTTCTGAATCAGATGACACCTTTCTAAGGTGACACCTTTAGGAGGAACATATCCTCTACCTGAAACTCTAGGTCTGATCGGCACTTATCAGCATAGCTTTTCTGCCGACTCTGATCAGTCTGGAGCCTGCTCCGAACCTGCTGGATTTTCTCCGTGGTCTCGAGTACCACCTCAATACTCCCCATAACTCTCTGACCGACCTCGCCCTAATAGATTGGGGTCCTACATTTCCTCTCGTAGAGTATCTCAAAGGGAGTTCGCTCTATGCTAGCGTGGTAACTGTTTTTATATGAAATTTTCGCTAACGGAAGATACGTATGCCAACCGCCTCCAAAATCTAATATACGCGCGTGTAGCATGTCCCCTAGAGTCTGAATCTTCCTCTCACTCTGTCCATCCGTATGAGGTTGAAAAGCGGTACTGAAGTGAAGAAGAGTACCCATCTCGTCATGAAACCGCTTCCAAAATCTGGAAGTAAATTAAACATCTCGGTTTGACAAAACCAATACCGGCACTCCATGTCGTGCCCCCACCTCATATACATAGATCTCGACTAGCTTCTTAGCCGATATACTCTCCTGGATCGGGATGAAATGAGCACTCTTGGTCAACCGATCCACGATGACCCATATCGAATCCATTCCACTTGCGATCCTGGGAAGCTTCGTGATCAAATCCATCGTGATATCTTCCCGTTTCCACACAAAAATATCTAACGGTTGCATCTTGTCATGAGGTCACTGTTGTTAGGCCTTCAATTTCCTGCAAGTCAAGCACCGCTCCACATACCATGCTATGTCTCACTTCATGTAGGGCCACCAATAATCAAGGCGATGATCCCGGTACATCTTCATCGCCCTGGCATGGATGGAGAACCTCGACTTGTGAACCTCATCCATCAGAACCTGGCACACCCCGCCCCAGTAAGAAACCCAAACCCTCCGATATTTGGTCAACAACCCACGACTATCATATCGAATGAGGCTACTTAGCCTATGATCCGCTCACATTTATGGCAATCTTCCTTCATACCCTCGACCTACGCCTCCCGAATCCGTTCCAGCAAGGGATTAATCACTTTCATCCTCAGACATATGTCTCGAATCGGAGCCACCACTAACTTGCGGCTAAGAGCATCGGCCACCACATTGGCCTTCCCCGGGTGATAAAGGATCTCACAGTCATAATCATTCACCACATCTAACCACTGATGCTGCCTCATGTTTAGATTCGGCTGGTCCATCAGGTACCTCAAGCTCTTGTGGTCAATGTAAATGGTACAACTAACCCTATAGAGTTAGTGTTTCCAAATCTTCAGGGTGAAAACCACCTCCCCCAGCTCCAAATCATGCATCGATAATTCGCCTCACGAGGCTTCAACTTCCTCGAAGTGTACGCTATCACGTGACCATGCTTCATCAGCACTGCACCCATACCCATGATCAAAGCATGACAGTAAATGACGAAATTGTCGACGCCCTTTGGAAAAGTCAAAATTGGTGCCTCGCACAAACGCTGTCTGAGAGTCTTGAAGGTTTCCTGGTGCTCAGGCCCCCAGTGGAATGTCACAGACTTCTTGGTCAGTTGATTCAAAGGTACAACAATCTTAAAGAAATCCTGGATGAATCTCCGATAATAACCCACAAGACAAAGAAAACTCTGAATCTTAGATGGAGATCTTGGAACCTCCCACTGCATCACGACCTCTATCTTGGCCGGATCGACCAGAATACACTTCTGGTTGACAAGGTGCCCCAAAAACTGCACCTCGCACAACCATAACTTACACTTGGAGAACTTTGCGAAATGTCTCTCCCTCCTTAGTGTCTCCAGCACCTCCCTCAGCTACTCCTTAGTCTTGCAATAAACCAAGATACCATCGATGAAGACTATTACAGACCAGTCCAGCATCGATCTGCACATGCGGTTCATGAGATCCATGAGTGCAGCAGGAGCATTGGTGAGCCCAAACGGCATCACCACGAACTCATAGTGACCGTAGTGATTCTGAAAGGTTATCTTCTGCACATCGTCATCCCTGACTCGCATATAGTGATAACTCGATCATAGATCAATTTTGGAAAACCAAGATGCTCCCTGAAGCTGGTCAAATAAGTCATCAATCCTTGGGAGAGGATAACGGTTCTTCACCGCTACCTTATTCAGCTCCCGGTAATCTATACACATCTGATGTGGCCCGTCCTTCTTCATCACAAATAGGATCGGGGCTCCTTATGAGGAACTACTCGGCCTGATAAATCCCTTTTCTAACAGCTCCTGCAACTATGTAGACAACTCCTGCATCTCGGGAGGAGCCAACCAATATGGCGCCTTCAATATCAGATCCGCACCAGGAACTAGGTCAATACTGAGCTCTACCTGTCTCTCCAGAGGTACCCCAGGCCAATCCTCTAGGAACACGTCTAGGTACTCTCGTATGATCGGTACATTATCCATGGTCGCCTTACACTTATCCCAGGTATCCATAACATAGGCGACATAACCTACGCAACCCTGTTGAAGGTAGCGCCTAGCTCTCGCTGCTGAATACAAAGTCGGCCCATGCTGTGGCCTCTCACTCTGAATCACTAACCCTCCCCCACTTGGGGCCCGAACTCGTACAAGCTGGTGGTCGCAATCAATCACTGCCCCATTGGGGCTCAACCAGTCCATACCCACGATACCCTTATTACCTCGCAGGGGAATAGGGACTAAATCCATAGAAAACTGCTCATCAAACAATTGTAGTGTACATCCCCAGTGAACCCTCTCAACCCGAACGATCCTATCATTCGCTATCTCTACATAAAGTGGATAGTCCAATTCTCTTGGAGCTCCAACAAATCGCTTGCTGAGTGCGAGCGATAAAAAAGATCAAGTAGCCCCCGAATCAAATAATACCAAAGTAGATGTATCATTTACAAGGAATAATCCTATAATAAAACACATAAACATAAGAAACAATAAGTATAAATAAAGAGATAAGGAGAAGATACATACCCATCACAACATCGGGAGTTGCACATGCCTCCTCTGCTGTCACTTGAAAGGCCTTGCTCTTCGCTACAGGCACCTCCGTCTGGCCCTAACGACCATCTGTAATCCTCAATGTAGTAGGAGCGGGTGCCGCCACCTGTCCTGCTGCTGATAAACTCGGGCACTGGGATCGCTTGTGTCCCCTCTTATTGCACTAGAAGAAAATAAGATATGATAATGCGGTGGTGGTTGTTGTAGCAGTACAATCCCTGCTGACATGACCAGTTTAGCCGTACTTAAAGTAGCCCGAACTACCCGCCCTGCACGTCCCCTCGTGCATCTTGCCACAATTGCCACAACGGCTGTGACCCTATTGGCTCCTCGATCTGTGATTGATACCTTGGGCTTTTTCCCAAACTCCCTGTCTAAACCCCTATGTTTTCCTCTTCTTCTCCATCTCCAAATCCAGCTCCCTTTCCTGATCCCTCGCAATCATATCATCCAGCGTCTTGCAGTTGGATCGACTTACCAACTGGCGGATATCACTCCGTAGCATCTCATGGTATCGGGCCTTTTTCATCTCCTTGTCTTCCACGTACTGTGGAACGACAATGGCCCTCTCCCTGAACATGACGGTGCTCTTAATCATGGTCTTGGATGTCTATTGGAGATCATGGAACTCCCTCTAGCTATTACACCTCAATCACAGGTGCAAACTCGGCCCTGAACCTGGCCGAGAAGTCACTCCAGGTCATCGCATCAAGAGCTGCATCATCTCCAATGGCATGTCCAACCTCCTCCTACCAATCACACACCCTGTCCTTTAGTAGGTAGGAAGCAAGTCAGACCTTGTCCCCCCTCAGGACATCTGCTGGTGCAAAAGGCGTTGGCGACATCAGCCAACCACTTGCTTCTAGCATTGGGGTCCCGAGCCCCATGATAATCTGGAGCTCCACAAGCTCGGAACTCCCTGAATGTCATCGTGCGCGCCCCTGTCATGGCTGCAATCTTGATGCTAAAAGCGCCCAACCTCTCGTCAAGAATCTCTAAAATTCCCTCCTTGACATTACCAAATATCACAAGAGTCTGGTCAATTATACTGTGTGTGACCTCAGATGAAATGAACTCTCTGATCTGCTCATCGAGCTGCCCGACTCCAGAGCCCGTTCCTGATCCCTCGTCGGCGCCAGAGCTGCCAACTGTCCTAGCGCGTAGTGTCACCATATTGAAAATACACCATAACAAACATTGGAGTACTCATCATAACTCGAGGGATCTCACATACTACAAGTTCCCTGGGTTCATCTCAGCCTTCCTTGAATTAAGTATGGATCCTCTGCTTTTAGTAGTACGGGCCCATACTGAAGGGTTTTGAGCATTCGAACACTCCTAAGGTGTACATACAACCCTAGAAACCATGGATCCATGTTTTACTATGATACATGCAAATTTGTTTTTCCAAGGTTCATAGCCTATCTAGCATAGCATAAGGAACTTTTAAACATAAAATGCTAGAAGAAAAGCATACCTTTTTGTTGTTTTGATTCCTTGAGAACCTTGTCAGCCTAGCACCTCAAGTGTGATGCCTCAAATGTCTCACACAACACCAAAAATCTTGGAATAGACTTGAGAGAAGTTCACTAACACCTCAAAATCGGATTGCCCTCTTGTTCTTCACTTAGTAGCCGATTTTGCTTGCCTTGGAGCTTCTTATATAGTCGTGGTACAAGTAGGGTTACACCATGTAAACCCTAATTGTCATGGCTTTCCATATTCCATGATCCATGGGTTTGTAACCTCCATGGATTATCCATGGAGAACCTTATGGGTTTTAGCCCAATCCATAAAAAACCATGGATCATTAGCCCAGTATATAAGAATAGATTATTTACACAACCAACCCCATATATTTAATTAGTCTCTTTTTGATCACTTAATTAATTCTTTGATCAATACTAATTAAATAATATTATTAATATATTAGAACTTATAATATATTAATAATCCTTAAGTGTCCTTTCTCTTATTTAGTCTATCCAAGTGTTGCAATGCCATGCAACCCAAACGGACCATGCTAACCGGGTCAAGTACATCCCAGAAATAGTTATGAACTTAGACACCTAATCCAACAGTCTTCCACTTGGATACATCTAATAACTATATCTGCAAGAATAACTTCAGGAACCGATCAGTAATCGTAGCTCTTTCAAGGTCTCGCGGAACTGAGATGATGATGATACGCCATTTAAGATAAGTAATCATATAATCCTATGTTCTAGATATCAGCTGGACAAATGCATGGAAAAATGTCTTACTTATTGTCCAACAGTTTGTTTCCTGATTTCCAATTTGTTTGACATAGAACTTAATTGAACACATTAACTTAGTTCTGACCGGGCCCGGTACATGGGTCAACACAAAATCATTGAGGGGCCCAGATATCGCTTCTAATCCAAGAAGGAACAGATAAACTTCGACTCATATGCTTGTTTTACTACTTGTTGAATCATACACAAAGGAACGTTTTATAACATAAAGTTACCAATGCGTTTTCGTACAATCAATGTATAACCAACTCATAGTTAACAAGTCATATCTATAGGTTTGAAGACTTATATGATATTACCGTCTCACGATCACTTGAGATAATTTCCATGAAGTGATACCAGTGAGCGTGGGTTGAATCCAATACTCAGAACTTATGAGCACTCATGAATCTTGCAGCAACGCGTGCTATGTCCCATACCTTGGACATCTACAGTCCATCTTCATGCCAGTCTTGATTCATATTTACTTCCAACATATGACCTTTGAATAACTTAGTCATTCAGGAAGAATTACCTAGTTATTCTGGAAGTCAAAACATGCATAGTGAAACACAAGAAGAATTGAATCAAATATTGCCTCAAAACTTATGAATATAAGTGGAACATCTTTTATTTATCACCATATTGATTACACATTATTCATAGCATACTGTTTCAAACTATCAACTTTATACTTGAATTAAAACAATAGTTGTCCCATGCTCCAAGCATGTACACTATGGTTTTTTCTAACACTAGTCATGCCATACACCAAGTATGCACACTATGTTTTTCCAAACATTAGTTATGCCATACACCAAGTATGCACACTAAGTTTGTCTATGATCTTTACTCTGTGAAATAGATCGATTGAACATAATTCCAATGATACTCATTTCACACTCCCAAATCCTTACCGCAAATGCAAGAATTCCAAATTCCTTCCATTTACCTAAATCTGTTAGATTCTAAACTTATATGCATTGGTCCTCTTGTAATGATTATGTATAAAGTCACAAAGACTTGTCAACAGACATTACAGAGTATTCCAATGGAGATCAACTCCATGTTAACAAAATCTCATATTCAAAGTCCATTGCTTCGAACATTCTTCTTGCATTAAGTTTCCTAATCTTACACACATTTAATGAATAACTTCCACCTATGGGAATATTTCCATATTCCCCTTTTGACGACTATTACTCCTGAACAAGAGTTGACTCTTTTCAGAATATCTCAATATGGTCCTTCCAAAATTAACAATATACTTTCAACTGTCCCTAAGAAAACAATCTTTGGTTAACCTTAGATTATCCTCGGCAAATGCTTAATAATTTAGTCATATCTAGTTCTAGTGCTTTTCCCTCTTAATGCCCTGGGCATTTGGAAAAAATTAGAACAGATGAATATTATAGCACATGCAATCGATCCTATATCCGAAGCATATGACACACGATTCATAAAGACATGATACTAGACCAGTCTTTTGCTATAATATTTTTATTTCTATTTGCCAAGTTCTCATAATTTAGATTATGAAAAGGGAAGTCATAATCATAATCGAATTTTAGAATGCAAATAATGGACCGATATATAGAATTTCCTTATGTTGAGCCATTCCAACATAAAATTCATATATATATATATATATATATATATATATATATATATATATATATATATATATATACTTGACGAAGGATGATTAAAACCTCAATCTAAGCTTTTAGAATTGAAATCAAGTATAATTTCCTCTCCTTTAATTATAGCAAAACAAATTTTTCCCAATTGAAACCTTTTGTTTTCTATAATTAACATTTCTAAGTTGCAACACTTATTATAATTATCATGCTCCCACTTGCATGATGATTATTAGCATAATACTTATGCTCCCACTAGCTTTGACATTTACTCAGAAATCAGCTGGACTTCCAGAAATCAATAATTTATTGAGCTTCTTACCAAAGTTCATATTTTTGATACGAGATGCCACTACTAGAAAAAAGGCCTTTTACGACGCTCATTGCGCGTCGTAAAACGCTCAGACGACGCGCAAATGCGCGTCAAGGAAGGCCCTGCCATAAAGAGAGATGATGCGCTTTTGCGCGTCGTCTATAGACGACGCACATTTACGACGCGCGGTTATGACACGCAATGCGTATCAAGAAAGGCCCTGTCATAAAGGAAGACGAAACGCATTTGCGTGTCGTAACCTTACGACACGCGTGTTTATGACACGCAATGCGTATCAAGGAAGCACCAGTCAAGAAAGGCCATGTCATAAATGAAGACGACACACATTTTTGCGTATCGTAATTTTAATTTTTTTTTTTTAAAAATATATTTATATATTTATTAATTTATAAATTAAATTTGCATTTAATCTCTCATAATAGAAATAAAATACCATATACAAAAAATACAATCCATTGCATAATATAAAATAAAATACCATATACAAAAAATACAATCCATTGCATTTAATTTGTATGTATAACAAAGACACATGTGTTAAACTTGTTACCATTAACATCTAATCGTATGGAATCGAGTGTTAAACTTGTTACCATTAATATCTAATTCATAAGTCCTTTCAACAAGATTGTTACTTATAAGTTGCTAATTATCTAGGCTATTTTTCTTTTTCTCTTGATCAAAATAACATGTTTATGCCCAAGTCAATTACAGAATTGTATTCCTTAGTATCATGTGGACACAATATTTTACCGAATGTGAATTGAATATGACAAACAAGCATTTATATTCTCATGAAATCAAAGATAATTTATAATATTTTTCTAAATAATTAACAAACTTGATGTGTCAAGACCCATAAGGATAATTTCTGCAACATTATATTCTAACAAACCCTACTTTAATCACAACATTAAACCAAAATCGACCAAAAACTCACATAAACAGTCAAATCAAATATAAACACAGGCTTGATTTCGTATTCAAACAGATTAAGAAAGGCAGCAAACACTGTTTGTGATTTAGAAACTAATAGCTTAATCCTCAATTCATATTAGCATAGTAACAAATGTGCACTTATATCGTTTTTTCCTTTTGAACATTCACTTTCCAACAGATGCTAAAAAAGCTGATACATTCTTAGTGGGTGCAACCTAAACAAAACTGTCACCATACACAACAGATGCTGAAAAAATTGAATAATTTATCTTTTGCTGCAACTAGATCATACAAAGCTAGACATACTTTTATATGTTTCAAACATAAACTTATTGTGTAATGAGGATCCAAATGGAATAATTCAGCCACCCCATACTCCTTTGTTCTATCTCGCCTCTATAATTTATTTCACCGTTCAAGAGAAGGGTATAAGGGGTTTCATAGACATTATGAATTAATTTATCCTTTATTCTACTTCCCTTATTTGAAACAATCTCATCATAAAACGTTCAACATTTCAACATATTATACGACCTAATGCACTAAAATTCAAGTGATGTAAAACAATAAAAGTTGCTTTGAAAGTTCATAAATAAATAAAAAATTACCTTTTCAAATTCTGCATAAACTTTTGCAGGAGCTATGGTCATCAAAGTTGACAAAGCAAGTACTGCAGCTTCTTGTTCCAAATGACTAGTACTCATCAACCCCATTGGTCCAGGCAAACCCTACATATTATACCACAACCAAGGGTTAATAATAATTAATAATATATAAAAGATAAGATAAAAAGTAATCAATAAAAAAATATCAACACTCGGAATCAATGATTCCACAGGTAAAAAAAACTTACATTGGAATCAGAACGCTGCAAAGGGCTTCTGGAATCAGCTCTACCATGGGAATAGGGTGATGATGTTGATGCTTTCTCATTTCCTCCTCCTTCAGGGCTTCTGCTTCTAGAAGGTGACCTACTCCTATGTGGAGGAGACCTGCTTCTGTGTAATCCATCAGTTTATTGACACATCACATGATAAGGGCATTCTAGTCTTTTCAACATTAGTAGTTCTATGTAAGTAACAAACACATATAGAATAGTGAATAGTCCATCAGGTTCCTAATGAAACATCAACTTTAAACAGACAAACAAAACTTTTTACGGATGCTATTTTTAATGATAAGGGCATTTATGTCTTTTTACCTTATAAGAGACCTACTTGGGCTTCTCTCATCATCATAATCATCATCATATCTACCCCTCCTGTTTCTTCTATGATAATCAGGGCTCCTACTCCTACTGCATGAGGGTCCTACTTCTGTAACGATCTTTGTCCCTTCCATAATACATGTCCCTGCTACTGCTGCGACTTATCCTCCTGTAGCCCTTGTATTCATCTCTATACCTGGAACTACATTGGGTAAACATCAACTCCAATACAAGGGTAGAATGGTCAAAACTACATTCTCATCATACCTTGGTCTAGGACTTTGGCTCCTTAATCCACCCTTCAGCTTTTCTACTGGTTCAAGTATCCTTCCCTTGTGACTAAAACAAGAATAAAAACAACCACATTAGTCAAACAACCATATACTTTTTCATATCTGATTCTTGGAATTTAGAAATATATTAGATTATATGTGAATGTGACTCACATTTTTTCAGCATTAGGCCAATATTTGGCAAATTAAACCATCATCTCTCTTCCATCAACAACTCTTCCTGAAAGGTGTAGAACAAAAGTGAAATCATGGTGAAGTGATGATATTGGATAAGTGTTATAGCTATTATATATTATTAAAAGTGATAAAGAAGAATCAGATCTGGAAGTCCAAACACCTAACATGGAATCGAGGGCTTAAGGAAGAAATCAAGCGTCGGTGACTTTTCTCCGGATAAAAACAATTTCCCGCCAATTTCACAAATCGGCGTTCCAAAACCAAAATTCCCGATCCCAATCGCGTTTCTGTGCAATCCAATTTGCCAATTTCACGTTTCAGGTATCGATTTAAAGAATTGGTGGGATCGCAAGCATGACGTACCGGAGGGCGTTTCTGTCGGCGATCGGTACGCAATCGTACCCCGTTTGGGATCGAGCCGTTTGGAACGTGGATCGTGACTACTTTGGCAAATCCTGTGACTATGGATTGAACCATGCACACCATTGATTTCTATTCAACGAATCTCCAACGAACATAAGCCTCTTGTTCTTCGATTTCTCCACCAACAATTTCCCTATAAACCTTCATTTCATTTCCCCCAAAACACACAATTAAAATCATCAAGAATTCAACAATTAATTCGATTTTAAAAAGTGGAAGAACAGAGTATGCTTACTTTGGCAAATTACAGTCTTTAGGCTGCCACCTCCACTTCTGATATGAAGTCGTCGGTTGCTTTACAGAGAGATATGAAGTCGAGACGAAAAGACGAGATTGACCCATCTGGTAATAAACGGACTCGGGAAGCTGAACAAAATGACCCGAGATTGACCCATCTAGTAACAATGCTATTGATGCCATTCCTTCCATTTTCGACTGTTCATCCTCCACTTCCTCTACTGCTACTTCTTCACCATCTTCTATTTTTTCTGTATTTAGACTTGAGAGTATAATTAGGGCTTTTTCTAACAATTTCAATATCGAGTGGGAGATATGGTGGTTCCAGTAGGTAGAAGTGAGGGAAGAAGTAGGCAACAGTCAATGTCGGGAGGGGGAAGGAAGGAGCGTCCATAATTTGGGCAAGAGGGAAAGGAGAAAAAAAAGGAAGGCGGGATTTTTAATTCTTTCGGAATTTCATTTCCCCCTACTGTTAAAGGATGGAACACGCGTTCCATTAAAAATTATAAAGTGACATCCTTAGACGACACGCATTTTATTATAGGTGCCTTCCGTGTTTTTTTTAGACACTAATTTAAGGGCGCGCAATAATGCGTGTCTTCTATCCTTAAATTTTTTGAAGAGATGACATTTTTCTAATGTCACTCTCCTTTGCGTAACATAGATCAATGAGCGTCGTATTTTGCGCGTCGTAAAAGGCATTTTTTCTAGTAGTGTGCTTTGATAAAATTTTATCAAAATAATACACCTTTCCTTAGATAGCACACATGTGTGTCTAAACAATTTCAGAACTATGAAAAGGGATGTCGTAATCATAGTCTCAATTGTTTAGACCTTTTCCATTTCTCACAAGTCCAAGTTAATGTGTCGGTTAACCACACATGCTCCACTAACGACTTTGAGAATGCAAATATCACAATTGCTATCTACTTAAAATCTACTTAGTGAAAGCGTTTCCTCACCATCATTTTCATGAATCAAAGAGAAACCTTATGAAACTTTAGATTTTATGGTGTACATGTTCCTGTTCATTTGAATTTCTGAAAACCATAATCACAAGACAAGGGCAGTGACGAATCCAAACTCTTATGGATTGAACTTGTGCAGTCTTAACTTCTTGCCACCCGGCAGCACAAGGGCTTGCCACTGCTTCCAAGTTGTTATGCAACCAATTGAGAACTCTCAGAACTCTATGCAAAGCCAACTTTAACTGAAATGGGCATAGAAATAGGAATATGTCAACATGATAAGTTATAAACCTCAGGTCGTGTGCTCGTGATAAACTATATGTTTTTCTTCTTGATTAGATCTAGAAGCTTTTTCAAGATCTTTAAGACTCCCACTGTCCTCTTGACATATAAGACTCACTTGCCAAATATTCAAGAGATAGTGCAGATTCTTTATCAAGACAACCACATCACACAATTGGCCTTAGTTGGTCTTTGTTTTATCTAAAACATCACAACTTACCAATTTCAAATGTACAAGAGTAAGACACTTTTTACTCTTACATTTGACTAGTGTTAATAAACATTCTTTAAGATGTGTCACTCAAATTACAATCTTGGAGTATGACTCTAAGACTTGTTTTGGAATGAAGTATGAGTCATCTTCTTGATTTAACCACTTCAATAATTCATGATTCCTCTTCTTAGCCATAAGAATGCACTAAGATGTCCTTAGAGGACCAATTATGATATGGTTTCTTAATCTTTAAGATGATCACAAAACCTGATACTAAAGTACTCTTCCATCTTTTCAGATTTGAGAAACTTTTATCTTAGTGCCTAATTTGATTCTTGTCATTCATCCTGCAATACATCGAAACTTTTCCAATGTTTCAGAATTATACTTAAACTGGTAAGTATAACCATATTTACTCAACTTTAGTAAATCATGACGAATAGTCTTATCGATCTTTTGTGGTGGATCTTGACCAGTGCACAAGAATGTGTATTGGATCCCTTAGTCCTGCACTTGACTCACATATACATGTGAACAAGGAATTAGTCTTAATTTTCCAAAGCTGAAAGTTCTCATTCATCATACTATACAACTTGCATGATTCCAAGTTTCAGTCCAATTGAGACTTGGGTGATGAGAATCTTTCCTTATTTGGTAAAATTAGACACTTCCACAAATGAAAGGATCACATTCATATATCCATTATTGCTAGAAACATATAAACATCAATTTTCCATAAAAGCCATTGCAAGGAGATATAAACTAAAATAAAATCAAAATTTTATTTATTTATAAAATATGGAAAAAAAACTTTTTCCTTACAGTGCAGCTTTAAATGAAAACTATGCTATTTCATATTTCCTAGCAATCTATCATAACTCTCTAAGTAGTAGCTCAAGAATCCGATCTTCGAACCATGCGATTGAAATCCATCTCCGCGATCATATTCAGCACACTCTTTCTTTAAGTTCCATTCCCTTTTCTTGATCCTACCATACATCAAAATGTATTAAGAATCTCTGAATGGAACTTAATTGAGTTAGATAGTGGACTTACTTGAAGCTGAATCAAACTTTCTGACTAGACCTTCTCTCAGATCTTTCAGGTAGTTTGGACAGCTTTGTAACCAATACCCCTTCCTTTTTGGCAATAGAACCATATGGACCCTTTGGGAATGGTACACATGACTATCTCATACTTAGCCTTTCTCTTTACCATTTGGTCAACCGAGTTGACTTTGGCCGAGCCGTTTCCATTGGAAAGAGAAAGCTTTCTAGATTTCCAATGTCACCAATTGTCAATGTCCATGGTAGTTTGGGAAGTTGATCTACTAATCAAATTTGCTTTACAAGAGCTCTAAATCATTGTTGATTCAGCAGCACTAAGCAAATCGATAAGATCATTAAGGGTCATGTCATAGTCTGTTACATAGTAGTCACAAAGAAACTCACTATGTGACTTAGAAAGTGATTGAACAACCAACTTTCTCAAGACTTTGACATCCAACTCTCCCGGCTTGTCAATATGTGACTTCATCTCCAAGATGTGATCACACATAGACCTGGCTTACCAATAGGGCATGAGTGACCTTGAACTTGTAAGATAGGGATAATAATTGGAGGAGGTGGAAGAATTGAAGTATGATTTCCATGATCCAGTCACGGGACATCATCTTTATTAGGAAAGCTTGTTCCAAGAGTTTTTGGAAGATCATAATTGTCTGAACCAGACATCTTTTGGGAGATATTTAAGATAGTTGATTTAAAGTCCTTAATATAACACCCAATATGAAATATTAAGGCTAGGACCCAACACAATATTTTATAACTTGGAAGAGGGATGCTGTAATCCAAGCTATAAAATAATTGAAGGTAGGCGAATGACGATTCACCAATTTCCACCATGAAAAATGAAATAAAATGTTAGGTTTTAATTGGTTTTGAAACTCCTATATTCTTTTAGATTCATTGAACTTTTCAATGGCATGTTTCAATCTCGAGTGTGCCCTTCAGGTTTTGTGACTAGGATGCCGAGGATCACAAAACATGGGGTGAAGTAAGCATGCAAATTACTTGGTACCCTTAATGTATTACCCCTCAATCGATGTGTCGGTTAACCACACGCACTCCATTGATACTATGATAAACATTAAGTTACCCTTTGCCTACCTTGTTAAGTTTAGCTAGTGTGCTGGTTAACCACACGCGCTCCACTAACCGACTTAAGCAATGTGCAAAGTGTAATTTCATGGGTTAGCACCTTATTCACATTTTCCTAAAGTAACTAAGATTGGGAATTTATAAAAATTTAGATACTTTATATTTATCATTAATACTTTCAACATAGATTTAAAGTCCGTGTCTTACCCGTTCAGCTAACGACCCTCCACTGATCAAGGAAGCGGTGGGTGTGAGTGGACACCCATTAAGCTGCCATTTTATAGGAAGCAACCTTATACCCCCTTTATAGACCGGCTTCGTGAATGAGGCCTACTAACGGTAAAACGACTTTTTCTTATACATATATAATTATAATTAAACTTATAATATTATAAGGTATAAGGGTTAAATTTTAACTTTTAAAAATCTAGGGGTTGGAACTAAAGTTTTTAAAGTGACATTACATGTGTGACAACCCAAAATTTCCATTCAGTCAAACCCTAAAAGTCAACCACTTTGTATCATAAGTTAATGTCATCATTTCTTATTTTTAAGAAATTTAAAGTTCGTTTGATTATTTTAATATTACTTTTAAACGAACGGGTGAAAGAAAGTGTCGTCTCGGATTTTGAATTTAAAAACCGTAAACACCTAGTGTCTTAGAAATTCCCGACCAAACTTTTATGTTTTGGTTGAAAAATCACCCAAGAATCGTGGACTCATACCTATGTATGAGTTTACTCCACAAAAACTAGCCATTTGTGTTTACTCCCTATTTTCTAAAAGAGTAAACTCCAAACTCTCTCAAGTATCATCCTAGTTTTTGTTCTAGATCTTCAAACTAGTAAGTGTTCTAACCCTTTCAAGTTAGTATATCACTTAATCTAGTGATTGTACATCCTTTGATCCATTCATTTATGTGTTTTGACTAGTTTTTCCAAAACACCAAGAACACACACTAGTGTTTTTGGACTTAAAGTTCATTTCAAGCTTCCACAATGTAAGTACTTCTATCCTAGAGTCATTTTAAGCTAGCTATACATGTTTATACCAAGTAAAAGTTCCAATAACACCAAGAACAAGGTGTTCACGGTTTTGGGAGGCTCCAAAAACCGTAAACACCAAATATAGTGCCTTAGGGTGCTTTAGGGTGTCTAGATGCTTCACAATGCCTTAGGGACTTGTTAAGATCCATCCTTAATGAGTGTATCACACAAAAAGCACCAAAATCATATATTTTTATGTGTTTATGGTTTGGGGATCTCCCAAAACCGTAAACACCTTAAATGTTGTGTAAATGTCCCATAAATGGCCCATGGTTGTTCCTTATGGCTAGAATCTAACCTAGACTAGTGCCATGTTTGAGCTAAGGACTTGAAAACCGCCAAATACCAAACTTAGGAGCTTAAGGTAGTAAACTCATGAGTTTAAGGTAGTAAACTCATGGAGAACTGGTCCTTATACCGCAAACTCCATTTAGGAGTGTTTTGATGCCACACAACACTTCCTAAGGCTAAATCATGAAGTAGGAATGCTTGGAATAGCTTAGAAGACTTCAAACCAACAAATGGTCAAAAAGTGTAGAGTTTACGACCGTAAACCCTTGAGTTTACTGCCATAAAATACTTGGGTAATGGTCATGAAAACCATAAACTCCAAGGGAGTTTACCCTTGAACCCCAAACACACTAGCCTTCCCCTACAACACTTAGATACAACCCTTGAGACTTATAACACTTGTGTAAAGTGTTTAGCGTGTCTTAGAGTGTCTTAAATTTGTTTATTAGTTGTTTAAAGACTAATTATGTATATACATATATCCTTATATGTTATTAGGATCTTTGTGCGTGTCTAAGTCTTCACTTGACACCGAGCACTTATCCGACACTTCCTTCCGATCCACTTACTACAGGTGAGTTCATACCCCTTAATCAATCTTTTAACTATTTTAAATGTTTTATGGGAGGGGGGATACAATTAGAATCATGCTACTTATTATATCAATCACATGTGATTAATAAGCAGCATTTAAATGATTTACTACTCATTAGCCATTTTACCAAACAGTTTCCTTCAAATGATTTTCATAAACATTTTATATGTTTTAAAACTCCTTATTACACTGTACATTTTACTCTGTATGTTTTATTTCAAACTCATTTACAATTGTGTTTCAAACAAATGTTTCTTTATACTAAATTGTTTTATCAAACCCATGCCTTCAAACCGTTTTATAGATCGACATCAAGTCGATCTTTTCTTAGATAATAATTATGTTTAAAGGTTTTACAAAACTTATTTTATGCTTTTATATTATAAATTGCATGCCTCTGTATGTATATTTATATAAGTAATGTCTAAAAGACTTAGGAAGGCTATCCACCTTGTTTCCTTTTCCTCGATTTGGATGTGGTCTAATAGGATATCGGGTACTCATCCGAAGGTCGTTTAAATATTAGTTATATATCATGTGTACATATATAGTCATAAAAGGTCCTTCCAGTTCATCCAATGCCCTTGGGTAGCAAGGGTGTACATCCATGTTCATACATCCCAATTAGATTACTAGTAAACTACCATATGGGTAGTTTAGGAAGATACTAGAACTATTACTAGAACGCGATATCATACCATGAGTCAGTTCATTCATGAGTCAATACATACTAGAAAGCGAACATATACAACTATACTAGGAGAGAACATATACAACTATACTAGAAAGAGAACGTATACAACTATACTAGAAAGGGAACATATACAACTATACTAGAAAGAGAACATATACAACCATACTAGAACGAGTAACATTACCATACTTGCTAGGTAGAAAGCACGTATATTATAGCTAGAACAGTTCATTACATTACATATACATGAATACGTTAATTATTGTGATATGAATCGAAGCATGACTTAAATGTCATGGACCGTGTTGTAGCCAGAGTCTCTTGAAGGGAGAGCGTGAGTTTGCGTATAGATCTATACTGGATTGACTATCCTACACCTTGCTACTAGCTACAGCCGGACCTACAGGTCTGCGGGTGCCAAACATCATTTCCTTTTATGATCATTCTTATGTCGTTGTTACCAGTCAATAGTATGGTACAATTAATCACATGATGCTGTAATATAAATCAGGTTTAAGGTAGTTAGTACAGCAGTAGTTCTTATAGCGCTACATTTTAGTACTACATTAATTTTCCCTGTACATATATTTAGTGATCTTTTCACTTAAACTATAAATGTAAAAACTATATTTTGTTAATGATAGTTACACTTGGGAAAATTACACACTTTTACATGAAACGAAAATTTAGAACCGTTAAGTCTTGGTAGAAGACCACATTGAGAACAGTTAGGTCTTGGTAGAAGACACCCTTATATAATAGTAGGAATCATAGGGATTTCTAGAGTTTTTCAAACGTTACAGTTGTTTTACAAACATTTTTATACTTACAGTTCATATACATTTTCCATACTTACAGTTCATAAACTTACAAATTCTTACATACAAAATTAAGCCACTAAAATACTTATGATCTCACCAGCTTCAAAGCTGATACTCGCTTTCAAAATTACTTGTATCCTCAGGTCATCATATACAGCTACCGATGCAAGGTTCCGGAAGATGGTGCTTGATCAAGACGCATCTTTCATTTTGATTTATGCTTAAGTGTATATCAGAATTTGACAGAACACAATTGTATAATAATTATATTATTAATGCAATGAATGATGTTGTTGCTTGTTTACTACTTTTCATTGTTGTGATATTGTACATGACGTCCTCCGCCCCAGAACGTTTCCACCGTTCTTGGTTTTGGGGTGTGACAGATTGGTATCAAAACATTGTTTATAGTGAATTAAGTATATCAACCGATAAAAGATATACTAACTATAAATGCATAAGGGATTAAATGTAATCTGACCAAGAGTTTATACTTTAAATAATAAAATATTTAATAAAGTATACGTGCCTGCATTCATATTAAAATCAGTGTCACTAGGACAGTACAAAAGAATTACGATTGTTGGGCAACACAGGTGGGCTTAGAGACATATGGTCAAAACCAGGAAGATATAGCCTGATCACCTATATTATCCGGGGGTTGACTAGCATGTGCCTAAGTTTAATTGTGTGGTTGCAACAAGTCTAAAATCTTACCAACCCTACCACAATGAGAACAGTAGAACATAACATTAAACTTAAAGTACTATAGGAGTATTTGGTGTTACTATAAGTACTTTATACTTGAGAACTAAAACGGGATCTTCATTATGAAGTTGATAGTTGCTAAGTGGATACACTAAGGCTATATGTAATTAGGATGTTATAGACTTAGAATCTGTGAAAATTTTACTTCACCCCTATTCTGTGTGAATATGGAGTTAAGGTCACTTATTCGAAGGTCTATCCTATTTAGATTACACATAACTGGTATGCACTTCACAAATAGCGATGTAACTAATGAAGGTTTTCTAAATAATTATCTAGATAGTTCGTCTAATAATTAGTTTCTTACCCCAATTCTCGCATAGATAACATAGCTGGACTCCATCCCCACGGCAACCAGTATCTTCCAAACGAATTCATAGTTGGTTGGTTTGGAGAAGAACCAGATAATGATCATCCTATCCATTTGAATGATCACCATGATGAAGACCTTTCGGACAATGCTAACTCCAAACCCGAGGTTGAGAACCTACCCCAGGTAGCTCCTGTTCCAATTCCTAACCCTCGTCGTTTCTTAATGGCCCGAGGCCTGGGTGGGTGGAATGCTTGGAAACATGGAGCCAAGGACAAGATCAGCCTATGCCATTTAATGGTGACCGAAGCTTTTATAACCTAAGCAATGGGGGCTCAGTAGACAGAACCTTGCCAATCTTGGTCTGTAGAGTGGCCCGAAATGAGATTCAAGGCAGGACAGTCCTACATCAGATTACTGAAGTTGTCGCCGATGCAAGAATGCATACCCTCCGCACCATTCGTCTAGAAGATGCTCGCGAAAGATCTGAGAGAAACCAAGAAACCCTGCTGCAAGCACTGGCAGAATCACGAGCCGAATTCATAGAGCTCCGAGGACGCCATAGGGTGTACAAAAGACACCTACTTGACGTGGAACGTCAATTGGCTGAACTGAGAGTTCACCAGAGGGATGGCTGTCCCCGGTAGTAGATGCTTTACTTTATTTTCCTTATTAAAAGGAATTTTTTTATGTCTATGCCCGATGTGGCATTTTCTATGAAATTATCTTGTACCGTAAGTACTTTTGGTTAGGTCTTTATGCTGTCAGGAACTATCTTCTCTGGATATGATGTAAGACCTTTACAAGGTCATTTTCCCGAAACTTTACGTCGTGAATATCAAAGATATTGACAACCGGCTAACTTCTGTTTCATTCTTCATTCAAGTACTTTTATCATATTTTCATTGGAGTCTATCTGAAACCTGCTTTAGTCAAGTCATTGGACTATAGTAATTTAGCTCCGGAGACATTTCCAACTCTCTTTCAGTGGTTGGATCATGTTATTCACCAACCAATGATACCTCGGCTTGAACGAAAAACGTCTTGAGACCATTCTACAAACTTACTTCCACCCGTTACTAGGACTGCATCATAGGGATGTAGGTCAAACCTTCACGATCATACTTCAAATCCGTACTAGGACTGCATCATAGGGATGTAGGTCAAACATTCGAGAACATACTCTTACTCTTTTCTTGAGCAGTCGAAGTACCTCTAGGGTCAACCAGAATCGCTCACAAATTTATTTTCTTTCCGTGAAACAGAATCATTTCGTCATCCAGAAATGATCAGCCGAACACCAAAACCCCTATCCTCCATATCGACGCCGCTACATTACAAGTTGCAGTAGCAGCTGCTGTGACAACTTTCCTTACACACATCAACTCAGGCAACACAAACAAGACTGAAAAAGGAGTCGAGAGTTCCGATGGTAGTACCAAACTGGGAAACCAACAAATGGCAACAATCATGGACTTGCGAAGCCTAAAGACCGAAAGGAATAGACGATATCGTAAAGCCCTAAGGGAGCGCAAGAGAGCCCAAAGACTTGCCATGCCACAGCCACCAGTGGCAACTCCGGCAGAACGCTTTAGGAAGCAATTTTCAAAGTGGAGTAATGAGGAAGGCACTCGTGTCCACATAACACTGGCTAAACACCGAAATCCCGTCACCAATGCAAGTACTAGCCAGTCATGCCACCAATGCGGTGAGATAGGGCACTTCAAGAAGGATTTCCCTATAGCAAAGAACTCTGGCGCAGATGGGAGGATTCTCAGGATCACAGCTGCAGGAGAGCCTACTCCGGAACCCTCGTTAATGTAATTTAGGCGTGTTGTTGTAACAGACTTATAAAGTATCCAGAACTAGTGCAACTAGAGTTTTACCTTTTTGCGAGATCCTGTCAGTATAAGGATGCTCGTGCTGCGTATACTTGTCTTTTGTAGTATACCTTATTCGTAGCAATGGTCTTGTCATAAGTCTAAAGTATTGTAAATCTGTTGATGGTTGAACGGTTGTGTTTTGTCTGTAAAACGTCTTATGTTCAAATCTAATGTCTTTTAAATTTCAGTATGATTCCGACATTATCATACGACTCAATTCAATTTGATCCTCATGAAAACAGTTTCATACGTACGTCTCATTATCAGTAAACGTCTTTTTAGCGAAACCGTCATATCAGAACACCAAAGTACTCATGCATGGACTACCTCATAGTTCTTTTCTTTCTAAAGAAATCCCCGAAGTACCACTCATGCAGTACGTCAAGTTCAATCCAAGGATTCATGCGGTTGATATATCACTGAGGAGTGTATACATAAGAGTGATATATAATCAAGGTTCTACAGGTTTAGAATTAATGATTCCACTTTAACTTCTTTTTCCTCGAAAGGATGTGAGCTTAAAGAAGAATCAGTTATTCGACTACCTTTTCAATCTTAATTATATACGACTCGTATACACGAAATTGTGATTGTAAAACTATGTATGAATTCTAATATGAACTTCAGGACGGAGAATTGCTCAAGACTACGAGTAATCGCATCCTCATGTGAACAAACTTAGAACCCAGTAAGACTTCTATAAACAGATTTCCCTACAGCCTAAACACCTACGGAGATACAAGAACAGTCAGGACAACTTAACGAGCTACACAAAAATAAAACTGGAAGGGTAGGCTTCTCACCCTGGAGAACTCCGGTCTTATTCGTCCAGAGATCGAAGGATTGCATCGTATGTACCTCGGCTATCGAGGACTCCGTCAAGATTTTCCAGTAGAAATCGTTATGTCTGCCTCGCATAAATGTATTGGTTGAGCAAACGCAAGGAAAGAATTACTTTTAGAAATGGAGCTGAGATCCGAATATCACCAGTTTAAGTGTTAGGGAAGGATGCCCGGAAGACTATCTTCCGAACTCGATGCGGACACTTCGAGTCCGTAGTGATACCCTTCAGATAGGACCAATATGCCCATAGTTTTCATGAGCTAAATGAGTAGGGTACGTCTTTCTTACTTGGATCAATTCGTCATTTCTCCATGTAATGACTTACTTATCTACCCTCGTAGTAAGAAGAAACCCCTGGAAAAATTACCTTCAGAGGAACTTTCGCAAAGTTCTCTAAGCACAAGTTTTGAAATTGAAGAGTCAGGTTCCTATGACACACTGTTAGTGATGTGGGAATTTTTGAGTACTCTTTCAATTTGTCAAAACTGTTGAAAGTTTGTCGACACCACAGACGCCGACATACATTCGCCAAATTCTAGGTCTTACAGACCTACTGTCAGAGTTCGTCCATAACTCCTCGCAAATCACAAAAACCTGTACGACTTTGACCTGGTAAGGGGTGGCCCTTGACTGGGAAAGTTTAGCAAGAAAAGGAAACCTTGGAGATTCCAAGTGAGAGACCAAGTTCTCTAGGAAGTCTCACTCTGGGAATGGCTTAATACGCTTCATAAAGTATGGAAAACTAAATCCAAGATAGATAGGACCTTCGAGATTCTTACCAGAATCGGTCCTATACCTCGCACAAACTAGACCTACTCCGCGAACTCGGTAACGTACATTTTACTTTTTGCGTCTCGACCTAGAAACCATACCTTTCCGTTAGGACTCTTGTAAGTCCACCTGTCGAGATCCTCGCCTTCGTATTAGAATCGTAGTGACCCTCGACCGAGAGGTCAAGCGTACGAAGCAACACAGTCGCCCGTTAGTGAAGGTTCGTTGGGATACCAACCGAGGACCCGATTTCACTTAGAAGCACTAGAACCAATCGATTTGGAAGTTTCCTCCTCACGACTCGATCATTCATACCTACTTCCTTACCTAAATTCTAATTTCGGGACGAAATTCCCTTTAACAGGGGGATGATGTGACAACCCGAAATTTCCATTCAGTCAAACCCTAAAAGTCAACCACTTCGTATCATAAGTTAATGTCATCCTTTCTTATTTTTAAGAAATTTAAAGTTTGTTTGATTATTTTAATATTATTTTTAAACAAACGGGTGAAAGAAAGTGCCGTCTTGGGTTTTGAATTTTAAAAATCGCAAACACCTCGCGTCTTAGAAATTCCCGACCAAACTTTTATGTTTTGGTTGAAAAATCACCCAAAAATCGTGGACTCATACCTATGTATGAGTTTACTCCCCAAAAACTAGCCATTTGTGTTTACTCCCCATTTTCTAAAAGAGTAAACTCCAAACTCTCTTAAGTATCATCCTAGTTTTTGTTATAGATCTTCAAACTAGTAAGTGTTCTAACCCTTTCAAGTTAGTATATCACTTAATCTAGTGATTGTACATCCTTTGATCCATTCATTTATGTGTTTTGACTAGTTTTTCGAAAACACCAAGAACATACACTAGTGTTTTTGGATTTAAGTTCATTTCAAGCTTCCACAATGGAAGTACTTCTATCCTAGAGTCATTTTAAGCTAGCTATACATGTTTACACCAAGGAAAAGTCCCAAGAACACCAAGAACAAGGTGTTCACGGTTTTGGGAGGCTCCCTAAACCGTAAACACCAAATATAGTGCCTTAGGGTGCTTTAGGGTGTCTAGATGCTTCACAATGCCTTAAGGATGTGTCTAGATCCATCCTTGATGAGTGTATCACACAAAAAGCACCAAAATCATATATTTTTCTGTGTTTATGGTTTAAGGATCTCCTAAAACCGTAAACACCTCAAATGTTGTGTAAATGTCCCATAAATGGCCCATGGTTGTTCCTTATGGCTAGAATCTAACCTAGACTAGTGCCATGTTTGAGCTAAGTACTGAAAACCGCCAAATACCAAACTTAGGAGCTTAAGGTAGTAAACTCATGAGTTTAAGGTAGTAAACTCATGGAGAAATGGTCCTTAGACCGTAAACTCCATTTAGGAGTGTTTTGATGCCACACAACACTTCCTAAGGCTAAATCATGAAGTAGGAATGCTTGGAATAGCTTAGAATATTTCAAACCAACAAATCGTCATAAAGTGTAGAGTTTACGACCGTAAACCCTTGAGTTTACTGCCATAAAATCCTTGGGTAATGGTCATGAAAACCGTAAACTCCAAGGGAGTTTACCCTTGAACCCCAAACACACTAGCCATTCCTTACAGCACTTAGATGCAACCCTTGAGACTTATAACACTTGTATAAAGTTTTTAGCGTGTCCTAGAGTGTCTTAACTATGTTTATTAGTTGTTTAAAGACTAATTGTGTATATACATATATCCTTATATGTTATTAGGATCTTTGTGCGTGTCTAAGTCTTCACTTGACACCGAGCACTTATCCGACACTTCCTTCCGATCCACTTACTACAGGTGAGTTCATACCCCTTAATCAATGTTTTAACTATTTTAAATGTTTTATGGGAGGGGGGATACAATTAGAATCATGCTACTTATTATATCAATCACATGTGATTAATAAGCAGCATTTAAATGATTTACTACTCATTAGCCATTTTACCAAACAGTTTCCTTCAAATGATTTTCATAAACATTTTATATGTTTTAAAACTCCTTATTACACTGTACATTTTACTCTGTATGTTTTATTTCAAACTCATTTACAATTGTGTTTCAAACAAATGTTTCTTTATACTAAATTGTTTTATCAAACCCATGCCTTCAAACCGTTTTATAGATCGACATCAAGTCGATCTTTTCTTAGATAATAATTATGTTTAAAGGTTTTACAAAACTTATTTTATGCTTTTATATTATAAATTGCATGCCTCTGTATGTATATTTATATAAGTAATGTCTAAAAGACTTAGGAAGGCTATCCACCTTGTTTCCTTTTCCTCGATTTGGATGTGGTCTAATAGGATATCGGGTACTCATCCGAAGGTCGTTTAAATATTAGTTATATATCATGTGTACATATATAGTCATAAAAGGTCCTTCCAGTTCATCCAATGCCCTTGGGTAGCAATGGTGTACATCCATGTTCATACATCCCAATTAGATTACTAGTAAACTACCATATGGGTAGTTTAGGAAGATACTAGAACTATTACTAGAACGCGATATCATAACATGAGTCAGTTCATTCATGAGTCAATACATCCTAGAAAGCGAACATATACAACTATACTAGGAGAGAACATATACAACTATACTAGAAAGAGAACGTATACAACTATACTAGAAAGGGAACATATACAACTATACTAGAAAGAGAACATATACAACCATACTAGAACGAGTAACATTACCATACTTGCTAGGTAGAAAGCACGTATATTATAGCTAGAACAGTTCATTACATTACATATACATGAATACGTTAATTATTGTGATATGAATCGAAGCATGACTTAAATGTCATGGACCGTGTTGTAGCCAGAGTCTCTTGAAGGGAGAGCGTGAGTTTGCGTATAGATCTATACTGGATTGACTATCCTACACCTTGCTACTAGCTACAGCCGGACCTACAGGTCTGCGGGTGCCAAACATCATTTCCTTTTATGATCATTCTTATGTCGTTGTTACCAGTCAATAGTATGGTACAATTAATCACATGATGCTGTAATATAAATCAGGTTTAAGGTAGTTAGTACAGCAGTAGTTCTTATAGCGCTACATTTTAGTACTACATTAATTTTCCCTGTACATATATTTAGTGATCTTTTCACTTAAACTATAAATGTAAAAACTATATTTTGTTAATGATAGTTACACTTGGGAAAATTACACACTTTTACATGAAACGAAAATTTAGAACCGTTAAGTCTTGGTAGAAGACCACATTGAGAACAGTTAGGTCTTGGTAGAAGACACCCTTATATAATAGTAGGAATCATAGGGATTTCTAGAGTTTTTCAAACGTTACAGTTGTTTTACAAACATTTTTATACTTACAGTTCATATACATTTTCCATACTTACAGTTCATAAACTTACAAATTCTTACATACAAAATTAAGCCACTAAAATACTTATGATCTCACCAGCTTCAAAGCTGATACCCGCTTTCAAAATTACTTGTATCCTTAGGTCATCATAGACAGCTACCGATGCAAGGTTCCGAAAGATGGTGCTAGATCAAGACGTATCTTTCATTTTGATTTATGCTTAAGTGTATATCAGAATTTAACATAACACAATTGTATAATAATTATATTATTAATGCAATGGATGATGTTGTTGCTTGTTTACTACTTTTCATTGTTGTGATACTGTACACTACGTCCTCCGCCCCAGAACGTTTCCACCGTTCTTGGTTTTGGGGTGTGACAACATGTTCCAAAACTTGAGGGCAAGTTTTGTAACTTTCAAAACTTTTCATCTTTCATAACTTATGAGTTAAATGGTCTATTAAAATGAGAGACTTTTCATATTATGTAACCTATGTGTTTCATAATGGACTTTAAAAGAGTGACTTTTGGTAATCTATAACTTGAGGACAAATTATGGATTCCATTAAAACACATAATGATCAAGAATTAAACTAACAATCAAGTTACAAATAATTCATATGATCTTGTAAACTCATAAGTTCATGAACATGCATATCAACAATTTCAAGAATCATAAATAAACCATACAAAGCTTGAAATTTTGATAATAACCTTTGAAATTGGATTAGCATAATCGTTACCACATCAAAAACATGTTTTAAGGTTCAAAAAACTGTTTAGGGTAATGATCCTCATCCAATACCAAGCAAAACCCTGAAATTCTGCATATAGGGGCATCACCACATCATGGTAAAAACTGCCACGTCGTGGTGACCAGTCAGATGCAAAAAATGCATAATTTCAACTTTTGAAAATATATATAGCATCAAGTATCAAGAAAACAAACCTAGGCTCTGATACCACTGAAGATTTTTGAGCATTCTAACACTCCTAAGGTGTACATGCAACCCTAGAAACCTTGGATCTATGTTTTACTATGATACATGCAAATTCATTTTTTCAAGGTTCATAACCTATCTAGCATAGCATAAGAAACTTTTAAACATAAAATGCTCGAAGAAAAACATACCTTTTTGTTGTTTGGATTCCTTGAGAACCTTATGAGCCTTGCACCTCAAGTGTGATGCCTCAAATGTCTCACACAACACCACAACTCTTGGAATAGACTTGAGGGAAGTTCACTAAGACCTCAAAATCGGATTGCCCTCTTGTTCTTCACTTAGTAGCCGATTTTGCTTGCCTTGGAGCTTCTTATGTAGTTGTGACACAAGTAGGGTTACACCATGTAAACCCTAATTGTCATGGCTTTTCATATTCCATGCTCCATGGGTTTGTAACCTCCATGGATTATCCATAGAGCACCTTATGGGTTTTAGCCCAATCCATACAAACCATGGATCATTAGCCCACTATGTAAGAATAGATTCTTTACACAATCAACCCCATATATTTAATTAGTCTCTTTTTGATCCCTTAATTAATTCCAAATTAATTCTTTGATCAATACTAATTAAATAATATTATTAATATATTAGAACTTATAATATATTAATAATCCTTAAGTGTCGTTTCTCTCATTTAGTCTGTCCAAGTGTTGCAACACCATGCAACCCAAATGGACCATGTCAACCGGGTCAAGTACATCCCAGAAATAGTTATGAACTTAGACACCTAATCCAACACATACTACCTTCCACATGTATCCATACTTTCCTCAAGAATTGCCTTGAGCCCACCAAGTCCCTTTCACTACTACTGGTCTCAACGCTAATCTCATCCAAGTCTTGCCCTAGGGTAATCTCCGACCCACTCTACGCCATCAGCTACATAAAAATTTTCTGTTACCTTTCCCTAACTAGCTCGTGAATACCATTACATATTACTAAGACCAAATAATTCTTCGAATGAGAGGTCTCTCCCTACAACGGTTGGACTCACACAAGAGCTGTGAAATAAGGCTAAAACTAACCTTCTGAAATTATTTAGTCCTCGCAATATGTAACTTAGCGTATTCATTTACTAGTTAGTTAAAGATAACTAGAACTCCTAAAAGCAAAAAGCAAGCAACATTCGAGCATTGAGTAACCATAATCAAGCATATCCTAATCAGGCCTTCATATCACTGACTAATCAGTACTAGAATGCAGTTCAAATAATCTCATACAGTAGGCATACAAGGCATCCTTCCTAGTTCCTTAGCCCAAATCTAGCATGTAGTTCATATATTCACATTTTATAACATAACATAAACGTGTATAGGTAATTTGGGAGAAATTACTTGAGCTTAGCTGATTGCATACACCACAACCTTTTCTCTTTTAAAAATCATTTTTATAAAAATGATTTTCTTTTTGAAAACTTTCATACCAAGTCCTCATTTTGAGTTCAGACACATCCAAAAGTGTGCTTCAATCCCTCAAACCAAGTCTCTGATACCAACTTCTAACATCCCAAAAATCATGACCAAAAATTTCATTTTAAATTATTAAATAAAACCATAGTTATGAAAATCTTCTCATCAACATGTAAATCATAATATCTCAAACATCATATCAAAATACATATCAACATATTAGAGTAAAAACATCCCATGCTAAACATAATGGTGTGTACACTGCAGTCATCCCAAGCTCTTCGCTTTGCTACAGAAAAGTACCTAAAACCAAAACTGAAAACTGTAAGCACGAAGCTTAGTGAGTCTCCCCAAACTACCACATGCCACACACATAATCATATAATCACATAATACCATAACATGGGCCTTTCCGACTTCATCGGTCCCTGCCCGTCATCGGACAATGTCCAACATCGGGCCTTTCCTGACATCGGACCGAAATCCGGCATCGGGCCCCGCCCGGCATCGAGCAAAGGTCGGTATACATATAAACATACCATCAAATACACATGAATAATCACATTATAGAAACATACAAACATTCCTCAGGCCCCGCCCGACATCGGACTGAAATCTCGAACATACAAACATTCCTCAGGGATTGCCTGGCATCGGACCGAAGTCTAGAAACATACAAAACAAACACATGCAAGAATCACAAAGACATCAAGCATACAAACATTCCTCGGGCATCGCCCGACATCAGATCGGAATCCGGAAACATATAAACCTACATCGGGAACTGCCCGACATCGGACCTTGGTCAAGAACTCACTAGCATACATATACGGGTCGACATTGGTGCCTTCGACCCGTTCATCCAAGAGGAAACTCACCTCGAAAAACTGAATGCAGAATCTCATGGTAAGGAATCTCGAATGGCTGCTCCAACAACTTCCCGAACTATCATTACCAAATAACACTTAGTCAAAATTCAATAATCCTTCTTAGGGTAAAATGACCATTTTACCCCTGATCTAACTTGGTCCATGACCTAGGCCCAAATTTATAACATGAAGGGCCTAAATCAATATAGCTTTTCCACCCCACTAACAGCCCACTTAACGCCTAATTTTCTAAATTGGGCGCAACTTCTTAAATGGGCCTTCCTTTAAGCACAATATATGATATAGTCCAATAACAGCCCAAAAGAATGATCCACTAGGGCCCATAGTAGTATAGTCCAAGGAAATGACCTAAAGAGGCCCATTGACATAACGAACGCAGGGCGTTCCCTTGTAGAACGTTGGACGTTCCTCTTCGATTCAGATCGCAAGCCTAACGGGAATGTACCGCGTTCCAGAGCCTTATGTAGTGCGTTCGTGTCTAGACTCCAAAAACCGGACATTAAGCACTTAATGCTTAAGCCATGCTATCCAAACATAGATCCAAGCTATCTAGGACCTCTAGAATCATAAATTCATGGACTTGGTGACTTTGCATGTCCCTAAGAGTCCCAATCTCATGAAATAGCAATCAACTTCCATAAAGATGGCCATAACTATTGCATGAACCCATTAAGACCTCAAAGACGACAACTTTTCTATCTTGGGGACTCAAATAGCATCAAAGGTGGCAACCCTAAGTCTAGAAACAGATTTGAACCATATAATCCATTCTTGGGACCAAAAAGGTCCAAAGCATCATTACCATATATCTAATCATACATGAGGCAAGTTGTGAGCTTTCTACCTCAAAAGAGTACCAAATGATGATGTTATCTTGGATCTTTGATCTCAAGCTACTCAAGTTCTTTACCAACTTCTTCTTTCTCCTTCCAAGTTTTAAACCACCAAAATGAGCTTCACAAGATCAAAATCACACCAGGATGAGGAATGTTAGGATTTCTAAGGCTTTCTGAGGTTAAGAGGCTGGTAAGGAGGCTGAGGTATGGAGCATAATGCTCTTTATATAGGTCCCAAACCCTTAAATTTAGGGTTTGAGTTCAGCACGGGAACACAATGCCTTCATCAGGGGAACGCCCTGCATTCGCCCTCCGCCTCCAAAATCATGATTTAGTAGAAATAGTCCCTCCTTCCTCCAAACTTACTAATTACAAGGTCCAAAAGCAATAATTCAACATCTAAAGGACGAAAATGCAAATAATACTTGGACTAAGCATTACAACGGCCAGATTGGTCATATCAGTAGGGATTGTATTGCTACCACCACCATCACCCTGATATCTGATCTAATTTGCTTTCAGTGAAAATAAAGGGCCATAAGAAGGCCCATTGTCTAAGTTTGGCTATTGCAGGGCTGGTGTTAGCACCCGCTCCTATGACTTTTCGGATTACTGACGTCCACCAGGGCCGGGCAGATGCGCCTGCGGCGAAGAGCAGGGCTTTCCATCTGACGACAGAGGAGGCGCATGCAGCTCTCGATCTTGTGATGGTTATGTACCTTTTCTTTATCTCTTTGAATTGTTTGATTATGTTTATGTGTTTCATTTTAGGATTGTTCCTTATGAACAACATCTCTGCTTTGGTATTATTTGATTCCTTATGTTTATGTTTATGTCGTTTGTATCTCTTGCACTTAGCAAGAGACTTGCTGGAGCTCCGGGGGAGCTGGATTGTCCTCTAGATATCGAGATTGCTAATGATAGGTATGTTCGGGTTGAGAGGATTCATCAATTTTGTACTCTCTAGTTATTCAACGAGTAGTATCTGGTTGATCTGGTTCCCATTCCTCTACGTGGGAACAAGGTTATCGTGGGCATGGATTGGTTGAGCGCTAATGGGGCAGTGATCAACTGTGAGCAGCAGTTAGTTTGAGTTTGGACCCCAAGTGGGGGAGAATTGGTGATTCAGGGTGCGAGACCGCAGCGTGGGCCGATTATGTGTTCTGCAACGAGTGCCAAACAATATCTTCATTAGGGTTGTTCCGGTTTTGTCACCTATTTCATGCATACTTGGGATAAGGGTAAGGCGACTGTGGATGATGTGCCGATCATGTAGAATTATCGTATGTGGTCCTGGAGGATTTTCCTGGGGTACCTCCGGAGAGGCATGTGGAATTTAGAATTGACTTGGTTCTAGGTGCAGCTCCAATAGCCAAAGCACAGTATAGGGTAGCTCCTCCCAAAATGCAGGAGTTGTCTACAAAGCTGCAGGAGTTGATAGACAAAGGATTTATTAGGCTGAGCAATTCGCGTTAGGGAGCACTGATTCTATTTGTGAAGAAGAAGGACGGGTCTAATTTTATGTGTATCGATTACCGGGAGTTGAATAAGGTAACGATGAAGAACCGTTATCCCATCCCGAGGATTGATGACCTTCTCGACCAGCTTTAGGGTGTATCTTGGTTCTCCAAGATTGATTTACGATCGGGATATCATCAGATCCGGAGTCGGGATGAGGATGTGCAAAAGAAAGCTTTCTGGAGTCGACATGGTCATTATGAGCTCGTGGTGATTCCTTTTGGGCTCACTAATACTCCAGCCATGTTCATAGATCTCATGAATCGCGTGTGTAGACCGATGCTAGATCGGTCTGTGATTGTAATTATCAATGATACATTGGTTTATTCCAAGACTCAGGAGAAAGATGACGAGCACTTGAGGGAAGTGTTGGAGATATTGAGGAGGGATAGGCTTTTCTCAAAGTTCTCCAAGTGCGAGTTTTGGTTATGCAAGGTGCAGTTTCTGGGGCACCTTGTCAACCAGAAAGCTATGCTGGTCGATTCGGCCAAGGTCGAGGTCGTGATGCAATGGGAGGTTCTAAGGCCTTCATCTGAGATTCAGAGTTTTCTTGGTCTGGCTGGTTGTTATCGGAGATTCATCCAGGATTTCTCCAAGATCAATGTTCCCTTGAACCGACTGACCATGAAGTCGGTGACATTTCGCTGGGGTCCTGAGTAGCAGGCAGCTTTGGTGACTCTTACACATCGGTTGTGTGAGGTGCCAATCCTGACCCTGCCAGAGGGTGTTGATGATCTCATAATTTATTGTGATGCTTAGATCACAGGTTTGGGGGTAGTGTTGATGCAGCGAGGTCACATGATTGTTTACGCTTCAAGGAAGCTGAAGCCTCATGAGGCTAACTATTCGATACATGATTTGGAGTTGGGGGTCATGGTTTTCACCCTCAATATTTGGCGGAATTACCCCTATGGGGTTCGTTGTACAGTCTAAACGGATCACAAGAGCCTGAGGTATCTGATGGACCAGCCAAATCTGAAAATGAGGCAACGTCGATGGTTGGATGTACTGAAGGTTTATGATTGCAAGATCCTTTACCACCCGGGGAAGGCCAATGTGGTGGCCGATGGTCATAGTCGCAAGGCGGTCGTGGATCCGATCCGAGACCTATGTTTGAGGATGACTGTGATTACTCCATTGTTGGAGCGGATTCGTGAGTCACAGGTTGAGGCTATGAAGGAAGATAATTGGAAGAGCGAGTGTGTTATGGTTCAGGTGGCTTCCTTCGATTATGATAGCTGCGGATTGTTGAATCTGCATCGGAGAGTCTGGTTCCATATTGGGGCGGTGTGCGCCAAGTCCTGATAGAGGAGGCTCACAAGTCGAGATTCTCTATTCATCCCGGGGCGACGAAGATGTATAAGGATGTTCGTCCTGATTATTGTTGGCCCTGCATGAAGTAGGACGTGGCATGGTACGTGGAGCGGTGCTTGACTTGCAGGAAAGTCAATGTTGAGCATCAGTGACCTCATGGCAAGATGTAGCCATTGGAGATTCCTATATGGGAATGGGAAGACATCACTATTGATTTTATCACAAAACCTCCTAGGACTGCACGCGGTGTGGATTCTATCTGGTTCATCATGGATCGTTTAACCAAGAGCATGCATTTCATTCCGATCTTGGAGAGTATATCTGCAGAGAAGTTGGCCGAGATTTATATTAGGGAAGTAGTGGCGCGTCATGGGGTGGCAGTATCAGTGGTTTTAGACAAGGATTTTCGCTTTACTTCCAGGTTTTGGAATCAGTTTCAGGAAGAGTTGGGAACTCGTCTGCATTTTAGTACAACATTTCATCCACAGACTGGTGTTCAGAGTGAGCGGACTATCCAGACTCTTGAGGATATGTTGTGTGCTTTCGTGTTGGACTTCGGTGGGAGTTGGGATACGTATCTTCCACTAGCGAAATTTTTGTATAACAACAGTTATCACACTAGCATTGATCGACCTCCTTTTGAGATGCTCTATGGGAGTAAATATAGGACCCTGATTTGTTGGGGCGAGGTTAGTCAACGAGTTATGGGGAGTACAGAGGTGGTACTCTAGACCACTTAGCTGATTCAACAGGTTCGGACTAGGTTTCAGATAACTCAAATTCGGTAGAAGAGTTAGGCCGACAGACGTCGGTCAGATTTGGAGTTCTGGGCAGGAGATATGGTTCTCATGAGGGTGTCACTTTGGAAAGATGTCATCCGGTTCAAGAAGTGGGGCAAGCTGGACCCCAGGTATATTGGTTCATTCATGGTTTTAGCTCGGGTGGGAACAGGTTGCTTATCGCTTGGATCTTCCGGACGAGCTTTGTCAAATTTATAGTATGATCCATGTCTCCCCGATGCGGAAGTGTTTGGTAGATGATTCCGTAGTGGTACCATCGGAGGATATTCAAGTGGGTGACCGCATGAATTATATTGAGAGACCGGTGGCGATTTTGGATCGAAAGACAAAGACCTTGAGGAACAACGTAGTAGAGCTGGTAAAGGTGCAGTGGCAGCACCTCAAGGGATCAAAGTGGACTTGGGAGCCCGAGGGCAAGATGAGGGAGCACTACCCAGAGTTATTTTGAGCGACAGACTTCAAGGACGAAGTCTGATCCAAGTGGAGGAGAATTGTAAGACCTGATGGCTCTAGGGTAATATTTACTTAATTGTCTAAATTAGTTAAGTAATACTAGGCGTAGTGGATTGGGACTTTTATGTGTGGGCTTAGTCGAAGTCGTATGATGGGCGTAATCCTGGTGTACGCGGGACGTAGATGGGTCATATAGAACGTGGATGCACGTACGTACGCGCTACGTACAAGGTGGTACATGCAACGTATGTGGTCAGATTGAAAACCCTAATTTCTAGGGTTCAAGTCTTATATAATGCCATTAATTACCAAGTGTTAGCCTCCTTATCATTCCCTATTGTCCAGAAACCCTAATATCGAACCCTATAGCATCTTGGTGTGCTCTTGACCTTACGGAGGGTATTTTTCGTAGTTTGGTGCCATGGAAGGAAGAAGAAGAAGTTGGTGAAAAAACTTATTGGAGCT
Source organism: Lactuca serriola (assembly GCF_051521515.1). Lineage (NCBI taxonomy): Eukaryota > Viridiplantae > Streptophyta > Magnoliopsida > Asterales > Asteraceae > Lactuca > Lactuca serriola. The sequence continues at coordinate 79,058,983 of NC_136416.1, forward strand.
TGAGCTTGAAGATCCGAGTTATAATCATCATTTGGCACTCATTTGAGGTATAAAGCATTGAAGTTGTTGTGTTATAGCTTAGATCTCCTTTGTTGAGTTCTTGGACCCTTTTTGGTCCCATAGATGAGATCTTGTGGATTATTATCATTTCTGAAGCTTAGAGTTGCTACTCTTGGTGTTCTTTTGGTCCTAGAGTCATAAAGTTGCCATCTTTAAAGCTTAGAAGCATCCATGCATGAGTTTGAGTTCATTTAATGGAAGTAGAGTGTTATATTTTGCGTTTGGGTTCATTAGGGGCATGCAAAGCCACCAAGTTAATGACTATATGGTGTAAGATGTTGCATATGACTCAGATATGTGAATGGGACCCTTGGACTTAAGTAATCAAGAGCTTAATGGGAAATGGCTTAATGGGTCAGTACGTTGGGCGTACAAGCTCTTACGCGCAGCATACAAGCCACACAATGTGTGCACTTAGCGTATAGTTGAGTACGCCCCGTGTACTCAGTGAATGGGCTTTGCGTGTTTTAGGCCTTGGTTGGGCTACTTTTATGGACATTATTGTTTTGGGCGTTATAGACCATCTAAAATTGAGCCTTTGGACTAACAAAGTTTATTAGGCCTAGGGGTAAGGCTCATATTGGGGGTTTGGGCCCAATTTGGAAAATTGGGTCGTAAATGGGCAATGGAGGAACAAGTGGTTTTCGGCCTTGGTCTTGGATCATATTAGGTTAGGGGTAAATTGGTCATTTTACTCCAAGAATGGATTATTAAATATAGAATGGAACCCAAGTGTTAATTGGGTGTTATTGTGTACTGTTAGCTCAGGGAGCCGTCAGGGCAACAACTAGGGATTTATTTCAGTGAGATTCAACTTTCAAGGTGAGTTTCTTCACTGGGTTTAGCGGGTCTAAGGTACCAAAGTCGACCCCGGATTGGTTATGTTAGTATACTTGTTGTCTATGTGATACTTATATGTGATTGTATATGTATGTTATTCTGGGAGGGGCCCGTTATGCAAGTGTGGGCGGGGCTCGTATCTCATTGGGCGGGGCCCTTTATATAAGTCTGCGCTGGACCAATATTGCAATGGGAGGGGCCCGTATCTCATTGGGCGGGGCCCGTTATATGATATGTATGGTATGCGGTATCTTGGGGGACGCACTAAGCTTTGTGCTTACGGTTTTTAGTTTATGTTTTAGGTACTTCTGATTCCAAGGCAAAGAGCTCAGGTTGACTGCATCGCACACACCAGATGGATTCTATTTATGGGACATACTCTAATTTTTATGATGTTTGACATACTTATTTTATTAGGTTGTATGAACAATGTTTTGGGAATGTTGTTTTTACTTAAATCAAATATGAAATTTTTGGGTCATGTTTTAAGGATGTTTTAGTTTTAATCAACAAAATGGCATTCTAACAGTTCTCACGATGTAAGGAATGAAGGATGCGACTATTCTGCCTTTTACTGGCTCACGACGTGCCCAATAGAGTGTCACATCGTGAGGGATCGTTAATCGTTGAGTTTTGTTGATCGTTGACCATTGACTTTTTGACCAATTTGACATTGGGTCAAACTTGAAGGATTTGGGCTGTTGATTAAGATTCTTCCATGTTTTAGTGCTACAGGACTCGTAGGAGCAATTAGTGCAAAAAGGGAAGCGCGTCGTAGTGTTTCTAGGTTCTTCGTTTTTGGTTAGTTTTCCTCACTGTACCGATAGGACGAAGGCATCAATGTCAGCCCACTAGTTTCGGTTATCATTTAGTAGAGGGATGCCCTAAGTACTATATGTAATCACATAGGCTAGATTGAAGACTCTTGATCAAGGCTTTATTCCATGTTCCTTGTTTGGTTATGCATCTAGAGTAGGATCATATGTCTGAGTGTTTATCTCACCTTAGGGTACATATGGTTATGCATTCCGTGGAGTGCCCTACGGGCTTTATGTAGTCATGTAGGATAACCTGAGAACTCTTGATCTAGACTTTCTTGATTGTTCCTTGTTTGGTTGTGGCTCTATAGTAGGATCATCTGTTTTGGTGGCTATCTCACATCTGGTTACTTATGGCTATGCATTCCATGGAGATTAGCTAGCAGCAAAACAATGTGATGTGAGGGGTCTAGTAGGCGATACTGAGTTGTATATGATTTGTAATTGATTGTATTATGTGCCTACTTGATCCTTGATTTTTTATATGTCGAAATATGGTGGCAGATGAGGTTACGGCAGTCCAGTTGTGTGTTGTAGGAAAAGATACCATGTGCGGGCCGACTATAATCCATAGACATAGAGGCTCGAGAGAATCGGTTAGGTTGAGGCGGCAAGCCAAAAAACCCAGGGCATTCCAATCGGGAGACTATGGACTGGGGGTATTCTAGTCCGATGACTGAGAACCCGATATGCATTTTTGTATGTTTGTTGTGTTGGGTATTCAAGTATCATCGCTTATTGTGGGAAGGCGAAGGCATGACTATACCTATTCATCAGCAGTAATGAAGACTTCGTATTATAATATTACTTTAATTTTCAACAAATGTAATTTGGAAAAAATGGTTTTCTTAATATGGATTTTAATATTGTAGAGTTTTACCTTAATAAAAATGAAAAATTTAGCTTGTGAAAATGGGACATTACATACAACGTTCTAAGGGGCAGCGCCCCTTGCGGGGTCTAATAGGTAGTGCCCTGAAACCTAAACCAGTTTCTATATTAGGAAAGAGTCGATAAATGTATTTTCCCATTAAAAACAAATGGTGACATCATTATGATGTTATAATGAGTTATGTCTTATAACCATATTTCCAAACACCAATTTGGCACCAAAATGCATATAACAACCATTACCATATTTCCAAACACCAATTTGGCACCAAAATGCATATAACAACCATGTTATAATGAGTTCCTGTATAAGAACATAGCAGATGTTCTAGAAAAAAGTTTGGTTTTTTTGTACTAGAATTTGATTATCAGATCCTCTTTAACTCTCAAAAATCCAAGTTGGTGGACAAAGTTGTTCTACAACACTCATGAGTGCTCATAAGTTCTGAGTATTGGATTCAACCCGCGCTCATTTGAATCGCTTCATGGATTTTATCACAAGTGATCATGAGACGATAATATTTTATATTCTTCAAACCTAGAGATATGAGTTATTACTATGAGTTGGTTGTACATTGATTGCACAAAAACGCATTCGGTAACTCAATGTTATAAAACGTGCCTTTGTGTATAATTCAACAAGTAGTAGAACAAGCCATATGTGTCGAAGTTTATCCATTCCTTTTACCTTCAGGATAAAAGTGCTATATGTGGGCCCCTCGATGATTTAAAGATGACACATGTGAGTGCTTGGCCAAGCCAGGACTGATTTGATTTGTTCAATCAGTCTGCCGTCATAAATCAGAAATCGGGAAACAACAAATGGATAGAGAGACTGATTGATAATCCATGTCTCAGTCCATATGATATCTAGAATTGAGGAATATATGATCCCTTATCTAATGGACAAGTCATTGACAAAGGTCAGAGTTCGTTGACAAGGTCAGAGTTCGACAACGACTTTAAGAACTACGATTGCCAGTTAGGTTTTGAAGTCATACTCAATAATAGTTTTAGACTTATCCAAGTAGGAGACTATTGGATTAATTTCTAAGTCCTTAACTATATTTGGTATATACTTGACCCCACTCAGCATGGTCCATTTGGGTTGCACTTCACCGACACAATTTATATGGATAGTCTTTTGAGAATAGTATATTTATGATTATATTAATATATTATAAGTTCTAATATATTAATATGGAATCATATTATTTAATTAGTATTGATCAAGAATTAATTTAGAATTAATTAAATGATCAAAAGGAACTAATTAAATATGGACTCTTATATATATATATATATATATATATATATATATATATATATATATATATATATATATATGGAATGGGCCAAGTTCATTTAGATTGGGCTAAGCTATCATGGATAGTCCATGGAGTTTTAACCCATGGATCCTATGAAATGAAAGGTCATGGGTATTCAGGTTTACATGAATGTAACCCTAATCCTCCATACTATATAAAGAGGTCTTTGGCACAAGAAATGGCACTAGTGTGTGAGGACATAAGAGTGGGCCGATTTTAGTGTGCATATATATTCTCTCAGGTTCTTCCATGGTGTTTTGGTGATTTGTGATTCCACTCGAGGCTTCCACATTATTCGGACTAAGCTCTTAAAGCTTGAAGAAATCAAGCTACATCAAAAGGTATGTCATCTAACTAGAACTTTGTAGTATAGGTGCTTCATAATATGCTAGTTAGGATGAAACCTTGGAATATTTAATATTTGCATGTATAATAGAGAAAACATAGATCCAAGGTTTATAGGGTTGCATGTACACCATAGGAGTGTTAGGATGCTCAAAATCCAACAATAACCTCGTTGCATCAATATCACGCCCATTCCTGTGATCGAAGCGTCATAGTAAACCACAAAGTCATCGACTCCCTCCGGCAAAGTCAGAATCGGTGTCTCGCATAACCGTTGTCTAAGAGTCTCAAAGGTTGGCTGCTACTCAGGCCCCCAACGGAATGTCACCGACTTCGGTTAGTCGGGTCAAAGGAACAATAATCTTAGAGAAGTCCAGGATAAGTCTTTGGTAATAACCCACTAGACCAAGAAAACTCTAAATCTCAGTTAAAGACCTCAGAACCTCCCACTGCATCACGACCTATATTTTGGGCGGATCGACCAGAATACCCTTCTGGTTGACAAGGTGCCCCAGAAACTGCACCTCATGCAACCAGAACATACACTTGAAGAACTTTGCGAAAAGTCTATCCCTCCTCAGTGTCTCCATCACCTCCCTCATATGCTCCTCATGCTGCTCCAGAGTCTTGGAGTAAACCAAGATATCATTGATGACGACTATCACAGACCGATCCAACATCGGTCTGCACATGCGGTTCATGAGGTCCATGAATGTGGCTGGAGGATTGGTGAGCCCAAACAACATCACCACAAACTCATAATGACCATAGTGAGTCCTAAAAGCTGTCTTCTGCACGTCCTCGTCCCTGACTCGTATCTGGTGATAACCCGATCGCAGATCAATCTTGGAGAACCAAGATGTGCATTGTAGCAGGTCAAACAAATCATTAATCCTTGGGAAGGGATAATCTTTCTTCATTGTTACCTTATTCAGCTCCCGATAGTTTATACACATGCGATATGACCTGTCCTTCTTCTACACAAACAGGATCGGGACTCTGCATGGTGAACTACTCGGCCTGGTAGTTCCCTTATCTAGCGGCTCTTACATCTGCATAGACAACTCCTGCATCTCAGGAGGAGCCAACCGATATGGTGTCTTGGCTATCGGAGCCGCACTAAGGACTAGGTTAATCCTGAACTTAACCTGTCTCTCCGAAGGTATCCCAGGAAAATGCTCCAGAAATACATTCGGGTACTCTCGCACGACCAATACATCATCCACTGTCACCTTAACCTTATCCTAGGTATCCATAACACAGGTGACATACCCTACGCAACCCTGCGGAAGGTAGCGCCTCGTTTTTGTTGTTGAACATACAACCAGTCCACGCTGCAGCCTCTCACCTTGAATCATTAACCCTCTCCCACTAGGAGTCCGAACTCTCACTAACTATTACTTACAGTCGATCACTGCCCCATTGTGGCTAAACCAGTCCATACCGACTATAACTTTATTCCTTCGCAGGGGAATGGGGACCAAATCCACGGAAAATTGCTCGTCGAACAACTTTAGTGTGCATCCCCGATGCACGCTCGCAACCCGAATGGTCCTATCATATGCTATCTCCTACATCAAGTGGGCAATCCAGCTCCCCCGAGGCCTCTACAAATTGCTTGTTGAGCGCGAGCGACACAAAAGATCGGGTAGCCCCCGAATCAAACAGTCCCAAAGTTGATATACTGTTCACCAAAAACGATCCTATAACTAAACAAGTAAACATAAGCGATAATCAATACAAATAAAGAGATAAGGAAAGAATACATACCCGTCACAATATCGGGAGCCGTACGGGCCTCCTTTTCATTAAACTGAAAAGCCCTGCTCCTCGCCACAAGCGTCTCTGCCCGGCCCGGACGGCCATCTGTAATCCTCAACGTGGCAGGAGCGGGTGCAGCCACCTGTCCTGTTGCTGCAGAACTCGGACACTGGGCCTTTTTGTGGCCCCTCTAATTGCACTGAAAGCAAATCAAATCTAAAACTAAAATGGTGGTGGTGGTAGTTGTACCATCCCTGCTCATGTGACCATGTTAGGTCCTACTTTGTTTGGGTTGTGCTAGGCTAATATATGATAGGTTTTGTTATTCATTACTGGGTCTTTATATGATTTTCGGTTTGGGTTGGACTGAAATTAGTGGTTGGACCAACATCAGTCTTGATTTCGATCCTTAGGAATTTTGGGTTTTGGGCTTCCTTGTATTATCATGTTCCCTATATAAGGAGACTTGGTTGGTCGGTTCTTAGCAGCTAGTTTTTGGTCATGTTATTGTGAAGGACAACCATTGAAGATCTCCATTGTACTAGACGATTTCATTAATACAATCATGTGCATTGGGTTGTTTTCATGTGTTGTTCTTGATTTAATTTGCATTGTTTCCGCCTTTGCTTAGTGATTTCGATTGATCACTAGTTGGTTCATGATTTTGGAACTTACAGACCAGTTCGGCTGCACTTGAAGCAACCCGAACTCCCCGCCCGGCACGCCCCCTTGTGCATCTTGTCGCACTGGCCACACCGGCTGCGGTCTTGCTGGCTCCTCAATCTATGATCTGATACCTTGGGCTTCTTTCCCGAACTACCTGCCTGAACCCCATCTGGTTTCATCTTCCTCTCCATCTCCAAATCCAGCTCCCTCTCCCGAGCCCTAGAAATCATATCCTCTAGTGTCTTGAAGTTGGATCGGCTCACAAACTGGCGGATATCACTTCACAGCATATCATGATGTTGGGCCTGTTTCATCTCCTCGTCTGCCACATACTGCGGAATGAGAAGGGCCATCTCCTTGAATATAGCGATGATCTCGGCCATCATCTCCATAGTCCGCTGGAGGTCCTGGAACTCCCTTACAAGCTGTTGCACCTCTATCACAGGTGCAAACTCAACCCTGAATCTGGTCGAGAAATCACTCCAAGTCGTGTTGGATTAGATGTCTAAGCCCACAACTATTATTGGTATGTATTCGACCCGAGAGTAGCATGGTCCATTTGGGTTGCATAACACCAAGACAATTTGTGAGGATGGACTCTTGAGAGAAGGTTATATATGATTTATTAATATATTATAAGTTCTAATATATTAATATGAAATCATATGTTTTAATTAGTATTGATCGAGAATTAATTTGGAATTAATATAGTGATCAAAAGAGACTAATTAAATCTATTGGGACTAAGTATGCTAATTAGTTATATTTATATGTTTTGGGCTTATGATCCATGGTGGACCATGTTTATGTATGGACACATAAAGAGTTAGGCCACATGAACCACAGATCATAACACCCATGGGTATGGATTTGGGTTATACCCATGACCTTTGGAATTCCACATATAAATATGTTACTTCATAGCCAAAATCACCACTAATGTATTCTTGGAGGTTATGGGTAGGATTCTCTCTCAAGTATCATCCTTTGTCCTAGGTGAGTTGTGATTCCATTTGAGGTGCAACACTTGGGACACGAAGTTCTTAAAGGCCAAAGTCTTTCTAGCAACACCAAATACATCAAGACTTCAAGCCACATAAAAGGTATGTTACTCAAACTAGTATGTTGTATTGTTTATGTCAAAGTTCATGCTGGTTATAGCTTAATGCCTTGGAAACCATTTGCATGTATAATTAGTGAAAAAATAGATCCAAGGTATTTAGGGTGGTATGTGCACCATAGGATGTTGTAGTATACAAAACCCAACTTTGGTATCAGAGCCAAGGCTTGTTTTCAATTATACTTGATGCAAATTGCTGAAAAAGGCTAAAAAATTCGATTTTTTTGCTATCTGGATAGGGGACTCAATGAGTCCATGTGTAAACTCATCCAACTCGTTGAGTTGGTTCTTGCACTTGGCGAGTTGGAGCCCCTGACAGCATATATTTGAGTTTTTTTTTAGCCTGGTTTGCATTAGAATCATTACCATAAAATGTTTTTGTTCATAAAATTTGATTTTGTTGTTATGGTAATGTTGATTCTCTTCCAATTTCAAAGATAATTGTCATAATTTAAAGTTTTGTATTAGTTGAGATGAATATGCTATTTCTTGAAGATTGATGATATGAATTATCTTGTTCTTATGAGTTAGTTTAGATTAATAGAAAAATTATGTGATCATTTGTTTTCGATCCAAATTTATCAAAAAGTTGCTCATAAAATGTGTTCTTGTAACTTGTCCTCAAGTTATATGAAAAGTATCATTTATGATTTTTAAAACTCATAAAATTTCCATAAGTTATGAAAATGAAAAGTCTCATTTGTAAATGCTTTAAAGTCTTCCATAACTTGTCCTCATGTTATGGAACTTGAAGAGTTTTTTCATTAAAACTACTTTAAACTCATAGGTTATGGAAACCAAAGGTTTTGAATTGTTCAAAACTTGCCCTCAAGTTTTGGAATTTGTAAAGTTTCCCCCATGAATACTTTAATTCCAAGTTAAACCCTTAGAATTTTAAAAGTTAAAATTCAACCCTAATACTATTCTAATATTAATACTTAATAGTTATATATATATATATATATATATATATATATATATATATATATATATATATATATATATGTATATATATATATATATATATATGTATAAGAACAAATTCAGTCTTACCGTTAGTAAGCCTCATTCACGAAGCCGGTCTACAAGGGGGGTATAAGGTTACTGCCTATAAAATGGTAGTTTAATGGGTGTCGACTCTCACCCACTGCTTCCTTGACTGGTGGAGGGTCGTTAGTCGAACGGGTTTGACAGGACATTAATTCTCCTTTCATTAAAAGTATAATGATAAGTATAAAGTAACTAAACCTTATTAAATTCCCAATCTTAGTTACTTTAGGAAAATGTGAATTTGGTGCTAACCCAAGTAATTACACTTCGTACCTTACCAAGTCGTTGGTGCAGCGTGTGTGGGTAACCCGCACACTAACATAGACTAGTAAGGGTGGCAAAGGGTTACTTAATGTTTATCATAAATTGGTTGAGCAAGTGTGGGTAACGGACACATCGATTAGGTGATAAAAATTAAGGTTACCAAGTTAATTTGCATGGTTATTCACACCTTGTTTGTGATCCTCGGCATCCCAATCACAAACTTGAGAGGGCGGAATCGAGATTTAAACATGCCATTGAAAAGTTCAATGAATCTCAAAGGATCTAGGAGTTTCAATTCATGTAAGACCTAAATTCTTTTTTGTTTTTTGTGGTGGAAATTGGTATATCGTAATTTACCTACCTTCAAATATTTATAGCTTGGATTATGGTATCCCTCTTCCAAGTTATAAAATATTGTGTTGGGTCCTAGCCTTAATATTTTATATTGGGTGTTATATTGAGAACTTAAATAAACTAACTTGAATTTCTTCCAATGTAGATGTTTGGTTCAGACAACTGTGATCTTCCTAAATCTCTTGAAACAACTTTCCTAATGAAGATGATGTCCCGTGATTGGATCATGGAAATCATACTTCACTTCCTCCACATCCTCCAATTATTCTCCCGAACCTACAAGTTCAAGGTCACTCAAGTCCTATTGGCAAGCAAAGTATATATGTGCTCATATCTTGGAGATGAAGTAACATATTGACAAGCCGGGAGAGTTGGGTGTCAGATTCTTAAGGAAGTTGGTTGTTAACTAGGTTCTTCAGTCACTTCCTAAGTCACATAGTGAGTTCCTTTAGGAATACTATATGACGGACCATGACATGACCCTTATTTATCTTACCTATTTGCTTGTTGTTACTGAATCAAAAATGATTTAGAGCACTGGTAAAGCAAATTTGATTCGAAGATCTACTTCCCAAAATTTCATGGACATTGACAATGGAAACATTAGAAGTCCAGAAAAGCTTTATCTGCCCAATGGAAAGAGATCGGCCATAGTCAACTCGGTTGACTAAATGGTAAAGAGAAACGCTAAGTCTGAGATAGTCTCGTGTACCATTCCCAAAGAGTCCATATGTTTCTTTTTCCAAGAGAAGGGGCATTGGTTGCGAAACTACCCTATTTACCTAAGAGATCAAAAGGATGGTAAATTCATGATGTATGACTCTACTTCATGTAAGTCCACTATCTAACTCTATTAAGTTGCTATTTGGAGATTCTTATTACATGATGTGACTAGGTCACATTTTGATGTTTTTGTAGAATTGAAGAAAGGAAGCTTAAAGGAAGAGTAACCTGATTCTGATCATGAAGATCAAAATTATGAGCTGCTGCTGCTTAAGAGTTATGATAGATTGCTAAGGAATATATAACAACATTGTTTTCATACGGATTTGCATTGTAAGGATACGTTTTTCCACAAGTTCTAAAATAAAAGACAAGTTTTGATTTTATTTATTTTAAGTATCCTCACAATGGCATTTGTGAAAAATTGTTGTTTGTATGATTCCATTGATAGCAATATTGGAAAATGGATTTGATTCTTTTGTTTGTGGTAGTGTCATAATTTACAAAATAAGGAAAGATTCTCATCACCTAAATTTCATTTGGATAGAAACTTGGAATCATGCAAATTGTATTGTATGATGAATGAGAATTTCCATCTTTGGGAAATTAAGACTAATTCCTTGATCACATGTATATTTGAGTCAAGAGAAGGATTAGGGGATCGGGTACACTTGAGTGTGCGCTGGTCAGGTCCACCACAGAGAACGATAAGACTATTCGTCATGATTTACTAAATTTTAGTAAATATGGTTATGCTTACAAGCTTAAGTGTAATTCTGAAACATTGGAAAAGTTTCAATGTATGAAAGGACGAATGAGTAGAATCAAATTAGGCAGAAAAATAAAAGTTTCTCCGATCTAAAAAGATGGAGAGTACTTTAGTATCGTGTTTTATGATTATCTTAGTGATTATGAAACCATATCACAATTGATTCTCTAAGGACATCTTAGTGCATTTGTTTGGCTAAGAAGAGGAGCCGTGAATTATAGAAATGGTTAAATCAAGAAGATGAATCATACTTCGTTCCAAAATTGAATCTTAGAGTGACACTCCAAGATCGAGCCTTGAGTGGCATAAAGTTGAGAAGGTTTAAAACACTTTTCAAATGTAGAGTAAAATGTTTTCTTACTCTTGTACATTTGAAATTGGTAAGTTGTGATGTTTTGGATAAAACAAAGACCAAGTAAGACCAATTGTGTGAAGTGTTTATCTTGATAAGTATCCGCACTAACTCATAATATTTGTTTTGTCAAGGAATGGTTCTTGACAAGAGAATCTTATATGTAAAGAGATCAATGGGAGTCTTAAAGATCTTGAAAAGCTTCAAGAACTAATCAAGAATAAAAATTGTTTTTAATCACTAGCACACAACTTGAGGTTTGCAACCTATCGTGTTGACATATTCTTATTTATGTGCCCATTCCAGTTAAAGTTGTCTATGCATGTGGGTTCTATGAGTTCTCAGTTGTTTCAATGACTACTTGGATGCAATGGTAGACCCTTGTGCTACCAAGTGGCAAGAAATTGAGATTGAACACGTTCAATCCATATGAGTTTGATTTTGTCACTAACCTTGTCTTGTGATTATGGTTTTGACAGATTCATATAGATAGGAACACATACGCCATAGAAATATAAGTGTCATAAGGTTTCTCTCTGATTCATGAAAATCTTGGTGAGGAAACGCTTTCACTAAGTAGATTTTAAGTAGATAGCAATTGTGATATTTGCATTCTCAAAGTCGTAAGTGGAGTGTGTGTGGCTAACCGACACACTAACATGGACTTGTGAGAAATGGCAAAGGTATAAACAATTGAGACTATGATTACGACATCCCTTTTCATAGTTCTAAAAATTGTTTAGACACACATGTGAGCTATCTAAAAACGGGTGTATGATTTTGATAAAGTCTTATCAAAGCATCTCGTATCAAAAATCTGAACTTTGGTAAAAAGTCAATAAAGTATTGATTTTAAAAAGTCCATTGGATTTCTGGATACTTGTCAAAGCTAGTGGGAGCATAAGTGTTATGCTAATAATAATTATCATGTTAGTGGGAGCATGATTATTATGATAGGTGTTGCAAGTTAGCAGTGTTAATTATAGAAATCAAAAGTTTCAATTGGGAAAAGTTGTTTTGCTATAATTAAGGGAGAGGAACTTATATTTCATTTCAATTCTAAAAGCTTAGATTGAGATTTTAATCATCCTTAGGCATGACTATTGTTATATATATATATATATATATATATATATATATATATATATATATATATATATATATATATATATATATGAATTTTATGATGGAATGGTTCAACATAAGGAAATTTTATATATATTGCGTTCTCAAAATTCGATTTTGATTACGGCATCCCTTGTCATAGCCGAATTATGAAAACATGGCAACTAAAAAAATGTTGTAGCAAAAGGCTGGTCTAGGATCATATCTTTATGTGAGACATCATGAATCGTCTCCCATATGCTTCAGGTATAGGATCGATCACATGTGCTATAATATTCGTCCATTCTAAATTTTCCAAATGCCTAGGGCATTAAGAAGGAAAAAGTACTGGAACCAGATATGACTAAAGTGATTAAGCAATTATTGAGAACAATTTGAGGTTTACCAAAGATTGGTTGCTATTGGACACTTGGAAGTATAGTGTTAATTTTTGGAAGGACCATATTGACATATTCTGAAAAGAGGCAACTCGTGTTTAGAAGTGACAGTCGAAATAGGAATATGGAAATGTTTCCATAGGTGGAAGTTATTCATAAAATTTGTGTAAGATTAGAAAACTTAATGCAAGAAGGATGTTCAAAGGAATGTACTTTAAATTTGAGACTTCGATTCCATGGAATTACTCTCCATTGAATACTTTGTAAATGTCTGTTGGCAAGTCTTTGTGACTTTTGTGCATAGTCAATACAAGAGGATCAAAGCATGTAAGTTTAGAATCTAACAGTTTTTAGTAAATGGCAAAGAATCTTGTAGTCTTACATTTGCGGTAAGGATTTGGGATTGTGAAATAAGCATCATTGGAATCATGTTCGATTGTTCTATTTCACAAAGTATGGATCATAGACAAACATAGTGTGCATACTTGGAGTATGGAATAACTATTGTTTCGACAAACATAGTGTGCATGCTTGGAGCATGGCATGACTATTGTTTCAATTCAAGTATTAGGTTGATTATTCGAAACATTATACAATGAATAATGTGTAATCAATATGGTGATAAATAAAAGGTGTTTTATTTATATTCATAAGTTCTAAGACCATATTGGATTCGATTATTCTTGTCTGTCACTTTACATGTTTTGACTTCCTGAATAACTAGGTTATTCAAACTCTCCACAGTCAATCATAATTTGGAAGTAGGTATGAATCAAGACTGTCTTGAATTGGGTTTGTAGATGTCAAAAGTGTTTAAACATAGCAAAACTTGCTGCAACATTCATGAGAGCTCCTGGAATGAGATTCGAGTATTGGATTAAACCCATGCTCATTTGAATCACTTCATTGATTTTATCACAAGTGATCATGAGACATTAATATCTTATATTCTTCAAACAGAGACGTGTGAGTTGTAGTTGTGTGTCGGTTGTACATTGACATATGTAAATGCAACCAGTAAGTTGGTTGTTATAAAACATATCGTTGTGTGTGATTTGATGAGTAAGTACAAGCGAACATTTGGTACGAAGTTTATCCATTCCTTTTTCGCTTGGAGGGATAAAAGCGATATCTGTGGGCCCCTTGATGACTTAGTGATAACAAACGTCAGTGCTCGACCCTGAATCTGGTCGAGAAATCACTCCAAGTCGTGTTGGATTAGATGTCCAAGCCCATAACTATTATTCGTATGTATTCAACCCGAGAGTAACATGGTCCATTTGGGTTGCATAACCCTAGGACAATTTGTTAGGATGGACTCTTGAGAGAAGGTTATATATAATTTATTAAAATATTATAAGTTCTAATATATTAATATGAAATCATATGTTTTAATTAGTATTGATCGAGAATTCATTTGGAATTAATTTAGTGATCAAAAGAGACTAATTAAATATATGGGGACTAATTATGGTAATTAGTTATATTTATATGTGTTGGGCTTATGATCCATGTTGGACCAAGTTTATGTATGGACACATAAAGAGTTGGGCCACATGAACAATGGATCATAACATCCATCGGTATGGATTTGGGTTATACCCATGACCTTTGGAATTCCATATATAAATATGTTACTTCATAGCCAAAATCACCACCAATTTATTCTTGGAGGATATGGACGGTTTGGTGAGGCTATGATTTTCTCTCAAGTATCATCCTTTGTCCTAGGTGAGTTGTGATTACATTTGAGGTGCAACACTTGGGGCACTAAGTTCTTAAAGGCCAAAGTCCTTCTAGCAACACCAAATACCTCAAGACTTCAAGCCACATAAAAGGTATGTTACTCTAACTAGTATCTTGTGTTGTTTATGTCAAATTGCATGCTAGTTATAGCTTAATGCCTTGGAAACCATTTACATGTATAATTAGTGAAAACATAGATCCAAGGTATTTAGGGTTGTATGTGCACCATAGGATGTTTTAGTATACTAAACCCAACAAATCGGACCTTGTCCCCCATAAGACATTTGTTGGTATGGAAAGCGTTGGCGACATCACCCAACTGTCTAGTGCTAGCAATAGGGTCCCGAGCCCCATGGTAATCAGGAGCTCCATAAGCTCTGAACTCCCTAAATGTTAGTGTGGTGCGGAATGCACTTAGTCTCTCATCGAAAAGCTCTAAAATACCATCCTTGATCGTGTCGAATATCACATGAGTCTGATCCAGAATACTGTGCGTGACCTCAGATGAATTAAACTCTCTCATCTGCTCGTCTAGTTGCCCAACTCCAGAGCCTGAGCTTGATCCCTCACCGGCACCTGAACTTCTGACTGGCCTAGTGCATACCATCACCATACTGAAAATACACCATAAAAAACATCAGTATACACATCATAACTCGAGGGATCTCACATACTACAAGTTCCCTAGGTTCATCTCAATGGTCCTTGATTCAAGTCTTGATCCTCTGCTTGCAGTAGTACGGGCCCATACTACCTTCCACATCCATCTGTACTTTCCTCAAGGGCTGCCTTGACTCCACCAAGTCCCTTCTACTACTAATGTTGTTCGCTCACTAATTTCATCCTTGGCTTGCCCTAGGGTAATCACCAGCCCACTCTCTACTATCAGCTACATAAGAAGTCCCTGCTATCTCCCCTTAACTAGCTTGTGAATACCATTACATATCATTAAGATTAGATAATTCTCCGAATGAGAGATCCTACCCTACAACGTTTGGACTCAAACAAGAGTTGCGAAATAGAGCTAGACCTAACCTTCTAAAATTATTTAGTCCTTGCAATATGTAACTTAACATATCCGTTTACTAGTTAGTAAAAGATAACTAGAACTCCTAAAAGCACAAAGCAAGCAACATTCAAGCATTGAGTAACATAATAAAGCATATTCTAATCAAGCCATCATATCACTGACTAATATGTACTAGCATGCAGTTCATAAAGCTGATATACATATAACAGGAACATAAGGCATCACTCCTAGATCCTTAGCCCTAATCTAGCATGCAATTCTCATAAACATATCATAACATAAACTTGTATCGGTAATTTGGGAGTACATACTTGAACTCAGCTAATTGCATGCACCACTCCCTTTTCTCTTTTAAAAATTCTTTTTCTCTTTTCAAAATTCTTTTCTATTTTAAAAATTCTTTTTATAAAAATGATTATCTTTTGAAAATTTTCATACCAAGTCCTCAGTTCAAGTCCAGACACACCCGGGAGCATGTCCGAATCCCTCAAACCAAGGCTCTAATACCAACTTGAAACATCCCAAAAAATATAGTCCAAAAATGTCATTTTTATTTATAACAAAAACATAGTAATCCAATCATCTTATAAAACTTAAGTGTAATATCTCATAATATCATGTCAAAACACTATATCACAAATCTAGAATATCATAGTGAATCCTCCCAGGCTAAAAGTTGTGGTGTGTGCCATGTTGTTATCCTGAGCTCTTCCCCTTACTAGCGGAAGTACCTGAAACCAAAACTAAAAATTGTAAGCACGAAGCTTAGTGAGTCTCCCCAAACCACCACATACCATACACATAATCACATAATCGCATATAACATACATTGGATCCCGCCTGACTACATCAGGCACTGCCCGACATCGGCTTTTCCAACATCGTGCCCCGCCCGACATCAGACCGCATATTGCATCGGGCCCCGCCTGGCATACATATGAGCATAACGATTAATACACTTAACATAAGCATAACCACTTAACTATGGACATATACACATTCCACGGGCCCCACCCGGCATCAGACCTAAATCCGGAAGCATACAACATTCCTGGGGAACCGCCCCGGCATCGGACCATAGTCCAGAAACATACAAATACATACACATGCAAGAATCAGAAAGAGATCAAGCATACTAACATTCTTAGGGTACCATCCCGGCATCGGATTGAAATCCGGAAAAAGATGTAAACCTACATCGCCCCCCCCCCCCCCACAACATCGGACCTTAATTCGGAACATACTATCATACATAAATGGGCTGACCTTGGTGCCACCGACCCATTTCTACTGGAGGAGAACTCACATCGTAAGCTAACAGTGAAATCTCACATGAGGAATCTATGATGGCTGCTCCAATGACTCCCCGACTATCAATATCACAATAACACTTAGTCAAAATCTGATAATTCTTCTTAGGGTAAAATGACCATTTTATTCCTGGTCAAAGTCAACATTTTGGTCAAAGTGAACGTCCTAGGTTGACTCAACTCCCCGAGTTGAATCATCAACTCGCTGAGTTCCAAAACTAAAAAACCCGAAAATCGTGATCCAACTCGTCAAGTCATACCCTATACTCGCCGAGTTCCCTAGCTATTCATAATCACGATAAAGCGAGTCAACTCGTCGAGTCCCTTCACAGACTCATCTAGTTCTTCCTTAAACTGAATCGAGACATAACGACTCAACTCGTCGAGTCCTTGTCTATACTCGCCGAGTTCCTCAGTCTTCTTGGTCCATCTTAAGCGATTAAGCCCCTACTCTCCAGATCCAACCTCCATACTGTTTAATTAATATTAGTCAAGAATTAATAAGAATTAAGTTTGTGGCTAAAAGAGATTAATTAAACTTAAGGGACTGGAATTGTAATTATAAGATAATTGCAATTGGGCTATGGATTACCTTATAATATAAGGTTGGACGAATTCTATGGGGAAACCCATTAGAAATCGTCCAAGGCTTATTAAAAAGGGGTTCATGGGTTGCTTAGGGCCTAAGCATCCAAATTAGGGTTTCCTTCTTGGATAACCCTAATAGCCTCACTATTTAAAGAACCCTTATGCCCCAAAAACGGGGGAACTTGTTCTCTAGGGCTTCCACATGTTTTGGGCAGCCTCCTTCTCTTCTCCTCTTCATCCTTTTGCTCTTGGTGTTTGTGAACCATTAGAGGAGTGACATTTGTGACTCTAAGCTTTCTAAAGTCATTACAAGGAGGATTTGAGATTGTTATTGCTACATAACAATCAAGGTAATATCTTAAACCCATTATTTTGCTAATATTGATTAACATATGCTAGATTTAGGGTTTAAAGTCTTGGATGAATAATCATATTCAATAGAGAAACCTAGATCCAAAAATTAGGGTTTGCATGAGCACATAGGATGTTCTTATGGCTAAAACCCATCAGTGGTATCAGAGCCTTGATTGGTTTCTATTGTATTGATGGATTGTATGTTTGTTCAAGTTGCAAAATCGAGTTTTGAGCTCCTTGCCTGATGAACTCGGCGAGTACCACAGTGTACTTGGCGAGTAGGCCTTAACTCGGCGAGTACAGTGTGGTACTCGGCGACTTCGAGCATCAGATTGAGCTATTTTCGGGAATTCTTGCTGTTTTACTCATGTATACTTGCCTTATCTGATCAAGGTCATTAAAATCCAATTTTATTCATATTTGTGAGTATATCCTTGATTAAACAAAAGATAATTACCAATTGATTTGATAATAACTTCCTTATAAGATAAAGTTTGATTATTTGTATTAATTGGGTAACTTATTCTGTAAGAAATTGAAATTAAGTCAAATATAGATAATGATGAAATTAATTATTTAATTTATATTATTTGTTATTTGATCCATGTGTTATGAAAGGTTTCAATTTTTCCCCTTTAGGTTTTATAGTTTAAATTTGAACTCAAAAGTTTTGTTTTGAAATTTAAATAGTTGAAACCCTAATGTTTTGAAATGTTTCAAAACTTGCCCTCAAGTTTTGGAATTTAAAAGTTGATTAAAAGTTTAATTTAGGAATGTTAAATTCTAAAACCCTAGTATTGTTTTGAAAAGTTCAAATCACACCCTTATGGTTTTATTAATTAATTAAAGTGTATAATTAAAAGAGATTTAGTGAATCCATAAAGTTTTGGTGTACAATTTAATTAAATTAAAAGTATAATTATTAAATTAGACCACCTAGTATTTTAAAAGTGTAAAATACACCCTATACTATATATAACATTAAAAGTCTAACATTATATATATATGTATGAGTAAAAGTCAGTCTTACTGTTAGTAGGCCTCATTCACGAAGCTGGTCTATAAGGGGTGTTTAAGGAAATTGACTATAAAATGACGATTAAATGGGTATCCACACTTACCCACCGCACTCTTGACTAATGGAGGGTCGTTAGCCGAACGGGTAGGATAGGACAAAAACCCTCCATTATAAGTATAATGAAGTACAAAAGTAACTAAATGTTTTACAAATTCTCAATCTTAGTTACTTTAGGCAAAAGTGAATTGATGCAATTCCATGAAATTACACTTTGTGCCCTTGCAAAGACGTTAGTGGAGCGTGTGTGGTTAACCGGCACACTAAATGGTTCTAAGCAAAGGTAGCAAAGGGTGACTCAATGTTTTTCATAGTTCGGTGGAGCGTGTGTGGTTTACCGGCACATCGAATAGGTGACTAAAACATGTGGGGGCACCATGTAAGTTTGCATGGTTATTCACACCCGCTTTGTGATCCTCGGCATCCCAGTCACAAACTAGAGGGGCATATCGAGATTTAAACATGCCATTGAAATGTTCAATGAATCTCAAAGGATATAGGAGTTTTCATAGATTTAAAACTTAAATTTCCTTTTCGTTTTTTTAATGGTGGAAATTAGTGAATCGTCATTCACTTACCTTCAAATATTCTGCAACTAGATTACGGCATCCCTTTTCTAGGTTGTAGTGTATTGTGTTGGGTCCTAGCCTTAATATCTCATTTGGGTGATTTATTAAGGACTCAATCAATCAACTAACTTGAATTTGTTTTATCCCGTTTTGTAGATGTCAAAGTACGACAACTATGGTCTTCCCAAATCCCGTGGAACAAGCATTCCACATGAAGATGATATTCCACGATTCGATCGAGGAACAAGAAATCATGCTTCACTTCCTTCTCCTCCTCCCGTTGTTCTCCCTAACCCACAAGATCGACGAATTGAAAGGTTCAATGTCACTAAAGCCCTATTGGAAATGAAACATGAAGATGGTAAACCCGTGTGTGCCCACGTTCTAGGAATAAAATCACACATCGATAGGTTGATAATGTTGGGTGCGTCATTCCCGGATAAGTTGGCTGTGAACTGGGTTCTGCAGTCACACCTTGAATCATATAATGAGTTCAAAAGAAAGTATTATATGATGGATCATAACGAAAACCTCATTGACCTAACTTACATGCTCATTGTTGCTGAATCAGAAATGATTTGGCAAAGCAATGGAGCATATTTGTTGGGAAAGTCAACCAACCATGCTTCCAAGGACGTTCTAGGAGAACCGACCTGCGTTTGCTGCCAAGAGAAAGGGCGTTGGATAAGAGTCTGCCCTAAGAGCCTGAAGAGCCCAGAAGATGGGAGAGTCAAACAGTATGGTTGTGCTTCAGGTAAAATCCACTATCTAACTCCATTAAATTCCTATTCATTGACTCTTAACACATAATGTGATAAGATTGCATTTGAATGTTTTGCAGGATCAGTGAAAAGAGAGGAAGCTTGATGAAAGAGCAAGATGAGTCTAATCACGAAGAAATGGATCTCGATCGCATGAATTCGAAGATTAGATTTTGAGTTTAGAAAGTTATGATAGAATTGTTGGGAATATTTGATTACATAGTTTTTCAGTTGATTTTGCATTGTAAGGACAAATGTTTTCCGCTGCTGTTATGAATAAAAATAAATTTTGGTTTGACTTATTTATTTATTTATTTCCTTGCAATAAAATCGTTATGAAAAATTGATGCTTGCATATTTCTACAACAAATGGATATGATTCTTAATTATGTTATTTGTGGAAAGGTCAAGAATTTACCAAATAGGGAGAGTTTCTCATCGCCCAAGTTTCAGTTGGACAGAAACTTGGAATCATGCAACTTGGTTGCACGATGAATGAGAAATTTCATATTTGGAAATTAGACTAATTCGTTGACAAGTGTCAAGTGAAAGACTAGGAGATCGAGTACACAAAGTTGTGTGTTGATCAAGTCCACCACAAGAGTAACAAGACATTCGTCATGGTTTACTAATGGTTTAGTAAATATGATTATACTTACAAGATTAAGTGTAATTCTGAATTGATTGAAAAGGTTTAAATCAATAGCAGAACAAATAAGAAGAATCAAGTAGGCAGAAAGATAAAAGTTTCTCTATTCTAAGAAGAAAGGGAGAGTACCTTTTATGCTTTATGATAGGTCTTAATGATTAAGAACCATATCTCAATTGATCCTCTAAATGAAACTTTGTGCAATTGTATGTCTAATAAAGAGGAATCGGGAATTGAAGAAATGGTTAAATCAAGAAGTCAATCATACTTAATTCCAAAAACAAGTCTTAGAGTTAAGATTATGACATTGAGTGACAAGTCTCAAGAATGTTTATAACATTCATCAAGTGTAGAATTTGGAAAAAGGATTTTCTTATTTTTGTACATTTGAAATTGCAAAGTTGTGATGTCTTGGATAAGACAAAGACCAACTAGGACCAATTTTATGAAATGTTTTGTCTTGATAAAAACTACACTAACTCTTGAATATTCGTTTGTCAAAAAATGTTCATTGACAAAAGAATCTTATATGTCAAGGAGTCAGTGGGAGTCTTCATGGTCTTGAAAAGTTTCAAGAACTAATCAAGAATAAACCTTATTGATCATCACTAGCACACGAGTTGAGGTTTACAACCTATCGTGTTGACACTATCTTGTTTCTGTGCCGTTCCAATTGAGTTAATTATGCATGTGAGTTCTATGAGTTCTCATTTGAACGCATAAAAGGCAAGCACCTTGATTAATGAAAATTACATTGATAGGAAAGGGTAAGTTGCTTGACTACTTGGAAGATATGGTGGGCAGCCGTGTTACGATAAGGCAAGAAATCAAGATTGAGAAAGTTCGGTCCATATGAGTTTGAATTTGTCGTAAACTTTGGTTTTGACAAATTCACATGAATAGGAACACATACACCATTAAAATCTAAGTGTCATAAGATTCCCTCCTTCATGAAAATGACTGTGAGGAAATACTTTCACTAAAAGAGATTTTAAGAAGATAGTGATTGTGATAATTGGATTCTCGAATTCGATTATGGTTACGGTATCTCTTTCCATGATTCGAATTGTGAGATTTGACAATTTGCCACACCCCGAAAACCGAAGGCGGAAACATTTCCGGGGTTGACTCCACGTTGAGTATCAAATCCAATGCACATAGTAAGTAAAGTAAAACAACCATTACATTACATAATAAAGTTTTACAGTTGTTTCAAAAGTAAAGTTTGTACAGATGTGATACATAGTGTATATAGACAAAATGAAACGGGTCTTCATGTACTCCGTCTTCTGATCAAAAGAAATCTTCGGGTACCTGTTCTAACGCTGACCTGAGAACACAAGCGGTTTGAAAATCAGCATAAAGCTGGTGAGTTCATAAGCGGTTTTTGTTTGTGAACATGTTTCGAGTTTCCTTTCTGTTTCTGAAATGTTATATGCCCCAAGAAAATCCCATATTTTCTTAATAGTTGGTTATTGTTTCGCAAATTTAAGGTATAGTAAGTTTGTACACTGAAAACATGTTTATTCATGTGAAAATGTATAGTTGGTTATCTGACTGGTTAAACTGTTCTGTTTACTTATCATGTATTACCAGGAAAGTCCCATACTTTCCCTATTGTATGTTACAAATTGTAAAAGATGTAATGTTATCCAGTTTGTTACTCTTTCTAGTTAGGTAAGTGATACCCAGAAAAGCCCCATGCTTTCCTGCATGATGGTTTCAAATGTAAACGATGTTAAGGATGTAAAAGATGTAATTGTGATTAGTTTCCATGTTTTCCCCAGGAAAGTCCCGTACTTTCCTGAATGTTAGTTACAGTATGTGAAAGATGTGAAAGATGTAAAAGATGTATAAAGTAATTCATTATTACTATAAGTAAATCTCTGTTATCCTAATTGCGAGTTCCATAACCATACAATAGACTAAAACCTGTGGCAATAAGTAGTCCACATGTGGCAATAAGTCGTCCACATACTTATGACTTTCGTCACCCTTGAACCATTTCGGTTCGCCTGTAGCTAGCAGCCAGGTGTGGGGTAGTCAGCCCCATATAGATCTATACACTCAAGTCACGCTCTCTAAATACCAGAGATTCTGGTTATGGGTGTAGTCCTCCACTCGCGTATCTCGGTGGAGTGTTCTCCGAGGACGTGTCTCCAATCATACAGGATTAACAAATTTACTAGTGATAATATGATAGTCCTTCACTCGTGTATGTGTGTGAAGTATTACCGAAGACAAAACAGTGTACGAATTATATTGTTCATGTGTTATAATGTCATGCTTTTAACTGATAAAATGTAGAAAACATTTGTGAAATATATAAAACATAACCGTTTATAAAATCCATTTCACAAATAAATGTTTAAGTGAGCTGTATGTTCTACTGGTTATCAATTACGTATATCAATGTTAAAAGCATATGGATTGTGAAACACACGCACGCGAAAATAAGTTTTGAGTACAAGAAAACCCTTGTACTTTGCTTGTGTTCCCCCCCCTGAAAACAGTGAAAAACAGTGAAAAAGGTAGGGGTATGAACTCACCGGACGAGAAATGTGACGATTTGGATGCTAAGAGTTGATCCGGGGCTTGTAAATACACGAGGTTCCTAGTTATAATGTAAAGATACACATTTGTATCTAATTAGGACTTAGTTTATTCATATGATAGGGACACTTGCTTCAAGTCGCGATAACACTCCGATACAAGTGTTTGGAGGGACCCGGGTGGCGCTTAAGGACGTGAAATGACACTAGGGACTTGGGACTTGAGTTTACTCCCCATGAGTAAACTAATAGAAGAGTTTTTGGTCTAAAACACCCATTCCCCATAATTTTACGGCCGTAAACTCATGGTGGGGGTGGTTTATGGTGCTAAATAACTTCTAACACTTAGGGAATGTTTCTAGGTTTTGTTCTAAATGCTTGGAATGGATTTAAATCACCAAAATGATTAATTTATGGGAGTTTACGGCCTAGCATAGGCTCCTGGCCGTAAACTCCTTAATCCTCATGAAAATGGTGTTAAATGTTGTTAAAACAAATCACATGTGATTAATAGGATTATTCCAAGACCTAACATGAGTTTTATGGGACATTTGAGGGGAGTTATGGAGTTTACGGCCCATGAGACCCTCCTCATGGCCGTAAACTCTTCTATAGGGTGATATAAAGTGTTTCAAGGTCTAAAACTTGCATAGAAGGGCTTCTAAAATTCATCTAAAGGCTTTAGGGGTGTTTAGTTTGCATTCTAACACCATAAATCTTGGAGTTTACGGCCCAAGAACAAGCCTTGGCCGTAAACTCTTAGAAATCCCACAAATGATGTGTTTAAGTCCCTTAAACTATTTTTGGTTGGTCCTTTGATTTATTCCAAGGCTTTTGGTGGTGTTGGATAGCTTTCTAACACCTTAGAATTGAATTTATGCCTTATTTTGGGGAGTTTACGGCCCAAGCACTCACCTTGGCCGTAAACTCACATAAGTCCCTCAAAAGTTATGTTTCAAGTGTCCAAATGCTAAAACCAAGGTCCTATAATTCATATCTAAGCCATAGAAGTGATTTGGAAGGGTTTAAGGGCATGAAAACCCTAGTTTAATGAGTTTACGGCCCAAGAATGACCCTTGGCCGTAAACTCCTTCAAACATCACAAAGTTCATGTTTTAATTGTTTAGGGTCCATATCTTGAAGCCATTTAGCCATATCTAAGTCCCAAACTTGTCAAGGAGGGGTTTAAGGGCTTAAAAACCCACTTAATATGAGTTTACGGCCAATGAATGCTCCATGGCCGTAAACTCATGAATATGGTCATAAATCATGTTTTGAACTTGAACTTGAAGGCTAATGAGGTTACAATACAAGCTAAGGAGTGTACCTTAGAGATTTGAAGCCTTAAATTTGAGTTTTGGACCCTTAAACTTCGATTTAGGAGAGAGGTTAGAGAGAGAGAAGAGAGAGAAGGAAAAAGCTTCAAATGGATGCTAAAACACGTTTATATAGGTCTTAAAACTTGTACACGGTGGAATTCTACCCGATACCGACGTTAAATGCGGCTTTTGGTCGCACCCGATAAAGTTACCGTAACCCGATACGGCAAATTCTAGAAATATTCCGATCACTAAAGTTGGGTGTTAAAATGATTTCTAAATGTATTAAGACACCCATTAAGTCATTTTAAATGTGTATTAATAAATGACTTAATTATACGAAAGATCGTAAATCGAATTTGGAATGACGATTGGTTGCGCGAGTTGGACTACAAAAGAGTTACAATAATTTATACGGAAATTTCGGGTTGTTACACAATTAGTCTTAATTGTTTAGACATACATATGAGCTATCTAAAGGAAAGGTGTATAAGCTTAGATAAAACATTATCAAAGCATTAAGTATTATAAATATGAACTTCAGAAATTCAATAGGTATTGTTTTCTGGAAGTTCAGTTGTTTTCTAAATACATGTCAAAGCTAGTGGGAGCATAAGTGTTAAGTTTTATGATAATAATCATCATGATAGTGGGAGAATAAAAGTTGTGCTGGTATGATTATTAAGGCAATTATTGCAAATTAGCAATATTAATTATAGAAAACAAGAGTTATACTTTGCAAAGTTGTAAAGGTTAAATAGTTGTTTTGCTATAATTAAAGGAGAGAATATTGTACTTCGTTTCAAAATCTAAAGCTTAGATTGAGAAATTTAGTCAAAGAATACATAGTGTGTTCTTAAATTTCGGTTATGATTACGGTATCCTTCTTCATAGTTCGAATCATAAGAACGTGACACATAATATATTATGGCAGAAGATTGATAAAGTATCAGATCTTTATGTAAGACATTATGCATCGTTTCCCATACGCTTCGGGTATAGGATAGATTGAAAATGCTATAATATTTGACCATTCTAAAATTTTCCAAATGTCTAGCACATTTATAGGGAAAAAGGACTAGAATCGGTTTTGACTAAGATAATTAAACAACTATCAAAGGATGATCCAAAGCTTGCTAAGGATTGGTCACTTGTGAGTAGTTGGAAGTATGATATTGGATGGAGCATATCGACATTATTATGAATAGATAAGATTCTATTAAGAATGAGTTTTCATATGGTAAGTATGGAAAGGTTTCCATATTGGGAGTTGGATATTAAGAATCTATGTCTAGATTAGAAACTTTTATGCAAGAAGGATGTTCAAAGGAATGTACTTTGAGTAAGAGACATCACATCTATGGAATTGTCTTGTAACAATTTCTGATAGAGAGCTTTGTAATTCATTGGCAATAGTCATTGTGACCTTAGTGCAGTGACGTTACAAAAGAATCATTGCATAAAATGTTAGAATCTAACATATTCTATAAGTGGCAAGAATTTGATATTCTTATACTTATGATAAGGATTGGGAGTTGTGACATGAGTATGATTGGAAATGTGTTCATTTGATCTATTTCACAAAGTAAGGACCATAGGTTAGCATTGTGTGCATGCTAAGAGCATGGGACAAGTGTAGTTATAATTCTGGTAAGAAGTTGATTACCCGAAACAACAAATAATGAGTAATTGATATGGTGATAAATAAAAGGTGTTTTATTTATACTTAAAGGTTTGAGGCCATATGGGATTAGTATTATTCTTGTGTTTTACTTTGCATGTTTTGACTTCCTGGATAATTTAATTGGTTCAGAACAGTCAAATTATTCGAACGGACCACAGTCGTTCATATGTTGGAAGTAGATATGAATGAAGACTGTCGTGAATTGGTGTGTGGATTGTCTAAAGAGTGTTGGACATAAGCAAATGTTTGCTGCAACGTTCATGAGTGCTTATATGATTTGAGCATTGGATTAAACCCACGCTCACTTGGATCACTTCATGGATTTCATCACGAGTGATTGGTGAGACGATAACATCTTATATTCTTGAAACCGAGATGTGTGAGTTGTATCTTTCGAGTCGGTTACACATTGATAATATGTAAACGCACCAGTAACTTGGTGTTATAAAACATATTGTTGTGTGTGATTCGGTAAGTGAGTGCAAGCAAGCATTGAATCAAAGTTTATCAATTCCTTTTATCCAAAGTAGGATGAAAGCGATATCCGTGGGCCCCTCGATGATTTAGTGATGGCACCTAAGCACTTGGCCAAGCCGGGACTAAATTGATGTGTTCAATTGTAGTCTGTTGTCAGTCGTCATAAATCTGAATTCGGGAAACAGCACATAGACAGAGAGAAAGATTTAGATCCATGTCTAAGTCTATACGATATATAGAATGGAGGAATATATGATCCCTTATCTAAAGGACACACATATCTGATAAGATCAGAGATGACAGCGGCTTTAGAAAGCTACAGTTGCAGATCAGGATCTGAAGTCATACATGGAATAGTTATTAGACTTATCCAAGTGGGAGACTGTTGGATTAGTGTCTAAGTCCATAACTATTTTGGTATGTACTTGACCCGATGGCGCATGGTCCTTTTGGGTTGCCTTCACCAAAGCAACTTGATAGGATGAATTATGGAGAGAAAGGATTAAATATGATTTATTAATATATTACGAGAATAATATATTAAAGGAGAAATCATATTGTTTAATTAATATTAGTGAAGAATTAATAATAATTAAGTTTGTGGCTAAAAGAGATTAATTAAACTTAAGGGACTGGAATTGTAATTATAAGATAATTGCAATTGGGCTATGGATTACCTTATAATATAAGGTTGGACGAATTCTATGGGGAAACCCATTAGAAATCGTCCAAGGCTTATTAAAAAGGGGTTCATGGGTTTCTTAGGGCCTAAGCATCCAAATTAGGGTTTCCTTGTTGGATAACCCTAATAGCCTCACTATTTAAAGAACCCTTATGCCCCAAAACGGGGGAACTTGTTCTCTAGGGTTTCCACATGTTTTGGGCAGCCTCCTTCTCTTCTCCTCTTCATCCTTTTGCTCTTGGTGTTTGTGAACCATTAGAGGAGTGACATTTGTGACTCTAAGCTTTCTAAAGTCATTACAAGGAGGATTTGAGATTGTTATTGCTACTTTACAATCAAGGTAATATCTTAAACCCATTATTATGCTAATATTGATTATCATATGCTAGATTTAGGGTTTAAAGTCTTGGATGAATAAGCATATTCAATAGAGAAACCTAGATCCAAGCATTAGGGTTTGCATGAGCACATAGGATGTTCTTATGGCCAAAACCCATCACATACTTCATCTACATACTGGAAATGCCCTTTTAAGGGTAAAGTTGGAAACTTTACCCACTAATAATCCTTCTTAATGGGTTTAGCTAAAATCCTAGTTCTCTAGGACATAGATCTTGGCCCAAAAGCCATAATACTCCAAACCAAAACTTGAAGGTTGAGATCTAGGCCCTAGACACCCAATGAGCACGTAAAGTTCCTAAATTTCCTTCCATGCATGGCCTTTTGGGCTTAAAAGGGCATAGTAACACCTTAAATCTTGCATGGGGCTTCCATGGCCATAAAGTTTGCCCTTTTATGCCATGAAACCCCTTATAGACGCCATATCTGAAAGTTAGATCACTTGGGACGTCCATATCCCAACGACTAAGCTTCTTGGACCAAAACCCCCATGAAATGATAAGAAGGTGATTTAACAAGCTACTAAGCAAGGTTGAAGCTTGCTTACCATAAAATGAAGAGGATGAGATGTTTCTTCTAGATCTACAATCTTCTCCTGGAATCCTCTAGCTTCTTTTTTTTCTACAAGCTTCAAATCACACAAAGTTCACTAAAAATGGCTCACAAACTCACACAAGGCTCTAGGGTTTCGTGGATTAGCGTTTGGGAATTGGAGGCTGGAAATGAGGCCATAAAGTGGAGATTAAGATGCTTAAATAGGGTGCAAAACCTCGAAATTAGGGTTTTATCCTGACAACCCTACGCGTCAAGCCGAGGCTCTCAACTCGTCGAGTTTGCGACTTAAATACCGCGTCCAATCTCGTTTCTACTCGACGAGTCTGGGGCTTCCAACTCATCGAGTAGCTCTTCAAAAATGAATAAATTATAATTAAATGTGTACCAAGAATCAACGCTCAACATACTCAAGAGTACATCACGTGTACAGTCTTGATTCCAAACTCTTGATCAAACGTCTTAATCACTTAAGAAATTAACATCCAACCCTCAAACTAACTTCATATTAAGGTCCTAAACCATAAATTCGAAGAATTTAAGCCTTTGAATGGCTAAAACCACCCCAAAGTCCAATTCTAGCATCTTAACTCCATTAAGAAGAACATCAACCTTGCATGGTTGAGCTAAACCCATCAAGTTATCATTTTTATGTATAAGGGACCTCAAAAAATCCTAGATCTATCATCCCAAGCTATTGTAGTAGCCCAGACTCCCAAACAAGGCTTAAAGGACCAAAAGTGCACAAATGAAGCCATATACTAGATCTAGGATAAGGAACCATCAAGTTAGGAGCTTTATACCTCAAAAAGCTTGCAAAGTTGATGTAGACCTTGGATCTTCAAGCTCTAAGTCCACCAAGGCCTCTCCACCAAGCTTTACTTCGTTTAAGGGGCATATAAAAACTACAAAAATCACACAAAGGCTCACAAAAATTCAATGAAGTTTAGGGTTTTTTTCTTAGGGTTTGGAGAAGTGGAGGTTAACCATAAGATACACCCAAGGCGTCATATGTGGTTTAAATAGGGCACACACCCTAAAAATTAGGGTTTTCCCTACTTAGCATACACCCAGCATATGTAGGTGCCTCTGCGTCCATTCTTCGAGCCATTACGCTCAGCGTACTCATAGAGTACGTCCAGCATACTCGGCTAGGGACTAATAATGAAAAGAATTTGCACATAGGGGTTAAAAGTAACATACCCCAAAATCGAGAATGTTACACTTTTGGTACATATTGCTTATTCTTTTATACTTTATGTTTTTTTCTCTTTTGCTTATTTTCATTTTGGTTTTACCTCATATTAATACATTGGCCTCACTTGCATTCAAGCTAAAATTATAGACTAAATCACTTATCAAGTTTAACTTTTGTAGCTCTACATAACCAATTCATTAATCTATCATTTATGAGTTTCAAAATCACCTCACAAACTTAAATTATATCAATATCAGATGATATTGTTGATATATCAATGAACTAATGATGATATACTAACTTGAACTCCATTATAACATTTGATCATCATTTAATTTTGCATTTAGGATAAATATAAATCCTAGAACACTAGAATTGAGAGAATGAAAAAGGAGATACTTCCTTGTTTTGCTTAATTTGAGGATTCAACCTCCAAAATCTTAGTATCTTCAACTGAACTACAATCGAGCATTCAACCCCTAAAAACGCCACATTAAATCTTCTTCCTAATATCTAGATCATTGTAATGAATATGAACAAATGGAGATCACGTTTAAGTCTAATATTTCATAAGTTGGCAAAATTAACCCCTTTTTTTCTTTTGACTCTAAAAAGACATTATTAATTTTAAAACTACCACTCATGTCTTGAAAAGTTAATATCTTAACAACTTAGTCTCACTGCCTAGTAACTTAAACCCAAGTCAAGCTAAAGTTTCCAAACTTTGTTGAAATAGTCCATCAACACTAAGATCTTGACCTAACTCAAAGATGATTGTCTAAATTATATTTATAACATTCTTATATTTTATTTTAACCTTAAATGATCAAATTTTTCTACAATGAAATCTTTATTTGAACTTAATTTTTTTAAATTAAAATACTAGGACTGAACTAATTAAAAATACAATATTATTTTATTATAGTGAACTAAAATGGTAGGCGATTAAATAGTTTGTGCATGCATTTTAACTTGAAAATTTGGAAATGTAAGCTTGTTAATATTACATTTATAAATATATTGGTCTGTCTCACACATTGTAAATCAAATTTTGAAAATCGATCAAACCAAATTGTTATTTGATTAGTTCACACTGAATTTGAATTTTGTTCAGACTATTCAAATTCATATTTTGAAAAACATAATTAATTTGATTCACTTAATTGGATAAGATCGAATTGATCGTTTAGACGAATACCCTTAAATACAAAAGTCTCAAGAGGCGAGTTCAGAAAAGAAGTATGTAATCAGATGCATTTTCCATAAAGAATCTTATGCTAATTACTTTATAGTACATAGTGCAAGATATAGTGGATAGGTCACGTCCTTTAGAAAATATATCGGCATACTAGTGGCAAGAAGGAACACAAAGAACAAGGATGTGACAAATGGTAAATTTGTCTTCAATAAAGTGAATGTTGAGCTTGATGTGTTTTTTTCTATAGATGTGGAACTGGATTGGTTGACATATATGTTGCTAATATTGTTGTGACATGCCTATTTTTAAGAACCAAATAAAACTTTTTCTTTATGTTTTTAAATACCATGCTGTATTTGTTGCGCAAAATCTCAACTTAAATAAAACATTTTGAAAGAATACTTATATCATAAGTATTGCATAATCAATACACGACATAAGTTACAATGTAAAGACATATCGGTCCTGAATATTGTCGCACGTCTGTCTCTTTATTCACTCGACATCAAATTCAAGTTCTAGTAGTTTTAGAATGTCACAAATTTTATAATGAAAGAATAATTATATCATAAGTCTTGCATGAATGGCCTTGAGATTCTCCCCAAAGTTATTTCAAAACTAAAGAACCCCTTTCTACCGTTTCGGTGTTGTTTTAACCAATAACTCAAGCTCAATGAATATTTAGTTCCCGATGTGTCATGCTTTGCATGAAAGGAAGAATATAGTGGTAGGTGTCTTTGTAACTGAATTAGGAACCTCATGATGATCTTATTGGACCCTCATGAGGACACCTATGAAGTTTCAAGCCCTAGATAAAAGTGCATACGGAGTTACATATAAAAAAATCTCTTATTTTCTTCTAAAATATAAAGCAGATTCTAGAAGTTAGAAAAAGAGATAAATCGGTAGGTTAGATACAAGATAAGTATAGAAAGACTTAACCAATCAATTATTCAAGAGTATACCTACATTTATGGATTTTAGTGGTGTATTGTGGTGATTGAAAACCCTAAAGAGATGTGAGAGAGTATTGGATATTCAGAGAGATTGCAAACAATAAATAAGAAGGAAAATAGAGCCTTTTTAAGCAATGAAATTTCAAAATTGATCTTTGAAGTTTCCAAATATTAATTTGTGTCCATTCTAAGGTAAATATATATTTTATAACACCTCTTGTTCATTTCCTTATGTTTTGATTACATGTAACAAGATTATACCAGAAAATACACTTAGTTTTGGTATTAAAATCATCAAACTTTGAGAACCTTAAAGGTTATATTCTAAAAAAGTTTCCTTAACTTGGACAATTACTAGATTTTACATATTATATTGAGTTCATGCAAGAAGTTACCACTTGTGAAAATAAATTAAAACATACTCAAATACTTTTGTATTGGTAAAAACCATATAATAAACTTTTGTTTCGTTTATAACCAAAATCCAAGTATTAAATACATGAGAAAGTTATTCTACTCTTTTTTCTTTTGTATGAAATATATAAATATTTGTTGTTAATAGTTCATAAAACAATACATGAATTCGTCACAAAAAGACTAAAAATTAACACTATAAAGGCACTAAAATTGTCCCTAAACCCTTAAATGAGAAAATTGTACATACATGGTATGTATACTTCGTTTTATTATTTTAAAAAGCTTTATACGATGTTTCTTTTCTATAAATTAAATGATTTATAAATTAAATGATTTTGAATTTGGTTAAAATATTGAAGCTTTAAATCTTCATAATTGGATATATATGTGTGTGTTTTAAAACATGTTTTTAGTATGTGTAAATTTAAATGGGTGATGAGTTATGCAAAAGTATTTTTTTATAAAAAAAGTTTTTTACATAAACAAATACTTACATATGGATTTAAATTCATATTGTGATGAAAAACAAACCGAGTATAATACAATTTTTTATACTTTTATCGACACTTTGATAGTATTTTATAAAAAGAGACATTTGGTATATTATGTATAAGTAATTCCGTATAAACATAAGTACTCTATTGAATGAAATACTTACATATTATTTGGGTTAACAAGAATAAAGTTGATAACTCAAACTAGTAATGTGATACAAATACGACGTTTTAAGACATAACAAGGAGCACTCTTCAAATGATTTGAATAATTATGAAAATAATACATATGTTTTATGTAAAATGAAATTAATAGATATGTCTAAACATATTTAATATGTTAGTATCAGATAAAAAAGAATCTACTAATAATCACAATAAGAAAATACTGTTTGATCTATTCACATTAGTAGTGTCAATGATAGACTTGTTGGATTTTAGAAAAGCTAAACGCCGAAATGGTCATGCCTCCCGACTGTCTTTACTGGTCAATCCTTACGTGTTTGTCATGAAGTGTTGTATTGGAATTTATAATAAATTAAACTAAAATGTTAAAATTATTTATAAGAATATATAATTGATCGTAATGATCTCAAAAGTTATTAATACAAATAAGAAGTTTAAACGAGAACTAAACTTATCAATATTTATGTTCAGGTCATTAGAATGGAAAGCAGAAGTGTTAAGATGAATGACTATCTGTAAGAAGAAACATCTTCCTTTCTAAAAGATGAATGTGTTCTTACTTTCAAGAACATGATTTTTGATAAAAGTATTTAATATCAATTGAATGTTTATATGTGAACCGAATTCTTAAAATGAAATAACACTTACCACATAATATCAACTAAACTTTGGGGAGGAGCCTAAGGCCATATATGCAAGACATTTATTGATATTATGAGGTAATTCTTCTTTCATTTTAAGCATTCAGTTCACATATAAGCAGTCAACTTATATTAAATACTTTTATTAAAAATCATGTTCTTGAAAGTGACTACGCACTCTGTTAGGTGCATTTCATGCATCCATTTTGTAGTTTTACTCCATAAAAGTGCATTGCATTTTGGTTTAAACTCATGCATTTTGCATTTTTTTTGGGATTTTTCATGAGGCAATTTCATTCACACACTTTTCTGATATTTCAGGGACTTTTGGAGGTAGGATCATAATTGAGGTGATGAATAAGAGATTTGGATGAAGTTTCGGGACTTGTGGAGCATCGAGGAGGAAGATATCAAAGAAATGAAGATTTTAGATTTTCAGAGGTTTACACACTCGTGTAAATGTTTACACGTGCCGTGTAAACGAAGTCTCTCGAGCATTGTACTTTGAAAGCTTGGCCAATTTTCATAGTGTACTTTTTGCATTTATACAATCGTGTAAATGTTTACATGGCCGTGTAAACGTGGTCACGGGTTTAAAACAATTTTTCTTCTTTCTAAAAAAGAGCGACCGGTTCCAGAAAAAGGGGGGTCGATTTTGTGAGTTCTAGAGGTGATTTTGGGGAGCATTTTGAAGGCAATTGTTGCTTGAAAACACTTGGGAACATTTGATTTCATTTTGTAAGAACTTTAATTTCATTTTCTAGATTTGTGATCTTGTTCTAGTCATGAGTGGCTAGAACCCTAGTTTCTACAACTTCATGTCTTGACTTTTTAGTTGTGATTTCAATCATATGATTTGATGTTTGCTTCCAATTCCTACCTAGTGAATTTGATTTTGTTTCAATTGAATGTTTGATTCTAATTGTGATTCTTATTGGCCATTTGAATTAGGATTAGGTCATTTAAGTTATCTAATTGCAAAATCCATAATTGTTTTGTGAATTGGACTAAGTAACAAACACTAAATTGATTTCCATTATCAATTTAGTGTAAATCTAATTCACATACTCTTACGCTCCCGAGCTTGTGAGGAGTATTGGGTGTTGTTGGGAACATTCACATTAATTTTATTGCAACCTTTTGAATTCTATCTAAGAGCTTGTTTAGACTTAAATTAGAAGGTTAGGTTATTTTGATAGAGCTTGTTTTGAATTTGACAACTTGGTGAATGGGAAGTGTTAGAGCTTGTTAACACTTTCAAGTACCAACTTGGGTGGAATTGAGTAGATATCATTTCATCCTTGGAATCACATTGTTAAATTGTCTTGCATAGAGTTGGAGTTCTCACAAATCCTGAATTTGTTTCATTTAATTGATCATTTACTTATTGCTTTATCCTCTAGTTTAAATCATTGAATACCAACCCCCCATTTATGTGACCATTATTCTACCTTCCGCAAAAAGGTATAAACATGTGTTCAGTGTCTCTATGGATCGAACCTGCTTACCTTGTATTACATTTTTAGTGCAAAATAGTACTGTTTTTGGAGTCATTTGTACCCCTATATTTGTTGGGTTTGACACGCCTAAGAAATTGGCGCTGTTGCCGGGGACACGGTGTTACGAATTGTTTATGTCAAGATTTTTGTTAGCAGGTACATCTCTATAAAAAAAACATAAAAAACACAAAAAAAAACAAAAAAAAAAAATTGTGGCTCGGAAATGATCACTCCTTTCATTAAAGACCAACTTTCTGAACTAGCCTAGATAGTTATGATGATTGGAAATGACTAAAGTGTGCAACCTACACCTATTCCTTATGCTTTTTGCTCTCAAAATGGATATCATACCAACATATGTCCATATTCACAAGGGGAATGGGAGGAAGTGCAAGAAAAGGGAAGCTACTACTGGCCAAACCAATGGAGTTATGATCAACCTCAACATGACCAATGGTGGGAAAACAACCAAGCATGGGGAAACAACCAATGCAAAAACCCATACTAAGCTTGGGGAAATGACCAATACCAACCAACTCCATAGTTACAACAACAATATCCTCCACCTCCCCAACAAACTGAAACTTCGAGCATGTCCTTGGAAGAAATTGTCAAAAGCATTGCCACTACTACCCAAATCCTCCAAGAAACAACCAAAGTTAGCCTCAAAAGCTTAGAGCAACAAATTGCACAACTTACTCAATCTGTGAGTATAATGGAAGCTCAAGGCAAATTACCATTGCAAACTGAAGATGACACAAGGCATATCGTTTCTACCGTTACCTTGAACGATAGGAAATTTTTTGATGATCCAAGATTGCAATTTGAAGATTAGGAAGAATAGGAAGAAGTAGAAGTAGAGAAGGATGTCAAGGAAGCTATAGATGAGGTGTTGGAGGTTGACAAAAGAAAGGTTGAATAACCCATTACCAATGAGAAACTCATTTTACTGGTAGACCAACCACAAGAGCCGAAAATGAAAAATTTGCAAAAACATTCAAAGGACATGTATCTCAAGAAGGAAGATACCCACCCGGTCACCAACCTGACCACCCTATCAAACAAGGAAGAGTTGATGACCTTACAGGACAAGTACAAAAAAGGTTGGTTGGATGCTTATGGAAATTAAGGGTCTAAGTCCAGTATGGTTCCCACGCAAAAATAAAGTCAAGTAAAAGATAAGTGTTCTGTTGAAGGAAGTGGCGAGAA
Organism: Lactuca serriola; assembly: GCF_051521515.1. Classification (NCBI taxonomy): domain Eukaryota; kingdom Viridiplantae; phylum Streptophyta; class Magnoliopsida; order Asterales; family Asteraceae; genus Lactuca; species Lactuca serriola. The sequence goes on from NC_136416.1 coordinate 79,095,371, forward strand.
TGTTGATGTATTTGAGAACCCCACATACTTAGATTGATGCATATTCAGGGGCCATGTCGAGCCAACGACTTTAAAAAAGGGTGGCTAACCAGGAGGCAAACTGGGGGTATTTTTGTCCTTTCTTTTAAAACTTTTTAGTCTTTGGTAAATTTCAACTTTTATTATGTCCCAAATGGTTTTAACTTATTTTTTATGCCTAGAAAGTGAATCTCTGGCACAAAAAATACTTCACAGATTGCTTGGGGAGGATGATGAGGAGTTTCACACCACAATTTCGAGGCTCCAAAAACAATTTGGTAAATTCTTTCCATATCTTTAATCGTGCATATTTTACTTAAAATTCAATTGGTGTGCATTTATGACTGTTTTGGACACATTCCCAACCCAGCTACCATCCTCCACCATCCGACTCTCAATAGGTCGGTTATGCCTCTCTCCAAGCATCAAGGACGATGCTTATTTTAAGCTTGGGGAGGGGCATTCATCCATGCATAGATCTTGTTGCATGTAGGTTGCATGTAGTTTTGTACATATTGCATTATTTTTCTTTTTCTTTTTCATTTTTCTGCATAGAAAATTTTTCAAAAAACCAAAAAAAGATTCCTTCTATTTTTTTATTATTCTTTGCATTTTGCATCTAAATTTTTGCATTTCATTCATTTGTTTAAAAAAATTGATCCAATCACAAGCAACCGGATCTTCTCAAAACAGTTGAGCTAGTAAGTGAGTTGTATGCCTTGAGATTAGACTTGCTCCTTTTATTGAAAATCTAAAAGCAAGTTAATCGCACACGAACACACCTCCTGAAGATACTTATGCAAAACAGAAAGTGAGAAGATTGTCAACATTGGAGCATAACAGTAGGTATGAGTCAATCTTTGGGACGCATGACTGGTCTTATGAGTAGTAGATGCTCAATTGAACTCAAAATGCCAAATTCAAAAATTCATAAAAAGAATACAAAATTTCAATGTCCCGAGCCTTCCAGTGCTCTAAAAGTCCTTTCTACTCATTCCCTTTTATATACCTTGCTTGGGGACATATTTCCAACTATACCTACGGGTCTTTGCATGTTAACTTCAGTCCCTCGAAAAATGTCTAGAAGCCCCTCACGGTAATAGACCGTGAGATGTCCCACAATAGAAAAGTCAAGGACAAAAATATAGAGAAATAGGTCTAGCAAATAAATTAATAAGAGTTCTATGTGTTATATTAGTTAGTGAATTTGATAAAAATAAATTTATTAATTAATAACTATAAAATAAAATAAATAAATAAAATAATAAATAATTATTATTAAGTTAATATGTGACCTTTGGGACTCGAACAAGTAAACTCCGAGGGGTGTTCTACACCTAATTGCGTAAAGCTAAACTGTTTGGGACTAATTGGGTTGAAACTTCGCTACACGGGCTCCATAGAAAGTCATTAACTTAATAATAACAAAATAAAGCTAATATATGGCCTTTGAGGTTCGGGCAAGTATACCCGAGGGATCTTTTTAAATCTAGCACACTAAGGTCATTTGATCTGGATGTGTTGGTTGGAAACCCGTTACACGGATTTCAAAGAAAGTCATGAGCTTTATTTGTAGAAAAATGATTAGAAATTTTGTATATATTTGTGTTTATAGTTTAATTGAATAATATGTTTAGGAAAAATGTTTGGCTGCCAAAAGATTCATTTGGACTTGGATTTGAACTTATGACATTAGGACTGAATGTTAATTACTTTGACTGGTGTAAGTGGTTTCAAATTTGTAACGAATCTGGGTAAATATAAGGGAATTATTAGAAGATATTTTTTAGAAAAAGATTGTTGTTAATCAACAAATAGCTGGAGTCGGTCATTATTATATTTTGTGAAACAAAGACGATTGAGCATGTTTTGTCACATACAATTTCACGAGAGTAAGACCATAATTTGTTCCATCAATTGACTTGATTATATTCAGAGAGAACAAGTGTTGTGATCTTTGATTCTGTTGAGTTGCATTAAGGAGTGGCTAAAGTCTTATTTCTATTGTTATATAATTTGAGACTAAAGCCAAGTTGACTCAAGGCACGACAGGTACATTCTCAACTATGGTACAAAAACAGTGTTAATTGGGTTGGATTCTTTTTCATGTTTGTTTTGATTTCTTGCATTAAATTACAAAAAGTTTTGACTTTGATTTTCTTTTCTTCTCCTTTATTTTATTTTCTCTAGTTTAAATTTTTCTTGTTCTTTCTTGAGGAAAAAAAAGGTTCAAGCTTGGGGAGATTTGTTAGGTGCATTTCATGCATCTATTTTGAAGTTTTACTCCATAAAAATGCATTGCATTTAGGTTTAAACTCATGCATTTTGCATATTTTTCGGGATTTTTTATGAGGTAATTTCATTCACAAACTTTTTTGATATTTCTCGGACTTTTGGTGGTAGGATCTTAATTGAGGTGATAGATAAGAGATTTGGATGTAGTTTCGGGACTTGTGGAGCATCGAGGAGGAAGCTATCAAAGAAATGAAGATTTTGGGTTTTCAGAGGTTTACACGGATGTGTAAATGTTTACACGAGTCGTGTAAACGAAGTCTCTCGAGCATTGTACTTTGAAAGGTTGGCCAATTTTCACAGTGTACTTTTTGAATTTACACAGGCGTGTAATATTTACACGGCCGTGTAAACGTGGTCATGGGTTTAAAACAGTTTTTCTTCTTTCTAAAAAGGAGCGACCGGTTCCAGAAAAGGGGGTCGATTTTGTGAGTTCTAGAGGAGATTTTGGGAAGCATTTTGAAGGCAATTATTGCTTGAAAACACTTGGGAACACTCGATTTCATTTTGTAAGAACTTTAATTTCATTTTCTAGATTCGTGATCTTGTTCTAGTCATGAGTGGCTAGAACCCTAGTTTCTCCAACTTTATGTAACACTTGTGTTTCTAGGCTAGGGATTAATGTTAAGGTGATAGTCTAGGTTAACCTTTGTAACTCATTTTGAAGAAATGAAAAGGGAATTATGTGAATTCTATGTGAATTATGTGTTTTATGCTTAATTATTAGAGTTTAATTAATTAATAATAAAAATAAGCGTACAAATTAAATTTTGAGATAAGCCCAATATCTTTACATAAAGTTGTAGTGGTCGAAACAAGGATTTCGGGGATATAAAGAATACCAAAATCCGAGTTATAACGAAGAAGTTATGATCTGTCGAAGTTTCACGACAAAACCGGCACGGTGCTGAATGTCGTAAAAAGTGAGTTTTTGATAAACTACTTTTTAGCCTTAGTGATCTAAATGAAAGTCAGAGTATTCGTTAAATCAAGAAGTTCGATAAAAAGAACGTCCAAATCTGACTTGGTATGAGGAAGTTATCATTTTTCGAAGTTTCAGCTTAGCAGTAGACAGCTAAAAACTTGAATTTTAGATCGAGCGATTTTTAGACGACACAACCTAAACGAGAATTGAAGGTCTCGTCATTAGTATCACTACGGTAAAAAGTTTGACGAAAACGGACGTCGGATGAAGAAGTTATGAATTTTTAACGAATTTCCTGTCCCGGTCTGTTAAAAATAATAATATAAAAATTAAAGTCAAAATTAGCCGACGAAGTCTAAACGGAAATTATAGAGCGTAATTTTAGCTATGCGTGCATTTATAGAACGTCAAAAGCAAAGCTCGTATGCGAAAGTTATGAATTTTAGAAGATTTTGGCACAAAATTCGAGAAATTTCGCATAGATAACCTTCACCCGGAAGTGCCACGTCACCCTCGCCTCGCATATGCCACGTATCCGAAATCTGCTGAGTCACCGAAGCCACCTGGCGAGACGTGTCGCCTACCCTCGCATTTGAACTCCGGTCTACTAGAGGTCCGACGCGTGTTCCATTCCTCGTGTCCGAGCCACGTCCGAAGCCTCGACTAGACCGCGGTCCAATCAGGAGGCGACAGCGAGCCCCTCGCGTGCGCAGACCATGTGCGAGCCATCCCCTGTGAGCTTCGGATCTGCGACACGTGGCCTCTTCTCAGCCCTTGGATCAGAAGCCTCGCCCCTATAAATAGAAGGGTGCGAGACCTCCTGGATATATTTTGGAATCTTGTCATTTTTAGCCCCCAAACCCATATTTCTTTCATCTTAACATCCCTCAAAGCCCTGATATCTATTATAAGCCCCGGAATACTCCACGAAACACCCGAGAAGCCTGGAAAATTTATCTTTTCGGTTTCGAAGCCCGATCTTTGTAAAGCCCGATTTCTCAATAAAACTCCTGGTTTTATTAGAAACGACCGTTTTAGGAAACGAATTGCTGCCCGATTATCATCAAATCATGTGAGTGTATAGTCACTTTCATTTTACACATAGATATGAAGTTTTTACCTTATAATACGTGTTATGTGTAAATATATTAATTGTTTATTTGAGGTGATTGATGAGTTGATGTTTTATACAAGTTTTAAACTGTATAAGTATTTTTATCTACAAATATGTTGGGTAGAACATGAGTAGATAGTGATGTGTGATAACATAAAATTGATGAGAGGCCTCGATGTGTTTTGAGATCAAGTCATCTAGCGGAGTTTGGATGACGACCACGGACTTTCTAGACGGTCCAGTGGGAAACATTAGCAGGTCGCAACCTGTAGGTGTTAATGAACTTGGGTGTTCATTCGATGTACTCCATCCTCCTCATGGTTTCCTTTAGGACATGAATGGCTGAGGAAACCCCTTAGCAGTAGTGTCCATCCCGATTATATTCTTTAGGCTAGGTCCCTTGTGAAAAATGTTTAGGGACATAAAGTGAGGATAACAGGAACGGGTAATCAGGGTTATTGTTGATTGATGAATTTAATAAGTTTATTATTATTGTGGGTTGAAAACCCTATATGCTCACCAGGCACCCAAGCCTGACCCACTCAACTTTTTATATTACAGGTAGTGGACCCCGAGCATAGTCGGAGGATGACGAGAGATTTTTGGATTATAGGCCAGTAGTTGTAAATAACTGCTGAAAGGCTTATAATGTCTTGTTTATGCTTTTGATCTATATCGGAACATGACATCCCGAGGTTTTGATATATATATATATATATATATATATATATATATATATATATATATATATATATATATATATATATATATATATATATATATATATATATATATAGAAAATATATACCTTCTTAGTGAAGGGTTTTGATAAACTTTTATCATATGTTGCTTGGGGACCAATTCTGCAACATCTTTTAAAAAGATTTCTCTGATTTAATTCTAAAAAGCATAAATTAAATCGGTCTTTTTTGGCCGAGAAATTAGGGGATGTCACACTTTATGTCTTGACTTTTTAGTTGTGATTTCAGTCATATAATTTGATGTTTGCTTCCAATTCCTACCTAGTGAATTTGATTTTGTTTGAATTGAATGTTTGATTCTAATTGTGATTCTTATTGGCCATTTGAATTATGGTTAGGTCATTCAAGTTATCTAATTGAAAAATCTGTAACTGTTTTGTGAATTGGACTAAGCAACAAACACTAAATTGATTTCCATTGAATAAATTTAGGGTAAATCTTATTCACATAATCTTACGCTCCCGAGCTTGTGAGGAGTATTGGGTGTTGTTGGGAACATTCACATAAATCTTATTGCAACCTTTTGATTTCTATCTAAGAGCTTGTTTAGACTTAAATTAGAAGGTTAGGTTATTTTCAAAGAGCTTGTTTTAAATTTGATAACTTGGTGAATAGGAAGTGTTAGAGCTTGTTAACACTTTCAAGTACCAACTTAGGTGGAATTGAGTAGATATAATTTCATCCTTGGAATCACATTGATAAATTGTCTTGCATAGAGTTGGAGTTCTCATAAATCTTGAATTTGTTTCATTTAATTGATCATTTACTTATTGCTTTATCCTCTGGTTTTAATCATTGCATACCAACCCCCATTTATGCGACCATTATTATACCTTCCGCAAAAAGGTATAAATATTTGTTCCATGTCTATGTGGATCGACCATGCTTACATTGTATTAAATTTTTAGTGCATAGTAGTAGTGTTTTTTGAGTCATTTGTACACCTATATTTGTTGGGTTTGACACGCCTAACACACTCAGCTTTTAGAAAGGCTGATGTTTCTTCTTTTAGATAGTCTTTCATCTTAACACTTCCGATTTCCCTTCCAATGATCTAAACACAAATATTGATAAGTTTAGTTCTCGTTTAAACTTCTTCTTTTTAATCATAACTTTCGAGATCATTAAGATCAATTATATATTCTTTTAAATAATTTTAATGTTTTAGTTTAATTTATTAAAAGTTCCAATACAACACTTCATGATGATCAAATAAGGATTGGTCAGTCAACACAGTCGGGAGGCATGATCATTTAAGCATATAGTTTTTCTAAAATCCAACAAGTCTATCCATGGCGCCGTTCGTATAAATAGATCTATCAGTATTTTCTTATTGTGATTATTAATAGATTCTTATTTATCATAAACTAACATATTATATATATATATATATATATATATATATATATATATATATATATATATATATATATATATATATATATATATATATCATTTTACAAAAAACATAGGCATTATTTTCATAATTATTAACTCATTTAAGAAGTATTCCTTATTACGTCTTAAAACGTTTTATTTGTATAAAATTACTAGTTTGAGTTATCAAGTTCATTCTTAATAACCAAAATCATATGTAATTATTCATTTAGTATAATACTTATGTTTATAAAGAATTACTTATACATAATATACGTAATGTCTCTTTTTATAAAATACTATCAAAGTGTGGATAAAAAAAAATCGTATTATACCCTTTTGGGTTTGTTTTTCATCACCATACAAATTTAAACCCATAGATAAGTATTTGTTTAAGTAAGAAAATTATTTTTATATAAAAATATACTTGCATAACTCATAATCCATTTAAATTTACACATGTTTCATGGTCTCATCTAATAATACCTAAGGAGCTAATGAAAGTCTTTTAGTCAAATTAAATTGTCTCAATTCCCCGGCAATCGCACCAAAAAATCGACTTCTTTATTTATTTCCTTCTTGATCAATGACAACCAAGGTTGCAAAAAAACGTTCGACGTTAGCTAGTCGGTGGACTGGGGTCAAGGGATTATCAAACAAACATAGTGTAAACTTTTTGAAGCTTTAAGCTTCAATATTTTAACCCAATGTAAAATCATTTATATTATATAAAACAAACATCGTGTAAACTTTTTGATGTAATAAAATTAAATATACAAATGTTGTTTGTACATTTTTCTTTAAGGATTTAGCGACAATTTTAGTGAATTTATAGTGTTATTTTTCGTTTTTTTTATGACGAATGCATGTATTGTTTTATGAACTACTAATAAAATATTTTATACATAAGAAAAAACAATAACATAAGTTTCTTAGGTATTTCATAAGTGGATTTTGGTTGTAAACAAAACAAAAGTTTATTATATGGTTTTTACCGTATCGAAGTATTTTAATATGTTTTAATTTCTTTTCAAAAGCGGTAATATCTTGCATGAACTCAAGATAATTTAAAACATCTAGTAATTGTCCAAGTTATGGAAACTTACTTAGAAGATAACCTTTAAGGTTCTCAAAGTTTGATGATTTTAATACCGAAACTAACTGTATTTTTTGGTATAATCTTGTTACATGTACTCAAAACATAAGGAATGAACAAGAGGTGTTATAAAAGATATAGTACCTTAGAATGCATAAAAATTCAGATTTGGAAACTTCAAAGATCAATTTTGAAAGTACATTTCTTAAAAAGGCTCTATTTTCCTTTTTATTTTTGGTTTGCATCTCTCTGGATATCCAATACTCTTTCACATCTCTGTGGGGTTTTCAATCCCCACAATACACCACCAAAATCCATAAATGTAGGTATACTCTTGAAGAACTGATTGACTAAGCCTTTCTATACTTATCTTAGATCTAACCTATCGATTTATCTCTTTTTCTAACTTCAAGAATCTACTCTTAGTTGTGGAAGAAAATGAGAGATGCTTTATATGTTACTCCATATTCACTCTTATGTAGGGCTTCAAACTTCATATATTTCCTCATGAGGGTCGTAAAACATGATGATTAGGTTCCTAATTTGGTTGAAAAGACACCTACCACTGTCTTCTTCCTTCCATAGAAAGCATGACACATAGGGAACTAAATATTCATTGAGCTTTAGTTCATGGTTAAAACAACAACCCAATGGTGGAAAGGGGTTTCGACGTCATGGTCCATGAGATTTGTGACATCTGGTTCAAATTCTCTCATGATATCTGATGTTGTTTTCTATTTTTCCAACCAAAACATCCATTCTATCATCTACATAACAAAAATCGAAACTAATAATCCTTCTTAGCTTCTTATGATGCAACTCTCCTGGACCATGGCGTCGAAACTAAAGTAGAGTTTCCCTTCACACTTTTGCCTTAATGGTTGGTTATCCCCCACTTGGGTTTGAACCCTCACCTGTTGCTACTCACAACCGATTAGAGCCCAAACTAGCTGCAGCTCCCTTTCTTCTTGAGAGAAACTCTTGATTGTCATATCAATGAATTTGACGTTTCCAAGATAATATTACTGCTTATGCCCAAAACGAGTAATCTTCTCGAATAACACAAGCACAAAACGATCAAGAAGATGACAAGCATGAAGTCATCCACCAACACACACATATATAAAATGGCATAAAAGGATATTACTAATGTAATGAAAAATACTAGCACCAAAGACAGTTATTGAACTCAGTACTATCTCTCCATCTTCTCTAGGACAATTAACCTTGTCGTGCTCAAATTAATCATCTTGTAATGATCCTCCTGCCCATATGAAGCGCTTAGGTGCAAACACAAAAAAGACCGTCGCATATGCCTTCATATACTAGCTACAATAATTGCAGCTCTCCTAGCCTCCTAAACTAGAATCAATAAGTTTGAACCTATTTACCGATGATGATTCTTGAACTTGCACCTGTTCTTTCATCCTTCGATGGACCTTTAGTCCCAACTCTTGAGTCACACACTTGACTTCCATTGGAGACTCGCGTTCCTTCCTAAATTGGGACATAGAGTCAACACAAGATAAGATCTTTTCTTCGACTACGGTAACCGACTAAATGGTCACATTCTAACGACCTTCCATTGTACAACGTAAAAGATACATAACGAACTAGACCCTTGCCTCCACGAGAAAATTACTAACATGGAATACACCTTCTATATCTCGTATCCGTATTTTGCTAACAACCTAATCCTTCCTCTTTTGAACATAGGAGGTCGAAATACAAGTGCATCATAATAGGTAGCAGCTCTAGCTTCTAGCTACTCAGCCCCAACGAAAGCTGCAATTCTTTTGTCAATCACCCTCTTATTAAATCTCTCGACTAAATTCAGTTGCTACATCGGACAAGGTTATTAGAATCAGTCAACTTACTTACGTAGATATACATTACTGAACTCGATCCTTCATTTCCACTTGGGCCTAAACCATAACCATTTTCCTAAATATCACCATACCATAAGTTATGACGAAAACAAGTAAAAGAAATTTATAGTGTTATCCAAACTAACTACTCAACTTACCAGTGCCTTAGTAAATTTGTGACTCCTCCTAATCCAAGTATGTATCATGTGCTTCCGATAGTACATGCATATACTACCTTTCAAACCTATCCATACTCATACCAAGAACTGCCGCACAGTTCCCAAGTCACTACACATGAAATCCACAAAACAATTTAAAACATATGTATGTGTCTAAATGAGAAGATACAAAAAAAATTCCTAGACTCCACTAGGATTTTTGTGTCTCTATCAAGCACCCTAACAATAACTATGTGCTTTACCGCGCACATACCAAATTTCCTATACTCCCCTTCTAGGATCCTTCCCACGCATATGCCTAATATAGCATATTCAAACACTTTTCCTAGGTCAATAGGAATTCCATTTCTAAACTCTTCGTATAAATTCCTACTCGTATAGTTTCCAGTCAGCATGGCACACTACAACTGAATTTACTCTAGTAGTATGGAGATAAACGCTCTCCAACTATTTATACCACATGCAAGTCACCATGCATATCATTCCATCTCTTCACTCCATCATCATTTACTTTATAGGAGTCAATCCTAGAAAGTTCGTCTTTCAACCGCATATATATCCACTTCATTAGAGTCAATCCTAGGAAGTGTGCATTTCAGCTACATCTCAGCATGTCCCATTAGTTTCAACTTGTTTCCTTATATTTCCCAACCTCAGTATCTCTCCTCATTCAATACTATAGATGTACCACTACTTCAGCTAAGTATTCTAATTTACTAAACAAGTAAGTTAATCAGTACTTTGTTCTTTACAACCCAACGACTATTTTCACCATCCTAGTCATGTGCGTTAAAGTCGACTTACAATATCAAGGAATTCGTGTAAGGATGTGATACAATTCAATTATCAACCATTATTATTTAATACTAAGTCAAATCACTGCATATAAGATACAGATTAACTCTTAACACACCACTTCAACTACATACTACTTAGTATTGACAAACAAGGACTCAGTCGATTAAGTCTGGAAACTCTGTCAGCTTTGTTCTTTTTATCTTGCTCAAATTATGCATGTCATGTTATATGACTCCAATTTTTATATTGTTGGAGTATTGATCACCATCTTCAGTACTTCTAAATCCTTAATCAAGCATTGCTTCCTTCCGGTTGTATCAATAACTCATGGACTTCTTTTGGTTCTCGGTTGTACATTATTATGTCTATTGTACTAATAAACTTTCTAAAAGTGAACGATGTTAACTATCGACGATTATATAATCGTTAATAAGACATATAAGTCTCCTTATCACCCTGAAAATTTACACGCCAATTCTAATACAATAATGAAACTTTTCGAATCCTAAATATATAAAATTCCATTTTCCAAATCAAGGTTTATTGCCATAAATATTTTCAAGTAATAGAAATCTATTTATGTAACTTGAGGGATACTATAACACATATTAGTTAGCACATAATACCATATCAAGCATATCCCTTAAAGTATGCTAGTGCACATTTTTAAATAATAGAAATTAAGGTACATAACCTAAAGCATGTTATAAAAGAAATCTATTACCCTAAAGTATTCTAGTGCTAGTGTCTATATAATAACACTTTAGGTATACGACCTAAAATATAATAGACACGCACCTCATCATCTTCACCTAGCATTCTAAGTTTAAGTCTAGAAATAATCACTAGTCCTAGTTCGCTTAAACTAATGTGTGGATACCAATTGTGACATCCCTTATTTTTTAAAAACAAATCAAACTTTTTCTTTATGCTTTCAGATAGCATTTTATCTTTGTTGAGGAAAATCCCAATTTAAATAAAACATTTTGAGATAACAATTGATGTTTCAAAATACCAAAAAATAAGGATGTCATAATCAATACACGACATAACTTACAATGTAAAGACAAATTGGTCCTAAATATTGTCACAGGATTGTCTCTTTAATCACTTGACATCCGATTGAAGTTCCAACAGTTTTGTCACCACTACCTGTGATGCATATAATTTTAGTAGGTCAGGTTTTCAAACCTAGTGAGACACATAAGGTTTTCAATCCCAAAATATTTTTATAAAAATAACTCATATGTAAATATCCTACAAAACCAATGTTACTAACAATATAGATATATAATCCAACGTAAATATCTATAAGACAATATACACATACATTCCCAGCCCAATTGATTCTCAAAAATCTTAATCAACGTTCATCTGGAAGAATCGCCTTACCTGATGAATCGTTTAGACCAATGGTATAACTACACGGCTAGGAACCATGGTCGGTGTAAGTCATGAAGGCAACCCAACCTTAGCGTATTTGATAAATATGGTATCCCATTTCATCTACATCTATGGATTATAAGTTTATACTAGCAACGTAATTTTGCCTAGAATAATCAAGTGTTGTCATCTTACTCTGGTGGACGACCAGGGATTCCCTCCGATTGTTTAACCCAGACACACCATTTCTAGATGTCTAGAAACAGGAGGACTACTACACTCTGATTTAATCTCACATCTTACCCCATAAATTGACTACTCACTTATTCAACTTACTTTGAAATAAGCATCCTTTACAAGCATTAGTTTATAACTAGAGAAGATTACAATACATGTAATCAACTTCCAATACAATTTCCTGTTTATCCAATACTATCATAATACATAGTATATATTTAGCATAGAATAGTAGGCTTTTAGTATACATTTAATCTTTCAAGCAATAATACTTCTATTTAAGATTTTCATGTAGTATTACCAAATATACTCTTAACAAAATTTCCAAATGATAGGCTTTCAGTTGCACATATAAGCATTCAATTAATATTAAATAGTTTTATTGAAAATTGTGTTCTTGAAAGTCACTACCCAATAACTTTTTAAAAAGGTGAATGTTTCTTCTTGCATATCGTCTTTCATCTTAACACTTTTGCTCTCATTTCCATTGATTTAAACATAAATATTGCAAAGTGTAGTTCTCGTTTAAACTTCTTATTTGCATTCTTAACATCTAAGATCATTACAATCAATTATATACTGTTATATACAGTCTCAATATTTTAGTTTAATTTATTATAAATTCCAATATAACACTTCATGAATATCAAGTAAGAATTGGTGAGGCAAGACAGTTGGGAGGTAGTACCTGTAACGACCATAAAATTTGAGCCAAATTAAAACATTTGAATTCATTCAAAAGCCAGTAAGTTCATACAATTGTTTAAACATCAGAGTATCCCCCAGAACCATATCACATAAATCATAAAACATGAGTAGCGGTACGATCACGCCTTCGGCTTGCCACGATTTCCTGAAGTACCTGAAACAAAACATTGAACTGTAAGCTCGAAGCTTAGCGGGTTACCCCCAAAATACCAACCACATATAGCCATACACATATCATATCACAATACAGAACAACCATTCACATCGGGTCTACTGTGTGACTGGTCCGCCGCATCGGGCCTTCAGTCCACCTGGTCCACCCTCCAAGTCTAGCCATGTACATCGAGTCTATAGTGTGATTGGTCCGCCCGCACCGGGCCTTCAATCCACCTGGTCCACTCTCTGAGTCTACAATATGATTGGTCTGCCCGCATCAGGCCTTCAATCGGCCTGGTCCACTCTCCGAGCCTCAACACGTCTGGTCCGCCCTCTTGGGGCCTTCAGCCTATCCGGACCGCTCGCTGGGCCTTCGAGATATCCGATCCGCCCTGGGTATGTTGGCCTACAGCACAAAGCAGGACCCACCTTAACCCAACCCCAGTCAAACAACCATGTGCACATAAAACAATTAATCACATAACAATCCTTAACCAGACAGACAGTCTAACAGATCACATAGCATATCAACATCCTAACCAGGATTCCGACCTAACCGGTCACTAGCATAACATTACCCTATATACTGGGATATCAACCTTAACCAAGTCACTAACATCATACCATCCTAAATACCAGGATGTAGATCTAGCAAATCGATAACATAGCAAACAATACCCGGATACTCATCCGATAAAGGGCCGAACTTGGTGCCATAAACCCTGTCAATATAGTGAGGATAACTCACCTTGCAACTGCTGACTGAAAAGGATAAGACCAAGCTGCTCCGACCACCGACACGATCTTCACCACAGAACGCTACCAAAGAACCAACTCCATAATATCAATATTACCAAAGTACCCTTGGAATTCAAACTGGTCAACTCTTGGTCAAAGTCAAAGTCAAAGTCAACTTTCTTGGTTGACTCTACTCGCCAAGTCACCCCGTCGACTCGCCGAGTTCCCTTACCCAGAAAGCTCTCATAACACATTTAACTCGCCGAGTCACCCCAAGAATTGCCGAGTCCAACGATCTTTGAGTCTCATCCTGTCCAACTCACTGAGTTGCCAACCTACTCACTAATCCAAGGCTTTAACCAAAAGAGGTTAGGGTTTTGCGATCTGACTCGCCGAGTCCAAGGCAATCTTCAACAGACTCACCGAGTTGTTCTTCTAACTCATCGATTTCCTGCCTATCTTCATACAACTTGCCGAGTACACCCATGTGACTTGTCGAGTCGCTTCAGTTCTTAATCCATGTCATGGCTTTCTAAGCCATGCAGCGGCTCCATATTGTGGATCCAAGCTTCTAGGGCAAGCTTATCACGTAAAGTTGCAAACTTTACATGCATGCAAAGCTCTAGGGGCTCTAAATGACCAATCTAAGTTTCTAATGGAGCTTTACACCTTAAGAGAGTCTCATCCTTGCAAGAGCTGGAGACTTTATGGACTTAGGACTCAAAAGAGGTTCAAATCTAAAGTTTCAGCTTCAGATCTAGCTTCCATAACAAAATCCCATAACCAAGGAAAGCCTCAGTCTCCACATATGAATGATTCTTAGAAGAAAAAGGTTAAGGTAACAGCTTATTACCTCCCAAAACGTGCCCAAGCTAAAGTGGATTCTGGATCCAAACGAAATCCTTGATGCTAGCCTCTTAATCTACAAGTCTCCTTCACAAAGTTCACTTCCCAAAGCTCCAAACACTCTCCAAGCTCACACTCACGGATATTAGGGTTCCTGGAACTCTCTGGGGAATTAGGGGTCTGTGTGAAGGATATAAGGTCCTTTAAATAGGGGAAAACCCCGAAGATTAGGGTTTTTCTCATTCTAGCACCAACTCGTTGAGTCCAGCTTCCAACTCGGCGAGTTACTCACTTAATTCGCGACCCAAACCCGCTCCGACTCGGCGAGTAAGCATACCTACTCGTCGATTCCTTCTTCGAAATTACACCTTAAACCCTTACGTCACACTACTAGAATTCGGGATGTTACAGTACCATTTTGGCATATTGCTTTTCTGAAATCCAATGAGTCTATCATTGACACCGCTCCCGTAAGTAAATCAATCTTTGGGATCGTTAATTGATTCATGTTTATATGAATCTAACATATTAAATATGGTTACATATGTGTTAATTTCATTTTACAGAAACACATATGTATTATTTTCATAATTATTCAACTCTTTTGAAGAGTATTCCTCGCTACATCTTAAAATGACATATTTGTATAAAATTACTAGTTTGAGTTATCAACTTCACTCTTATTAACCCAAATCATATGTAAGTATTTCATTTTGTATAATACTTATGTTTATATAGAATTACTTATACATAATACACCAAAGTGGCGCTAGAAATATAAAAAAATCATAATATACTCTTTGTGGATTGTTTTTCATTACCATATGAATTTAAGCCCATATTTAAGGATCTGTGTCTATAATGTAACACCCCGTTTTCACTTTTAGAATAGAATTTAATATAAACGTTTGTCTATAAAATTCGAAGTAGAAATATATTACTTTTTAGCTAAAGTAACCATCACGAAAGAGGTAGTAGTCGTGATGAAGATTCCTTAAATATAAAAAAACCGCCTAAACTGACTTCATATGAGGAAGTTACAAATTTTGTTAGTTTCGTGTTCAGTCTAACATAGCTAGGTGTGTCATAAAAAATGAATTTGATATTGGTTTATTTTTAATCAAAGCAATGTAATCGAGAGTTGAAGATCTCGTAAAAACAAACTCGTCGTTATATAGAAAATCGAGAATAGTGTTCATATAAAGAAGTTATGAATTTCAAAGGAAGTCTAACAGTCTAAACCAATCTCGATATGAATTTAAATTAGAGTCAGAATTAGTTGTTGAGACCTAAAGGAAAGTTGTAGTGCTTATCGATACAATTTTGGTGATATAAAGAGCGTTGAAAACGGATCTCATATATTAAAGTTATGGCTTTATGAAGATTCGTGAAAAATACATGTTAAGGGTGATGTGGCAAAACCTGAGTGCACCATGTGGTAGCCCTGGAGGCCACATCTCAAAGGCAACGTGGTAGGATAAATTGACGACACGTGGTTCCATGGGAACTGTTCACAAGGAAAGACAAAAGCAACAAACAAGTCAGCAACGTTGACAGACGAGAATATGACATGTAGAGACAAGTGGGAGTTGTGTCATCGACTAGGCACAGTGTGCCTAAGGCTTTAGGGTGTGGCGCTCCCCCTGAGCTGTCTATAAATAAGAGCTGAACTTTTGCTCATTTTCCACATAACTTCTTCCGAACACTCTCAAATGCTCCCAAATTCTTTAGATCTGGCTTTAGGAGCCTTTATAGGTCAGTAGTAGAGCTCTGGAGCACCATATAGCATGAAGATATAGAATATTTCAGTTCAAAATTTTCCCCGCGCCATTCCCGATTTTTGCTAGGAATTTCTATAAGTTAAATTGTACTTACTACATTTTAAGTGTAACTTATATTTATATTCATAGTCATTATTATGTATTTACAAATAATATTTATCAGGGATTCTTGTCATAATACTGATTAATCTACTTACGGGAATAATTTTCAGGCTAGATTTCATGAGGTGTTTAAAGTGGTTTATCCAAATAATATACCTTGTATACCAAACAGACCCTGTCTTTGATATGATCTTACCTAGTTGTTCCTTATTTGATAGAACTTTCGATAGTCATTGGGATTAGTGAAAGCTCTTGCGTTTATTACTAGACTACCATAGATATTAATAAGTTGTAGTATTATTGGTTAATACTTATTAGACTCGTTAACTGCTAGTTGGATAGCTGATAGTTGCTAGAGTAACTGTCCAAGTGAGTTTTCTCACTATATTATTTATTACAATATATATATATATATATATATATATATATATATATATATATATATATGTGTGTGTGTGTGTGTGTGTGTATGTATGTGTGTGTGTGTTAGGATATAAGATCTAGTGGAGTAGAAAAGTATAGTCATTATGTGCTTAATATCATTGCACTTAAGTTATTTATATGTGGTTAGGATATAACATACTATTAGGTTGTGATATGCTATGAGACTAATAGACTTGTTAGGCCATTTCTTGTAATGCTACTTGTTTATATGTGAATATGATATGTTAAGGGTTAAGGCCTTCCCGCTTTGTACGAAAGGACAAGATGTGGGTGGACCATCTTCGTGTTGAAGTCCAAGGGGTGAGTTGATGGAAAGATCAACATTAAGTTTTGTAAGTCTATATATTAACAAGGTCAAGGTGATGGCAACAACAACTTAAGAGTTGTGAGCCTAGATACTCGATTGGTGGATCGGCGAAACGTCGCAAGCCATTATTTGTATGCATGTATATGTATTGTGATATATGGTATTTTGGGGGAACTCACTAAGCTTCGTGTTTAATCGGTTAATTCCAAAAAAAAAATATCCAGGTACTTTTTCGAATCGTGAGAAGGGCAAGGCTTAACTGTACACATGTGCATTACCATGATGTTTTCCGCATGAGTTAATTATACTCTAATTTGAATGAAATAAAAATCAGAATTTTATCATGAAATTCAAGATGTTACATATAACAAACTTATTTTTATACAAAAATATTTTTGCATAACTCATAAGACTTTTTAATTTTGCACACACTAAAAACACCTTTTAAAACACACATAAAGATCCAACTATGAAGCTTTAAGCTTCAATATTTTAACCCAATTCAAAAACATTTAATTTATATATAAGAAGCATTGTATAAACTTTTTTGAAGTAATAAAACTAAGTATACATACGTTGTATGTACGTTTTTCTAGTTTATGGGTTTAACGACGGTTTTAGTGCATTGATAGTGTTATTTTTAAGCTTTTTGCGACGAATGCATGTATATAAGCATGTATTGTTTTACGTACTATTAACAACATATTTTATACATAAGAAAATTAGTAGCATAAGTTTCTTAGGTATTTAATACTTGGATTTTGGTTACAAACGAAACAAAATTTTATTATACGGTTTTTACTGTACGAAAGTATTTGAGTATGTTTTAAGTTATTTTCACAAGTGATGCCTTCTTGCATGAAATCTAGATAATATATAACATCTAGTAATTGGCTAATTAAAGGAAACTTAGTTAGAACATAACATTTAAGTTTCAAAAAGATATATAAACCTTAGAATGGACACAACTTCATATTTGGAAACTTCAAACATCAAGTTTGAAAGTACTTTGCTTAAAAAAACTCTATTTTCTTTCTTATTTTTGGTTTTAATCTCTCTAGATATCCAATGCTCTCTCTCTCTCTCTCATCTCTTTAGGGTTTTCAATCACCAAAATACGCCACCAAACTCCATAAATGAAGGTATAATATTGAATAATTGATTGGCTAAGTCCCTCTATACTTATCTTGGATCTAACCTAACGATTTATCTCTTTTTTTTACTTCCAGAATCTGCTCTCAGTTATGGAAGAAACTAAGAGATTTTTAATATGTAACTCCATATGCACTCATATATAGGGCTTGAAATTTTATAAGTATCCCCTTCGGATCCTAGAATATGATCATGAGATTCCTAATCCAGTTACAAAGACACCTACAACTATCTTCTTCCTTCCATGCAAAGCATGATACATAGGGAACCAAATTTTCATTGGGCTTGAACTAATGGTTAAAACAACAAGCAAGTGGTGGAAAGGGGTTCTTTAGTTTTGATATAACTTTAGGAAGTATCCTAAGGCCACCCATGAAAGACTTATGAGGTAAGTCTTCTTTCATTTTAAAACTTGCGACATTTCCAAAAAAAATCATAATGCAATAATATGGTTCATCATCATATAATTTTAACTTAAAAATATTAGTTTCACATAAATAATATTTATTTATTTTACATATTTAAATCTTTTTTATAAAAATTATCTTTCATAATCTTTATAAATTCTATTTAAAATTCATATTATTTACTGAATTTATTTGAACTATTGAACTTAAGAATTATTCATACACCAATAATATTTTATTTTGTATGTTAGTCTTATCAATATAATAACATATAATTTAAAAAATTAATGTGTACCAAATTATTCAGGTGTTACAACTTTCTTCCACTTATGATTATTTCATCTCTAAAATCACAAACTCAGCAATCCCATTACTCGCTTTCAGCTTCCTAAGTAAGAATTGTTTCTGTATTGTAGTCTAACAACATCAAAAAACTGACTCCATTGTTTTATACTCAAAATAATATTTTAGGTTCCTTTATGACAGTTTGTCAGGCTGTCGACCTAGCTTTATTATTGAAACATCAACTTTGTTGAAGAAACTTTCACTATGAATAAGCGGTCTTAATATGTTGCATTTCCACACACAACCATTTTTTCTGATCCAATAGAGATTATTTGACAAAGTTCACAAACTTTACTGTTCCGTATCCCTTTCGGGTTTCGAATTTGTCGGGCTACAACAGTTTTCACATTATCTCTAACATAAGTATTTTCAAGATAATTTGAGAATAATCTTAAACCAAAAATCGTTACTTCTCCATGATAATGATTCTATGAAAACATTATTTATAAACCAATTCTCTACATATATGATACTCGGAAAGGTATACTTTTATCAATTGGTCAACTATAACACCTAGCACATCATGGTTCTACATAATCCTAAGACACTGGACAATAAGATCTAAGATAAGATCATTCTGTTTACTCATGGGTATAGGTAAAGGTTTCAAATTCCCTCATGATATATGATGTTGTTTTCTTACTTGCCAACCAAGACAACCATATTATCATCTACATAACAAAAACGTAAACTTAAAATACATCTTAGCTTCTTATGCTACAACTCTCCTGGACCTTAACGTCGAAACTGAAATCAAGTTGCCCTTCGTGCTTTTTCCTTATATGTTGGTTCTCCCCACATGGTTTCGAACCCTCACCTGCAGCTAATCACAACCGATCAAAGCCCAAATTAGCTCTGCCTATGTTATTTGTTGCTCCCTTTCTTCATGAAAGAAACTTTTGATAGTCATATCAATAAATTTGACATTCACAATGTTGTATTAGGATATCCATATCATTTGATCCCATGATCAAGAGTATCACATATATGATGCAAAATACACTTTCGAGCATCGAGATGAGGATCACAAGGATCACACACACACGTATATATATATATATACATATATATATATATATATAATAAGAGATATATTATGGTGTGAAAGTTAAGTATTGTTGTGCACCTGCAAGGCTACATTTAAGAGATAGGTTTGTGCTCAGGATGCCATCAGTTCCTATTTTAGACATGAGATCAATGAGATTTTTTATACATTGCAAATAAGCATGTATGTATAATTTGGAATCTCTATAGCATATCGTTTTTGAGAGAAAACCATGTCAATGGGCATGGTCCTCTATAGCATAAGTATTGTTGGATTAGTGTCTAAGTCCATAACTATTTTGGTATGTACTTGACCCGATTATGAGCATGGTCCTTTTGGGTTGCCTTCACCATAGCAATATGTAGGATGATTTAAGGAGAGAAAGGTTTAAATATGATTTATTAATATATTATGAGAATAATATATTAAAGGAGAAATCATATTGTTTAACTAATATTAGTCAAGAATTAATTGATAATTAATTTTGTGGCTAAAAGAGATTAATTAAACTTAGGGGACTGAAGTTGTAATTATAAGATAATTATAATTAGGCTATGGATCACCTAATAATATATAGGTTGGACGAATTCTATGGGAAGCCCATTAGAAATCGTCCAAGGGATATGTTTAAGGAGTCCATGGGCTGCTTAGGGCCTAAGCAGTCAGATTAGGGTTTCCTGGTTGTAAACCCTAATAGCCTACATGTATATAAAGGGCCCCTATGCCCCAAAAACGTGGAAAAGTCTTCCATTAGGGTTTCCAGCCGTTTTTGGTGCTTCCCTTTTCTTCTCCTCTTCATCCAAGTTGCATATGGTGTTTGTGACTCCATTAGAGGTGCAGCACTTGAGGCACTAAGCTTTTGAATCCAATCCAAGCAAGGAATTGATTGTTATTGCTTTATAACAATCAAAGGTAATTCTATAAACCCTGATTCAGTTTATAATATGTTAGATCTAAGTTTATTAGTCTTGGATTCAAAGCATGTACAATAGAGAAACCTAGATCCAAGCATTAGGGTTTGTATGAGCACATAGGATTGTTCTTATGCCTAAAACCCATCAGTGGTATCAGAGCCTTGATTGGTTTCAGTTGTATGTGATGCTTAACTGCTTTATTTACTGAAAAAACGTTTTTTGGCCTCTGCCCGACCTGACTCGGCGAGTCCAGTCCCTGACTCAGCAAGTCTAGGGGTCAGACAGAGGGATTTTTGGGTTTTGGCTGCTGTTTTGACTTGGATTTGATGCTTAATTCGTTTTTTGAAGTTAAAATCCGATTTTTATCTTAAATTAATGATTATCCTTGCCAAAACAATAGATAATTTCGAATCTTTTAAATATTGGTTGTTTATATGATAAATATGGATTATTTCAAATTATTTGGTAATTATCTAGTGACTAAAATAAGGTTAGGTCAAATATAGATAATTATGAAATTAATTGTTTAATTTGAATTATTTGTTGTTTGATCCCTAATGTTTTGAAATGATTCAAAACATGCCCTCAAGTTTTTTGGAATTTAAAAGTTGATCAAAAGTTTAATTTTGAAATGTTAAATTCTAAAACCCTAGTAATTTGAAAAGTTCAAATCACACCCTTATGGTTTTATTAATTAATTAAAGTGTATAATTAAAGGTGATTTAATAAACCCATAAAGTTTTGGTTTACATTTAATTAAATTAAAAGTATAATTTACTAAGTTAAACCACCTAGTATTTTAAAAGTGTAAAATACACCCTATACTATATATAACATTAAAAGTCTAATGTTATATATGTATGAGTAAACAGTCAGTCTTACCGTTAGTAGGCCTCATTCACGAAGCTAGTCTATAAGGGGTGTTTAAGGAAATTGCCTATAAAATGACGATTGAATGGGTATCCACTCTTACCCACCGCACTCTTGACTAGTGGAGGGTCGTTAGCCGAACGGGTAGGATAGGACAGAAACCTTCCATTATAAGTATAATGAAGTACAAAGTAACTAAATGCTTTTTCAAATTCCCAAATCATAGTTACTTTAGGCAAAATGTGAAATTGTATGCTAACCCATGGAATTACACTTCGTACCCTTGTCAAACGTTAGTGGAGCGTGTGTGGTTAACCGGCACACTAATTTGGGGATGACATTGGTGGCGAAGGGTGGCTCGATGCTTATCATAGATCAATGGAGCGTGTGTGGCTAACCGGCACATTGATTAGGTGATTGTAGCATTGGGTGCACCACGTGATTCGTATGGTTATTCACACCTTGTTTGTGATCCTCGGCATCCCAGTCACAAATAGTAGGGCATAATCGAGATTAAACATGCCATTGAAAAGTTCAATGAATCTCAAAAGATCTAGGAGTTTCAATTCATTTAAAACTTAAACTTCCTTTTCGTTTTTCATGGTGGAAATTGGTAAATCGTCATTTACCTACCTTCAAATATTCTACAACTAGATTACGTCATTGCTCTTCTAGGTTGTAGAGTATTGTGTTGGATCCTAGCTTGATGTTTCATTTGGGTGTTACATCAAGAATTCTAATCAACTTAACTTGAATTTTCTCCCGTTTTGTAGATGTCCACATATTACAATGGTCTTCCCAAATCCTTTGGAACAAGCTTTCCAAATGAAGATGACGTTCCAAGATACGATCAAGGAAATGAGAGTCGTGCTTCACTTCCTCCACCTCCTCCAATTATTCTCCCTGACCCACAAGTTCAAAGGCTTGAAAAGTTCAAGCTCACTCAAGCCCTTTTGGCAAGTAAACACGAAGATGGGAAACCTGTGTGTACACACGTCTTAGAGATGAAGTCACACATTGATAGGTTAAGCATCTTGGGTGTCGAGATTTCAAGCGAGTTGGCTGTTGACTGGGTTCTTCAGTCACTTCCTGAATCATATAGTGAGTTCGTTAGAGAGTACTATATGATGGACCACGACGTGACCCTAATTGATCTCACCTATTTGCTTATAGATGCTGAATCAGCAATGATTTGGCGTGCTGGTCAAGCAAATTTGTCTAGTGAATCAAACTCCCAAACTTCAATGGACACTGGCAACATTGGAAGTCCAGAAAGAACTAAGTCTGTGATTGTCCGATGTGCTGTGCCAAAGGAGTCCATTTGTTTTTATTGCCAAGAGAAGGGGCATTGGAGACGAAGCTGCCCTAACTACCTGAGAGATCTGAGAGATAGGAGAGTCAAGACGTATGGCTCTGCTTCAGGTAAAATCCATTATCTAACTCTTTTGAGTTCCTATTCTAGATTCTTAATACATGATGTGATAAGATTACATTTTGATGTTTTGTAGGATCGAAGAAAAGAGAGGAAGCTTGAGGGAAGAAGTGAGCTTAATCTAATCATGAAGAAATGGATTTCGATCGCATTACTTAAAGAATGGATTCTTGAGCTACTACTTGGAGTTAGAATAGATTGTTAAGAAATATGTAATAACATAGTTTTTTCAATTGAATTGCATTGTAAGGACAAAATTTTTCCGCAATAAAATGAATTTTGATTTTATCTTATTTATTTATCCTTGCAATAGCATGTATGAAAAATTGATGTTTGAATGTTTCTATTATTAGCAAAATGGATTTGATTCTTAATTATGTTATTTGTGGAAATGTCAAAAGTTTACCAAATAGGGAGAGTTTCTCATCGCCCAAGTTTCAATTGGACAGAAACTTGGAATCATGCAATGTGTATTGTATGATGAATGAAAAAACTTTCACATTTGGAAAACTTAGACTAATTCTTTGACAAAGTGTCAATTGAAGGACTAGGAGATCGAGTACACTAGGCCGTACGTTGATCAAGTCTACCACAAGAGTGATAAAGATATTCGTCATGATTTACTAAAGTTTAGTAAATATAGTTATACTTATAAGATTGAGTATAATTCTGAGTTAACTGAAATAGTTTCAATCAATAGCAGAACGAATAAGAAGAATCAAGAAGGCAGAAAGATAAAAGTTTCTCCATTCTAAGAAGAAGGGAGAGTACCTTTTATTGTGTTTGATGATGAAGTCTTAATGATTAAGAACCATATCTCAATTGATCCTCTAAGTGAGTCTTAGTGCATTTGCATGTCTAAGAAGAGGAATCAAGTATTGTAGAAATGGTTAAATCAATAAGTCAATCATACTTCGTTCCAATATCAAGTCTTAGAGTCAAGATTGTGACATTGAGTGAAAAGTCTTAAGTAGGTTTATAACACTCATCAAATGTGGAATTTGGAAAAAGTTTTCTTATTCTTGCACATTTGAAATTGGTAAGTTGTGCTGTCTTGGATAAGACAAAGACCAACTAGGACCAATTGTGTGAAGTGTTTTGTCTTGATAAGAACTACACTAACTCTTGAATATTTGGTTTGTCAAGAAATGTTTCTTGACAAGAGAATCTTATATGTCAAAGAGTCAGTGGGAGTCTTAATGGTCTTGAAAAGTTTCAAGAACAAATCAAGAATAAACCTTATCGATCATCACTAGCACACGACTTGAGGTTTACAACCTATCGTGCTGACATTATTTTGTTTCTATGCCATTCCAATTGAGTTAATTGTGTATGTGAGTTCTATGAGTTCTCATTTGAATGCATACTAGAGCCTTAGTCATTGGAAAGTACATTGATATGTAAGGACAAATTACTAAACTACTTGGAAGACATGGTGGGCACTCGTGTTACCATAAGGCAAGAAATCAAGATTAAAAAAAAAAAAGTTCAGTCCATATGAGCTTGGATTTGTCACAAACTTTGGTTTTGGCAAATTCACATGGATAGGAACTCATACACCATAAAATCTAAGTGTCATAAGATTCCCTCCTTCATGAAAATGACTGTGAGGAAATACTTCCACTAAGAGAGGTTTTAAGAAGATAGCGATTGTGAAAATTGTATTCTCACATTCGATTATGGTTACGGCATCCCTTTCCATAGTCCGAATTGTGAGATCTAGCGATTAGTTTGAACATTTGGAACTTAGTAACATAAGTTCTAGATTGTTTAAACACACATATGAGCTATCTAAGGCAAAGGTATATAAGTTTAAGAAGCTTAGATAAAGGCTTATCGAAGCATCTAGTATTAGAAATATGGATTTCAGAAATTCAATAGGCATTGTTTTCTGGAAGTTCATTTGTTTTCTGAATACATGTCAAGGCTAGTGGGAGCATAAGTGTTGTGCTTATATGATAATCATCATGATAGTGGGAGCATAAGTGATATGACGAGTATTGCAAGTTAGCAATATTAATTATAGAAAAACAAAGATTCAAATTTGCAAAGTTGCATGGGTTGAAAAGTTGTTTTTGCTATAATTAAGGGAGGGAATATTATACTTCGTTTCAAAATCTAAAGCTTAGATTAAGAAATTTTAATATTTTCAGTCAAAGGGTACATTGTGTGTTCTTAAAATTCGATTATGATTATGGCATCCCTCTTCATAGTTCGAATTGTGAGAACATGACACATAAAATACTATGGCAAAAGATTGGTAAAGTATCATATCTTTATGTAACACATTATGCATCGTGTCCCATACGCTTCGGGTATAGGATCGATTGCAAAGGTTATAATATTTTACCATTCTAAAATTTTTCAAATGTCTAGCACATTAAGAGGGAAAAAGGACTAGAATGGATTTTGACTAAAATTATTAAACAACTATCAAAGGACGATCCAAAGTTCGCTGAGGATTGGTCGCTTGTGAGTAGTTGGAAGTATGGTATTGGATGGACCATATCGACATTATTATGAATAGATAAGATTCTATTAAGAATGAGCTGTCATATGGCAAATGTGGAAATGTTTCCATATTGGGAATTGGATATTGAGAGTCTATGCCTAGATAGAAACTTTTATGCAAGAAGGATGTTCAAATGAATGTACTTTGAATGTGAGACTTCACGTCTATGGAATTGTCTTGTAACAATTTCCGATAGAGTACCTTGTAATTTCATTAGCCAAGTCTTGGTGACTTTTGTGCTATGACTTTACGAAAGGATCGTTGCGTAAAATGTTAGAATCTAGCATATTCTAGTAGTGGCAAGAACCTTGTGTTCTTACACTAACAATGGGGATTGAGGAATTGTGAAATGAGAATCATTGGAAAAGTTTTCAATTGTTCTATTTCACAAAGCATGGACAATAGGAAACAAAGTGTGCATGCTTAGAGCATGGGACAATTGTTGTTGTAATTCAAGTAATAAGTTGATTTTCTGAAACAGTAAACGATAATAATGAGTAATCAATATGGTGGTTAAATAGAAGTGTTTTATTTACTCTCTCAAGTTTGAGGCCATATAGGATTAAGTATTATTGTTATGTTTCAATTTGCATGTTTTGACTTCCAGAATAACTAGGTTATTCAAACATCCATAGTCGGTCATACGTTGGGAGTAGGTGTGAATAAAAACTGTCATGAATCTGTCTGTAGATTGTCTGAAGTGTTTAGACATGGCACAAGTTTGCTACAGAGTTCATGAGTGCTTTGATAAGATTAGAGTATTGGATCAAACCCACGCTCACTTGGATCACTTCATGGATTTATCACGAGTGATTAGTGAGACGATAATATTGTATATTCTTGAAAACGAGACGTGTGAGTTGTTATTTGTTGGTCGGTTACACATTGATAATAAGTAAACGCACCAGTAACTTGGTGTTATAAAACTTATTGTTGTGTGTGATTCGATCAGTAAATGCAAGCGAGCATATGAGTCAAAGTTTATCCATTCCTTTTACCCAAAGTAGGATAAAAGCGATATCTGTGGGCCTCTCGATGATTTAGTGATGACACCTAAGCGCTTGGCCAAGCCGGGACTAAGTTGATGTGTTCAATTGTAGTCTGTTATCAGTCGTCATAAATCGGAAGTCGGGAAAAAGTATAGAGAGAATGATTAAAATTCATGTCTTTTGTCTATACGATATCTTGAGAATGGAGGAATATATAATCCCTTATCTAAAGGACACGCTATTTGATAAGATCATAGTTGACAGCGGCTTTTGAAAGCTACGATTGCTGATCAGGTTCTGAAGTCATACGGAAAATAGTTATTAGACTTATCCAAGTGGGAGACTGTTGGATTAGTGTCTAAGTCCATAACTATTTTGGTATGTACTTGACCCGATTATGAGCATGGTCCTTTTGGGTTGCCTCCACCATAGCAATATGTAGGATGATTTAAGGAGAGAAAGGTTTAAATATGATTTATTAATATATTATGAGAATAATATATTAAAGGAGAAATCATATTGTTTAATTAATATTAGTCAAGAATTAATTGATAATTAATTTTGTGGCTAAAAGAGATTAATTAAACTTAGGGGACTGAAGTTGTAATTATAAGATAATTATAATTGGGCTATGGATCACCTAATAATATATAGGTTGGACGAATTCTATGGGAAGCCCATTAGAAATCGTCCAAGGGATATGTTTAAGGAGTCCATGGGCTGCTTAGGGCCTAAGCAGTCAGATTAGGGTTTCCTGGTTGTAAACCCTAATAGCCTACATGTATATAAAGGGCCCCTATGCCCCAAAAACGTGGACAAGTCTTCCATTAGGGTTTCCAGCCGTTTTTGGTGCTTCCCTTTTCTTCTCCTCTTCATCCAAGTTGCATATGGTGTTTGTGACTCCATTAGAGGTGCAGCACTTGAGGCACTAAGATTTTGAAGCCAATCCAAGCAAGGAATTGATTGTTATTGCTTTATAACAATCAAAGGTAATTCTATAAACCCTGATTCAGTTTATAATATGTTAGATCTAAGTTTATTAGTCTTGGATTCAAAGCATGTACAATAGAGAAACCTAGATCCAAGCATTAGGGTTTGTATGAGCACATAGGATTGTTCTTATGCCTAAAACCCATCAGTGAAAGTTAAGTATTGTTGTGCACCTGCAAGGCTACATTTAAGAGATAGGTTTGTGCTCAGGATGCCATCAATTCCTATTTTAGACATGAGATCAATGAGATTTTTTTATACATTGCAAATAAGCATGTATGTATAATTTGGAATCTCTATAGCATATCGTTTTTGAGAGAAAACCATGTCAATGGGTAATCGGGTAATTGAAATGTCTATAAAATAAATATGATTTCCTTATTAGTCATCGAGTGATCTTCGTTTAAAGAAGAGATTATTAGGTGTTGAAGCTCTTACTAGAATATATGAGGACGATGTCTTCCATGTGTAAAAGTAAGTAACCAAGATTCTTGCCTTGATGAAAAAAAAGAGTCATTTTTATTGTGCTAAAACCCGAGTTGCATGAGAAAACCTAGAAAACATTGAAACGAGGTTTTGGTGGCTAGTTTAAGTCCATAAATTGACATATGGCGTCAACAAGCATGATATGGAAGGTCGAGATATGAACCTAGGGGTTGGCATTTTAGACCATTTTAGCAAGATGATTGTGTAGAAGAGTTTCATTTACATCAAATTGATAAATGACTAGTTCTAGGACAGTGTAAGGCTAAAATGGTATGTATGGTGGTCGTTTTAACCATCAAGCTGAATAATCGATTGCAATCAGTTCCAAGTTTTTTACTTTCTAAGTCATACTTTGTATCGACTTAGAGACACATTAGAATATATTTTTTTTGTTTAAATAACTACCTAAAACAAACTACATTTACACATGCAGGTCATGGTACAAGAATCCAAATAGTTTATTTAATAAGTGTACTATACTTATTGTACATATGTTGTTGCCAATTAGGATCTTTTATGATTGAAAGTAAGATTTCAAAATATAAGATAAAAATGGTGTGTGAAGATTAAGCTTTTTATGGGGTTTGAGATATCATGTTTAGAGCAGGTCGCCATGGGATGAACTGGCAGAAGGGATTCTGAGGGTAATGGGTTGTATTCGATCGAATGAGGGGCTGACTAATGTGGCGACAAGTGAATGGTAGCCATATGTGGGGCTACCAAAGTTAGAAACATGCTATTTTCTAAGTTTGGAAAGGAAATCCATGGGTGGGTTAGAGGAATTTGAGTGGCGGATATGAATAATGAAAAGAAGAAGGTGGGTGATAATCATGTTGGTTCGAGATTAGAGTCAAGAAAGGTATATGAGCGGGTTGAGCGGGTATCATGGAGATAAATAGGAACATATTTTCATAAAAGGTTAGCCCTAGAATCCTAATTATCGTGGAAAAGGTTCTCTAGGTGCATGTTTATGGTAAGTTGAAATGTTGTTAGCATAAGCAACCAATGACCTAAAGATGTTTATCGTAGAGCTTTTTGAATGGGAGTTGATTGTTGCTAGATTCGGACGAGATTAGGTTTAGTAAGCAGGTGTCCATGTAAAAAGCTTCAGCCTAATAGACATGCGAAGATAAGCTTTTAAGAGAATATTATGTATTGTGTTATTTATCAATCAAATCATACTACCCGACTTCCCATTTTGTTAGGAAGTTTTGGGATACGAGAATTGTATATGGATTTTGTGAGTGTCAAAGAGGCTAATGGAAAACATAATTTTTGAATTCTCCATCTTGGTTACATTGAAAAGATTTAATTTCTAGGTCAAATTGAGTGCAAACAAACTCATAAAAGTGAATAAATTTACCAATGTGTTGCATTTGTGACACATGGGTAAACCCTCAAGTTATCTGAGAAATGATTAATAAATCTAATGTAATATTTAACCCACTAACACTTTATAACACCCCTCACATGGGAAATTTGAAATATCATTTAACAAAAAAACATTTTTAAAAGTTCTTTCATATTTAATTGCGAAAAACGATCCCAAAACATAATTCTTCCAAAATATAGTTTGGAAATAAAAACACGCAAGGGAGTCACAAAAATATCAAAACCAATGTCTAACAAGTTAAAGCAATAATCAAAATGCCTTCTAAATATCGAAAGCTTCTTAATCTTCTAAGCTTCTAAAAACATCCACTAACCTGCAAAAATTTATTAATGAGTAGGTTAGGCTATAGGTAGACTAATGAGTACAATCTCAGGGTTAGACATTATATAGATAGCATATGAATGAGCACTCAATTCTTATCAAAATATGTGAAATCCTTAACTTATCAAAATCACAAAAACACAATTGAAACTCAAGTTGGGATAAACAATAGCATAAGTCAAAGTGCATTATCATAATTGTCAATTCTCATATAAACTTCACAAGTAAAGGATCAATATAAATTATATGTACTTTAATAAGGTGTTTCTCAACAATAACAATTCAAACAAGATCATATAGATACTTATAAGAGTAAAGCCATCGAATTTGGGAAGAAAAAAATTTTAATCACAAAAACATGTCAATAAATAGCATTTCAAGTAATCACCACAAAACACCGCATATACTGATGTACTCATTATGACCATACAAGTCTCAATCCTTCCAAACAGGAATGAATGAACTGAACAAAAGAGACTCAACAACATTATATTTAACGCCTACAAATTCAGGCTAGATTTAAGATATAGTAAATAATCATAGCAAAAGATTTAGTAATTGTAATGACTATATCGTGGATATGAGGAGCGCTTAAAATATGACTTCGTATGAAAAAGTTTTGCTTCTCTGAAGTTTCGTGATCAAACCGACACTGCTATACGCAAGTACACATCATAAAAAGTGAATCAGAGATAAGTTGATTATCAGCCTAAGTAATCTAAATAAAAGTAATGAAAATCATAAAAGTGGGAGCATTCATCTAGAGAACATCTAAATCTGATTTCGTATGAAGAAAATATATTTTTTGAAGTTTCGACACAAAAGTGTGGACACAGAAACCGAAATTAAAACGGCCGATTGTTAGGCAAAACAATCTATATGAAAATCAAAGATCTCATGAATAAGAATTTGTCAATATAAAGACAGTCAAGAATGGATGTCATATGAAAGAGTTATCATTTTTATATGGACATTAACAGTCTAAGCCTATAAAAATAGAACTTTAAAAATGGAGTGAGAATTAGCCGACGAAGTCTAAACGGAAGTTATAGTACTCGTCGTTATAGTACTCGTCGATAGCTACACACGGATATAAAAAAAAGCTGAAAACGGATTTCGTATGAGGAACAAATGAATTTTAAAAAAAATATTAAAAAATCGCACCGACATCATACGCAGCGCACTGACAGCAAACGCGGTCCACCCAGATTGTTGATGGGTTTTGGACATAAGAACATCCTATGTGCTCATACAAACCCTAATGCTTGGATCTAGGTCTCTCTATTATACAGGCAAGTTATCCAAGACTATAAACCTTAATTCTAGCATACAAGTAATCATATTAACATGAGAATAGGTTTAAGATGTTACCTTGATTGTTATGTTGCAATAACAATCCCAAATCTCCTTGTATTGACTTTAGAAAGCTTAGAGACAAAAATGTCACTCCTCTAATGGCTCACAAACGCCATAAGCAAGAGGATGAAGAGGAGAGAGGATGGAGGCTGCCCAAAACATGTTCTAACCCTAGAAGAGAAGTTCCCCCATGTTTTTGAGCCTTAAGGGTTCTTTATATAGTGAGGCCATTAGGGTTATCTAACAAGGAAACCCTAATTTGGATGCTTAAGCCCTAAGCAACCCATAGATTCCTTTCCTTAAGGCCTTGGACGATTTCTTCTTGGGTTTCCCCATAGAATTCGTCCACTCCTTAATATAAGGCAATCCATGGCCCAAATTGAAATTATCTTATAATTACAATTCCAGTCCCTTAAGTTTAATTAATCTCTTTTAGTCATAAAACTAATTACTATTAATTCTTGACTAATATTAATTAAACAATATGATTTCTCCTTTAATATATTATTCTCATAATATATTAATAAATCATATTTAATCTTTTCTCTCCATAATTCATCCTATCAAGTTGCTTTGGTGAAGGAAACCCAAAAGGACCATGCACCATCGGGTCAAGTACATACCAAAATAGTTATGGACTTAGACACTAATCCAACAGTCTCCCACTTGGATAAGTCTAATAACTATTATGCGTATGACTTTAGATCCTGATCTGCAATCATAGCTTTCCAAAGCCGCTGTCAACTCTGATCATATCAGATACGTGTGTCCTTAGATAAGGGATCATATATTCCTCCATTCTAGATATCATATGAGATATGATTTCAAATCATTCTCTTTGTACTATTTCTCGAATTCCGATTTATGACAACTGACTAATTGAACAAATCAAATTAGCCCTAGCCCGGCCGAGCATTTACGTTTGTCATCACTAAATCATCGAGGGGCCCAAAGATATCGCTTTTATCCTACTTTGGATAAAAGGAATGGATAAACTTTGATACAATGCTTGCTTGCACTCACTCACCGAATCACACACAACAATATGTTTTATGACACCAAGTTAGTGGTGCGTTTACATATTATCAATGTGCAACCGATTTGCAAGATACAACTCACATATCTCGGTTTCAAGAATATAAGATGTTATCGTCTCACCAATCACTCGTGATACAATTCATGGAGTGATCCAAGTGAGCGTGGGTTTAATTCAATGCTCAAATCAGATTCATAAGCACTCATGAACGTTGCAGCAAACATTTGCTTATGTCTAATACCTTTTAGACAATCCACACACCAATTCACGACAGTCTTTATTCATACCTACTTCCAACATATGAACGACTGTGGCCCGTTCGAATAATTTGACTGTTCTTAACCAATTAAATTATTCAGGAAGTCAAAACATGCAAATGTGAAACACAAGAATAATACTAATCCCATATGGCCTCAAACCTTTGAGTATAAATAAAACACCTTTTATTTATCATTATATCGATTACTCATTATTTGTCATTTCGGGTAATCAACTTCTTACTTGAATTATTACACTTTCCCATGCTCTTAGCATGCACACAATGTTTACCTATGGTTCTTACTTTGTGAAATAGACCAAATTGAGCACATTTCCAATCATTCTCATTTCACAACCCCAAATCCTTTTCCATAAGTGAAAGAATATCAAATTCTTGCTACTTATAGAATATGCTAGATTCTAACATTCTATGCAACTATCCTTTCGTAATGTCATTGCACCAAAGTCACAAAGACTATTGCCAATGATATTACAAAGTCTTCTATCGGAGATTGTTACAAGACAATTCCTTATATATGATGTCTCTCACTCAAAGTACATTCCTTTGAACATCCTTTTGCATAAAGGTTTCTAATCTAGTCATAGATTTTTCAATATTCAATTTCCAATATGGAAAACTTTCCATACTTACCATATGACAATTCATTCTTAATAGAATCTTTTCTATTCATAATAATGTCGATATGGTCCATCCAATATGGAAACATTTCCATATTTTCCATATGACAACTCATTCTTAATAGAATCTTTTCTATTCACAATAATGTTGATATGGTCCATTCAATACCATGCTTCCAACTACTCACAAGCAACCAATCCTCGTTGAAATTTAGATTGTTCTTTGAAAGTTGTTTAATTATTTTAGTCAAAACCGATTCTAGTCCCTTTTCCCTCTAAATGCGCTAGACATTTGGAAAATTTTAGAATGGTCAAATATTAAAGCATTTGCAATCGATCCTATACTCGAAGCGTATGGGACATGATGCATAATGTTTTATTTGCTATGTTCTCAAAATTCGAATTGTGAAGAGGAATGCCGTAATCATAATCGAAATTTTAAGAACACACTATGTACCTTTGACTAAATTTATTAACATTTCTCAACCTAAGCCTTTAGATTTGAAATGAAGCATAATATTCTCTCCCTTAATTATAGCAAAACAACTTTACAACTCTTGCGACTTTGCAAAGTATAACTCTTGTTTTCTATAATTAATATTGCTAACTTGCAATACTTGCCATAATAATCATAGAGTCATAACTTTTATGCTCCCACTATCATGATGATTATTATAAAACATAACACTTATGCTCCCACTAGCTTCGACATGTATTCATAAACATCTTAACTTCCAGAAAAACAATACCTATTGAATTTCTTAAGTCCATGTTTCTAATACTTAATGCTTTGATAACCTTTTATCAAGGCTTTTTGAACTCATACACCTTTGCCTTAGATAGTTCACATGTGTGTCTAAACAATTAAGACTAATTGCCAAACCTCACAATTCAAATTATGGAAAGGGATACCGTAACCATAATCGAATTCGAGATGCAATTTTACAATCACTATCTTCTTAAAATCTTTCTTAGTGAAAGCATTTCCTCACAATCATTTTCATGAAGGAGGAAATCTTATGACACTTAGATTTAAACGGTGTATTTGTTCTTATCCATGTGAATTTGTCAAAACCAAAGTTTACGACAAATTCAAACTCATATGGATCGAACTTTCTTAATCTCGATTTCTTGCCTTATGGTAGCACAGCTGCCCACCATGTCTTCCAAGTAGTTAAGCAGCTCACCTTTTCTTATCAATGTACTTTCCATTGATCAAGGTCCTTGCCTTTTATGCATTCAAATGAGAACTTATAGGACTCACATGCATAATTAACTCGATTGGATTGGCACAGAAACAAAATAATGTCAACACGATAGGTTGTAAACCTCAACTCGTGTGCTAGTGATGATCGATAAGGTTTATTTGATTTGTTCTTGAAACCTTTCAAGACCATTAAGACTCCCACTGACTCCTTGACATATCAGATTCTCTTGTCAATAACCATTTCTTGACAACCAAATTTCAAGTGTTAGTGTATCTTTTATCAAAACACTTCATAAATTGGTCCTAGTTGGTCTTTGTCTTATCCAAGACACCACAACTTTCCACATTTGATGAATGTTATAAACCTTCTTAATACTTATTACTCAATTTCACAATCTTAACTCTAAGACTTGTTTTGGAACGAAGTATGATTGACTTCTTAATTTAACCATTTCTTCAATTCTTGATTCCTCTTCTTAGACATACAATTGTACAAAGACTCACTTAGAGGATCAATTGAGATATGGTTCTTAATCATTAAGACCTATCATAAAGCATAAAAGCTACTCTCCCTTCTTTCTTAGAATGGAGAAACTTTTATCTTTCTGCCTACTTGATTATTCTTATTCGTTCTGCTATTGATTTAAACCTTTCAATCAATTCAGAATTACACTTAATCTTATAAGTATAATCATATTTACTAAACCTTTAGCAAATCATGACGAATATCTTTGTTACTCTTATGGTGGACTTTGATCAACACACAACTTTGTGTACTCAATCTCTTAGTCCTTCACTTGACACTTTGTCAATGAATTAGTCTAATTTCCAAATATGAAATTTCTCATTCATCGTGCAACCAAGTTGCATGATTCCAAGTTTCTGTCCAATTGAAACTTGGACGATGAGAAACTCTCCTTATTTGGTAAATTCTCGACATTTCCACAAATAATATAATTAAGAATCAAATCTATTATTGCTAATAATAGAAACATTCAAACATCAATTTTTCACATATGCCATTACAAGGATAAATAAATAATATAAAATAAAATTTTATTTTATTGCGGAAAAATTTGTCCTTACAATGGAATTCATTGAAGAACTATGATAATACATCTTTCTTAGCAATCTTATTCTAACTCTAAGTAGTAGCTCAAGAATCTAATCTTCAAGTAATGCGATCGAAATCCATTCCTTCATGGTTAGATTCTGCTCACTTCTTCCCTTAAGCTTCCTTTCTTTTCTTCGATCCTACAAAACATCAATTGTAATCTTATCACATTATGTATTAAGAATCTAGAATAGAATCTTAAAAGAGTTAGTCAATGGATTTTACCTAAAGCAAAGCCATACGTTCTGACTCTCCCATCTCTTAGATCTCTTAGGTAAATAGGGCAACTTAATCTCCAAAGCCCCTTCTCTTGGCAATAAAAGCAAATTGACTCTATTGGAACAGGACATGGAACTACTTTAGACATTGCCTTTCTCTTATGATCAAACTTTTCGATCATAGCATGTCTTTCGTTGCCATTGTCTATATCCATAGAGTTCTTGAAGGCAGATTCACCAATCAACTTTGCTTTTCTATTGTGCCAAACCATTGCTGATTCAGCAGCAATAAGCATATAGGTGAGATCTATAAGGGTCACGTTGCAGTTCATCATATAGTACTCTCTTACGAACTCACTATACGAGTTAGGAAGTGACTGAAGAACCCAATCAACAGCCATCTCCTCACAAACAACGGATCCTAATATTCTTAACCTATCAATGTGTGACTTCATCCCTAGGACGTGTGCACACACCAACTTTCCGACTTTATGCTTACTTGCCAAAAGGGCTTGAGTGAGTTTGAACTTTCAAGTCTTTGAACTTGTAGGTTAGGGAGAATGATTGGAGGAGGTGGAGGAAGTGAAGCATGATTTCTTGTTCCTCAATCAAATCGTGGAATATCATCTTCATGTGGAAAGCTTGTTCTACGGGATTTGGGAAGACCATAGTTGTCGAACTTTGACATCTACAAAACGGGAGAAAACGAATTCAAGTTAGTTGATTGATTGAGTCCTTAGTAAATCACCCAAATGAGATACTAACGCTAGGACCCAACACAATATTCCACAACTCGGGAGAGGGATGTCGTAACCCTAATTGCAGAACATTTGAAGGTAAGTGAATGACGATTCACTAATTTCCACCACGAAAAACGAAAAAGAAATTTAAGTTTAAATCTATGAAAACTCCTAGATCCTTTGAGATTCATTGAACATTTCAATGGCATGTTTAAATCTCGATATGCCCCTCTTTTTTGTGACTGGGATACCGAGGATCACAAAGCGGGTGTGAATAACCATGCAAACTTACATGGTGCCCTTACATGTTACAGTCACCTATTCGATGTGCCGGTAAACCACACACGCTCCACCGAACTATGACAAACATTGAGTCACCCTTTGCTACCTTTGCTTAGAACCATTTAGTGTGCCGGTAGACCACACACGCTCCACTAACGTCTTCGCAAGGGCACAAAGTGTAATTTCATGGAATTGCATCAATTCACTTTTGCCTAAGTAACTAAGATTGGGAATTTGTAAAACATTTAGTTACTTTTGTACTTCATTATACTTATAATGGAAGGTTTTGTCCTATCCTACCCGTTCGGCTAACAACCCTCCACTAGTCAAGAGTGCGGTGGGTAAGAGTGGATACCCATTCAATCGCCATTTTATAGGCAATTTCCTTAAACACCCCTTATAGACTAGCTTCGTGAATGAGGCCTACTAACGGTAAGACTGACTTTTACTCATATATATATATATATATATATATATATATATATATATATATATATATATATATATATATATATATATATAATGTTAGACTTTTAATGTTATATATAGTATAGGGTGTATTTTACACTTTTAAAATACTAGGTGGTCTAATTTAACAATTATACTTTTAATTCAATTAAATTGTAAACCTAAACTTGTATGGATTTATTAATCCTATTTTAAT
This sequence comes from Lactuca serriola, assembly GCF_051521515.1. Taxonomy (NCBI): domain Eukaryota; kingdom Viridiplantae; phylum Streptophyta; class Magnoliopsida; order Asterales; family Asteraceae; genus Lactuca; species Lactuca serriola. Next base: position 79,132,871 of record NC_136416.1, read on the forward strand.
TATACACCTTAATTAATTAATAAAACCATAAGGGTGTGATATGAACTTTTCAAAACAATACTAGGGTTTTAGAGTTTAACATTCCTAAATTAAACTTTTAATCAACTTTTAAATTCCAAAACTTGAGGGCAAGTTTTGAAACATTTCAAAACTTAGGGTTTAGAATTTAAATATACATCAAAATTAAACTATTAATCAAAATTTAAATTCCAAAACTTGAGGGCAAGTTTTGAAACCTTTTCAAAACATTAGGGTTTTAACTATTTAAATTTCAAAACTAAACTTTTGAGTTCTAATTTAAATTATAAAACCTAAAGGGATTAATTTGAAACTATTCCAAACTTTGTCAAGAATATTCTAGATCAAATAATTCAAATAAGGCAATTAACTATAATTGGTGGTTATCTAATTAGATCTAGTTCAAATTCTTGCAAGATAATGATCAAATAATTTCCATAACTTAACATATATCAAATAAGGTAACAATTATCTAATTAGATGACCAAAATATTTTATTTTGACAAGGATAATCATAAGGGATTAACAAAATTCGAATTTTATTAAGTTTAAACAATTATGGCAATTATCCTAAGTCAAAATTGGTAAAAATCCCGAAAATCCGCCTGTCTGACAGCTAAACACGCCGAGTCCCCTTATGGACTCGCCGAGTAGGGGCCTACTCGCCGAGTCCACAATGGGACTCGCCGAGTACATGAGGCAGGAGGCAAAAAACGATTTTTTTCAAGCATGAACAAATTAACAAGGCATCAATACAATAGAAACCAATCAAGACTCTGATACCATTGATGGGTTTTGGACATAATAACATCCTATATGCTCATACAAACCCTAATGCTTGGATCTAGGTCTCTCTATTGTACATGCAAGTTATCCAAGACTATAAACCCTAATTCTAGCATACAAGTAATCATATTAACATGAGAATAGGTTTAAGATGTTACCTTGATTGTTATGTAGCAATAACAATCCCAAATCTCCTTGTATTGACTTTAGAAAGCTTAGAGTCACAAATGTCACTCCTCTAATGGTTCACAAACACCATAAGCAAGAGGATGAAGAGGAGAGAGGATGGAGGCTGCCCAAAACGTGTTCTAACCCTAGAAGAGAAGTTCCCGCATGTTTTTGAGCCTTAAGGGTTCTTTATATAGTGAGGCCATTAGGGTTATCTAACAAGGAAACCCTAATTTGGATGCTTAAGCCCTAAGCAACCCATAGATTCCTTTCCTTAAGGCCTTGGACGATTTCTTCTTGGGTTTCCCCATAGAATTCGTCCACTCCTTAATATAGCGCAATCCATGGCCCCAATTGCAATTATCTTATAATTACAATTCCAGTCCCTTAAGTTTAATTAATCTCTTTTAGTCACAAAACTAATTACTATTAATTCTTGACTAATATTAATTAAAAAATATGATTTCTTCTTTAATATATTATTCTCATAATATATTAATAAATCATATTTAATCCTTTCTCTCCAAAATTCATCCTATCAAGTTGCTTTGGTGAAGGCAACCCAAAAGGACCATGCACCATCAGGTCAAGTACATACCAAAATAGTTATGGACTTAGACACTAATCCAACAGATATGAGGCAGCTCGTGATCGGAGCCACGCCGAACACCCCGACAAGATATGCGGCTCGCACCAGACCAAGCGAGCGGCGTGCCCCCTTGTCCCCCTATATATTGCAGCCGAAATCAACTAATCTCCTCACATACCTTTTTTATAACTTTCTCTAGAAATCTCTCTCTCTTTCTCTCTCTCTCTCTCTCTCTCTCTCTTAATTTCAAACTTTATCTAGAATTTTAAAGTATTAGCAAGACATACTCTGCCGTCGATGAAGACGTGAGTAAGGGGCCATTCTGTCCCACTTTGAGCCCTCTACCTATCAATCCCTGCTTGAAAATATGCTTCAAACGCAGGCTTTGAAGAATCAAATAACTAGAAAATAGAAGCTTCCAATTCAAAGTTTTGCCTACACACTTTTCAATCTTTCTGTCCGGAAACTCTATAAGTTAACCTGCACTTATTATACTTTAAGTGTAACTTGTATTTAGAGCCATAGTCATTAGTATGAACCTATAAATAAGATTTATCATTCTAAGTGATAATATCAATTGATCTACTTAAAGGAGTGATGTCTAGGTTGGATCTAGTGAGGTGTTTAAACTGGGATTTCCAAACACTATACTCTGTATGCCAAACGGACCCTACCTCTGATATAATCTACCTAGTTATTCCTTACTGATAGATCTTGATGTAAACATTCATACTAGTGAGGAATCTGTACTATCATTAGTCACCAAGGAATATAAGAATAAGACTTAGTGATATGAATACCTGGGTCACATCAATGCAAAAGCTAAAGTGTTAGGCAAAGCGTTGCCCGAATTTTGAGTCGTCCACTTTTAACAAGTTGTTCATAGTTACTTTCATTTTACACATAGATATGATGTATTTAGATAATTAATTGCAATATGTGCTTATTATCTTTGTCTAAGATGTTCTGTGTTAGATGAAACAACATGAGATGATTTTTATTTAACCAAATATGTATTTTCAGACTTATAATATATTGGATAGAGATGGGTGATGAGAGAATAAAATGATGAAGAGAGGCCACGACATTATTAGTTATTTTGCGATGTAGTCATCTAACAAAGTATAAATGACGAACACATACTATATTATACTATATTAGATAGTCCAGTGGAACACTTGCATGTTCATAACCTATATGTGATGAACTACATGTTCATGCAATATACTCTATTTTCCAATGGATGCCTTATTGCTATAGAATCCACGAAGCAATATTGTCTACCTACGGCTTGTGACGATCCCAAGGATGGGTCATTGGATATGAATTTATAAGAAAATAGGGATGCGTAACCGGGTTAATTATTTGATGTGAAATATAGGATTAAATAAATTAATTATATTATTGTGGGTTGAAGACCCTATGTACTCACCAGACCACCCATCCTAGCCCATTCAATTTCTTTGTATCACATGTAGTGGTACGAAGCTACACAAATAGTGATGTTTGGTTATGATGAGAGATTCGAAGAGGTGTAGGCCCTTTGTATAATAAGAAGTTCTAAGTCATGTTAAGACAAGTTTATGCTTATGTTTTAAATCAGTTATGACATCCCAAGTTTTTATATATTAAATGAAAACCATTTATTCATCAATACTTTGATTAAAAATAATGTTTTGGGAACAAATTCCTGGTATGTGCATTTTATGAACCTATTTTGCACATCTATTTCTATCTTTTCATTGCATTTTACTTCATAATTCTTGCATTTAGTGAATTATTTGGGCACTAGAATGTTTTATTCGGAATTCCTAGCATTTCACTATTTTTGATTAATTTTGTACACATTATGGAGCTTGGAGCATTGGAACTATGGAGGCGAGCTTGGAGCTTTGAACTTGGAGCTTGGAGCTTGGAGCATTGGAGCATGAAGAGAAGATAGATTGGTTATGCCATGGAAGAAAATATGAATACATAACTAGAGTCGTTGCATATCATCATAGCAAAGGACTATGTTTGAAACATGGTTCGTGTCACACCGACACGGGTCGTGTTTGTCCTTTTTCGTCTTATATTTGAGAAACATGAATCTACGTAAAGCTAGACCGAAGACAGAGAAAAGTTTGAAGATTTTTTAGCTTTTGTAAGAAGCACAGCCTTGATCCAAAAAGCACGGCCATGCCAAAAACATACGGTCAAAACACATCGTCATGCTAAAAACACATGGGCAAAAGTATAACATCCCAGAAATTCCAACAAATTTAAACCTTTCAAAACAACCCATTTACTAATAAAAGTGTTTACAAACCCAGTTTTTCCAAAGCATTATTTAAAATCAGAGTCTCCCAAGATCTAATCAGTTATAAAACTAAGGATGTGTACGGCCACGCATTCGCCTTGCCATGGTCCTCTAAGCACCTGAAGCAATAAACTAAAATTGTAAACACAAAGCTTAGTGAGTTCCCCTAAAATACCACCACACAAACAGATAACATATACAAACAAGCATGCTCAAAAACTCATGCATTGCCCAATCAGCCTCGGGCCGGAATACTAGGCATGTCTACGATAGGCCCAGTCATCCTCGGAATGGAATACCCTCGTATCATAAGCATGTTGGTCCAATCAACCATTGGGATGGAATACCAAACATTTTGGGTCCAATCAACCATCGGGTTGGAATACCCCAGGTCCATTGACTGATGCACAAAGTATTCCAGTCTCACAATATACCATATAATCATGTCGGTTCCAATCAACCATCGGGTTGGAATGCCAACATACAACAGGTCCTTTCGTCCTTGGGATGGAATACTCCCAAGCCCAATCAACCATCGGGTTGGTACGCCCCTAGCCTGTTGGCTTACGCACAAAGCAGTAAAGCCTCAACCACCACCTAAATATATAACCAGTCAACAAACTCTCGAGCAGATCTACAGATCACTAAGCATAGCATCATCCTATATACCAGGATACCGATCTAATAGATCACTACAGCACGATAACAAAGCATTACATAACATGATATCTGATCCAATAGGCCTGCCTTGGTGCCTATGACCCATAAGTACAGTGAAGAAAACTCACCTCTCTATCTGATCAGTAGCTGATGAGGTCCCGACTCCGAAACTCAGTTTTAACCGACACCTATCCCTCCAACTGAACAACCACAATCAAAATCCCAAAATACCCTTAGTTCAAACTTGGTCAAAGTCAATGTCAAACTGGTCAAAATCCATAAGTCCACTAAGTCAACCAAACTGAGTCAACCCAGCCATGTCTCCACAGAATGAGTATGTGGGGCGACTCCAAAGGTATGTTGGGCGTACTCCCAAGCTGACCACCATTGGGATGGTTAACCTCGTACGCAAGGAGTACTCTGAGTATGCGGGGTGTACTCCCAAAAGTCTCAAAACCCAATAAGTGCTTCATGGCTTAAGCACTCACGACCATTTTTCAGACCCATGGCTAAAATACCCTCAAGAGTCATAAAGTTTTCAAGTTTATGACTTTGCATAGTCATTAAGAGCATAACTCCACTTCTTAATACATTAAGACCTTCTAAATGATACATGGAGCAAAACCAACCACTTGAATTCCAATTTTATGACTCAAGAGCCTTCCAAGGGTTTGAAAGGATAGCTCAATGGGTCAAGAACAGGCTATATTCATGAATAATCATTTTGGAACCAAAGAGTGTCTTTAAAGAGCAACACCTAGATCTATAAGATGGAGTGGTAAAGATGCAAGCTTTATACCATCAAAATGTCGCAAACCATGTAGAAATCCTAGATCCAAAGTCTGCCCAACTCCAAGATCTTCTCACCACCTTTTTCCCTCTTCAAAACACTTCAAAAACTCACTTTAAGACTCAAAATGGCTCTCTATTGCTCTAGGGTTGCTTGAAGGTCGAACTCACATAAGGAGGCTAGATAAGAAAAGGTTTTGTGTCCATAAAGTTACCTAAATATGAGCCAAATCCCTAAAATTAGGGTTTGCATTCGTACCACGTACACCCTACGTACGAAGTGTGCGCCCATCGTACTAAGGTGTGCCTTAGTACACTTACAATACACACACGTACGCATGGCATACTTAAAATTTCAAATTTTACCAAATTTCCACCATGATCCCTTTTACCCACTTTCTTACACGTAGCGACCAACAATGCAATAAATCCCAATACAAGGGTCAACAATGGAAGTGCCTCAAAAACAGATGTTACAATTCTCCCCCACTTAACTTAGAATTCGTCCTCGAAGTATGTTGCAACAACTAGCCTAGGGTAGTGTTTCCATATCCCCACATTGAGTCACTTAGACGACCTCCTCAGGACAGGATCCGAACAAAAAGTCGGCTCATTCAGGTGGCTGTTTACCAATACCTTCATTGACTTGTTAACTTTCATCACTGAAGAAACCATCACCACCCTATCAAAATTCGGTCATCCACTACCTCCACTGATTCTTAAGAAAGAAAAACCATCTCAGAACACAGATGATACGATATCTCTCACAATTTAAACCATTTGAAACACTTCTGGCCGTGACTTATCTTGGTGATTCCACTGGGGAATTAGGACTCCTGACCAATCCCTACTGATGAACCCGTCATTCGAAAAAAAGCCAGTTCCAAACATGAACCTTATCTAGATAACCACTACAGAGAGGTACAAACAATGCCATCATTTCCATAACTTCCTGGCTAATATTGAATGTCTAGAGAGAGATCCACAAATCTAGGGACACTCAAGGCGAAAAACACCGAATCATCTCTATCAATATGCTTCCCGAGGCCAGAAGCCCATCAGATCAAAATTTCTGAACCCAATACCCAGGACTAACATTCATCCATTCATTGAATCCACCCCTTGCCTAAGAGTATGATCACTGCCAACCACGCGGAAAAAGAACTCAAACACATAAATCATGAATTTTCCACCAATTCGAAATCTGTAATATACACCAAAATCCTTTAATTGACCTGTGACTCCTTGTCACGCCATTCCAACCGTTGCTCCTATGAGCAAAGATGAGAATTCCAAGAACCTTCACATTTACCTCCAATCCTTAACAACTCCGTTGTAACCCCATCTGGCAAGACAACCGAGACATAACGAAGATATTTTGATTTGACACTTCATAACCGGTTTTCGACCTTGATGATCAACCCCTAAAAGCAGCTTGCGAACAAACGGGGGTATAATGCAACATTCCATAGAGACTTTCTGATATACAACTGATACTCCCAATAACCTTTAACTGTTTCCTTTGTCCAAACCAGTTTATTTGTGAGCCTCCCGACTTTCATCAACGCACCAACGCCGAAATTACCTCAAGCAGAAGAATGAACAACCATGATCATTGAGCCTACAGATGATGTTTGGATTGCTCCTAATACTACACCAGTCTTGTTGATATTACATCATTCACCTAGCACCCCAGGGCCTAAAGATACTCACCTCGATCCATCACCTTCCAGGGACCTAAACAATGTCCCTCTCAATGCTAATCAATCACAACAATGACATAATATTACCACACATAATTTTCCCTTTTCAGAACACGCTGCTACAAATTCAAATCCCTACGAAAACATGGCCACACACGACCCAAGAATAGGATAAACAGCCATACTCTTGATCCAATTCAAAGGCTATAATCCCAAAGAACCATACATATAATTCGAACCAAGTGCTCCAATGCTATCTAGTCCAGCCCACATACACCCCTCTCGACAATACGCATAATGAATTACCACAATGCACATCCTTCGAGGATCCACAACGTCATCCAAAAATAGCAGAAATACCAGAGTTCTATCTAAACGAAAAGCCTCAATCCTTAACAGAATACATCCTTAATATCGGCCGAAACAAGATCCCATATTTGATTGAGGCTGAACAGATTCCACCAATACGCAAGTAGCTCGAGAAGACGTCTAAGGTTCTTAAATGCTACCAAAAACTGAGCCTACTATGAACCAAAATTCACACCACCATTGAAGGTAAACATACCTAGAGACCAAAGGAATATAAAACAATAAACTTGATGATAGGTTGACACATCCATAGAACTTCAACTACCACTAATCAAAACTTTCAGAAAACCTTCGATGAATTATGAACGATACGACCAATAATTGAGGACGCATTGACATTAGATCTAATGAACCAAAACCTGTGTGGAGCTGATCGTACCCAATTCTGAAACTGATTCCCTGATCGACCACTGACCAAGAAAGACTATAATTAGAAATCCATGCAACGAGCTGACAAATTCCCTCCGCAACTGATACTCAACCTGAGTGGCAACGAGCTCCTTAACTAACCATTTTTTGCTGAGGGACAACTCATGTGTATCCTGAACACATACATCTAATCGCCACCTACTATATACCCCTCTCTTGACCAAACCCTAAACTAAGATCCCACATAATCGCACCATAGATCCCTAAAAACCTTTCTCTCAATACCACAAACCCGAACAAATTAATGATCCTACAAGAAGAATACCCAGTTCTCCTCCACTTAGGGCTCGAACTACCACCCATTGGTGTTGAAGCAAACCATAACACAAACCAGCTTAACCAGGTACAACCATCCCTGACCTTGGAAGAAATAATACATGCATGATGATCTGCCAGATAAAGATCAAACAAATCCAAAGAAAATCCTAAATTAAAGCTGAAGATCTCTAAAATTTTCCAATCATGACCACTTTAATATTAAATATTCCTTGCAAGAGCATAAAGGCAATACCGACTTATGATCCAAAACATACCCTCCTAGCCTACAATCCGAACTGCCAATCTGGTACCTGACCTACCAATATCCCAAGAACACGGACCCTTGATCACATCATAAAGCATCCATAACACATCAATCCACCTGCGTACTCCTACACTGACATATTGTCGCCAAATACCACGACCAATAGACCCCATGTTGATTTTACATCCTAACTATGAAATTCACAAGCCTGCTCAACCCAAACCAATATCATCACTAAGGCCCAAAATAATTACTAGACCAGCCCTCGTGCCTAAGCAACCATAACCAAAATATCGACAGGTACGGAACCATTACCATGAGTCATGGTATCAAACCACACTATCTTCCCTGACCAGCCCTTAGAATCCCTAAAACTCTCCTTGACTCTAGTATGGATCCTGTGTTTCTAGTATTACGGCCCAATACTACCTTTCACACCTTTCCATACGTTCCTCAAGGATTATCTCGGGTCCTCTAAGACTTACTCATAAAAATACTCCCGATACCTTCTCAAAAATGAAATAATCGCACTAAAATACTTCCTAGGATCTCCTAGGATTCCCCAACTCCCCTGCCATCGTCTGCTAAAGGACTCCCATCAATGTCTGCCAACCACTTCATGAATACAATTACATGCGACAAAGATTAAATAATCTTCCGACTAAAGAACCCAACCCTAAAATGGTTATAATCAAACGAGAGTTACGCAATAGGGCCAAATCCTTCACTCTAATATTATTTAGCCCCCATAGCATGTAACTTAATGTATTCATTTGATAGTTAGCCCATATCAATGTGACTCCCACAAAACACAAAGCAAGCAACATTCGAGCAGCAGAGTCGACTGGAACTAAGACACAATAAAATCAGGAAGATCCTTATACGAAATTCTCGATCTCTAAATCCTAGCATCTCAGATACACCTTCGTACTTTCCTCACTCTCTCAAGAGTGGCTAATCATTCCTCGCGCTGACCCCGTTGTTCACTGCACCCACTCATGAAACTTCCACCAACCCTACAACACTCATGTATACTAATCATACATAACACTGGATCCTATAGACAGTCTAATATTCGATTCTACCCTAAGCCCTTCATCAAACAAGAACAGAAAATAAGGCTAAACTAAACATTCTCAGGCTATAGAATCTTAGTTATGTACAACTAAGATGCATATACTAAGCAACTACAATAATGATGTCAATTTCGTATAAGGAAGATCCTAGGTTATCAGGCATCATATAATCAAGCAATTCTATCATGCAATTCCTAAAGATCCCAAGCCTATCACTAGCATGTTGTTCTAACATATTACAATATCAAATATCAGTGTGCTAACTTGGGGGTCAACTTACTGGCTCCGTCTGATCGTACACATCCCATCCTCTATGATTTTTTTGAAAACAATTTGAAAATCATTTTTAAAACCTTTTTCATTAGTTTGAGACTGGATTCACATCAGTGTTCCTCTAATTCACTCAAACCAAGGCTCTGATACCAACTTATAACATCCCAAAAATTCCAACAAATTTAAACTTTTCAAAACAACTCGTTTACTAATAAAAGTGTTTACAAAACCATTGTTTCCAAAGCATTATTTAAAATCAGAGTTTCCCAAGATCCAATCTGATGTAAAACAAAGGATGTGTACGGTTATGAATTCACCTTGCCATGGTCCTCTGAGCACCTGAAACAATAAACTAAAACTACAAGCACAAAGCTTAGTGATTTCCCCCAAAATACCACCACACAAACAGATAACATATACAAACAAGCATGCTCAAATACTCATTCCTAGCCCAATCAACCGCAGACTGGAATACCAGGCATGTCTACGATGGGTCGAGTCATCCTCAGGATGGAATACCCTCGTATCATAAGCATGTTGGTCCAATCAACAATCATCTTGGAATACCAAACATATCAGGTCCAATCAACCATCAGGTTGGAATACCCAAGGCCTATTGATTGATGCACAAAGCAGTCGAGTGTCACCATATACCATACAATCATGTCGGGTCCAATCAACCACTGGGTTGGAATACCCCATGCCCAATCACCCATCAGGCTGGAGTGCCAACATACAATGGGTCCAGTCATCCTTGGGATGGAATACCCTCAGGCCCAATCAACCATCGGGTCGGTATACCCTGGCCAATTGGCTTATGCATAAAGCAGAAAAGCATCAACCACCACCCAAATATATAATTAGTCAACAGACTCTCGGGCAGATCTATAGATCACTAATCATAGCATCATTCCTATATAACAGGATACCGAACTAACACATCACTACAGCACGATAACACACTATCACATAATAGGATATCTAATCTAATGGACCGGCCTTGGTGCCTTTGACCCATAAGTACAGTGAGGATAACTTACCTCTCGATTTGATCAATAGTTGATAAGGTCCCGACTTTGAATCTCAGCTCCAACAAACACCTATCCTTCCAAGTGACCAATCATAATCAAAATCCCGAAATACCCAAGATACACGTAGGTCAAACTTGGTCAAAGTCAATGTCAAACTGGTCAAAATCCATAAGTCAATTGAGTCAACCCAACCGAGTCAACACAGTCGAGTCACCACAAAATGAGTACATGAGGCATACTCCAATGGTACGTTGGGCGTACTCGCATGTTGACCACCATCTAGGTGGTTGACCTCATACGTAGGGCATACTCCAAGTACACGGGGCGTACTCCTAAAAGTCTTAAAACCCAATAAGTGCTTAATGGATTAAGCACCCATCATCATTTTTCAGATCCATGGCTAAAACACCCTCAAAAGTCATAAAGTTTCAAATTTTATGACTTTTCGTGGCCATTAAGAGCATAACTCCACTTCTTAATCCATTAAGACCTTCTAAATGATGCATGGAGCAAATCCAACCACTTGTATTTCATTTTTATGACTCTAGACCCTTCCAAGGGTCTAAAAAGGACAACTCAATGGGTCAAGAACATCTATGTTCATGAATCATCCTTTTGGGACCAAAGTTTCGAGTCAATAAGTGGACAATTCAACAGTATTGATAATTCCACGGCAACATGAGTTGCATATACAAAATATAAATAAGAAAACTACTTACCTATCAAAAGACTCCCTTGGACTTGGACTTGAACATATGACATTGGGATTGACTGTGTACTACTTTGATTGGTGTAAGTAGTATGAAACATGTAACCAATCTAGGTAAATCCAAGGAAATTTTTGGAAACGAATTTTTAGGAAAAGATTTTTTTTGGTCAACAAATAGTTTGATCCGGTTGTTGTCATGTTATGAAAAATGAAGATGATTAAGCATATTTTTCATCTGTGCCATCCCTATTTTCACGGCCAGAAAATACCGATTTTTTAAGATTTATTTGAAAATCAGAGTAATCTTTTAAAGAAAAATGTTGTGGAATTTGTTCCCAAAAGAAAATATGATAAAGATTTTATCAAAGTATTTCCAAAGAAATGTATTTCATTATATTAAAACCTCGGTATGTCATTGTCAATACAGATCAAAATCATAAACAGAACAACATAGGCCTTACAACATTTATTTATATCTACTGGCCTATAATCTATAATCCCTAATCAAGTCATCCAACAATGCTCTTGTGCCACTACCTGTAGTACAAGAAACTGAGTGGGTCAGGCATGAAGAGCCTGGTAAGCACATACGGTTTTCAACCCACAATAATCAAGTTTATTAATTTCATCACATCAATCAACCCAATTACTTGTTCCCGTTATCCTCACTTTCTGTCCCTAACGCATCTAATTCAAGGGACCTAGCCTAAGGATTTTCATCGAGATGGACACTACTGCTAAGGGGGTTTGTAACGACGTAAATTTTCAAAAAAAAAAAAATTCATTTTTAAAACATATTTTCAATCACCAAAAACAATATCCAAAAATTGTATCCAATATCATCATAATAAACAAATCCTAGAATCTCAAAAGATCTCAAATACATAAATCCTCTCAGTGTGTACGGATCATGTCGTCGCCTTCCCACGGTCCTCGTTAGTACTTGAAACACACAATACAACAACTGTAAGCATAAATGCTTAGTGAATTCCCCAAAATACCACATACAACACATATGCCTTTCCAGGCCATAACTCTATGGGACCCTCCGGTCCAAGTTTCTCAGGGGACTTCCGTCCCGAATCCCGGTAGACCTTTCGGCCCTACCCGTATCGACCTTCCGGTCCGTAACCTCCTGACCTTCCAGTCCATGTCCTCTTGACCTTCCGGTCCATATTATATTGACCTTCCGGTCCTCATCATACATAGCATACACAACGCATACATATCACATATCATCATATAGCACATACATGTCATAGCATATAAGACCTTCCGCTCACACATAGGTACCCTTCCAGGTACAGTATAGTGAGAAGACTCACCTCGGGTAACTCGGTAATCTCGAACTCGGTAAAATCTGGTCTAGCCTCCGCCTAATCACATGGAATAAGCATTTTAATCAATACAACTCTCAAGGCTAGACTAGATCCCTCTCTTAGCACTCTCAGAAGGGTAAAAGACCATTTTACCCCTCTCAAGGCTCAAAGACCTTAACATTGACCAAACCCTAAGAGTCAACCAAAAGTCAACTCTCCGGGTTACGCTGCGCGTACCAAACCTGTATGTTGGGCGTAGCCGGCAACCTCACAGAAATGAGGAACGCGACCCCCTACATTGCGCGTACTGGGATTACGCCCCACGTAACTCCCAGTTTCAGACTCCTTAGCTTTTGGGGTCTTAAACGGTTAAGACCCACGACCAACTTCCAGATCTGACCACCCCTAAGCCTCTTAATCCATAAAGTTGGTGGCTTTAAGCCTTTGCATGGCTGTGAGAGTCACCAACACCCAAATCTCTCCACTTTCCACACTCTAAAGCTCATAACTCAAGCATGACTCCATAACGATGACAAAGATGGGATTTTTATGGATCAACGTCACACATAACACTGAAATGGGACAGATCTAGGTCCATGGAGCCCCTCTTGCTCATAAAGTATCCACCTTTGGGACTTAAACCCTAGAAATGGACCATAAAACACCAAACGAAAATAAAGAGGAAAGTTCTGAACTTTTTACCTCAAAGTGAAGCTCCTTCCTCTGAAGAACTCAGATCCAAGCTTGAACTTCAAACCCTAGCCTCCACAAGCTCCTCTCCTCCTTCTTCACTAACACACAAAAGCACCTTTCGCTCAAAATACTCACACACAAGCTTTAGGATGAAGGAAATGCTCTCTTAGGGTTTCACTCTCTGAAATGGTGGCTGAGGATATGGCCTTAGCATTCCTTTTATAGTGCACAAGCCTTAAATTAGGGTTTGCATTTGGGCCCGCTACGCCCAGCGTAACCCTGGGTACGCCCAGCATACCTAGGCGAGTCCGCGTCCAAATTAAGCGCATGAGTATGCACAGTGTACTCTCCAGTACGCCCAGCGTACTCATTTGCAACTCCTTCCCACTCAAGGACTAATCTTGACAACTTGTCAAATGAGAAGGGTTAAATAGCCATACCTGAATTTCGGGATGTTACAATTCTCCCCCACTAGAACCAGACTTCGACCTCGAAGTCTCATGCTGAAAACAACTCCAGATACTGCTCCCATATCTCCGATTGCGGCTCCGAAGTCAACTTGAACCCCCTCCGATGCTGCCACTGGACCTGAACCAGGGGAACCTCCTTGTTTCTCAAAACCTTGATCTTCCGTTCCAAGCTTGCGATTGGTCTCTCAACATAATTCAAGCCCGCATCTACCTAAATATCCTCCATTGGTACTACAGTCTACTCGTCGGCTATACACTTTCTCAGTTGAGACACGTGGAAGGTATCATGTTTCTGACTCAATTCCGCAGGTAGCTCCAACTGATATGCTACCCTGCCCACCCTCACGGTCTAATATACCGGGGCCCCAGCTTGCCCCTCTTCCTGAATCGAATCACTCCTTTCCAAGGAGACACTTTCAGGAGTAAGAAGTCTCCGACCTGAAACTCAAGCTCGGACCGTCGCCTATCCGCGTAACTCTTCCGGCGACTCTGAGCTGTCAAAAACCTCTGCCTGACTTGTTGTATCTGCTCTGTCGTCCGAAGCACTATCTCAGTGTTGCCCATCACTCACTGCCCTACCTCTCCCCAACAGATGGGAGTCCGATACCTCCTCCCATACAACAACTCGAAGGGAGGCATACCAATGCTCAAATGGTGAATGTTGTTATAGGAAAACTCAGCCAACGACAAATACGTGTCCTAACTCCCTCCGAAGTCCAACACATATGCCCGAAGCATGTCCTCGAACGTCTGAATCGTCCACTAACTCTGTCCGTCCGTCTGAGGGTGGTAAGCGGAACTGAAAAGCAGCCTTGTGCCCAACTCCTCGTGGAAATTCTTCCAGAACCTGGAAATGAAACGTACATCCCGGTCTGACACAATCGAGATCGACACTCCATGTCGCAATACCACCTCCCTCACATACAACTCTGCCAGCCTCTCAGCAGAAGAACACTCACTGATAGCAAGAAAGTGAGCGCTCTTCGTCAGCCGGTCGACGATCACCCAAATTGCGTCGACGCCCCTCGCTGTCCTCGGCAACTTGGTGATGAAATCCATAGAAATCCGTTCCCACTTCCATTAGGGAACCTCAAGTGGCTGCAACATGTCATGCGGTCACTGGTGCTCGGCCTTAACCCTGCGATAGGTTAAGCACCTCTTAACAAACCATGCTACATCCCTCTTCATACAAGGCCACCAATAATCCTTCTTCAGATCCAAATACATCTTAGTGGCCCCGGGATGGATCACAAAATCTCGATATATGCGCCTCCTCCATCAAAGTGGTGTGCGCCCCGCCTGCATGCGGCACCCAAATCTGACCCTGAAGGGTCATAAGCCCGAGGCTATCGGTAATGAACTCTGGTACCTGCCCAATTACTCGCTCTCTCTTATGGTTCTCCGGTCTCACGGCCTCTGCCTGGGCATCCCGAATGGTGTCCAACTCCAGATTCATCACTGTCAACCACATACAAATGTCTCGAATCGGGGCGCTTTCCGCCCTACGGCACAGGGCATCAGCTACGACATTAGCCTTGCCCGGGTGGTACAGGATTTCACAATCGTAATCCTTTACCACGTCCAACCATCTCCTCTGGCGCATATTCAGATTGGGCTGGTCCATTAAATACTTCAAACTCTTGTGGTCCGTGTAGATGGTTCATCGAACCCCATACAAATAGTGACACCAGATCTTGAGGATGAACACCACTGCCCCAACTCCATATCGTGGGTGGGATACCTCGTCTCATGAGGCTGCAGCTGCCTCGATGCATAAGCTATCACATGCCCCCTCTACATAAGTACTACACCCAACCCCGATATCGATGCGTCACAATACACCACAAAATCCTCCATCCCTTGTGGGAGGGCTAGCACAGGGGCTTCGCACAATCTCTGGGGAAGTGTCTCAAATGAGGTATGTTGCTCCGGACCCCATGAAAAAGCAACACCCTTCCGGGTCATCCTGATGAGAGGCACGGTGATCTTGGAGAAATCCATGATAAATCTCCGATAATAGCCGGCCAATCCTAGAAAACTTCTGATCTCGGTGGGTGATCTCGGCACTCCCATCTCATAACCACCTCAATCTTGGCCGGATCGACCAATATCCCATCCTGGTTAACGATGTGTCCCAAGAACTAGACTTCTCGTAACCAAAAATCACACTTGGAGAATTTGGCGAAGAGCCTCTCCGACCTCAATACCTGAAGAATCTCTCTCTGATGCTCCTCGTGCTGCTCTCTAGATCTCAAATACACCAAAATATCATTAATGAACACAATTACCAACTGATCCAACATCGGCATGCAAACCCTATTCATGAGATCCATGATTGTTGTCAGTGTATTGGTGAGCCCAAAAGGCATCACCACGAACTCTTAATGCCCATAACGAGTTCTGAACGCCGTCTTCTGGATATCTTCATCCCTCACTCTCATCTGATGATATCATGACCTTAAGTCTATCTTAGAGAACCAAGACGCCCCCTGCAACTGATCGAACAGATCGTCGATCCTCGATAAAGGATAACGGTTCTTGACCGTCAATTTGTTCAACTCCCGGTAATCAATGCACATCCGGTCTGAACCATCCTTTTTCTTGACAAAAAGAATCGGTGCTCCCCATGGTGAGCTACTCGGTCTAATAAACCCCTTCCCTAGTAGCTCCTGAAACTGCGAGGATAACTCTTGCATCTCTGGCGGCGCAAGGAAATAAGGCGCCTTGGCGATAGGCGCTGCCCTTGGAACCAAATCGATACGGAACTCTACCTGCCTCTCGGGAGGCACACCCGACAATTCCTCGGGAAAAACATTTGGTAACTCGCGCACTATCGGAACCTCATCAATCGAACTTGGCCTCCCTACAGCCACTCATGTATCATCACCAACTGACGCTCGCAGTCTATAACAACCCCAAATTGGCTCAACCAATCCATGCCCACTATGACATACACGTCCCCCATCGCAATCGGGACCAGATCTATCGGGAACTACACGCCAAAGATCTCGAGTATGCATTCCCGAATCACATCTGTAGCATACACCGCTCGCTCGTCAGCTATAGAAACTCACAGAGGTCGACTCAGCGTCTCTCGTCGGATACTGATGTGCTGACTAAATGCCAAGGAAACAAATGACCGACTCGCACCCGAGTCAAATAACACCAAAGCAGGTACAGAATTCACAAGAAAAGTACCTACACATATCATAATATAAGCACAACACCTCATAATCAACATAAATAAATGAAAGAATACATACCAGCCACGACATCGGGTGCTGCACGGACCTCCTCCGATGTCAACTGGAAGGCTCTCCCGCGAGCCTTCAGTACCTCGGCCTTCACCGGCCGAACCTCAGTAGCTCGCACGGCGGCAGGGGCAGATCCCTGATGTACACCCTATGCTATCCCCCGCAGCCGCAGACACTCGGCCTTCCGATGGCCCGTCTGGTTGCAATGAAAGCAAACCATGAATCCCTTGGGGAAATCCTTGGCTATATGCCCCTCCTTTCCACATTTGTAGCAAGCACCTGATTGACAAACCCTGTCATGTCCCTTGCGGCACTTTCCACAAGTGCGGCCCTGCTGGCCTCCAAATCTCAAATCGGCGGGCTTTTCCCACTTGGCTACCGGATGAGACTATGTCGGTCGCCGATCCATCCCCTAAGACTCGGCCTCCTCCCTGGCCTGAGTCTCCAACTCAATCTCCCTCTTCTGGGCATTTGCCTGAAGCTCAGCAAATGTCCAGTAAGTCAAGTTCGATACGAACTCCCGAATATCCCTCCTCAGAATGCTCAAATACCAGCTCATGCGTGCTTGCTCAGTAGACACCTGCTTAGGGCAGAACATCGCCCTCTCATGAAACTTCCTGGTAATCACAGAAACCAAATCAGTACCCTGATTGAGGGTAAAAAACTCCTGAGGCAACCGCTCCCTCTCCATTAGGGGAACATACTCGTCTCTGAACATGGTGGTGAACCTCTCCCAGATCACCTCAGAAATCTCTACAAGAGTGAAGCTCGCTGTCACGAACTTCCACCAGTCCTTCGCTCCCAAGCGAAGCTGGTTCAGCGCGAACCGTACCCTCAGATGCTCTGGACATGAACACGTGTAGAAGCATCCCTCGATATCAGAAATCCATCTCATCGCAGCGATCGGATCCTGCGTCTCATCAAACTCTGGTGGCCTCGTGTTGCTAAACTCCCGAAACAACAACGAGTCGCCTCCCTGAGGCGTGGCAGCAGCCACAGCTGCAATAGCTGCAGCAGCCGCAGCCTCACTCACCGCTGCATACCGCTCATCAAAAGTCTCAATCAATGTGGTCTTGATAGACCCAAACATCTCAGGAATCTCGGCTCGGATGGCAGCAGCCACCTCCTCATGAATCAACCTGCAGATCTCCTCCTCGCTAACACCACTGCTCTCAGGTGTGTGGTGTGTCCCAACCATGATGTCTCTCTAAAATACAACATAAAATATCAGAGACCCGCTCGAGCATACTCGCACTCAATAACACATCCCTACTTGTTCCCTAGTACCCTAAGGATTCTTACTTGGACCGCGCACTGATACGGTGTCTTCGGTAGTACGGGCCCTTATACTACCGTCCACACCGTATCAGTATTCCCCCCAAGTCCTCCTCCTTGGATCTTAGTTCACAAGCACTCTACATCTCGCTAGCATAGGCTACCCTTCGGTAAACCTCTCATAAGCTCCTCACTGCTACATACTCACTCTCAAGCATCTAATAACATCAGAAATCTTCCTAGGCTAAGGCATCACAAATCAGGCCACTCATGTCCTAATATGAATACCTAGCCTACTCTAGCATGCATATCATATCATAACATATCTCATAACACGTAATGTAGGGTATTTGGGGAAATCACCGTTCG
Organism: Lactuca serriola; assembly: GCF_051521515.1. NCBI lineage: Eukaryota > Viridiplantae > Streptophyta > Magnoliopsida > Asterales > Asteraceae > Lactuca > Lactuca serriola. The sequence continues at coordinate 79,151,673 of NC_136416.1, forward strand.
GGCACTGACTGGTCGTACACACTACTCCGTTCTTCCTTTTTCCTAAATCCTTTACTCTCTTAGAAAAATTGTTTATTTATAAAAATTTTCTCAAATCCTCATTTTGAGTTCAGATACATCCGAAGTTGCACCCGAATCCCTCAAACCAAGGCTCTGATACCAACTTGTAACGATGTAAATTTTCAAAACAATTTTTTTCATTTTTAAAACATATTTTCAATCACCAAAAACAATATCCAACAACTGTATCTGATGTCATCATAATAAACAAATCCCAGAATCTCAAAAGATCTCAAATACATAAATCCTCTCAGTGTGTATGGATCAACGTTACACATAACACTGAAATGGGACAGATCTAGGTCCATGGAGCCCCTCTTGCTCATAAAGTCTCCACCTTTGGGACTTAAACCCTAGAAATGGACCATAAAACACCAAACCAAAATAAAGAGGAAAGTTCTGAGCTTTTTACCTCAAAGTGAAGCTCCTTCCTCTGAAGAACTCAGATAGCTTGAACTTCAAACCCTAGCCTCCACAAGCTCTTATCCTCCTTCTTCACTAACACACAAAGGCACCTTTAGCTCAAAATACTCACACACAAGCTTTAGGACGAAGGAAATGCTCTCTTAGGGTTTCACTCTCTGAAATGGTGGCTGAGGATAACGCCTTAGAATTCCTTTTATAGTGCACAAGCCTTAAATTAGGGTTTGCATTTGGGCCCGCTATGCCCAGCGTAACCCTGGTTACGCCTAGCATACCTATGCGAGTCCGCGTCCAACTTAAGCTCATGAGTACGCGTAGGGTACTCTCCAGTACGCCCAGCGTACTCATTTGCAACACCTTCCAACTCAAGGGCTAATCTTGACAACTTGTCAAAGGAGAAGGGTTAAATAGTCGTACCAGGATTTCGGGATGTTACAGGGGTCCTCATCAATAAATGTCTGTAAGGCAACCTTGAGGGGGATGGAGTACACTGGTGAACACATCGTTCACAAACACCTACAGTTTGCGAGCCTGCTAGGGTTCCACTAGACTGTCTAGAATAATCTGTGGTCATCATATATACTCCGCTAGATGACTGGAATATCGTCAACGTCAAGGTCTCTCATCATTTTATTTCATCACACATCAACTATTTCATCTACCCATATTTTACCCAACATATTTGTAGATATATACAATTTAAATCATTAAAAACATGTATAAAATTATTCATCCAGCATAGATCTCAAATAAACAAATAATATGCACACATAGCATGTAATTTATATAAAATACTTCATATCTATGTGTGAGATGAAAGTGACTATGCACTCACCTGATAAAGTCGTGTTTCCAACTTGGACAGCGTTTCGCTTCTTAAAAATATGATTTCCTTTGACGAAATCGGGAGGTTTGTTGAAAATCGGGCTCTGCGGGGGTAGAACTTTCCGAATCAAAAAAACTCTTTTTCTCGGAACCTTTGGGAGCTCCGGGGCTTTCTTCTAGTGCTAGGGAGGTTTCCTAGGCTTGGGGTGTTTGGGAGGTTTAGAGAGAGAGTAAAGAGAGAAAGAATTGGATTTGAGGTGTGAGAAATGTGTTGCCCTCGCATATCTATTTATAGGTCGGAGTGTCACAGTATGTTGGGTGTACCCTCAGTGGTATGTTGCGCGTAAGGGGCACGTGTCGCATGTCGGATGGTGCATCGTGGTTCGCTTCAAACCATGCAAAGGAAGAGACTGATGGGCGTACCTTCAGTGTACACGGGGCATAGTCGTTACACTGGGCACCAATATTCTACGCCAGGGCGTGCGAGGACCATGTGTCAGTATACAAATGCGAGACCGTGGAGATCAAGCAAGGGTCCGGATCATGCCACGTCATCACCCTTCACATCAGCCTCGCAAATTCCATTCCCGACTTCTAAAATTTGTAACTTTCGCATACGAGCTCCATTTTCGACGTTCTTTATATCCACGCGTAGGTAGGACCGTAAACTACAACTTTTGTTTAGACTCTGTCAGCTAATTTTTAAATTATTATTAAAGATATATTTTTAGACTCCAGGCTGCATACTACTATGCCGAAACTTAGAAAAATCATAACTTCCTCATAGGAAGTCAGATTTGAGCGTTCTTTTTATGCACGCTCTCGGTTTAATGTATACTATGACTTTTGTTTAGATCGTTAAGGCTAAAAAGCACTTTATCGTAAACTCACTTCTTACATCACATAGTGTCGTACCGGTTTTTTCACGAAACTTCGACAGGTCATAACTTCTTCATTATAACTTGGATTTTGGCGTTATTTTTATCTCCGAAATCCTTGTCGTGACTACTACAACATTCTTCATAGATATCGGGTTTATCTAGCATTTTATTTTTGATGCTAATTTTCATTCTTAATTTATTATATTATTATAAATAAGTATAAAGTACATAAGTTCACATAATAATCAAATAATTCTTTTTTGTTACTTCAAAATAAGTTACAATGGTTGACCATAAATATTACATCATCATACCAATGCTTAACCTAGAAACATGGGTGTTACAGTTCTCTCCCCCTTAGGACGATTCTGTTACGGAATCATGTATCAGCAAACAGATGTGGATAGCGACTCATCATGTCACTATATGTTTCCCATGTGAGGTTCGGTCCATTTGTATGTTTCTATCGCACAAGCACTAAATCAACCATCTTGTGTCGTAACTTCTTCGTCTTACGGTCAACAATCGCCTCAGGATCTTCAATTAGCCTCTTATTTTCATCCATTCTTAACTCTGGAATTGGAATTATGTCAGGAACTTCTCCCATGAACTTCCTCAAATAACACACATGGAAAGTGTTATGTGTACCATCCAGTTCTTCCGGTAATTCCAGCTTGTAAGCTTGGTTCCCAATCCTCTGAAGAACTTTGAATGGTCCAATAAACCTTGGACTCAACTTTCCTCTTTTCTAAAATCTTATAAGTCCCTTCCACGGTGAGACTTTAAGCGAAATCGAATCTCTAACTTCGAATGTCATCGGCCATCTCTTCTTGTCAGCATAGCTCTTTTGACTATCCTGAGCTACTAACATCCTTTCTCTAATCACCTTTAGCTTTTAAGCAGTCTGATGGACTATCTCGGATCCCATAAACTTCTTTTCTCTAGCCTCAAGCCAACAAGACGGCATACGACACTTCTGTTCGTACAAGGCTTGATAAGGTTTCCTCTTGATGCTCGAATGGTAACTATTGTTGTAGGAAAACTCTACCAAGGGTAAGTGTTCATCCCAATTACCTTGGAATTCTAGGGTACATGATCTCAACATATCTTCTAGTGTTTGTATCATTCTTTCGCTCTAACCATCTATCTGTGGAGGGTAAGTTATACTTAAACACAACTTCGTACCCATTTCCTCTTGCAGACTCCTCCAAAACGTTGATGTGAGACGAATTTCATGATTTGATACAATCGTTAAAGGAACACCGTGAAGTCTTACAACTTTCTTCATGTAAGAATTTGCAAGCTTATCCATAGACCATCTCTCATTGGCTGCAATGAAGTGTTCACTCTTAGTGAACCGATCCACGAACACCCAAATCATGTCGTAACTGTTCTTTGTCTTGGGCAGCTTAGTCATAAAATCCAAGGTGATGTCTTCCCATTTACCCATGTGTACAGGTAAAGGTTCTAAACTCCCATACGGTTTCTGATGTCGTGCTTTAACTCTCTCACATGTTACACACTCTGCCACATACTTTGCAACATTGAGCTTCATCGTCGTCCACAAGTAGTAGTGTTTTAGATCCCTATACATTTTAGCGTTGTCGGGATGAATCGAGTATATGGTCTTGTGAGCTTCTTCCAACACTGAAGATCTCTTACTCCTCTTATCTTAGGAACCCAAATCCTATCTTGGAATACCTTCACTCTTTGGCAATTTGTACCGAACACCAACATTTTGCCCAAACGTTCTTCCTTTCAGTCATTTTTCTCTGAAGCTTCTTCCCAATCTTTCTTGATGCTTCCACAATCGTTGAGACAACTTCAATTAATAACACTCTTGACCTTCTCTTTTCAAGGCTCATTTTTCGGCTTTGAGCATCAGCTACGACATTTGCTTTACCAGGGTGGTAAAGTATCTCACAGTCGTAATCCTTGAGTAACTCTAGCCAACATCGTTGTCTCATATTCAATTCTTTTTTATCAAAGAGTTACTAGAGAATCTTATTATCAGTGAAAAGTTTGCACTTTGTGCCATAGAGATAATGCCTCCATATCTTTAATGCAAACACTACTGATGCCAACTACAGATCATGAGTGGGGAAGTTCATTTCGTGCTCTTTCAGTTGTCTCGATGCATATGTTATCACCTTATCTCTTTGGGTCAGAACACAACCCAACCCAACTCCAGATGTATCGCTATATACTGCGAAGTCTTCAACTCCATCAGGTAAAGAAAGAATCAGTGCTTCACACAACTTCTTCTTTAGCTTCTCGAATGCTTCTTCATGTTTCTCACTCCATCTATACGTAGCTCCTTTATGGATCAAAGCTATCAATGGAGCAGCTATCAAAGAAAATCCTTAGATAGACCTTCGGTAATATCCGGCTAATCCTAGAAAGTTTTGAATCTCCGTGGGTTTTTTTGACCGGTCTCACTTCATCACATCTTCAATCTTAGTTGGCTCAACCATTATTCCTTCTTGGTAAACCACATGACCCAAGAATTAGACCTCTCGAATCCAGAAAACACATTTGGAGAACTTTGCATACAGCTTCTCCTTCTTTAAAACTTCTAACACTTCTTGTAGGTGCTTGCCATGCTCTTGTTGGCTCTTTGAGTAAATTAGAATGCCATCTATGAACAATATCACGGATTTATCGATGAATGGTTTACAAACCCTATTCATCAAATCCATGAATGTTGCTGGAGCATTGGTTAGTCCAGATTACATTACCAAGAACTCACAGTGTCTGTATCTCGTTCTGAATGCGGTATTCTCAATATCCTGCTCTCTCACCTTCAGCTGATGATATCCAGACCTGAGATCGATCTTTGAGAAATAGCTCGAACCTTGCAGTTGATCAAACATGTCATCAATCCTTGGTAATGGGTACTTGTTCTTTATTGTTGCCTTGTTCAGCTCTTTGTAATCTATGCACATCCTCATGCTTCCATCTTTCTTCTTTACGAATAACACTAGAGCTCCCCAGGGTGATGAACTAGATCTAATGAAACTGTTTTCCAACAACTCCTGAAGTTGCATCATAAGCTCCTTCATCTCTGTTGGTGCTAATCGGTATGGTGCTTTCACTATTTGTGTTGATCCTGGCAACAAGTCCATTCGAAACTCTACTTGTCTATCAGGGGGAATCTAGAAAGATCTTCAGGAAAGAATTCTGGATAGTCACACACCACTGGTATTCATTGCATTGCCTTCTTCTCCTTCTTATCATTGATCACGAATGGCAAGTATGATGTGCATCCTTTAGACAAACATTTTCTAGCTTTCATCAGGGAAATGATTCCAGAATTCACTTTACGTTTGTCTCCGTACACCATAAATGACTCTCTTCCAGGTGGGTTTACGCTTGCTATCTTCTTTTTGCATAGTATTTCGGCATCGTTGGCACTAAACCAATCCATTCCTAGTACGATGTCGAAACCATTCAACTCAATGGGTAATAGCTCCTCATGGATTATTTTCCGTTCAAGTCGATGATGATGTTCTTAATGCAATCACTAACAGGTATGAATTTGCCACTGGCAACTTCTACAACTAGACCATTATCAAGTTTATCTACAATCAATGCTAGTCTTCCACCAAATTTGTGTGATATAAAGGAGCAATTTGCTCCGGAATCAAACAATATATTGGCATGCAATCCATTTACAAGAAAGGTACCTGAAGCGACATATGTTGTATCCTTTGCGGCTTCCAATGTCGTCTGTAATGCTCTAGCTTTTGGCTTTGGTGGAACATTGGGCCTTGTCGCCTCCTTCTTCTTTGGCCAATCCCTTGAAATGTGCCCTTTTTCATTGCAACCATAACAGACTTTCTTGTTGAAGGTGCATTCATTAGCATAGTGCCCGGCCTTACCACACTTAAAACAGGTGACTTCTCTGTCACATTTCCCATAATGCTTCTTCTTGCATTTGTCGCACCATTTCGCTTTGCCTCCTCCTCCTCTCAAACCAGACTTCGAGAATTTACTTTTCTTGTTGGACTTCAAAGATCCATCCAACTTCCTTTTCTCACCAACCTCAACTCTCTCCAGACCCTTCTCCTTTATTTGGGTCTTAACATTCTTAGCAACCCAAATTGCGGCTTTCAAAGTGGATGGTTGCTCGACCATTGGACCAAAGTACGCTGGTAACCCGTGGGCAAACTTGTTAACCTTGGAAAATCCAGTTGGAACTAGGTAAGGAACAAGCTTCATCTTCTCTGTAAAACTTGCAGCATACTCGGTGACGCTCATTCTTCCCTTCTTCAGATTATGAAACTCATTGTTGATTTCCAGAAGATCTTACTCGGAGCAGTATTGCATTTTCAGTTGCACTAGGAATCTTCCCAAGACATCTTGAAAGCTTCTCCCTTGAGCATCGTATCAGCTAGTAGCTTCCACCAGCTTAGTACTCCAGACTTTAACAGGGGAACCACGATAGCGGTCTTCTGTTTGTTGCTGCATTCGCAACTCCCAAACATTGTCTCCATCTCGGAGATCCAGTCCATAACTTCCACCAGTGTTGGGCTTCCAGAAAGACACAGTGGTTTGGATGCCATGAAATCCTTTTACTTGCATCCACGTCCATCATTTCCTCCATCTTGGTTATTCCTTATAACCACTAGCGATTCAGCTTGACCAACAGTCCTACCGTACTTCTTCCGACTATCCATTATTCAGTTCGGATTGTTCAATAGGCATCATAGGTTCATCCCTATTATTCTGCAACATTTTCATCATTTCTTCCCTCTATTCAGCCATCATAGCTCAAATCATGGTATGTACTCCAGCCTTCATGACTGGCTTAGGTGCAGCTTCTACTATCGGCACTTACTCAATCCCTTGGGGATGAGGCTGCTGATTTATGTTCCCATTTGCATTTCTGAGTCCACTTCGGGTTCTCATCACGTTGATCTATACACCAAAGTAGGTGAATTTAGATCTTTATTTACGATAGATGTAATAAATCCTCCTTATCACTCTAAAATGTTACATGCTAGTTCTAATATCGTAGTCAAATGTTTAGAATCATGAACACATAAGGTTTCCAGATCCGTCCGGCAATAGACAATAGATCCGAACAGATAATAGCATATAAGGCATCTTTATAGCTATAACATAAGTCATTTAGCACATAAAAGCATTTTAGGCATCTTTCCTAAAATAAACAAGTGCTTGTGTCTAAAATATAACAGACACTCATCTCACAATCCAATTGTGACATCCTCATTTTTATGCCCAGAAAAAACCGATTTGTTGCTTTATTTGAAAATCATAGTAATCTTTTATAGAAAAATGTTGTGGAATTTGTTCCCAAAATAAAATATGATAAAGATTTTATCAAAGTATTTTCCAAAGAAATGTATTTCATTATATTAAAACATCGGGATGTCATTCTCAATACATATCAAAAGCATAAATAGAACAACATAGGCCTTACAACATTTCTTTATATCTAGTGGCCTATAATCCGTAATCCCACATCAAGTCTTCCAACTATGCTCTTGTGCCACTACTTGTAATACAAGAAACTGAGTGAGTCAGGCTTGGGAACCTGGTGAGCACATAGGGTTTTCAACCCACAATAATTAAGCTTATTAATTTCATCACATCAATCAACCCGATTACCCGTTCCCAGTATCCTCACTTTCTGTCCCTAACGCATCTAATTCAAGGGAACTAGCCTAATGATTTTCATCGGGATGGACACTACTGCTAAGGGTTCCTCATCAATAAATGTATGTAAGGCAACCTTGAGGGGGATAGAGTACACCGGTGAACACATCGTTCACAAACACCTACAGCTTGCGAGCCTGCTAGGGTTCCACTAGACTGTCTAGAATAGTCCGTGGTTGTCATATATACTCCGCTAGATGACTGGAACATCGTCAATGTCGAGGTCTCTCATCATTTTATTTCATCACACATCAACTATTTCATCTACCCATGTTTTACCCAACATATTTGTAGATATATAAAATAAATATACAGTTTAAATCATTAAAAAAAATGTATAAAATTGTTCATCCAACATAGATCTCAAATAAACAGATAATATGCACAAATAGCACGTAATAGATATAAAATACTTCATATCTATGTGTAAGATGAAAGTGACTATGCACTCACCTAATAAAGTGGTGATTCCAACTTGGACAACGCTTCACTTCTTAAAAATATGATTTCCTTCGACGAAACCGGGAGGTTTGCTGAAAAACGGGCTCTACGGGGGCAGATCTTTTAGAACCAAAAAACTCTTTTTATCGGAGCCTTCGGGCACTCCAGGGCTTTCTTCTAGTGCTAGGGAGGTTTCTTAGGCTTGGGGGTGTTTAGGAGGTTTAGAGAGAGAGTAGAGAGAGAAAAAATTGGATTTTAGGTGTGAGAAATGTATTGCCCTCGCATCTCTATTTATAGCTCGCAGCCTCGCAATACGATGTGTAACACTCAAAATCAGAAAGGCCAAGAAAGGAAAGAAAACCCTAAGTCAAAGGGTCAACTCGTCGAGTCCAGGGCGGAACTCGACGAGTCGAAGCAGGATCCAGGGGATCGATTAAGTAACCGACTCGGCGAGTCAGCAAAGAGGATTCGGCGAGTCCGGTCTAAAGAGGGAAACTCTAAATTCGGGACTTTATGCACTATTTAAGAATCTCATTCTCTCCCTTAGGGTTCCATATAGCCTCTCTTATCCAGAATACGAAACCCTAAACCTCCATTGTTGCACATTCAAGCTTTCTTGCCATTTTGGGTGATGTGAAGGAAGAAGGAAGAGGGGAACCATTAGGGATTCAAGGATTGGCAGTAGATCCAGAGGTTGTGGGATTTTCCAGAGTATTTGAAGGTAATGAGTCGCTACTTTCACTCTTTTGCATGTAGATCAACCTTTAACATGAGATTTGGGGCTTTTAGGGCAAGCTTAAGAACCATTTTGAGTTAGAATCCCAGATCTGAAGTTGCTACTTCAGATCTAAGTGTATCTTGGCCTAGAGAATCATAAAGCATCAGTTAGGAAGGTTGACTTTGACCAGGACTTTGACTTTGTCAAGAATGGACTTAGTTGGCTTCTAGAGTTCTGTTTGGATCTAAGTGTTATATGTATTGATATTGGTAGATCGAGGAGCTAATGGAGCAGCGGGTTCAGAGAATTTTCGGTCAGCAGCAAGAGGATTATTAGCAAGTTTTGCAGTGCAGGTGAGTTTCCCTTTGCATGAATGGGTCTAAGGCCACAATGCCGGCTCATGTAGATATGAGTAGGAAGACCCAGGGGTTAGCCCTAGGCACGGTATGCCAGTATGATAATTAGGACCAAGGTCCATTGATAGCGGGCGGGTGCCCAAGGAATGGTTTGCATGATTAAGTATACTTGTTGTCTGCGTGATACTTGTATGTGCCTGGTAGGGAGGTGAGTGTGGGCGAGGTCCCATATCTCACCAATAGCAGAGTGTGGACGGTGTTCCACATCTCATTAGCAGCAGAACAGGGGCGAGGCCCAAGTTAGGGAAAGAGTGAGTGTAGGTTGAGCCCATATCTCACTATCAGTAGGAGCGTAGACGGGGTTCCATGACTCATCAGTAACAGGACAAGGGCGAGGCCCAAGATAGGTGAGGCCTTAGGACGGGGTCCATTAGTATATGTTTTGCTTATGTGTTGTGATATGCTTATGTGCTAGTATATTTAGCGGGCAAGGCCCAGTGACAGGCGAGGCCTAAGTGAAACAGATATGTATCCAAGCGGGGCTCGAAGTCAGGCAGGGCCTGGAGCGGCGGGGCCGTTGTAGTGGGCGAGGCCCGAGGTAGCAGGCGTGGCCCAATATGTGTTGTATGTGTTTGTGCAGGATATGTGGTAGGTTGGGGAACTCATTAAGCTTCGTGCTTACGGTTTTCAGTTTTGGTTTTAGGTACTTCCGGTAGCGGAGGGAAGAGCTCGGGGTGATCGCGTGGCACACACCATTGATTAGTCAGCCTGGGATGTTTTACTCTGATAATGAAAATATGTTTTGAAATGATACTCTGAATTCATGTTATGACTTATGATATGTTTTTATGAATATGGCTTTGGTAATGATTTAAAGAAAATTTTTGGTACGGATTTTTGGGACGTTACAAGTTGGTATTAGAGCCTTGGTTTGAGGGATTCGGACATACTCTCGGGTGTGTCTGAACTCAAACTAAGGGATTGGTCTAAAAGTTTTCAAAATGAAAAGGCAGTTTTGTAGAAAAGAGTTTTTAGAAATGAAACAGTTTTAGAAAAGCGAAAAGAATTCAGAAAGAAAAAGAACTTTGATAAAAGAAAAGGGTGTGGTGCATGCAATCAGCCGAGGTCAAGTAAGTACCCCAAAATACCCACACAAGTTATGTTACGATTATCAGTTAGTAGGAAAGCATGCTAGATTAGGACTAAGGATCTAGGGAGGATGCCTTATGTGCCTGTTATATGTGCTTTTGAGCTGCATGATAGTACTAATTAGACAGTAGTAAGGTAGCCTATTTAGGTTATGCCTGAGTTATGAGCTTATGTTACATGCTAGTACAAATTCTTGATATGACGTTGTGATTGCTTGAGTATGTTATGGTTAGATTTTCCCATGTCTGAATGTTGCTTGCTTTGTGCATTGTGGGATTCTGAGTGATGGGAGTTAGCCATTAGGTGAATATGTCACGTCACATGTGATCAGGGTTGAATAATCTCATAGTGCTGGATTTGGCCCTATTGCGCAGCTCTTGTCTGAGTCCAGCCGTTGTAGAGACAAGTCTTTTACTCGAAGGATTATCTGAGTCTCGTCACATGTGATGGTATTCAGGTGATGGCTAAATGGCATCACAAGGAGGCCTTCAGCGGCTGAGGACTGGTTTGGTTGGAGTCATAGGTTTCCCTAGGGTAAGCCTAGGATGAGATAGTGATGGGAGCAGTAGTAATAGAGAAAGGGACCTGGTGGAGTCGAAGCAGTTCTTGAGGAAAGTACGGATAGATGTGGATGGTAGTATGGGCCCGAACTACTGAAAGCAGAGGATCCGTACTAGATTCGGGAAAGGCCGAGATGAGACCGGGAAACTTGTAGTTTGTGTGGTTGATCTCGCAGCAGTGATGAGTATTCTGATAGTTATTGTGTTATGTTTTCAACATGGTGACATTGAGAGAGAGACCAGTGGATGGATCAGGCATCGGAGAGGGATCAGGCTCGGGTTCAGTGACCGGGCAGCTCGAGGAGCGGATGAGGGAGTTGATATCAGCTGCAATTATGCGCAGTATCCTAGATCAGACTCCTGTGATCTTTGGCACGGTCAAGGAGGGTATACTGGAGATCTTGGATGAGAGTCTGGGAGCCTTCCGTACAGAGATGATGGCTTTGATGGGAGCTCGTACTTTGACATTCCGAGAGTTTAGGGCTTGCGGAGCACCTGATTATCACGGGGCTAGGGACCACATTGCTAGCAGCAGGTGGTTGGCTGATGTTGCCAACGCTTTTCGTACGAGCCGGTGTCCCGAGGGGGACAAGGTCAGACTCGCCTCCTGTCTTCTGAAGGACAAAACGAGGGATTGGTGGGAAGAGATTGGTCATGCTTTGGGGGATGATGCCGCGTTGGACGCGATGACATGGAGTGATTTTTCAGCCAGGTTCAGGGATGAGTTCTCACCAACTATTGAGGTACAGCAATTGGCACGGGAGTTTCAGGATTTGACACAGACCACTGAGACTGTGGCGGAGATCACCGCCAAGTTCAGGGAGAGGGCTCTTCTTGTACCGCAGTATGTCGCGGATGAGGAGATGAAGAAGGCCCGATATCACGAGATGTTGAGGGTTGACATCAGGGAGTTCGTGAGTAGGTCCGGATGTAAGACATTGGAAGATATGATTTCTTGAGCTCGAGAGAGGGAGATCGATTTGGAACAGATCCAGAAGAGGAAGCTGGATGAGGTTCAGGTAGCCACAGGTTCGCGCAAAAGGCCCAAGGGGTTAGATTCGAGATCGAGGGATCACTAGGGCCGCGGCCGATGCGGGAGGTGCGGCAGAACGCACAAGGGTGCGTGTAGGAGTGGTAGTGGTGGAGATTCGGGCTACTTCAACTGAATTCGGACTGATCATCTTAGCAGGGATTGTACTGCTACCACCACTTAGGGATCAGATCTGATATGTTTTCACTGCAGTCAACGGGGCCACAAGAAGGCCCAGTGTCCCATTTTGTTTTCAGTAGGACGGGTGATGGCACCTGCCCCTGCAACTTTGAGGATCACATATGGCCGTCAGGGCCGAGCAGAGGCGCCTGCAATAGGAGGCAGGGCTTTTCAGATGACTACCATGGAGGCGCGAGCAACGCCGGACGTTGCAGGTATGTGTATTCCGTTTTCTGCTTTCTTTGTTCATGATTATATTGTTTTGGATCTGCATCGTTTGTGGTATAAGTATTTTAGAATTGAGCGACTTGCTTGTGACCTAGTTGTATGCCATCTGCATACCTTGGATAATAAAGTGGTAGTTAGGGGGTGGTGCCTTATGGAAGCAGGTTACTTAGGACGCAGCAACTATAGCATGCTTGTGTGGAACTCAGTAGTGACCCGCTAAATTCAGAAAGGTGTTATTGAGTGATGGATCGGTTAGATCCCTAGCTATGGCAAGCTTGGTTCTTCAGCAGATTGTTTACGGTATAGCAGAGAAGATTGGGAATTCTTCTCAAGCATTGAGCATTGAGGTATAAGCAGGATCAAAGTGGGGGAGAACCCTCCGAGTGTTCTAGGGTAAGAGCACGTAGATCCAGAATGAGTACACGACCTCTGAAAAGGAAAAAAAAGTAGCGCGGTGATTGATGGATTGAGGAGTTCAACGTTGGGAGTTTGAGAGACATCCCAAAAGTTAGTTCGTGTAATCAAGATGGTTAGTATCGGGTTGGGAATTCGGGTTGGAGGATCGCTTGTAGGACTGGAAAGAGTTGGAATGAGGATCTTGAGAACAGTTAGCATGGGATGCTTTTGTGATAGTGGTTAGTGGCAGAGATAGCATCTAGAGTATGGCATAGCGGCGGGAGAGCCGCAGCATTTTTCCAGCAACGAGTTAGTGGTGGGAGGTGTTGTAAGACTACGGGTAAGTCGTAGCATTCCCTAGCAGCTTAGTTAGCGGAGAGTGGGCGGAGGCCCGTATCTCCTAGTTAGTGGATTTTGGACGAGGCCCTTACCTCCTAGTGATCAAGGTGGGGATCAGGGATGGGTGGTAGATGAGAATAGTATGGAGCTAGCCTGCATAGCCCCAGAAAAGTGAGACCTTGGGAGAGGCCGCTCCAGGATGTAGTTGGGTGAGACCCGTGGGCGAGGCCCGTATGAGAGTAGCAGTATAGGTGAGACCTGAGAGCAGGGTTGCTCAGTAGTGTAGTCGGGTGGGACCCATGGGCGAGGCCCGTGAGTTTTAGTAGCACAGGTGGGACCTGGTAAGGACCTTAAGGTCGAGTTAAGGGGATCGGGGATCCCAGGGCTTGTAGTGCCAGAGTGGCAGAATAGAGGGGGTAGTATTAGGTAGCCTAAGTTTCTTCGGTAATCGCTGGGAGCGACTAGAAGTTTGTGTTGGGGCTAGCGACCGGTGGGAGCCGGTAATCCAGATATTGATAGATCAATAGGGACCAGGGTGGTCTCGGTTCATCCTAAAGGCAGATAGGGAGAACAGAGATTTTCAGTCAGTGGCAGTGATGGTAAGCAGTCTATGGTGGAATTCAGTTAGTTGATCGAGGGGTGCTCAGCACTAAGTTATAGTAGTGAGAAGTGTCCAGCGGACACTGACGGTAAAGACCCGTACTGGAAGTAGCGGGGGTCATGGAGTTGGTGAAGGATAGGACCTTCATAGTGATAGAGGAAGTAGTTGGTTATGGAACGTTGCCTTGGAAAGGCCAAAAACCGCACAAGGAAAGAAAGGGGTGAACCCCTAGGGTGTTCAGCATAAGTACTCGGGGAGTATCAGAAGGTTTTTTAGTTGAGTAAGTTATGTTCCCAGAATGTTCAGGGTCAGGGTTGACCCGAGATTATTATCCGCAAGGATTAATGTTGGTCAGAATGACCGGGCAGAAGGCCAACAGAGGTTGCCAGCGGGTGTTAGGTTCCCAGACAGAGTGTTGGAGGCAGATCATAGGTCAGTTGGCCATAGCGAACTTCGAGGACGAAGTTTAATTTAAGTGGGGGAGAGTTGTAACACTCAAAATCAGAAAGGCCAAGAAAGGAAAGAAAACCCTAAGTCAAAGGGTCAACTCGTCGAGTCCAGGGAGGAACTCGACGAGTCGGAGCGGGATCCAGGGGATCGATTAAGTAACCGACTCGGCGAGTCAGCAAAGAGGATTCGGCGAGTCCGGTCTAAAGAGAGATACCCTAAATTCGGGACTTTGTGCACTATTTAAGAATCTCATTCTCTCCCTTAGGGTTCCATATAGCCTCTCTTATCCAGAATACGAAACCCTAAACCTCCATTGTTGCACATTCAAGCTTTCTTGCCATTTTGGGTGATGTGAAGGAAGAAGGAAGAGGGGAACCATTGGGGATTCAAGGATTGGCAGTAGATCCAGAGTTTATGGGATTTTCCAGAGTATTTGAAGGTAATGAGTCGCTACTTTCACTCTTTTGCATGTAGATCAACCTTTAACATGAGATTTGGGGCTTTTAGGGCAAGCTTAAGAACCATTTTGAGTTAGAATCCCAGATCTGAAGTTGCTACTTCAGATCTAAGTGTATCTTGGCCTAGAGAATCATAAAGCATCAGTCTATGGGTTTATTGTAAATCCTCTTTGTCTTAAACCCTACTTTATAGTGTTTTGAGCCTAGATCTCCTTAGCTATACGTAAAGTTTGCCACTTTACGTGAGGAATAGGCTTTAGAAGAGTAGATCTACGGTTTGGAGTCCATGCATGACTCAAAAGCCTCTGAATATATGAAGGAATGAATAGACTCGACGAGTCCTTCGAGTGGACTCGGCGAGTAGTATGAAGATGGAGATGAACTCGACGAGTTGGATGAACAACTCGGCGATTCTGTTGAAGATTGCCTTGGACTCGGCGACTCTGTTCTTGGACTCGGTGAGTCAAGTCACGAAACCCCAAACCCTTCGAGTTAAGACTCGGATCAGTGAGTTGAGTGGGGACTCAGTGAGTTGGTCAGGACAGGACTCAAAAATCGGTACACTCGGAGAGTCAGGGGCTGACTCGGAGAGTCGAGTCGCGAATGAAAGGATTCTGAGCGCATGAACTCGACGAGTCGTCGGGCTGACTCGGTGAATAGGGTCAGTCAGGAAGGTTGACTTTGACCAGGACTTTTACTTTGTCAAGAATGGACTTAGTTGGCTTCTAGAGTTTTGTTTGGATCTAAGTGTTATATGTATTGATATTGGTAGCTCGGGGAGCTAGTGGAGCAGCGGTTCATAGAATTGTCGGTCAGCAGCAAGAGGATTATTAGCAAGTTCTATAGTGCAGGTGAGTTTCCCTTTGTGTGAATGGGTCTAAGGTCACTCTGCATTTAAGCGTGCTCGGATGTGAGTAGTACCAGGATGGGTGACCCCCTAGGAAGTGCTCGTGACGAGTGACCTAAAGCGAACAATATTGTGATATGTGTCGAAGGGGGGTGTTAGAAATGGTATTAGAGCCTTGTCACGCATCAATATGTTCGACGAGGACGTCAAAACCTGTAATAGGGGGTAAAGGTGGGTTTCACCTAATCCTACATCGGATGGGAAGGAGAACTAAGCATTCCTTATAAGGTGTTTAAATACCTTCCCTAACACATGTTTTAAAGTAGTGAGGGCAGCAGATCCCACAATAATTCTGCAGTTAAGCGTGCTTGGATGGGAGTCCTCTTGTCGAGTGGCCTAAAAGAGGACAATATTGTGATATGTGTCGGAGGGGGATGTTACATCATCACATATGTTTTCACGAGGGTAAGACCATAATTTGTTTCACGTGTTAGCCCAATACCAGTAAAAGTAAACAGGTGTTGTAACTTTTGATTTTGTTGAGTTGTGTTAGGGAATGACTAAAAGTCTTATTTATAATGTTATATATCTTTGTGCGGCTAATGTCAAGTTAGTTCAAGGCACAACAGGTACATTCTTGATTGTGTGACACAATAAGGTTAATTGGTTTCAATCCCTTTTTTGCTTTGTTTATTGCATTGTTTGAAATATATATTATCTTTGAAGCTTTGTTAATCTTTTTGTACATATGTTATTTCCATTAGTTTTTCTTTTATTGCATGCATTCACTCTTAATCCCCTTTAGGTCCTTTTCATTCTTTCCATTCTTTTCATCTTAGTTTCTTTTTAGTCACCTATCGTCTTCTCTAGGGTGCTTCTTCATTTTGTTTATTTTTAAGGACAAGAAAAATCTAAGCTTGAGGAGGTTTGATAGGTGCATTTTATGCACCTATTTTGCATGTCTATTTCTATCTTTTCATTGCATTTTACTTCATAATTCTAGCATTCATTTAATTATTTGGGCACTTGCATGTTTTATTCAGAATGCATGGTATTTCACTATTTTTGATTAATTTTGTAGGCATTATGGAGCTTAGAGCATTGGAACTATGAAGGCGAGCTTGGAGCTTGGAACTTAGAGCTTGGAACTTGGAGCTTGAAGCTTGGAGAATTGAAGCATGAAGAGAAGATGGATCGTTCATGCCTTGGAAGAAAACATGAAGACATAACCCAAGCCATTGCATATCATCGTAGAAAAGGAATATGTTTGAAATATGATTCGTGTCACACCGACACGGGTCGTGTTTGTCCTTTTTCATCTTATATTTGAGCAACATGACTCCGGGTAAAGCTAGACCGACGACATACCACAGTTTGAACATTTTTGAGATATGGAAAGAAGCACAACCTTGATCCAAAAATCACGACCATGCAAAAAACACATGGGAAAAAGGCATGGCCATGCTAAAAATGCATGGTCTTATGGCAAGCACGTGAGCATTTAATTTTGGAGCTAAATTAGAGGAAATCGCCATTTTACAATCACAGAAAATTTCTAGAGCTACAGAAGGCGATTTGTGGCAATTCTTGGAGGCTTTTGAGGAGATCAAATCATTGAAATTTTTTTTGATTTCCATTTCTAAGAATTAAACACTTCCATTTCCATATTTTTGTTGGTTGATTTGTTCTTAGCCATGTGTAGCAAAGAAACCCTAATTTCTAGTTCTTGTTCAAAACATGTTGATTGCTTGACTTGAAGCATATGGCTTGATACTTGATTAATGATTTTATTCTAGTGATTATGTTCTTATTTAAACTAGAATCCTTAAATTTGATTTATGTTTTATTGGCCACTTATATGAATTGAATTCTTGTGTAGTTAATTAACTTTTAGGGAACCTAATTTTTCAATAAAGTTAATGGTTGGTAACAAACAATAGGTTTTATTATTGTAGAGCATATATCACATGTTTTCACACTTATAGGCATATGAGAAGAAATGAACATTGTTGGGAAGCTTGTACAAAACTTAATGTAGTTTTTCAATACAATATAAGAGCATGTTTAGATTAAATTAGTAAAGCTAGGTCTAGTCAAACAGTGTGTTTTGGTTAGATAACTTGGCAAGCGATAAGTATTAGAGTGTGTTAATATCTTTCAGTACCAACTTATAATAGCAATCATGAATTACATCAATTCATAATCAAGTTAAATGACAACATTGAGAACTAGAACTAGAACCATTCCAACAAATTGTTTACAAATCTATTCCCTTTTCTCCATCTTTTCAAAGTAGATTGTTATTTTCATTATTAGACTTTTTCAAACAAAACCTTTTTTTGTGATCAAAGTACCTTACACAAAGAGGTATAGATTTGTTGTCCCGTGTCTCTGTAGTTCAACCCTGCTTACCTTTTACTACTCTTTAGTACATTAAATTATTGTATTTGGAGTCTCTTATACCCATATTATTTTTTGGCTTTGACAAACCTAACAATTTCGCAATAAAAGAAGAATCTGAATTTAATAAGCATGAAGAAATGGTCTTTTTCAGACAGTAAAATTTGGAGACGTCACATTATAAGTATTCAAACTCCAAATATAAACCAAGTTCAAGTTTTAATCAATGAATAGCATAAGAATTCATTTAAATAAAAGTTTAGATAAAATGAATTCAAATCAAGTGTATATAAAAACATAATCAAATTTAGAGGAAAAACACCTCATCAGTAATCATCTTTCGTAAAAACATGTCCTTCATTCAAGAATGATTTCTCTGAATCATAAATATAACCATTTAGCAAAGATGTAAAACCCAAAATACTATGATGTATCAATCGGATTCACTTGATGGTGCATAATCTCAATCAAGTGAATTAGACAAGACGAAATATAGAATAAGAACACAATGGTTAATCTTCAATGCACACTATTACTGAATAGTAAGGTACATAAGATTCTTGATTACACTTGGTTCTCTCTTGTTTCTCTCCAAATCACGTTCTAAGCTTATGGCAGCCCCAAAAAACGTCCCCCACCCATTACAAGGCTAAAATAACACTATTTATACCTAGACCTAATAACCAAAGCCCAGCCCAAAACCCAAACAAGACAATATTAAGCCTAACCAAAATCAAATGCGATTTCGGTCCAAACAACACCAAGACATGGTGTTTTCGGTCCTAGACCGAGAACTCTAATAGCTTATGAAAAGCAAAGTATAAACCACAATTTATGACCTAACAATCTCCCCCTTGGTTTATCACTTTCTTTTCTTATGTCTTAACAATCTCCCCTGGGGTTGTAGCTTTCTTCTCTTTTCAATCATTGCTTTGTGCTTGGCTTCAGATTTTATATTCTATTTCTCCACAACTTCAAGATGAACATATGAATTTCTGCATGAATGACTTTATCTTGAATAGTTGGGCTTCCTTCAAAGATTTGACCTTGAACGCACATTGGGTGTAGAGGCTTCTAGTAAAGGTTCTTAAAAATCAGCACTTTCAGCTTTGAAATACTTCAGTGATAATGACAGAGAGACCGATTCTTCTGGATCACTTCAGCAAGTTCATAGATAGCAACAAATTGATTGACGAGGTTTCAATGTAATCTATCACATAACTTCAAGTACAGCTTCACCTCGCTTCTGGGGTTGAAAGAATGAATGATGAAAAATAATCTTTACTTCTAGTTCCTTCGAATGAAAGTTCTTTAATGATCACCGTTGTACCTTAAAAAATAATCATGACTAAAAAGTCCCTGTGGATCACATAATCATAAAGACCCTTCTCACCACAGTTGTTCAAGCACCCAGCCTTGGCTCAGAAGGAGACTACTCGCAGTATCTGTGTAAACACGGAGGAACGCACTGCGATTTGTTGAGTATCAGAGAACTACTCATGGTTATTTTGATGTTAGCCCCTGCATATCCTAGATCATAGACCCCAAAGCAGTTTTTCAAGTTAAGCAAGTTAACTTGGCCCTTGGCGAGACGTTCAGCGATAATTGTGCCTTTGCGAGGTGCATCGCCCTAGTACCATGACATCTGTATAATTCAGACTTTTAATTCCTTAAATACGACAGTTCTTTGAAAAATACTGCCTAACTGACAATTTGTATAGTTTCAATCCTTCAATTCCTTGTGAAAATAGAGTAAAATGTAATAACCATCAACTCTTTTTCAAGTTTCTTCTCCTTGCTCAGAAAATTCTGATACAGTCTCATTAAGTCTCTTCTTCTTTTTGAATTCACTTTTTTAAGACAAACGAAACTTTGAGATAAAAAAATAAAAGTAAAAATAAACTTAGCACACAATAGAAATAACTAGGATATAAAAATAAAAATAAAATACACTCAAAATAAAATAATTTTTTTTTTGGATTTTCGATTTTTCTAAAAAAGAAATAAAAACAGAAATAAACATATTTTTGTATTTTTGAATTTTATGATTTTTTTTTGTTTGTTTTTTTTTTAATTCTCCCCCTAAATTTGTGCATAGAGGAAAAATATGAACAAATTTAACAAAAACAAATATAATAACTAAATTTAAAATTTTTTGGGATCAAAGTTGTCAAGCAATTCAATATCGTTTATCAGCACACACATGCATGTTTAGCTCTGATCAATCACCAATATTGTGGTCCACTTAAACACAAATGATATTGACAAGTTGGATAAATTATAAATGACAAGACATTGTGATTATATTCCTAAATAGACTATTTTGCTGACGACAACCAAAGATATTGTTGTCCACTTAAATTCAGCAACGAGATCTACAGACAACCTTTAATCATGAACCAGTTCAATTTTAAGCTCACTAGAACGTGTTCCCCAGTTCACGGCATACCCTAGCAATCAAGGAATTCCAAAGAGCTCTTTACTTTAGGTGAGTGCTCAATTATTTGAGGGAGAAGATAGATTTAGAGATGCATATGGTGTATCCCAGGTCGGATCTCTTCCAACCACGCAGAGGGACTGTTGGATTAGGTGTTTAAGCCCATAACTATAATTTGTATGTACTTGACCCGAGAGTAGCATGGTCCATTTGGGTTGCATTCACTTGAACAATTTGATAGGATGGATATTTGAGAAAGAGGTTATTTATGATTTATTAATATATTATAAGTATAATATATTAATAGAGAAATCATATTATTTAATTAATATTGATCAAGAATTAATTTGGAATTAATTTAGTGATCAAAAGAGACTAATTAAATTAACGGGGATTGATTATGTAAATTATTGATACATATACTTTGGGCTATTGATCCATGATGGGCTAAGTTTATGTGAGAGTCCATTAAGAGTTAGTCCATATGACTCTTGAATAGGTTCAGTCCATATGCATTTGAATTTGTCATAGACCTTGTCTTATGATAGGGTCACATGGATAGGAATATATACACCATTAAATCTAAGTGACATGATGTTTCTCTCTAATTCATGAAAATGATTGTGAGGAAACACTTTCATTAAGTAGATTTTGAGAAGATAGCAGTTGTGTTAATTGTGTTCTCAAATTCAATTATGATTACGACATCCCTCTTTATAGATCGAATTATGAGAAATGACAAATAGTTTGAACATTCGGTACTTACTATTGTAAGTTCTGAAATAGTTTAGACACACATATGAGCTTTCTAATAAAAGGTGTATGAGCTTAGATAAAGGCTTATCGAAGCATCTCGTATCAGAAATCTGAACTTTGGTATGAAAGTCAATAAGTATTGATTTCTAGAAGTCCAGCTGATTTTTGGGTACATGTCAAAGCTAGTGGGAGCATAAGTGTTATGTTGGTAAGAATATAATTATCATGATAGTGGGAGCATGATTTATTATGTGAAGTGTTGCAAGCTAGCAATACTGGTTATTAGGAACAAAGGTTAAGAATTTTGCAAATGTACATAATTTGAAATTTTGTTTTGCTATAAGTAAGGGAGAGGATACTTATACTTCATTTCGAATCTAAAAGCTTAGATTGAAATTAAACTTATTCATAGTCATATATGAATGTCATGTTGAAAATGTTTCAACATAGGAAATTCTATATATGGGAATGTTTTAGCAAAAGACTGGTCAAGTATCATGTCTTTATGTAAGACATTATGAATCGTATCCCATATGCTTCGGATATAGGATCAATTGCATATGTTATAATATTCGCTCATTCTTATTTTCCAAATCCCTAGGGCATTAAGAGGGAAAATGACTAGAACCATATATGACTAAATTTATTAAAGAACTGTCAAGGACGATCTAAGGTTTGCTAAGGATTGATTGCTTGTAGATGGAAGTATAGTAATGGATAAACCATATTGACATTATTATGAAAAGACAAGATTCTATTTATAATGAGTTGTCATATGGCATATATGGAAATGTTTCCATAATGGGAAATGGATATTAAGAATCTATTTTTGCAAGAAGAATGTTTAAAGGAATGTACTTTGAATTTGAAACTTCGCTTCCTTGGAATTGTTTTGTTATCAATCTCCAAAAGAATACTTTGTAATATCGTTGGCAAAGTCTCTATGACTTTTGTACCTCGACATTACAAAAGGATCATTGCATGACAGTGGCAAGAATTATATGTTCTTACACTAAGGATTTTGAATTGTGAAATGAGCATCATTGAAATGTTTTCAATTGATCTATTTCACAAAGTAAGGACCATAGGTAAACATAGTGTGCATGCTTCGAACATGGGATAACTATTGTTTTAATTCAAGCATTAAGTTGATTAATCGAAACAATATATAATGAATAATGTGTAATCAATGTGGAGATTAAATAATAAGTGTTTTATTTATATTCAAAAGTTTTGAAACCATATTGGATTAAATTATTCTTGTGTTTCACTTCGCATGTTTTGACTTCCTGAATAATAAGATTGTTCAAACATCCATAGTCAATCATACTTTGTAAGTATGTAATGAGGTAAGACCGTCAGGAATCCGATTGTAAATTGTCTAAAGTGTTTAGATATAGCAAAGTTTGTTGTAGTGTTCATGAGTACTCCTAAAATAACATTTGAGTATTGGATTAAACCCACGCTCATCTGAATCACTTCATGGATTTCATCACGAGTGATTTTGAGACGATAATATCTTATATTCTTGAAAGGGAGACATATAGTTGCAGTTTACAAGTCGGTTGCACATTGATGATATGTAAACGCACCAGTAACTTCATGTTATAAAACTTATTGTTGTGTGTGATTTGATGAGTGAATAGAGCAAGCATATGAGTCAAATTTTATCCATTCCTTTTACCCTGAGAGGGATAACAGCGATATTTGAGGGCCCCTCGATGATTTAGTAATGACAACCCTACGCGCTTGGCCAAGCCTGGACTGATTTGATTTGTTCAATTAGTCAGTCGTCA
This sequence comes from Lactuca serriola, assembly GCF_051521515.1. Taxonomy (NCBI): domain Eukaryota; kingdom Viridiplantae; phylum Streptophyta; class Magnoliopsida; order Asterales; family Asteraceae; genus Lactuca; species Lactuca serriola. Next base: position 79,174,686 of record NC_136416.1, read on the forward strand.
TAAATCGGAAATCGCGAAACAACACATGGACAGAGAGAATGATTATAATCCATGTCTCATGTCCATACAATGTCTAGAATGGAGGAATATATGATCCTTTATCTAATGGACGTGTCAGAGTTTGACAACGGCTTTTGAGAGCTACGATTGCTAGTAGGTTTTAAGTCCTACTTGCAGTTATAGTTATTAGACTTATCCAAGTGGGAGACTATTGGATTAGGTATCTAAGCCCATGACTATAATTGGTATGTACTTGAACCGAGAGTAGCATAGTCCATTTGGGTTGCATTCACTGGAACAATTTGATAGGATGGATATTTGAGAAAGAGGTTATATGTGATTTATTAATATATTATAAGTATAATATATTAATTGAGAAATCATATTATTTAATTAGTATTGATCAAGAATTATTTTCGAATTAATTTAGTGATCAAAAGAGACTAATTAAATTAACATGGACTGATTATATAAATTAGTGATACATATGGTTTGGGTTATTGATCCATGATGGGCTAAGTTTATGTGAGAGTCCATGAAGAGTTAGTCCATATGAGTTATGGATCATAAGCCTAAGTGTAAGAATTAGGGTTACATATGACTCTTGGAATTCTAACACTATATATGTAACCCCTTAGACCCACAATCAGATGCACAAGTAATATAAAAAGAGTATAACCGATTTTAGGGTGCTCCTAACCTCTCTCTCAAGTCCTCCAATTTTTGGTGGTGTTTTGTGAACAATTTGAGGCATCACACTTGAGGTGCTAAGCTCTTGAAAGGCCAAATTCCACATGCTACAACTAAGAGGTATTCTTCTAATTAGTTTGTATGTTTCAAATATCTATGTTGTATGCTAGTTATAGGTTTCAGACTTTGGATTATTTTTATAGCATGTATAACTAGAGAAAACTTATATCCAAAGCATTAGGGTTGTATCTGCAAGGAGTGTTATAGTACATAAAACCCAACAGGGACAAAATATGGCTAACATAAAGAGAGGGACAGAGAGATAGAAAGTTGCATATGTTATGTCCCAGGTCGGATCTTCCGATCACGTAGAAGGGACATCATATGACTAACATAGATAGATAGAGAAGTGCATAGAAATATAGATGCACATGTTGTGTCCCAGGTCAGATCTTCCGATCATGCAAAGGGGACAACATATGACAGGCAGAGAGGATAAGAAAAAAACAATTTTACACAAACCTACTTTATCAGAACCCCTCAGTCACCCTATCAGCACTAGAATTAAGGACATAAGTTCGTACGTCGAAGAAGTATTGAGCCACAGTTCTAGATAATTAATTTTAATTTATCTTGCAGGTTCCCTTGTTTATCTCACTGCTCAATCTATCCAAGCGTCGTATTGTTAGTCCAAATGAAACTATCTAAGTCCAGATGAGTTAACATTGTCTAGTCCTTTCATTATCAGTTGTGTCTAGTCCATTAATTTTTGAATCCTTCATGCCTACCAGCACATTGAACACAAAGTCTAAACAATTCAGCTTTAGTGCATTACACGCCTCTCATATTTCCCTTTAGCATTAAACTTCATATCACTTCCCAAGAATATTTACGAAAGAGAACATATTTTTATATTTTTGATTTCTCCCCCTGAATTTGTGCATGGAGAGAAAGAAAATAAAACAAATGCGCAAATTTTTTAAAAAAAATTGTCTTTAAAACGAATCATTTTAAGAAAAACTTAGAAGTGTCGAGAAGAAAACTCAAACTGTAATTCAACAATTGAAGTTGCATCCAGATGATTTGAGAATAGCATGCATATGCAGAAACACATTCAAGCTTAGCTGTGTTTCAATTCCGTAACAAATTCAAAAATTCTTCACATCGTTAACTACAATCCCCATTTGTGATCCTCTTCTTTCTTCCTTTCCCGCAAAGGACACATACTCTCAATGAATATTCTGAATTTAATGTAGTTGAGATATGTCTCCTATCATGTGCCTGGAACAGCCACTATCAACAAACCGAAGTCTGATGATATTCCTCCATAGCTGCTCCGACACAGAGTGCAGGATTAGTTGACTTTTGGAACCCAGTCCATTTTGAAACTGGATTTACCATCACCATCTACATAAGATACTCTTTCCCATGACATATCCTGTTTATCAAATAAGAAACATGAAGAAGTTACTGGAAGTTTGGACGAGTTATTAATTTGACCCTTGGGAACCCATTGGTAATTAGGTTTAGGCTTGTTAATGTTTACCCTAATGGGTGCTTCAACACTTGATTTTGAACTTGAACTGCCGTTTGATTTAGATTTGAATCTCAATTGTGAGCTAGAAGATGATCCTTGAGATGAATTCGACCATACCGATTTCGGTATAGCTACACCATCTCTCGAATTAGACTTCTTGTCCAACAGGCCCTTTTGGTCCTTGGGAGTTTGACTTTTAGCCATCTTAGAATTCTAATCACCACTGCGTGAACATGAACTCGAAGGATTTCTTTTGGAAGATCTCCCTCTTGGCACATTCTGCCAGCCTTGTCCATAGTAGGGAACATATGAACGATGAGGGCAATTTGTAGCAATGTGACCGGGAGTCCCAGAGTTAAAACAAGTCTGCTTTTTCAAATAAATAAGGTTGTGACTTGGTCCTTGTCCAAAATAAGTTTGTTTCAAGGGACTTCCACAAGTACAAGCACATGAACATTGGTTAGACTGTTTAACAGACTTTTGTGGCTTGGGTTTTTCCACAGTGGGAGTATCAGCATCACAAGATTTTGAATCATTATCAGCAAAACTAGAATCATTTGTGTTCTCCTTGTTCTCATCTTCCACTACTTTACCTGCACATGAAGTAGAAGCATTAGTGTCGTTCACCTCAATATTCTTAGTTGGGTTGGATTGTTTAGTCTTAACTGAAGCTGGTACAGGGGGCTGGCCACACTTAGCAGGTGTCTCTACCTCATTGGTTTCAATGGGTGGGGTATAGTTGTCATTGAAGGGAGGTGGAACACTGTGATACCCTAGACCCTTATTCTGATTCTCTTTAAGTTTTAACTGTTTTTCAATCATGGACTCAACTTTCTTACTTGATATGTCAAACTTTTTAAAATTAAAATCAAACTTATTTTTCAATGTGTTAAGCTCGGTAGTTAGACTGACAATTTTTTTCTTGAGCATAATCATAGTGTTCACATTTAGTGCTATATTCTTCTTGAAGATTTCTAAAGTCTTTGTTTTTGGCCTCTAATTTTTCTTTCAAGGGTTTTTGGTCCATTCTGATAGTATATCGTTCATATTTAAGGTCCTCAATTTCCCTAATTAATAACTCTTGTTGATCACGATAATGTTTAATTTTAGCTTCACAAGACTGAGAGCATGAGTTTTCACTTACTTTGGTGATTGAAGAACTCATTATTCACCAAAAAGAATAACTTACCAAAAATAGAAGTGATTGTGAAACCAAGAAAAATGCCCTTTGACTTAAAACCTCGAAAGTCAAACTTGTAAAGTCAAACTTGAAAGACAAACTTGAAAAATCAAACTTCAAAGTCAAATGTGAAAGCTTGAAAGTCAAAAGTCAATTTTGAAAGACAAAAGTCAAACTTGAAAGTCAAAAGTCAAACTTGAAAGTCAAAAGTCAAATTTGAAAGTTAAAAGTCAAGTTTGAAAGTCAAACATGAAAGTCAAACTTTTTGTCCAAAAAAATAACCTTGACCGAGAACAAAAGTTTCTAGACCGAAAACGAAGGTATTGGATCGAATATGTGCCTTTTTTACCAAATACAAAGCTTTAGGACCAAAAACAAAGCTTTAGTATCGAATACGAGGCTTTAATACCGAAAATTTGATTTTTAGACCGAAAATGCGAGGCTTCTCATCCTAACCGAGAAGTCTCGCACCGAAAATACTTAATCTGAAGATGTGGGCCGAAAAACAGCTTGACCGAGAAACCTGAAAACCGAGAAGCGAACTAAAAACGTGTGAACCAAAGACTATGGACCGAGAACCCTCGCTACTGACTAAGAACCCCTGTTGCTGACCGAGAAACTTCGCTGCTGACCGAAAACCCTCGCTAGCCGCCGAGAACCTCTAGGGTTTGACCGAGGACCGAGGAGTGTCACAGAAATCTCGCAAATTTTGACCAAAAACACCCAAAACTTGCCAAAAACACGAGATTTTCAAATCTTTAATGCCAAACTCAATCAAAACTCCAAAAATATGAAGAACACGAAGAACAAACAGCCAAAAATTCGTCCAAAACAATTCAAAAATGCCCGGAAATCCAAGAAAAAATCTAAGAAACTCTTAATATCTTGTCAATTTGATTGATACCAATCCAAGCTCTGATACCAATTTTAAAACCCAAAATGCTACGATGTATCAATCGGATTCACTTGATGGTGCGGAATCCCAATCAAGTGAATTAGACAAGACGAAATATAGAATAAGAACACAATGGTTAATCTTCAGTTCACACTATTATTGAATAATAGGGTACATAAGATTCTTGATTACACTTGGTTCTCTCTTGTTTCTCTCCAAATCACATTCTAAGCTTATGGTGGCCCCCAAAAACGTCCCTCGCCCACTACAAGGCTAAAATAACACTATTTATACCTAGACCTAATAACCAAAGCCCAACCCAAAACCTAAACAAGACAATATTAAGCCTAACTGAAATCACATGTGATTTCGGTCCAAACAACACCAAAACATGGTGTTTTCGGTCCTAGACCGAGAACTCTAATAGCTTATGAAAAGCAAAGTATAAACCACAATTTATGACCTAACAAAGAAAAACACATATTCTACATATAGTAGGCAGACATATAGTATTGCACATAAGGGAATCACAACTCAAGATACTCATATAATGGGGATAATTTTTCCAAGGTAAAAGTACTCACCTTAGTCCAAAGCTAGCAACACCACATGATCTTCACATAATCAACACATCTTTAACTTATGCATCCAATTCCATACCTAGTATCAACATAATAAAGTTTTCAAAAGACCATAATACCCTTCTATGGTCAACTCATCGATCTAAGCTCAAATACTCCTTAGATGTACTATTATGCATCATGGGAGAGAAAGGGGACCAGAGGAATGAACTAGACTCAAAGCACAATAAGATCAAGAAGTTAAACTAGGACAGACTGAGAACGCATCGCGTCATCCCCTAGAACGCATCACATCTACTAAAAAGATTGCAGAATCAACTTTTTGTTTGTCATTAATCTATCCAGCTTTCCTAGGAACTTCAAGAACGAAATTAATTAATGACCCAATGGACTTTACATAGAGGTTCTAACACATCAAATGAACATAAGAAAGGATTCCCAATGGTTCATTTCCTTGGATTAACATCACATTCTAAAAACATTTCACATTTTCCATTTATAAGTCAAATGAGTGTAAGAAGTTCAAATTGCACCAAAACACTATGTGTGAAAGGTAAATGCAACCAATAAGATTAGAAATGCTTCCTACAACTTAAAACACATAGAATTCAGAAGTCATGAAGATTATTCACTCATCTATTGAATTCTAAACTTTATATGAACTTTAATGAAGCTCAATTTTCATAAAACCTTTACAAACACCAATTCAAGCATGAATCACAAATGTGACTTAGATTTTGGAATAGAAAACATCATCTAAGAATCAACTTTATAACATCGTCTAATTCACCAAAATTTGGATCTATGAACTCTAAAACTAAAAACACCTAAATTATCACTATAAAAATCTGGATTTGAAACAAGCATCAAGTAATCTCACCATAAGTCATAACTTGTCAAATAGATCTTAGAATTGAAGTTAAACACAATCACTAAGTATAAAATCAAGCTTATAACTAGTCAAGGAACATCAAATTCAGATTTCATCATCTAAGGTTAAGAAAACCCATCAAAATAGCTCCAATCTCCCAAATATTAACTAATTGGAGCATGGAGGTGGATGTAGGTATATAATTACAACATAAAACTCATAAGAACACTGTAGATGCAAGGAGAAACTCAAAATTGCAAAACCACATAAGTTTATACACGAATTTGAAGGAAAGGGAAGAAGAAACTACCTCTAGATGCTAGATTGTGAAAGAATTTGACCAAGTCTTCACATAGGAACTTTAATCATCAAAAACACCATAGATTTAAAGAGGGAAATCATCCACAGAGAGGAGAACTGGCTAATTTACGGAAGGGGGGGAGAGAGAGAGAGAGAGAGAGAGAGAGAGAGAGAGAGAGAGAATGGGGAAGAAGAGGCTTCAAATATACCCAACTATAGCCACTAATGCAACTTAATTTCTTCCTTATAGAAGTTCTTTCAAAAAGGCTCCAAACTAACTAAAGAACTTAAAATAACTCACATGTGGCCCTTCTCCATCCTAAGCTTTTCAAACTTGGCCCTTTCAAACTTGGCCCTAGACACTAAATTGGTCAACTCTCGGTTAAACACAAGTCTCACTCACTTGACACAAATGGCCCTTGTAACAAAACAATTCGCTTGACACTAAAATTATATTGCTTTCTAAATCTCAACTAGCGATTAGACCTTTCATTATTATTTTTATCATTTGCTCATATTTTGAATAATGTTTTATCTATTTTATTTTATTATTTATTTTATTTTAAATTAAAATTTTATTTTTTTTTATCCAAAAAGCTCAAAACTTATAGCCTTAAAAACATGATGTTACACGTTTGCAATAAGTTATGTTATAAATCCATTAATGAGTTCAATCAAGTGAAGACTTAACAAAAATACTATTCGAACGAGTAAATGAAAGACGATCATGTTTGTCAACTTTACAATCATGGGATAGCATATTCGACAAAGTTTTATTACACGAAAGAAACTTACAAGAAAGAAAATTATATAGCAATTCTGCCATGTGGTAGGACCAAAAGAATTCTTGAGTCAATTGACGGAATAAAGGTCCTTTGCACTATCACATCGAAAAAGAGTGTTGTCTAAAAATCCTTCAAAGAGAAACCAATTTCATTAAATCATTTATGCATTTCTTATCAAGAGTGAATTGATATAAAAAAAAATCAAATAAGATCCTTTATGATATTAGGGGTGACTACAATATTATGAATGTGTAAAGTATAACAGGGAGGGTTGGCAACGGTAGCGAGAGATATATGGGACGGCGGAGTACTGTAATATACCAAAAAAAAAATTATATATATATATATATATATATATATATATATATATATATATATATATATATATATATATATATATATATATATATATATATATATATATATATATATATAATTTTATTTGTAAATAAATTTTATGTTATTGTACCCTCAACTAAGAGTATTGTCCCTTGTTTTTCATGTTTGGAATAGGATAACTGCATCAAATATTTTTTTTCCAGTTGCTAAAACAAGTGTGAAGAAAATAAGTTGCAGAATAACATGGATGATCAAGTTTTAAACGATTGTTTAGTCACTTTTATAGAAGGGTGTGTTTCTACAAGTTTTTGATATTTGATCGATTTCTAGACATGACGACTAAGTGATTCAACTGTAACTTTTTTCTTAATTTTTTTTTTCGATTTTAGACTTTAAATACTAAGAAACTCTTATATTTACTAATTTGAATCTTGAAAATGTTTGTAACCCGTATCAAAATTCTTGGCTCCGTTGGCAAACTACTATTATGAACCATCACCAACGAGTATCGATGGAACTGCACGTTTTCCAAATATAGTTTTAAGATTACCGGTATCTGGCATGAGATGTGTAGAGACGCTCAAAATCATAGTATGTATAACATGAGGAAGATAATTTATCTTTAAATTGACAGACTGTATCAAGTTTTAGGTCGATCGAACCGGATTTTTGACTTTTTCGATTTGGTTAACAGAACCACTAAATTCTCCAGGTTCGGTTAACCATCCATGAACACCCCTATCATCCTTATTATCATGGAAAAGAATTTCAAGACCCGTTGCAACCTTTTCTCGGTGACACTTTTCTTGAGAATTGTTTGCAAAAACCAGTTGCGGATCTCATTATCAAATTGAGTTGCCCTAGCATGCTAGCATCCTTATTAGGCTGTGAAAGACCAAGACATTACCTCTGGCCAAAAGGACATGTGAGGGAGGAGATAGGATTGTTGATAGTCGTATTTTATCTCAATTATATATATTGTACAATGTATGGGCCATTCCCTAGAAAACAAAAGTTACAACATTGAGTAAATCATAGTGCATACAAGTTTATTAGTAATGAATCTTAATGGCTAGACATTTAACGGAGATAGAAATTAGAAACCAAAAGAGTAAAAGTGGTTAATTGTTGTCTTATATCCTTATTTTTTGCACTTTCTGTTAAATTTTGTGTTTATAACGAACAAAATATATATAAACAAATTACTTTTAATAAAAGAACTTTACCTCAGCCATGAACTTTTTAAGAATGTCTAGTTTCTGCATCTCATCACTAGTCGTCAACCCCATCTGCTTCTGCCTTTGATCAAACTACAACATGCACATTTATAAAGATTAGGAAAAAAAAAATTAATAAATAATCTTTATTGGAGAATTTTTTAGCTATTAGAAATCTAAATATGTGATGTTAGTATCTTCCTACCATCATCTTTTCAACAGTGGATCCTGTTTCAGGGTCCAGGTCAGCAAGTTTACTTTTTTCATGTTTTCGGATTCAACTTTCTGAGTGTCAATTTCAGGTTCACCCTTCACCAAAAACCTCCACCATTCCATTTGATCCTGTTTTGTTAAAAAAAATTGAGACTGATTTTTGATCCTCTGTGAAAGAAACAAAAAGATGAGTAATTTGAACCAAAAAAAAAAAAAAAAAAGAAAAAAGAAACAGGATCTTACACATTTGCAATAACTTAGGTTATAAATCCATTAATGAATTCAATGAAGCGAGGACTTGACAAAAATAGTATTGGAACGAGTAAATGAAAGATGATCATATTTGTCAACTTGACAATCATGGGATAGCATATTCGACAAAGTTTTATTATACGAAAGAAAATTATATAGCAATACTACCATGTGGTTGGACCAAAAGAAATAAGTGCGACACGAAAAGTCTTGAGTGATTTTACAGAATAAGAGTGTGGCGGGTCCAAAAATCCTTCAAAGAGAAACCAATTTCATTGAATCATTTATGCATTTCTTATCAAGAGTGAATTGATATTAAAAAAAAAAAAAAAAAAAAAAAAAAAAAAAAAAAAAAAAAAAAAATCAAATAAGATCCTTTATGATATTAGGGGTCACTACAACATTATGAATGTGTAACGTATGATAGGGGTTAGAAAACTACTATTATGAACAGTCACCAACAAGGGTAGATGGAATAATACGTTTTTCGAATATAGTTTTAAGATGAACCACTCAAAGCTTGATGAAGCTTGGAGAGTCAGTAGTATGAACCACTCCGTGTTTGTTGTGTTTAGAGCCGGAGGAGGTCAAGGAGACATAAAAAATAAAAAAATAAAATGATGTTTATTGCGAGTGGCTTCTGGGTTGTTGGTGAGTTACATCATGTATGTGATGATATTATTTTCTGGTACGGATTCTTCGATGTCAGCAAAATCGGAATGAACTTTGAGTTGTTGATAACAATTGGTAATCGAAAGCTCATCGATCTCGATGTCGGATCTCATTATCAAGTTGCATAGCCCTAGCATCCTTTAGGGTTGGTCAAAATATCTGAAACCTACGCACCGACAAACTGTATCAATTTTTAGGTTGATCGAACCGGATTTTTTGACTTTTTTCGGTTTGGCTAACAAAACCGCTACAATCTCTGGTTTTTTTGTTCGATTACGGTTCACGTTTTTTTACATCGGATGGTTAACAGAAAACCGAAATTTTAATTTGTTCTTTTTAGGAGAATGAAGTTAATTTAAGATTATTATTAATTATAAGATACAATTTTCATAATAGTTATTATCAATTAACATTGACTAGTTTAGTATATAATTATCCTTTTTTTGATTATTATTGTTATCATCATTAAACATGTTGAGTTAATGCTTATTCTTAACTTATGTATTACTGCCATCAAGTATCTCTAAATATTATTAAAAGAGAACATTTAATTCACCAATAAAGCAATCAGAGCCTTTGATTGTGTTTTAATCCTATGTTTTGCACCCTTAAATCAAATTGCTGACATTATCTTCTACAAATAAAATTCAAATACAATTACACTTAATTATAAAATCTATAATAATTATAGAATCTTTAAATTCAGTAATTATTTTATCAATTGAAACATATCATTCTATTTATATACATGATATCAATTTCTCTAATTAATATTGTTACTAATTTAACTCCCTTATTTATAGTTTTTGATTTCCAAATTCAAACTCGTTTACATTTTATTTTTTTTTTATTTTTTTTTTAAACTCATTAAACAATCATATCAATAATTAAGTTATTAACCTATAAAATATAATCTAATCCCACTAAATCAGCAAAATATTTAAGAGTCAAAATTAAAGTCAATATTATTCATAATTTATCTCCCAGTATATCTCACATAAAATGAATCAGTTTGAGATAATTGTTTGAATTTTAAAACTGATTAAATAAGAAAGTCAATTAATCTGAAGTTTTGAATTAATATAGCTGATATCTTTTTTTTCCAGATGAATAGCCGAAAATCTCCAAGATTATATCTTAGGATCCCAAATTTTTTAGAAGATAATGATTTCCTTATTCAAAAACACTCTATATATACCATTACACTGAAGTGGTTATTCTTATGATTTTGGATTGAGTCCAATGATTTATAATGTTCTTCTTGAGCAATCTTCTTCTCCTAACTCTTTTTTCCAAGCTCTTACTTTACTATGTTCTCCTTATTCTTCTTCAATTTCTTGCATTTACTATGTTCTTATTATTTGTTATTATTGTGTTCTTGTTGAGAGGTCATGAAAAAAATTAATCAATCTACTTTAAACATATTAGTTTCATTCATTTAGTTTCAAAAACAAAATCATACCCTTTATATCGATTTTTTAATGTGTTGACCTATATTTGTCAAGAAAAAGCCATAAAAGTTGTTTTAATGCATGATGACAAAGCTAGTGGCACAGACTAAAAGCAGGATAAAGAAGTTTTTTATTGTTACACTTCAACTTGCATGAACAAAGACGTATCTGTTGTTCCAAGGTTTTCAATAACTCTTTTATATATATTATTATAATCTTCAATTAAAATTTTCTAATTTTATATTATTGAATTTGTTTATATCAATGGTTTTATTTCAAAATTACCATTATAGTACAATACTTTACTGGCATGGTGTCACTTACGTTATTTGATCGTGACGCAAAGAAACTTCTGGAAAAAAACACACAAGAGTTGATTCAAAAGTTTAATGAGGTTATCAATATTTACTTTATTTGCATAAAACTAATTTTTACTTTTTGTTTGTCTATTTTTAACCGTTAATTTTTCATTTTAGGAGGGTAATATGAAGATTTATCCGTCTGCTTTGAAACTACTTTTGGATAAAAAGTAGACGTTAAAAATTCAAATTTCTCATTATAATTTGAAGAACAATGTTGATGGTTATGAATCTCAAACTTCAATGTTGATAATAAAATCACTGTTAAATTGGAAAAAAAAAAAAATTAACATCGAACAGGTAACATTCTTTTACGAAACATACTACAATCATTACACTTATTAGATTCGTTTTTTATATTTTAGTTGATCAACTAACATAATTTTATGTACTACAAATATAGGCGTCGTAATTTGATTCGTTTAACGTTTTATCAGCGAAATTCAAATGTCAAGACACATTAAATTTAAAGGTTCTAAATACAATATACCTAAATTTAATATTTTAAATAATTTAAAATATTATTAACTTTTAGATTGACATATGAATTTATTTTTTATATTTAGGATGCAGTTTCGTTTACAGAAAACGTCACACCCGCTTCGAATCTTGATAAAAGTATTGCAACAAGTCCACTAACTAAGTGGACATCCTTTAAAAAAGTGTCTAGACATGAAGAATTAAAACACAACTTGGAAGATGCTTATGATGTTGATAATCTTGAAACAATGTCCTCAACCAAAGGATCATTAACATCAATGACAGATCATACTTCCGGGGAAGGCAAGCCAAAATTGTTAATTCCAAAATAATATATGATTTTCATGATTTTATATGAGTAGTTGGGTGATTTGAGTACGGTTGATTTCATATTATGTTTACATACTATTTGGTTTTAGGGTTTGGTTTTTGATTACTTTTTTTCATACTATTCATTTTTTGGATTAGAATTTTGATCATTTAAATACATTTTGGGTTTTATGAAATGTTGAATTATTTATCTATTTGTCTTTTGGGTTCAAACTCATATGAATTTAGAATTTTAATCATTTTTTACTCTATTATTCTGTTTGAATGTGAATTTGACAGCATTGTTACAATGTTATTCATTACAACTTCAATATAAATATTAGCAAACTACAACTTTTTATGAAATTATAAACTTTTATAAATCTTTTAACCGTTCTAAAACAATTATTTATAGTTCCTTGTGAATTTATTGATAAATTTATTAGTAAACATTTACCATTGAATTTGAGCAATCGTTAAATTTGTCCATTTTCTATTGTTAAATTAAGTGTAAATGAATTTGAGCAATAGTTAAATTTCATATTCTATAATAAAATTTATGAACTAATTAATCAAATAATAGTACATATCCAAGTGGTCAGGTATCTCCAAGACAATAAGCAAACATGTAAATTATATGTAATTTCATAATATTATAATTTTTTTACTGGATTTAAATGAACAATTACTTATTTCACTTGATATAGATTCTTGATTACTCATATAAGGTTGTAATAAAATAAAATTATGATAAATTGAAAAAATTGTTCAGCTAAACCTTAAAATTTTGAAATTTGTTGGAAATTTCGTTATATGCTAAGTTAGGCTTCTTTCTGTGTTGTCATGTTTGCTGATTTCACTATGTATAGTTCATCTGAAGTTTCATTTCTCTATAAGAATGTTAACGTTCACATCCAAGTGGAAACAATCACAACCGGTAAGCATTATAAATGATTTTTTCACTTACATTAATCAAAACTATTATTTTAAGTGGTGCGTTCTCATAAATGTCACACCGGTTGTCACTATATAGACCTTCTAACGGTTTATAGAAGAATCCTAGCAGCTTTATGAAGAATTTTGTTGTGTTTTCAATGAAGTATCACTTTGTCATCATTCTTCTTTATAGTTATTTCTCTTACTTTCGATATAGATGCGTGTCACAACAATACAACAGAAATAGGTGTTAGTGACCATTAAAGATGAAAAGGAAATATATATATATATATATATATATATATATATATATATATATATATATATATATATATATAATTTAAGAATAATATATAAAGTGTAAATTGTAGATTTACGATATTTATTTCAATGAAAAATATGTTGTTCGATTGTTAGGTTATATATCTGGTTATTTTTTTATTATTTTTTTATAATTTGATTTTGACAAGTTTGATCTAAATTTGATAACTGAAGCAGGTAGGAAAGAAATGTGCTAGCGATTTTGAATTTGTATTGCCCTATAGAAACCAATCGTGGCCTCGCAGACCATTCCCTCATATCTTAGTAGGTTTTAACATTTCCCAAAATTCAGCTACAAGAAGTCATGGATGCACTTCATGACTCAATCCTCTAAACCGAATTTCATTTGTTAGTTGGATGTAGTAATCAAAATGCAAGATTTGTTCATAACATGTTTTTTTTGTAATAATTTATTTGATCGGAAGATATGTATATGTGATTGGGTGTAGCCTAAAAACTCATATTTTAATTTTTATAAGGAAAAGATACTTTGAAATCGACCAAATTACAATGTCTGAATTAGATGTTTATGGTTATGACAATTCACTTTATTTGTAATGTTTATCGAATTTCTTTGCAAAATTTAATGTTGTTGGTACATGTAACAACTTATTGTTGCTTTTAGTTTTACAGAGCTAATATGAAAAGAGCCATATGAGCCTCCATGAGGGTTGGTATTCCGAGCAAAGTCAATTCATAAAGCTACTACACAACATGTTTTAATCAACAAGTCGCATTATGTTGTGATAAAACAAAGATCACCTAGATCATTTATGTTAAAAATTACTGTATTAAAAAACCAAATTGCTCTAATATAAATATTAAATATTTTTATCTAATAAGTTTGGTTAAAAAACTCTAAAAAAGAATCTAACTAATATTTTTTTATTAAAATTCAACCTAAGACAAAACCACATATTAATGTGATATGTATTTAATTTATATTCTACGCGTTTAACGCGAGTCATAATCTAGTTTAGATTTATAATGAAAAACAATTATATTATCTTATCTCATATTATGTTTATTACTAAAAGAGCTTAGTCAGCTTGGAAATCGAAGACATTGTCGTTTGGTGGACGACTGACACTAGTCAAATCAGTACTAGGTCACTTACCGAACTACTATATGTCTTTATTTGCTGCACCCAATGGCGTTTTGGATAAACTAGAAAAAATCAGAAGGAGATTTCTCTGGGGCGGGTCAGAGGACAAAAAGACGATACATTGGGTATCATGGGAGAAGGTTATTGCGGACAAAGATAAGGGGGGACTAGGAGTTGGATCCTTAAAATCCATAAACATATCACTCCTGGTGAAATGGTTGTGGCGCCTAAGGTCGGAATCATCCACACAATGGGCAAAAGTCATTACAGGGGTTCACAAACTGCATAATAAAGGGGATGATTATTACTCTATGAAATCAATGACCGGGGTATGGAACAATATAGCAGGAATCAAACGTGAACTAGAAAAAAGGGGCATTCCACACGAAAATATTATCAAAAAGCATCAGGGAGGAAACGACATTTCATGGAGGTGCGAAATTACCGGGGATGGAAAATACAAGGTTAGTGCTCTTCGCCACATCCTGGAAGATAATGGACAGGTAGTTATTGACAGCTTCATTTGGATTAAAGAGATACCTCTAAAGGTCTCGTGTTTTATCTGGAGGGCGAAACAGGGTCGTATATCCACAACGACAACACTATCGAGTAGGGGAATGAACTTGCCAACCACCACCTGCTGCCAATGTAACTCAATGGAAGAAACAACTAATCACATCCTAGTGCAATGTGTTTTTGCTAAAACTGTCACAGAATGGAATTTCAATTAGTGTAATGTTCCATTAATAAGCTTCCAAACGGTGCACGACGTTCTCGATTATGCTTCCAATTGGGGAACCTGTCCTAAGAAGAAGAAAAGGCTGCTGAGCATTTGTTATGCGACCTTATGGAGTATCTAGAAAGCAAGAAACGAACGAATATTTGCTAATAAACAGTTATGTGCTACGAAAGTAGCGGACATTGTCAAATCAACGACATTTCTTTGGGTTAAACATAGAGGTGGTAAAAGAGGTTTAAACTGGATGGATTGGAATATCCTCCCGTTCAAATCATTGTAACTTTCATTTAGTTTTTGTGCTCTTCTCTTGTTTTGTACTTTTACTCCTAGCTCCTTGCTAGGTGTGTTTCACTTTTTTCTTTATATATATATATATATATATATATATATATATATATATATATATATATATATATATATATATATATATATATATATTTCTCGTTTGCCGGTTCAAAAAAAAAAAAAAAAAAAAAAAAAAAAAAAAAAAAAAAAAAGCAGCGCCTTAAACGATTGTCCAAATCCAAATGTCGATTATAAATATCGTTACCATATAGTATATTTCAAATTTAAGAAATCGCAATTATTAATATAACGAAATATTATCGTTATTTTAAAATTTTGTTAAGTTTTTCAGTTATGACACATTTATTTATTAACGGTTAATTAGTTAACCTGATAACTAAACCGAAAAAGTAAGTTACCAAAAATCGGTTATATAGCACAATGTATGGGTCATACCCTAGAAAATAAAAGTACAACATTGACTAAAACACACAATGCTATATATATATATATATATATATATATATATATATATATATATATATATATATATATATATATATATATATATAATACAGTGTATATTCTATAGGCATAGTGAGTTACATTGTACTATATATATATATATATATATATATATATATATATATATATATATATATATATATATATATATATATATATATATAGTACAATGTAACTCACTATGCCTATAGAATATACACTGTATAATTGTTATCATATATCCTTTTTTTTGCACTTATGTTAAATTTTGTGTGTTTATAACGGAAAATATAAAAACAGAACACTTTACTTGTGAAGCCTTCAAATTCTTGTATCAACAACTATATAAAGAAATGGTGAACATCTAGCGATTCATCTACTGATTATGTTGAGCAAAAAAGTTAAATTGTAGTGAAGAACATAAAACAATATCAATAATAAGTTTTAACAAACATAAAAACGAGCAAAAGGTAATGCAAAATCAATAGATTTGCTAATCAAAAAAGCTAAACATCCAAGAAACCATCACATAGTTTTCTATTAACAGATATCACCCACGTAGCATAACACTAATTCCCAAAATAACAATTCTATATCAACCTTCAAAAAACAAATTTTCACCTTTTTCCCCAAAACATTTCTCCTCAATTTATCTTGGCCCTTGAAAAGTCCATCTCCGGATGCTACACATATTTGAAATCCAATATCAGTATCAGTATCAATAACAGTATCAGTAATTTAATCTCAAATTAAAAGTTAAAAGAAGTTTATTTACCTCAGCCATGAACTTTTTAAGAATGTCTTGTTTCTGCATCTCATCACTAGTTGGCAATCCCATCTGCTTCTGCCTTTGATCAAACTAAAAAGGGACATGCATTTTTATAAGGATTAGAAAAATAAAGTATCTTCTTAAAAGATTGAAAAAAAAGGGAATTTTTAAGGTATATAAAATCTAAATATGTGATGTTATAATCTTCCTACCATCATCTTTTCAACAGTGGATCTTGTTTCAGGGTCCAGGTCAGCAAGTTTGCTGTTTTCAGGTTCAACCTTCTGAGTGTCAATTTCAGGTTCACCCTTCACCAAAAACTTCCACCATTCCATTTGATCCTGTTTTGTTAAAAGAATGGAGACTGATTTTTGATCCTCTGAAAAAAGACACAAAAAGATGAGTTATTTGAAATTAAAAAATGTTAAAATATACCACATTTTCAAATGTACATACCTAAGCTCCAGAAACAGTCATCAACTTTAACAGACTTGTACAAGTCCCCCTGTATTATATATATAAAAAAAAGGTTATTGTCTTATTGATATCAACTTATCATATTATTAGAATAAAACTATAATTTCAACATGTTAGAAAGATAATCTAAATGCCACTAGCAGACTTACTTCAAGAATTGGAGGTTGACCTTTAAGTCCCACTTTCAAATGGTTCTTCTTTATTTCACAAGAAATGAATCTTGACTTTGTTCCAGGAGGAACAGGGATGTTTATGGTTACTTCTTGCAAAGATTGGATCCAGGAATAGTTTTCCATGTCCAATCCGTTTCCTTTATTGGGAGCTGTTCGTAATTTCAGAGCAAATTAGATGTTTTCTTGAAAAGAAAATAAAAGGATTTTATAAAAGTAATATGCATGATAATTTAATGAGTTATAGAAACAAGAATGTGACAGATGTTATCAAACGCATAAGCAATTAGAATATCAAGAACAAATCAAGAGGTTTAACATTCTCAAGAAATTAAACACCCTGTCCCAACTTCCAAAATACGTGATGATGATAATCACAAGATAAACTGATTATACATAACTAAAAGGCCTGATTTAAATAAGTATGCAACGTGCTTATAGCATAGCTTTCGGATCAATCTACACATAAACTATTCACTAAAGAACATATTATAGTGAAAGGAACAAACTTTATGAAGATTTGTTACGATTTTAGCAGGAAGACCAAGAACCTATTCGAATTGAATAGGTGTACGATATATACTTTACTGATTTAGATAAGGCATTGAAATTGTAAGAGAGAAGGCGAATAAAGGATCGATTATAAACGATGAAGCAATTAAGATAACAAAAAGAAGTATATACCTCGCAAGCCCTTCTTATTATCATCGTTCGACTCCTCCTTCTTATCCTCCGGTTCCTTGACGGAAACTGCGGGTTGCGCCGGTAACGACGATGAAGAATCCTCCTTAGCACGCTTGTTATCGTGCTTTACACTGGTAGCACCATTGCTGGCGGCGGATACAGCTTTCTCTTTCCTCTTCCTCTCATCAGCGTCGAGTTTCTCCTTCACCGTACGAACCAACCCGTTAACATCCTTAACTACGGAATCAGTCTTGAAGAGATCGGTTTCGCGAGCGACGAACTCGAATGCGGTCTGGAGAAAACGAAGGGGATCGGACGAATCAAGAACAGCATTAAAGGGCTTCTTCACAGACTCCGGGGTCTTAGTTTGCTTCTGATCATCCTCTTCGTAATCAGAGAGGATCGCCATTGTTTACTGCAGAGTAATTGAGGGAGCAAGGGATTCCTAGGGTTAGGGTTTGGGTTTCAGAGTGAAAAGTCGGGGTTTTTAAGAGAGAAGGAGGATGTGAATTGGAATGTAGAAACCTCTAGAAGTCATGTATTTATAATTTTGAAGTTACGATACACTTCATATTATACCAATATTTTAGATTCAGTGGGAGTTTGGATAAATGCATTTTTAGCTTAATTAGCTTATTGCTTATTGTGGTGGGAATAAGTATTTTTTAAAATGTGTTTGGATTAGTTTATTACGGTGGGAATAAACAATAAGCAATAAGCATTTGAAGTGTTTGGCAAACAAAACAGCTTATATGAGTAAAATGACTAATAAGCAATAAGCAATAAGCATTACCCCTCTTGCTTATTAAAATCAGCTTATTTAGCTTATTCCCACCGCAATAAGCTAATTTTTTAAGCATCCTATCCAAACACTTAAATTAGCTTATTGTGGTGAAAATAAGCAATAAGCAATAAGCTGTCATTTTTTTTCCTATCCAAACACCCTCTTAGATTTTGTGACGTTTCTAGTGTTTGTTTCCTTTTTTTTTTAAGTTGGGATAGGATTAATACACATAAAATTCATAAGTTCGTCTTAATTTGTACTTATCTCGTTTTTTTTCTATTAACGATGGACATTCATTAAGAGTATTAAGGGTGCGTTTGTTTCATAGGATTCCTATGGAAACCGAAGGAATTGGAAACTAAAATCCAATGGTCAACGTGTTTGGCTTATGAAATGAATGGAATCAAATTTCCATAATCATCTTTCAATTCCCTATTTGATTGATTTCTAATTCTTTCTTTGAACATGAAAAATTTATATTCGATTTCATATCTTCTTTTTTTTTTTTAAACCGATAGCTACCTTCCTATTATCAATATGATTTTGAAATTAAAAAAAAAAAAAAAAAATACGTGATTGTCATTATCCTTTCCATGATTATTGTCTCCCATCGATCGCATATATTTTTATCTCTCAATCGGTACTGCAAAAGGATTCATCGACATTGACGACCGCTGTGAACGAGTGTTATCATCGTATCTTACCTGAGGTGAGTTAATATTATATTTCTTTGTTGTATCATTCATCTATGAAGATATGTTGTTGTACTTCATCTCTTATCAGCAATCATATTTGTTGTATTCACGATCTTTGATGTATACTTCATCTATGAAGATATGTCACTATATTTATTTGTTGAGCCTGTGAACCTATCGAATTCTTCTATTGTACTTCATCTTTGTCTTCTTTTACATAAAGTATCAGCAATTATCTCTACAAGTATACATAATGGTTAATTTTGTGGTTCAGATTTATTGTTGGTAATGTGTAAAAACTACTTGTATAAGTATGCCCACCAAGTGTTTGTGTTTTTGCTTGTGTGGTGTTTTCTTTCTTTTACCATCATAACTTTTTTTATTTTCAATACTTTTGCCATTTATGTTTGTTTTCTTTGAAAAAATTGAGACAAAATCCACCAAATGTGTTAAAATCCATAATTATAAACCACTATATTCACCAAAATAAGTTGATAGATTGTAATGAGTCGTGCTAATTACAAAATTACTTGCACCAACAAATTTCAACTATATCTCAAATTTGTTGAGTATCCAATTCCACAACAATTTCAACTATTATGTCTTCAAAAATATTAAATTTTCTTTTGTGGGAGATGATTAGGAAATGGCACGGATTAGTCTAACTATAAGCAAACATAGAAAGAAGATAAGTCAAATAGTCGTTTACATTTTGGAATGAAGTTATGATTGCAATCACGTGGTTTTTTTATCACGGTGTGCAAGCTACTACAAATATACAGGGGGTAAACCACGTATCAAAAATATATCGTCGGATGTGGATCAACAATCAATATTGCACAAATATGCTTACAAAAGTGACACCGCGTGTATATCAAATCTTAGGATGACCCAAAGATGTTTCACAAAGTTATGTGATATGTTTCACACATTAGGTGAGCTAAGAACAAGTAGACATGGATATTGATGCACAAGTAGCCATATTTCTTCACATTATTGCACATAATGTGAAGAATCGGGTCATGATAGGTCGTTTCCAACGTTCTGGACAAACAATTAGCAAAATTGTTACGCGAGTTTGCAATGCGGTGATAAGGTTACATCCACATTTTCTTAAGAAACCCGAACATGTTACAGATTACTTTACAGATCAAAGATGGAAGTGGTTCAAGGTATATATACAACTTATAAATTTTTTCAAGTAGTGCATAAATTGCTTGATACGACATATAACCATTTCTTTTCTTATATTGTGTAGAACTGTCTAGGAGCTTTAGATGGAACACATATAAAGTGCTTAGTACCACTTAAAGACAAGCCTAATACAAGACGAGAAAAAATGATATTGCCACAAATGTCCTAGGGGTGTGTTCACAAGACATGCATTTTATCTATGTTTTACCGGGATGAGAGGGATCAGCAGCAGATGGTAGAGTGCTTCGAGATGCCCTACTTAGGCCACATGGGTTAAAGGTCCCAAGGTCGGGTATGTATAATAATTGTTATTATTATTTAGTAGATGTTAGTTATACAAATGGTGTGTAACACTGTGAAAATTTACAACCAATTTAAACTTTTCAAGGACAACCCGTATTCATTAAGTTATTACAAAAGGTTTTCAGTTCATTTATTATCAGAGTATCCCATAAACATCAACATAAAACTGAGGAGCGGTACGATCACGCATTCGCCTTGCCACGGTCTCCTGAAGTACCTGAAACAATACACTGAAACTATAAGCCCGAAAGCTTAGTGAGTTACCCCCAAAATACCAACCACAATACCATACACATATTGATGGGTTTTGAGCATTCTAACACTTCCTAAGTGTACATGCAACCCTAATAACCTTGGATCTATGTTTGTCTAATTATCATGCAAAGTTGAATTCCAAGGTTATATTCCTATCTAGCATACATGGGGAACAATTTTAACTAGAATCATAGATAGAATAACTTACCTTGTTGTTGCTTGTGTTCCTTGAAACCTTGTGAGCCTAGCACCCTAAGTGTGATGCCTCAAATGCTTCACACAACACCAAATGCTCTTGGAAAGACTCTTGAGATAACACACACTTCTCAAAAATCGGCCAAGCCCTCTAGTTCCTTAGTAGTGCCGATTTTGGTGGAGAATGGGATCCTTATATAGTGTTGACACATCTAGGGTTACACCATGTAAACCCTAATGTGTCATGACTCTTCATTTTCATGACCCATGGGTTTGTAACTCCCATGGAGCATCCATGGAGCATCCTATGGGTAGAACCCAACTTGATAATCCATGGAGCCTCTTAGCCCACTATACAAGATATGGATGATTTACACAATCAACCCATATATTTAATTAGTTATCCTTTGATCACTTAATTAATTCCAAATTAATTCTTTGATCAACTAATCAAATAATATTATTAATATATTAGAACTTATAATATATTAATAATCTCCACGTGTTATTTCTCTCATTTAGTCTATCCAATTGCATGGTGCCATGCAACCCAAATGGACCATGCCGGGTCGGGTCAAGTACATGCCCGAAATAGTTATGGACTTAGACACCTTATCCAACAGTCTCCCACTTGGATAAGTCTAATAACTATATCTCTAGTACTTCAGGAACCGACCGGCAATCGTAGCTCTTTACAAGGTTTCTCGAAACTTGAGAAGATGATGGTACGCCATTTAAGATAAGTGATCATATAATCCTCCGTTCTAGATATCAGCCGGACAAATACATGGAACATAGTCTTGCTTATTGTCCAGCATTTGTTTCCCGATTTCCGATTTGTTTGACATAGAACTCAATTGAACACATCAACTTAGTTCTGACCGGGCCCGGTACATGGGTCAAAACAAAATCATCGAGGGGCCCAGATATCAGCTTCTAATCCAAGAAGGAACAGATAAACTTCGACTCATATGTTTGTTCTACCACTCATTGAATTACACACAAAAGTACGTTTTATAACATCGAGTTACCAATGCGGTTTCGTACAGTCAATGCATAACCAACTTGTAAGTAACAAATCATATCTCTAGGTTTGAAGACTTATATGATATTACCGTCTCACGATCACTCGAGATAGAATTCCATGAAGTGATTCCAGTGAGCGTGGGTTGAGTCCAATGCTCAGAACTTATGAGCACTCATGATTGTTGTAGCCTTGTCCAACACCTTAGACCTCTACAACCCATCATGACAGTCTTGATTCATACCTACTTCCGACATATGACCGACTGTGGAGGTTTGAATAATATGTTACACCAAACAAAATTATTCTGGAAGTCAAAACATGCAAAAGAAATATAGTAAACGATTGACAAGAGATAGCAACACTTTACTCATAAATAAAACACCTTTTATTCATCATCAAATGTCAATTACACTTTACAAATTTCTGAGTTATCTAACTACTAAAACTTATATCATCCTTCAGCCCTATGCTCCGAGCATGCTGGAGATGCTTAACCCTACTCAGTCCCTTCGTGAGGGGATCTGCTGGGTTCTCATCCGATGATACCCTCTTTGCCACGAGGAGTCCTTCTTCGATCCGATGTCTAATGAAATGGTATTTTCTGTCGATGTGTCTGGATCTCCCATGATCCCTTGGTTCCTTGGCTAAGGCAACAGCACTTTCACTATCACAGAAAATTTCCATTGGCTCTTTAATAGCTGGTACAACTCCAAGGTCTCCAATGAAGTTCTTCAGCCATATCGCTTCCTTTGCTGCTTCACTAGCTGCAATATACTCTGATTCACAAGTAGAATCAGCCACTGTCTCTTGCTTGGAACTCTTCCAAGAAATTGCTCCTCCGTTTAGGGTAAAGACCCAGCCCGACTGAGAGCGGAAATTATCCCTATCAGTCTGGAAGCTAGCATCACTATACCCAACAACTCTCAAGTCATCACTCCCACCGAGGGTAAGGACCCAGTCCTTAGTCCTCCGTAGGTACTTGAGGATATTCTTTACCGCAGTCCAGTGTGCCTTGCCAGGGTTCGCCTGATACCTGCTAACCATGCTCAAGGCAAAAGCTACATCGGGTCGAGTACACGTCATAGCATACATGATCGATCCTACAGCCGAAGCATAAGGTGTTCGACTCATTTCTGCTATCTCAGCCTCAGTGCTAGGGCTTTGTGTCTTACTCAATCTGGTGTTACTCTGGATGGGTAACTCTCCTTTCTTGGAATCCTGCATGCTGAATCGCTTCAGCACCTTATCCAAGTAGGTACTCTGACTAAGTCCAATTAGTCTTTTACTCCGATCTCTCAAGATTCTTATCCCCAGAATATAGGCAGCTTCACCAAGGTCCTTCATAGCGAAACACTTCCCAAGCCAGGACTTTACTTCCTGCAAGGTTGGAATGTCGTTTCCTATGAGTAGTATGTCATCCACATACAATACCAAAAAGCTAACTATACTCCCACTAGCCTTGACATACACACAAGATTCATCTTCACTCCTAGAAAAGCCAAATTCCTTGACCTTTTCATCAAAGCAAAGATTCCATCTGCGAGGTGCTTGCTTCAATCCATAAATGGATTTCTCAAGCTTACACACTCTATTAGGGTACTCGTTGCTGACAAAACCCTCTGGCTGACTCATGTAAACATCTTCAGCCAACTTCCCATTAAGGAAAGCGGTTTTGACATCCATCTGCCAAATTTCATAATCATGAAATGCAGCTATGGCTAACAGAACCCGAATAGACTTAATCTTGGCTACCGGAGAAAAGGTCTCATCATAGTCCACTCCAGGAATTTGAGAGAAGCCCTTTGCAACCAGTCTAGCCTTATAAGTGTGTACTTTACCATCCATGTCAGTCTTCTTCTTGAAGACCCATTTGCACCCTACTGTCTTACGACCTGGTACATTTTCAACCAAGTTCCAAACTTGATTGTCATACATGGATTGTATCTCGCCATCCATAGCCTCTTTCCATTTAGCAGACTCGGGGCCTGCCATGGCTTCCTCGTAGCTGTTAGGGTCATCTTGACTTACTAGTGTCTCATCACTAATAAGTGTCTCACCTTCTGCAGTAATATGGAATCCATAGTAATGCTCAGGTGCACTCCTAACTCTCGTGGAACGTCTCAGAGGTACAGATTTGTCAATTGGCTCAACAGGAGTTTCCTCCTCAAGTTGAGGGCTAGAGTTTGAAGTTCCTTCACCGCTTGATTCTTGAATTTCTTCAAGATCAATTTGCCTCCCACTGTCTCCTTGGCTTATAAACTCTCTTTCTCGAAAGACTCCTCTTCTTGCTACAAAGACCACATTGTCACTAGGTCTGTAGAAGAGGTAACCAAAGGAATGTTGTGGGTAGCCGATGAAAATACACCTCTCGCTTCGAGGTTCGAGCTTATCATGAGTCTCGCGTCTCACGAAAGCCTCGCAACCCCAAATCTTGATGTGGTCTAGTTTAGGTACTTTACCAGTCCACATCTCGTGAGGAGTTTTGGCAACTTTCTTTGTAGGGACTAGATTGAGGATATGGGCGGCAGTCTCTAAGGCATACCCCCAGAATGAGATTGGTAGCGTAGCTCGACTCATCATGGAACGAACCATATCCAACAAGGTTCGATTACGCCTCTCAGCCACACCATTCAACTGTGGTGTCCTGGGAGGTGTCAATTGTGAGACTATCCCACATTCCCTTAGATAGTCGAGGAACTCTGAACTAAGATACTCACCACCACGATCGGATCGAAGCATCTTAATGTTCCTGCCCAATTGATTCTCGACTTCCTGTTTAAATTCCTTAAACCTCTCGAAAGTCTCTGACTTATGCTTGATCAAGTAGACATATCCATATCTACTATAATCATCAGTAAAAGTCAAATAATAACGATTAGCATCCCTTGTGGCATGTTTGAATGGTCCACACACATCCGTGTGTATAAGGTCCAACAAACCTTCACCCCTCTCACATGAACCTGTGAAGGGTGACTTTGTCATTTTTCCAAGTAAGCATGATTCGCAACTATCATCTGACTTTAGGTCAAACGACTCCAAGACTCCATCCTTTTGGAGTTGGCCTATGCGTTTCTTGCTTATATGTCCAAGACGACAATGCCATAAAGATGCTTTATCCAAGTTATTATTAGTAGAATCAATACACAAAACATTATTTCCCAAGTTATCTATAACAGATACAGCTTCATACACACCATCACAAGGTAATGCTTTAAAATAAAAGACATTATTATAGAAAACTTCTATAGAACCAACTTCATTATTAAATGAAAAGGTAAACCCTTGTTTGTACAAAGCATGAAAGGAAATAATATTTCTTGCCATTCCTGGCGAATAACAACACTTATTCAAATCTAAACTAAACCCACTACTTAGCGATAAAGTATAAACTCCAATCTTGGTAACAGGTATAGCTTTCCTATTCCCCATGATCAAGTTTATCCTTCCTTGCTCCACATCCTCACTTCTTCTTAGTCCCTGCAAGTCACAACAAATGTGAATACCACACCCGGTATCAAGGACCCAAGAATTAGAATGGGGTGAGTTATTAGAAATGATAGTGTAAATACCTGCATGGTTGGGTTTAACTTTCCCATCCTTCACATCTTGCTGGTATTTTGGGCAGTTCCGCTTCCAATGAGCTTTTTCATGGCAATAGAAGCATTCAGCCTCTTTTGGGTCAGAAGAAGGAGTAACGAAACCTTTCTTGGTTCTACTTGAAGAAGAGCCATCAAGGGTCCGAACCTCGGTACCCTTAGAAGAGCTCTTTCTCTTCCTCCCTCGATTCTTCCCGATTGCCAAAACCGGAGTAGAGTTTTGAGTAGGAGTGATAGCAACCGACTTCCCCTTAAGACCTGTTTCTGCGGTCTTGAGAAGTCCCTGAAGTTTGCTGAGGGTGACTTCTTCCTTGTTCATGTGATATGTCATGCGGAATTGATCATAGCACGATGGTAAGGAATGCAAAATAATATCTATTGCAAGATCCTCCGGGAAGTTCACATTAAGCTTCAGCAAACGATCCACATACCTTTGCATTTTCTGCATGTGGCTCGTGACGGATTCCCCGTCCTTCATCATGGTTGTTAACATGGAGCAGATGATCTCATACCTCTCTTGTCTTGCACTTTGATGGTATCTTTCCATCAAATCTTGGTGCATGTCATAAGGGTAGAAATCTTCATAAGACTTTTGGAGTTCCGCTGTCATCGTGGCAGTCATGATGCAAGCCACTTTCGTAGCATCCCTTTCATGTGCCCGAAATTCAGCGATCTCCTGAGGAGTTGCAGTGGACTCATTAATCTCCTTAAGCTCCTTGTCAAGGACATATTCTTTGTCCTTGTAGCGGGTAATCATCCTGATGTTTCTGATCCACTCATTAAAGTTGGATCCATCAAAGGTGACTTTCCCACACAAGTTCATAAGGGAAAAGGAGCCATTAGGATTAGAGCCAGAAGCATTGTTGAAAGACATCTGAAGGAAGGAGGACAAGATTAGTTTAGATATAAGAGAGTCCTTAATAAAACACCCAAATGTAATATTAAGGCTAGGATCCAATCACAATATAATATAACTTAGAAGAGGTATGCCGTAATCTAAGCTATATCATATTTGAAAGGTAGGTGAATGACGATTCACCAATTTCCACCACGAAAACCGCAATATTTTACTATTAGGTTTTTTGAATGGTTCTTAGAAATTCCTAGATTCTTTGAGATTCAATGAACTTTTCAAAGGCATGTTTCAATCTCGAGTGTGCCCTCCAAGTTTTGTGACTGGGATACCGAGGATCACAAAACGAGGTGTGAAGTAACCATGCAAATCACTTGGTACCCTTAAAGTTTATCACTCAATCGATGTGCCGGTTAACCACACACGCTCCATCGATACTATAATAAACCCTAAGTCACCCTTTACCTACCTTGTTAAGTCCAAGTTAGTGTGCCGGTTAACCACACACGCTCCACCAACGACTTAATCAAAGTGTAAAGTGTAATTTCATGGAATAGCACCTTATTCACATTTTTCCTAAAGTAACTAAGATTGGGAATTTAATAAAACATTTAGTTACTTTATAATATTCATCATACTTTGAATGAGAATTAATAAGTCCTTGTCTTACCCGTTCGGCTAACGACCCTCCACCGATCAAGCAAGCGGTGGGTGAGAGTGGACACCCATTAAGTCACCATTTTATAGGCAACAACCTTATACCCACCTTATAGACCGGCTTCGTGAATGAGGCGTACTAGCGGTAAGACGACTTTGTTCTTATACATATATATATAATTATTAAATCATAATAATATAAGTATAAGGGTTGAATTTTAACTTTTAAAATTCTAGGGGTTGGAACTAAAGTTTTATCTTAACTTTACTTGTTCCAAAACTTGAGGGCAAGTTTTGTAAACTTTCAAAACTTTTCATTTCTTGTAACTTATGAGTTTAATAGAGTAATAAAATGAGAACTTTTCATTTTTCTAACTCTTGTGTTCTTTTAATGGTTTTTTTTAATCCAAGAGACTTTTGGTTTTCCATAACTTGAGGACAAGTTATGGACTCCATTAAAACACATTATGATCATGAATTAATCTACCACATAGGTTACAAATAATTCCTATGATCATCTAAACATCATAAGAACAAGAACATGAATATGAACACTTTCAAGAATCAAAATCACATTTAATCTTTGTAATTTTGATAACTAGTTGTTGTAAATGAGTTAGAAAAGACATTACACCTTCTAAAATAAGTTTTCAAGTACCAAAACATTTTAGGGTAATGATTCTAATCCATTTCCAGCAACACAAGTCGAAATTCTGCACTCTGTCGACCCTACTCGGCGAGTGCATAAACCTACTCGCCGAGTAGGTTGAAGATACACATGAACTCGCCGAGTCCTCCCCATGGACTCGCCGAGTCCATCAGTCAGACAGCAAGATTTTCGACTTTCTTCAACTTTTAAGCACAAATAACAAACAAACAAGCCTAGGCTCTGATACCACTGATGGGTTTTGAGCATTCTAACACTTCCTAAGTGTACATGCAACCCTAATAACCTTGGATCTATGTTTGTCTAATTATCATGCAAAGTTGAATTCCAAGGTTATATTCCTATCTAGCATACATGGGGAACAATTTTAACTAGAATCATAGATAGAATAACTTACCTTGTTGTTGCTTGTGTTCCTTGAAACCTTGTGAGCCTAGCACCCCAAGTGTGATGCCTCAAATGCTTCACACAACACCAAATGCTCTTGGAAAGACTCTTGAGATAACACACACTTCTCAAAAATCGGCCAAGCCCTCTAGTTCCTTAGTAGTGCCGATTTTGGTGGAGAATGGGATCCTTATATAGTGTTGACACATCTAGGGTTACACCATGTAAACCCTAATGTGTCATGACTCTTCATTTTCATGACCCATGGGTTTGTAACTCCCATGGAGCATCCATGGAGCATCCTATGGGTAGAACCCAACTTGATAATCCATGGAGCCTCTTAGCCCACTATACAAGATATGGATGATTTACACAATCAACCCATATATTTAATTAGTTATCCTTTGATCACTTAATTAATTCCAAATTAATTCTTTGATCAACTAATCAAATAATATTATTAATATATTAGAACTTATAATATATTAATAATCTCCACGTGTTATTTCTCTCATTTAGTCTATCCAATTGCATGGTGCCATGCAACCCAAATGGACCATGCCGGGTCGGGTCAAGTACATGCCCGAAATAGTTATGGACTTAGACACCTTATCCAACACATATCGTATCATATCATAAATAGAATAGGCATGCATATTGAGTCTACAGTGTGACTGGTCCACCCGCACCGAGCCTTCAGTCCACCTGGTCCACTCTCCCTCCGAGTTTACAGTGTGACTGATCCGCCCGCACCGGGGCTTCAGTCCACCTGGTCCACTCTCCGAGTCTACAGTATGATTGGTCCGCCCGCACCGGGCCTTCAGTCTATCTGGTCCACTCTCCGAGCCTCGGCACGTCTGGTCCGCCCTCTTGGGGCCTTCAGCCTATTCGGACCGCTCGCCGGGCCTTCGGTCTAACCAGTCCACCCTGGGTATGTTGGCCTACAGCACAAAGCAGGAACCGCCTCAACCCAACCCCAGTCCAAACAACCATATGCACATAAACATATAATCATATAACAATTCACATCTAATCAAACCGATCTAGCAAATCACATATGATAACTGTTGGAATAGTGTCTAAGGCTATAACTATATTAGGCAAGTATTTGACCCGGTTGTGCATGGTCCTTTTGGGTTGCCTTCACCATAGCAACTTGATAGGATGATTTATTAAGAGAGAATAAATATTATTAATATATTATGAGAATAATATAAAGAATAATAATATTGTTATTTGATTAATATAAGTCATAGAATTAATTAGGTGACTTAAAGAGATTAATTAAATAAGAGGGTATAAACTGTCAATTGTTTGATAGTTAAACTTTAGACTGTAAATCCATATTGGATAGGGATGGACGGATTCTAGAAGCTAGAGATAGCTTCAAATCGTCCAAAGGCTATCTAAGGAATGGATTTGGATTGCTTTAAGAGAAGATTATCCAACTAGGGTTTAAGCTGTAACCCTTAAGGAGTCTACAAGTATAAATAGACCCTATGGCAAAGGGAAATCGGCACTTCAACTAAAGTAGAGAACCCCTGGCCGAATTCCCTCCCCTCTCCTATCTCTCAAATCATCCTCCTTGCTATTTGGTGTTTGTAAGCCATTAGAGGAGTGACAATTGTGACTCTAGAGCTCCAAGACAACAAGATCAAACAAGAGATTCAAAGGTATGATTCTAGATCTGATTTAGTATTGTTATTACACCTAATTAGTCATTAGAAGTCTTGGATTCAAAGCATGTTTAATTAGAAATCCTAGATCCAAGCAATAGAGTTTTGCATGCGCACATAGGAAAGTTCTTATGGCTAAAACCCATCAAACAACATCCTAACCAGGATACCGACCTAACCGGTCACTAACATAGCATCATCCTATATACCAGGATACCGACTTTAACCAAGTCTCTAACATACACCATCCTAATAACCAGGATACAGATATAGCAAGCAATAACATATCAAACAGATACCCGGATTTCAATCCGATAAAGGGCCAGCCTTGGTGCCTTAGACCCTGTTGATATAGTGAAGATAACTCACCTGCAACCGCCGACTGAAGAATAAGATCACGCTGCTCCGACCACCGACCCGAACTCCACCACTGAACATTACCAAATAACCAAATCCAATAAATACCAATAATTACCAAAATACCCCTGGAAGTCAACTGGTCAACACTTGGTCAAAGTCAAAGTCAACCTTCCTGGTTGACCCTACTCGCTGAGTCAACGCGTTGACTTGTCAAGTCCCTATACTCAGAATCTCCAAATCACGACTCAACTCGCCGAGTCGCCCCAAGACTCGTCGAGTTCAACAAGCTCTGAGTCCCTTCTTGCTCAACTCACCGAGTCATCCCTCGACTCACCGATTCACAGCTCAACCAGAAAAGGCTAGGGTTCCACGACCAGACTCACCGAGTCCAAGCACAGACTCGCCGAGTTCAAGACAATCTTTAACAGACTCGCTGAGTTGTTCTTCAAACTCACCGAGTCCATGCACATATTCATACAACTCGTCGAGCACACCCATGTGACCCGCCGAGTCTCTTCAGTTCTCATTCCATACAGAGGCTTTTCAAGCCATGCAGGGACTCCAATCCATAGATCCACTCTTCTACAGCCTAACCTTCACATAAAGTTGCAAACTTTACGTGAAAGCAAGGAGATATAAGCCCAAAACACTTCTAGGGATAGGGTTTAAGACAAAGGGCTTCACCAATGACTCTTAGACAAGAACTTTATGACCTTTTGGGCCATCACAAGTCTAGATCTGAAGTAGCAACTTCATATCTAAGCCTCAAACTCGAGATAGCTCCCAAACAAGCTAATGAATCCCAAATCAACCACCATTCATGAATCAATAATGAGATAGCTTAAGGAGGAGGTTCCTTACCCCTGAAATGTGCCCAAACAGAAGTAGATTCCAGATCTACCCAAGCCCCTTGATGATGGTCTCCAAATCCCCAAGTTTCTTACACCAATTTTCTCTTCCAAGCTCTAATTCTTCATCAATGGAGTCACACACATGAGATGAGAGTTTCTGGATCTCAAATGGGTAGCCAAGAGGCTGAAGGTGGGTTATAATGTGCTTTATATAGGGCATAATCCCCGGATTAGGGTTTTTCTCCCTTCAGCACCAACTCGTCGAGTCCAACTGCCGACTCGCCGAGTTGGTCACTTAACACTTGACCAGAACCGCGACTCGACTCGCCGATTCTATCCATCGACTCTCCGAGTCGAACTTCCTTATTTACACTAAGAACCCTGAACTTGCACTTCTGAACTCGGGGTGTTACATGGTGAAGGTTTCTTAGCCCCATATAGAGGTCAAAGATATCATTTTAATGATTGGTGTGCAGGAAACCAACCAACTATACCGAAGGAATTATTCAACATGAGACATTCTTCTGCGAGAAATGTTATAGAAAGATGTTTTGGTATTTTGAAGGCGAGATGGAGAATTTTAAGGGACAACTCATATTATCCTATTGATCTAAAAAATAAGATCATAATGGCATGTTGTCTTCTTCATAACAAGTATTTACTATTAGACATAAAGTAGTCATACAACAGTCACCATAAGATAAGTATAGTTACAAGTTGTTTATTTTTGCATAAATATTGTGTATCTTGTATACACACTAAAACAAGTTAATTATGTATCATGATTGTTGTTTACATTTAATGAGATGTTTAATCCGTTGTCATGATTCTTGTTTACTTTTGGTCACACATATGAAATTCAACCATCACCATTCACCACAAATTATTTATAATAACATTGATATTTTACAACTTGTATCGGCAAATTATAATTTATTTTTATTGACTATTGTTTACTTTTAGTCACTAATCAAATATTAAATCGTGATAATAACCCTTTGGTCATTCAAATAAATTTCCTCGGATATATACCTTACCTTTTGGTCATCGTTTTTTCATGTGACAAATTCTAATATAAGATTTAGTCATTTAAAATTAAACTTTGCCACCTTACATTCTTTACGTCTCATTTAAAAACTATCATTATTCTTATGTAAAACTGTTGCTAAGATATGAATTCATATTTGCCATTGTGACGTATTTTGAGTAAACCACGACAAAAAGAATTTTGGAAAATAATATAGGACCTTAAGTGACAAAAAATATGAAAACCGTCACCACCCTATTTTATAAAACTATCATCAAAAGTCATTTTTATACTAGTGGCATAAGTTAAATTGTTTCTTAGTTTGCTTACTACTCGAACATCCAAAATTTGCATAACATAAAATAACGACCAAGCACAAGAAATAGTTACTAAGAAAATATAAAAGTTCCTAAGAATGTGAATTTAGAATCATTGTTTGTGGGATATGAAATATGAAACAGAAGTTAGGAATCAAATTGACAGAAAATTGAAAAAAAAAATGATAATAAAAATTTGACCCGGTTGTGCATGGTCCTTTTGGGTTGCCTTCACCATAGCAACTTGATAGGATGATTTATTAAGAGAGAATAAATATTATTAATATATTATGAGAATAATATAAAGAATAATAATATTGTTATTTGATTAATATAAGTCATAGAATTAATTAGGTGACTTAAAGAGATTAATTAAATAAGAGGGTATAAACTGTCAATTGTTTGATAGTTAAACTTTAGACTGTAAATCCATATTGGATAGGGATGGACGGATTCTAGAAGCTAGAGATAGCTTCAAATCGTCCAAAGGCTATCTAAGGAATGGATTTGGATTGCTTTAAGAGAAGATTATCCAACTAGGGTTTAAGCTGTAACCCTTAAGGAGTCTACAAGTATAAATAGACCCTATGGCAAAGGGAAATCGGCACTTCAACTAAAGTAGAGAACCCCTGGCCGAATTCCCTCCCCTCTCCTATCTCTCAAATCATCCTCCTTGCTATTTGGTGTTTGTAAGCCATTAGAGGAGTGACAATTGTGACTCTAGAGCTCCAAGACAACAAGATCAAACAAGAGATTCAAAGGTATGATTCTAGATCTGATTTAGTATTGTTATTACACCTAATTAGTCGTTAGAAGTCTTGGATTCAAAGCATGTTTAATTAGAAAGCCTAGATCCAAGCAATAGGGTTTTGCATGCGCACATAGGAAAGTTCTTATGGCTAAAACCCATCAGTGGTATCAAAGCCTAGCTTGGTTTCCATTAAATTGTTGCTTGTTTGTTTGAATCTTAACTGCAAAATTCAATTTTTGTGTTTCTGAGTCATGGACTCGGCGAGTTCCATAGTGGACTCGGCGAGTTGGCCTGACTCGGCGAGTCCCTTGGTGCACTCGGCGAGTCCAAGCGTCAGGAATGGCCAGATTCGGAATTTCTTCATGATTATCTTATGGAAACTTACCTTAATCATATTAGATCAACCCTAATCCGATTTTTTGATATATATGACTATAATCTTGATCTAATTAAAGATATTTATCAACTAATAAAATATTTAATTTCCTTATATGATAATTAATTAATTATTTTGATTAATTTGGTAATTATCTTGCATGAAATCTTGAATAAATCAAATATAGATAATTAGGGAATTAATTGTTAATTAAAATTATTTGTTATTTGATCCTCAATGTTTTAAATGTTTAAAACTTGTCCTCAAGTTTTGAAATTTATATTTTGTGATTAAAAGTTTTAATTTAGACAATTTAAATTTCAAACCCTAGATTTTAAAAGGTTTAAAATACAACCCTATACTAATATAATATTACAAGAATAATATATATATATATATATATATATATATATATATATATATATATATATATATATATATATATATATGTATGACTAAATATGCTAGTCTTACCGTTAGTAGGCCTCATTCACGAAGCCGATCTATAAGGTGGGTATAAAGTTGCGGCCTATAAAATGGCGCTTAATGGGTGTACACTCACACCCACCGCTTGCTTGATCTGTGGAGGGTCGTTAGCCGAACGGGTAGGATAGGGCAACCTCATCCTCTCATTAAAAGTATAATAAGAAATATAAAGTAACTACACACATTTTTTTAAAATTTCCCAATCTTAGTTACTTTAGGAAAAGTGAATTGATGCAATCCCATGAAATTACACTTTGCACCCTTACTAAGAAGTTAGTGGAGCGCATGTGGTTTACCGGCACACTAATTGGTTCTAAGCAAAGGTGGCAAATGGTGATTCATTGTTTATCATAGTTCGATGGAGCGTGTGTGGTTTACCGGCACATTGAATAGGTGATCGTTACAATGAAGGCACCATGTGAATTTGCATGGTAATTCACACCCGCTTTGTGATCCTCGGTATCCCAGTCACAAACAAGAAGGGCATATCGAGATTTAAACATGCCATTGAACAGTTTCAATGAATCTCATCCGAACCTAGGAATTCTCAATATATTTAGGACTAATAGTTAGATTTTTGTGGTGGAGAATTAGTGAATCGTCATTCACTTACCTTCATATTATTTGCATGTTGGATTACGACATCCCTTTTCTAATATCTAAATATTGTTGTTGGATCCTAGCCCTAATTTTTCTTATTGGGTGATAATTAGGGATTCATATTCTAATCTATCTTTGTCCTTTCTAATTGTAGATGTCGAACGCAAACAACGCTGCTGCTAGTTCTTTCACATTGATGAGCCTTTGCCAAAAGGTCACCTTCGATGGAACGAACTTTAGCGAATGGATAAGGTACATTCGCACCATTGCTCGATATGAGGATAAGGAGTATGTCCTCGATGAGAAGCTCGAGAAAATCAACCCTGAAATCGCTACTCCGGCTGAAATAACCGCTTTTGAAACTCATGAGCGCGATGCAACGAAGGTACATTGCATCATGATAGCCACCATTGTCACACCCCCAAACCTGAACGGCGGAAACGTTCGGGGGCGGATGACTTCATGTGGTAACGTAACAAATGAATACATAGTAAAGAAAGCAATACAACCATCATATATATAATTGAAAGTTTACATTTGTCAAAAGTTACATGTTCAAAACCAATTACAATATGATGTCAAAATACGAGATTAAACTGGCGTCGCAGCATCCCTTCATCAAAAGCAAATGAATACCTGAAATTTACTGATTTCCTGGGACATACAAGTAATTTTGAAAGAGTAGATCAGCATTTAAGCTGGTGAGTTTCATAAGTATTTAAATGACAATGTTTGAATGAAATGAAATGTTTTGTCCTTGTTTGTTTGTGTTTAGAAAATCCTATATTTTCTACTAGTATAATAGTAGCCTTCACTCAAGACCAATGTTTGTTTCTAAAATGTATGTAAGTGTAAAATAACCAATGAGTTTGAAAACCTTGTAAATCAATGCATTTTTAATACCCCTTGTGAGTTTTATAACCATACTATCGACTCGGAATGCCTATACACAACGTTCTTCAGGCGTTGGAATGTTATGACGTTTGTCACCCCAAACGGTGGACTGCAGCTAACAGTCAGGGCACGGGTTGTCAAGCCTGTATAGATCTATACACAAACACCACGCTCCCCCTCCAAGGGATTCTGGTATATAATACAGGACTTGAAATGTGTAGTCGAACGTACATGAAGTTAGTGTCTCACAAAACCGTGGTATAAAAACAGATCTACTTGTTAAAATGTTACGTTTTTTTTTTCTTGTATACGAAAGTAAACTTCTTGAAATTCATGTTTCTAGTACATAAGAGTTAGAAATTTGTTCGTAAAACCATACCTATTATAGTTTTCTAAAAGTGTGTCTTGTTTGTTTAGAAATACCTAGAAAAGGAATCACTTGTTTATGAAAGCATAGATTTTTGGTGTAGAGTCCAAGATAGACAAGAATAATCTAAGAAAAGTTTAGTTTATACATGCATTACAACAAATTTATATTTCAAAAGATAGAATGCCATTTTAACATATGTTATATATATGAAAGTTCCTTAAAGGTTTATAAATCGCATGTGATTTGGATATATAACAGCATATAAAAGAGTTTCTTTATGTAACACACGATAATACTCATGTGTTTTACTTGTAATCCCCCCCTTAAAAGCATATAAAAGAATTTATAAAATATTTAAAAGGTAAATTAAGGGGTATGAACTCACTTGAAAGTTTGAAGATAGCGAGATGGAAAACCGAGCAGAGTTTCGTCTCGGGAAACGGATTTTCCTCGGGATTCTCGGGAGTAAAATCGACCCTCGGGACTTGAGCAAAAAGACCAGAGCTTCGGGTTTGAACGGGCACGGAAAACGAGGCAAGATTGTGAGAGAGAGGAGAGAAATGAGCCCTTTTCTCGGAAGCCCTCGCATCCTATTTATAGGAAGGCTGAACTGCCTTGGTACGCGGGGCGTATGCTCGTACGCAGCGCGTACGCGTACGTCATGCATGACCAAAGCCTCGACTGCCTCGGCTTCGGATGGGACGGGTTGCTGGGGAGGCAGGTCGGATGGGACGGCGGGTCGGACGCTTCGGACGGGTCGGACGCCTCGGATAGGGCGACGTGGACGATCAGAGGCCAAGTCTCTTGGGTACGCAGGGCGTACAGGAGTACGCAGCGCGTACCTCGGATGAGGACGCTGACTCCTCTTCGGATAAGGTCCGATTTTTGAATTAAATAAATATATAATTTATTTAATAAACTTCAAAAATTCATATCTTCTTCATACGAACTCCGTTTTCGATGGTCTTTATATCCACGCGTAGGTGAGACTACGCTCTACAACTTTCGTTTAGACTCTGTCGGCAAATTCCGAAATTATTTTCTTTTTATTTATTTTAAACTCATCGTGTTTAAGGAATTTCTTTGAAAATTCATAACTTCTTTATCTGATGTCGGTTTTTGCCAGACTTTTTACCGCTGGAATACCATTGTCGAGGCCTTCGATTCTCGTTTAGGTCATTCCGGCCAAAAGTAGCTCGATCTCCGATTCGAGTTTTTAGATGTCTGTTGCTAAGCCGAGCTTGGAAAAATCATAACTTCGCTATATGAAGTCGGATTTGGGAGTTCTTTTCACGTACGATCATGGTTCAAAGACATTTAAACATAGAAGGAAATTAAATAGAACTATTTGTACATTTTATTACCCAAAAGTGGTTACAATACTTGACCCTTTTTGGTCATTACAAAGAGATGAAATATCGGGTTGTCACATCATCCCCCCGTTAGAGAGAATTTCGTCCCGAAATTTAAAGTAGTAAAGATACTAGTGAACATGAAAGAGATGAGGGTACTTTTGTTTCATCTGATCTTCGCGTTCCCATGTGAATTCAGGTCCCCGCTTGGCGTTCCAGCGAACCTTCACGATGGGTATGCGACTTTGTTTTGTTTGTTTAACCTCTCGGTCCATGATTTCTACTGGTTCTTCCATAAAGTTGAGGCTCTCGTTGATCTCGATCTCGTCGAGTGGAATAACAAGAGTCTCGTCGGACAGACACTTTTTCAAGTTTGAGACGTGGAAGGTTGGATGGATGTTACTAAGTTCGCGCGGTAGGTTAAGTTTGTAAGCCACAGGGCCGATTCTGGCAAGGATCTCGAAAGGCCCTATGTATCTTGGATTTAGTTTCCCACGCTTTCCAAATCGTATTAAACCCTTCCACGGTGAGACCTTTAATAAGACGTGGTTTCCTACCTGGAATTCCAAAGGTTTCCTCCTTTGGTCAGCGTAGCTTTTCTGTCGGTCTCTAGAGGCTTTCAATCGTTCACGAATCTGAACGATCTTCTCTGTCGTTTCTCGTATGATTTCCGGACCGGTGAGAGTGCTTTCAGGAACTCTTCCTCTAGCTAACTGGGTATCGCCAACTTCAGTCCAGCATAGAGGGGATCTGTACTTTCAACCATAGAGGGCTTCAAACGGAGCAGCCTTTATGCTTGTATGATAACTATTGTTGTATGAAAATTCGACAAGGGGTAAATGAATATCCCATGCCTTTCCAAAGTCAATCACACAGGCTCTCAGCATATCTTCTAAAGTTTGTATTGTTCTCTCACTTTGTCCGTCTGTTTGTGGGTGGTAGGCTGTACTCATGTCTAGCCTAGTTCCCAGGGAACTTTGTAGTGACTGCCAGAATCTTGAAGTGAATCTACTATCTCGATCGGAGATAATGGATATCGGAACACCATGCAGCCGCACTACTTCCCTTAAGTAAGTTCTTGTAAGCTTCTCCATTTTGTCAGTCTCCTTGATGGGTAGGAAATGCGCGGATTTGGTCAATCTGTCGACAATGACCCATATGGTATCGAGTCCACTTGTCGTCTTGGGTAACTTGGTTATGAAGTCCATAGTAATCCGCTCCCATTTCCATTCTGGTATCTCTGGTTGTTGTAGTAATCCTGACGGTTTCTGATACTCGACCTTAACCTTAGCGCAAGTAAGACATTTACTCACGAAGGTAGCAATTTCTGCTTTCATGTTAGGCCACCAGTACAGCTTCTTAAGATCCAGATACATTTTATCTGAACCCGGGTGAACAGAATATCTTGAGTTATGAGCCTCGGTCATGACTACGTTTCTGAAACCACCATGTTTCGGGGTCCAGATTCGGTCCATGAGATAGTAGGCTCCGCCACCCTTGACTTCTAGATTCTTCTCCATTCCTCGCAGGGATTCACCTGCCACATTTTCAGGTTGCAAAGCTTCCATTTGTCCCTCCTTAATTTGTGTGGATAAGTGGGAATGGATAGTCATGGTCAGAGATTTGACCCTCCGACCAGTGTATTCCTTTCGACTGAGGGCGTCAGCTACTACGTTGGCCTTGCCAGGATGATAACGAATTTCGCATTCGTAGTCATTCAGTAACTCAACCCATCGTCGTTGTCGCATGTTGAGTTCCTTTTGATCAAAAATCTGTTGAAGGCTCTTGTGATCGGTGAAAATAGTACTCTTTGTCCCGTATAAGTAGTGCCTCCAGATCTTCAGAGCAAATACCACTGCTCCTAACTCGAGATCGTGTGTCGTATAGTTCACTTCGTGTGTCTTAAGCTGTCGGAAGGCATAAGCGATAACCTTCCCTTTCTGCATAAGAACACAACCAAGTCCTTGATTTGACGCATCGCAATACACTACGAAGTCTTCTATCCCTTCGGGGAGGGATAGTATCGGTGCGGTGCACAAGGCCTGCTTTAGTGTCTGGAATGCCTTCTCTTGTTTCGCTTCCCAGTCAAAGGCCACACCTTTCTGGGTTAATATAGTAAGAGGTCTCGCAATGCTCGAAAAGTTCTTTATGAATCTGCGATAGTAGCCAGCTAGACCTAGAAATTGACGAATTTCTGTAGGTGTCTTTGGTGCCGACCAGTTCTCAATAGCCTTAATTTTGGAGGGGTCCACGTGTATACCTTTCTCGCTAACAACGTGGCCTAAAAATTCGACTCTTCGAATCCAAAATTCGCATTTAGAGAACTTCGCATAGAGTTTCTCCGTTCGCAGTGTTTCTAGGACTTTTCGTAGGTGCTGACTATGCTCTTCCTCACTTCAAGAGTAGATAAGTATATCATCGATAAAGACGATGACGAACTGATCCAAGTAAGGGCGGCATACCCTATTCATTAGGTCCATAAATACCGCTGGTGCATTGGTTAATCCGAACGGCATCACTACAAATTCGTAGTGTCCATAACGAGTTCGGAAAGCTGTCTTTGGAATGTCCCCCTCTAGAACTCGTAATTGGTGATATCCGGATCGTAGGTCTATCTTTGAGAAGTAGTTCGCTCCTTGAAGTTGATCGAATAGGTCGTCAATGCGGGGTAGAGGATAGCGGTTCTTGACAGTAAGTTTGTTCAGCTCTCTGTAGTCGATGCACATACGGAACGATCCGTCTTTCTTCTTTACAAACAAGACCGGTGCTCCCCAAGGTGAGAAACTTGGTCTTATGAATCCTTTTTGAAGGAGTTCATTAAGTTGACTGGAAAGTTCCTGCATCTCTGCTGGTGCGAGACGGTAAGGCGACTTTGCTACTGGGGTAGCTCCTGGAACTAAGTCGATTCTGAACTCGACTTGGCGTTGCGGTGGTAATCCTGGTAGTTCTTCTGGAAAGATATCGGGAAAGTCGCGTACTACCGAGATGCTCTTGATGTCCTTCAGTTCTTGACTTGTATCCACGATGTGTGCTAGGAATGCTTGACAATCCTTCCGCAAGCACTTTCGAGCTTGGATGCACGAAATGATGCGAAGGTTTGTACTAGATTTGTCGCCGTAGATAACTAAGGTTTCGTTGTTAGGGAGATTAAGACGGACTGCTTTCTCAAAGCACATGATGTCGGCGCGAAGAAGACTCAACCAATCCATGCCGACTATGACGTCGAAACTTTTAATTTGGACCGGCATGAGATTGATTGGGAAAGAATGGCCGTCTAAAGTTAACGTACAGCCCATGTATATGCAATTAGTGTTTTCGGTTTTTCCATTGGCCATCTCTACAGTGAATGATTTTTCTAACTTGCTAGGTTTAGGTTTAAGTAAATGAATAAAGTTTTGACTCACGAAGCTTCTCTCCGCTCCACTATCGAATAATATGCATGCGTATGAATTATCGAGAAGGAACGTACCAGCAACTATAGTTGGGTCAGCTACAGCTTCGTCGTGGCCTATTGCCAAAACTCGTCCCACACCTCCGGTGCCTGCTGCCTTAGGACAGTTCCTCTTGTAGTGGCCCACCTCGCCACAACCGTAGCAAGTCTGCCCTACACCCGCACCGGGAACTTGAGTGATAGGTTTTGCAGGGTCTTTGCAGAAACGGGCTGTGTGTCCCTTCCTGTTGCAGTTGGCGCACTGCATTTCCCGACAAGGCCCATGGTGGTGGTAATTGCATTTGGTACACTTTGGGAGGTTACCTACATAAGGCTTTGTTGGGTAGGTATTTGTAGGAGCTGCAGTAGGTACAGTGGCAGCATTCACTGAAACCAGTTGTTTCTTTGCGGATTCTTGGGAAGACCCACCCTTCCCTTTATTCCACACTCTCTTTCTGCCATTGTTGTTGTTGTTGTTGTTGTTGTTTCCTTTCTGTGGTGCTGGTGCAGAAGTGGTTGAGTTCTGATGACCTCCGTAGTCAATCAAAGATTGTGCCAGTTCTTTAGCACTTTCAAAGGTGTCAGGTTTAGAAGCTAACACGCTTGATCGCATTTGGGGCGTCAGTCCCCAGATGTACCTTTCTATTTTCTTGCTCTCGGGAGCAATCATATCTGGACAAAGGATTGCCAGCTCGCAGAATCTGTTGGTATAAGTAGCAATGTCGGTACCAACCATTCCGAGAGTCCATAGCTCGTGTTCAAGCTTTTGAATCTCTCCCCGTGGGCAGTATTCTCTCATCATCATGGCCTTCAGGCTCTCCCAGCTTATGGAGTTTGCCACGATTAGGGTAAGTACTTTAACGTGGCCATTCCACCAAGTTAAAGCTTTATCAAGAAGGGTGAAAGTTGCAAATTTGACTTTGCTGTGCTCGGGACAGGAGCAGATTTCAAAGACTGCCTCGGTCCTTTCAATCCACTGCCTCAGGGCCATTACACCACCAGTTCCATAAAACATCCGGGGCTTGGCATTAGTGAAGTCCTTATAGGTGCATTCTCGAGGTGGTCCATGACTCTCGCCATGGTTGGATAGGTGTGTGCCAGATCCCGAGCCATTAGTACTCGAGTTATTGATCTGTGACATGGCAGCTGCCACCGTTGCGGTGACTGCTGCTTGAAACATAACAGCATCAAATTGAGGTGGTGGAGGTGGTGGTGGTACAGGTGCTTCCTCACCG
Organism: Lactuca serriola; assembly: GCF_051521515.1. Lineage (NCBI taxonomy): Eukaryota > Viridiplantae > Streptophyta > Magnoliopsida > Asterales > Asteraceae > Lactuca > Lactuca serriola. The sequence continues at coordinate 79,217,145 of NC_136416.1, forward strand.
TTGTTTCTCCTTGGATTCCTACGTGGAGGCATCCTTCAACTATAGGTTGAAAAGACAAGGATAAGAATTTCATAGAATAGAAAATGTATGTGTCTCTTGAACTAAATCGCTATAGATCAACAACAGATGATAGTATGAGTCTTAAAATAGAAGAATGAAAGTTATTTGTAAGACTGAAGGTATGAAACAAGTATTTGGCTTCCCAAAGACCATTCAAGGTTTGAACGAAATACTTAACATAGTAGTAATAGTGTCACTTATATTAATATAAAAGTTGTTACAACGATCATGAAAATTTGACCCCTATAAGGGTCTCCGGTTACAAAGTTCGAGAAATTTAAAGACTTTTAGCCGAGGTCCTAAACTATAACAAAATTTGAGTCCTTGACAAGCACTACTTGCGTCGTAGGTTGCGCTTGGAGCTTGACTCCGCATCTGATTGCTTCGACTCCATTAGACGCCTATCAAAAGCGGCTTGTTGTTCCCTCAGTTCAGCGAGGGCTGCAATCATTTGCGCTTGAAATGCTTCGGTTTGGAGTTGAGCATTGTCTTGTATCTTGTCCAGCCTACGGATGTCAGAAGTGTGAACCTGCACTTCCACGTTGACATCCCGGAGTCGACTAGCTTGAACTCCAGACTGATAGGACTGATTGGCTAACTTACCCACTATTACCGGGAGTGCTCGATCAGCTGAACCTCCGCCTCGGACATCGTAGAAGTCCCGGCACATGCCGTAGGGAGGGCGTAGGTTTTGCTGTTGGATCCAATGGTGGAGGTGACTTCCCCAGACGGGAGTCGGTCCTTGAAAGTTCCTTACGAAGACGGGAGGTTAAATGGGTGGTGGATCGATAACTTCCGGCTCTGAGTCGGTACCGGAGTCATCACCCACTTCTATGGGTTCCTCGTCCTCTTCGGGATCATCTTCGATCCATCCTCCGTTGCCTTGGTTGGGAAAGTAGGGGTCGCCAGGGTGGTGAAATCCAGCCATTTGACTGTACGAGAAATAGGGTTATAAGAATGGAATAAAGTTGAAACGTGCAAAACATGTAAGTTAAACTAGTTTAGATAGCAAATACTCCTATAGTATTTAAATTCTTGTGTTTGATTCTAGTAATGGTTTGGTAAGGTTTGACTTGTTGCTTACTACGATCATTCCTCGATATACGTTGGTCCAATCTCGGGCAAATATAGTTGATCACGCTATATTTGTCCAAAATCTGATTACATATATCGAGTCTCAATCGTAGTGTCAACTTGTCTATATACTTGTATAGTTGTATAACATGAAAATAATTTGTGGTATGCATGTAATTGTACTTAAATGAACTATCAATTTAAGTTGAACGCAAGGCTGCTTACGCGTAAAAAGAAAATTTGTTTTGTCAGAGAGTATTAGTCCCTTAAGCATTTATAGTTTGTATATCTTATGTGGTTCGATATACTTAGTTCACTATAAACATTGCTCTGATACCAATCTGTCACACCCCCAAACCTGAACGGCGGAAACGTTCGGGGGCGGATGACTTCATGTGGTAACGTAACAAATGAATACATAGTAAAGAAAGCAATACAACCATCACATATATAATTGAAAGTTTACATTTGTCAAAAGTTACATGTTCAAAACCAATTACAATATGATGTCAAAATACGAGATTAAACTGGCGCCGCAGCATCCCTTCATCAAAAGCAAAATGAATACCTGAAATTTACTGATTTCCTGGGACATACAAGTAATTTTGAAAGAGTAGATCAGCATTTAAGCTGGTGAGTTTCATAAGTATTTAAATGACAATGTTTGAATGAAATGAAATGTTTTGTCCTTGTTTGTTTGTGTTTAGAAAATCCTATATTTTCTACTAGTATAATAGTAGCCTTCACTCAAGACCAATGTTTGTTTCTAAAATGTATGTAAGTGTAAAATAACCAATGAGTTTGAAAACCTTGTAAATCAATGCATTTTTAATACCCCTTGTGAGTTTTATAACCATACTATCGACTCGGAATGCCTATACACAACGTTCTTCAGGCGTTGGAATGTTATGACGTTTGTCACCCCAAACGGTGGACTGCAGCTAACAGTCAGGGCGCGGGTTGTCAAGCCCGTATAGATCTATACACAAACACCACGCTCCCCCTCCAAGGGATTCTGGTATATAATACAGGACTTGAAATGTGTACTCGAACGTACATGAAGTTAGTGTCTCACAAAACCGTGGTATAAAAAACAGATCTACTTGTTAAAATGTTACGTTTTTTTTTTCTTGTATACGAAAGTAAACTTCTTGAAATTCATGTTTCTAGTACATAAGAGTTAGAAATTTGTTCGTAAAACCATACCTATTATAGTTTTCTAAAAGTGTGTCTTGTTTGTTTAGAAATACCTAGAAAAGGAATCACTTGTTTATGAAAGCATAGATTTTTGGTGTAGAGTCCAAGATAGACAAGAATAATCTAAGAAAAGTTTAGTTTATACATGCATTACAACAAATTTATATTTCAAAAGATAGAATGCCATTTTAACATATGTTATATATATGAAAGTTCCTTAAAGGTTTATAAATCGCATGTGATTTGGATATATAACAGCATATAAAAGAGTTTCTTTATGTAACACACGATAATACTCGTGTGTTTTACTTGTAATCCCCCCCTTGAAAGCATATAAAAGAATTTATAAAATATTTAAAAGGTAAATTAAGGGGTATGAACTCACTTGAAAGTTTGAAGATAGCGAGATGGAAAACCGAGTAGAGTTTCGTCTCGGGAAACGGATTTTCCTCGGGATTCTCGGGAGTAAAATCGACCCTCGGGACTTGAGCAAAAAGACCAGAGCTTCGGGTTTGAACGGGCACGGAAAACGAGGCAAGATTGTGAGAGAGAGGAGAGAAATGAGCCCTTTTCTCGGAAGCCCTCGCATCCTATTTATAGGAAGGCTGAACTGCCTTGGTACGCGGGGCGTATGCTCGTACGCAGCGCGTACGCGTACGTCATGCATGACCAAAGCCTCGACTGCCTCGGCTTCGGATGGGACGGGTTGCTGGGGAGGCAGGTCGGATGGGACGGCGGGTCGGACGCTTCGGACGGGTCGGACGCCTCGGATAGGGCGACGTGGACGATCAGAGGCCAAGTCTCTTAGGTACGCAGGGCGTACAAGAGTACGCAGCGCGTACCTCGGATGAGGACGCTGACTCCTCTTCGGATAAGGTCCGATTTTTGAATTAAATAAATATATAATTTATTTAATAAACTTCAAAAATTCATATCTTCTTCATACGAACTCCGTTTTTGATGGTCTTTATATCCACGCGTAGGTGAGACTACGCTCTACAACTTTCGTTTAGACTCCGTCGGCAAATTCCGAAATTTTTTTTTTTATTATTTATTTTAAACTCATCGTGTTTAAGGAATTTCTTTGAAAATTCATAACTTCTTTATCTGATGTCGGTTTTTGCCAGACTTTTTACCGCTGGAATACCATTGTCGAGGCCTTCGATTCTCGTTTAGGTCATTCCGGCCAAAAGTCGCTCGATCTCCGATTCGAGTTTTTAGATGTCTGTTGCTAAGCCGAGCTTGGAAAAATCATAACTTCCCTATATGAAGTCGGATTTGGGCGTTCTTTTCACGTACGATCATGGTTCAAAGACATTTAAACATAGAAGGAAATTAAATAGAACTATTTGTACATTTTATTACCCAAAAGTGGTTACAATACTTGACCCTTTTTGGTCATTACAAAGAGTTGAAATATCGGGTTGTCACATCATCCCCCCGTTAGAGAGAATTTTGTCCCGAAATTTAAAGTAGTAAAGATACTAGTGAACATGAAAGAGATGAGAGTACTTTTGTTTCATCTGATCTTCGCGTTCCCATGTGAATTCAGGTCCCTGCTTGGCGTTCCAGCGAACCTTCACGATGGGTATGCGACTTTGTTTTGTTTGTTTGACCTCTCGGTCCATGATTTCTACTGGTTCTTCCATAAAGTTGAGGCTCTCGTTGATCTCGATCTCGTCGAGTGGAATAACAAGAGTCTCGTCGGACAGACACTTTTTCAAGTTTGAGACGTGGAAGGTTGGATGGATGTTACTAAGTTCGCGCGGTAGGTTAAGTTTGTAAGCCACAGGGCCGATTCTGGCAAGGATCTCGAAAGGACCTATGTATCTTGGATTTAGTTTCCCACGCTTTCCAAATCGTATTAAACCCTTCCACGGTGAGACCTTTAATAAGACGTGGTTTCCTACCTGGAATTCCAAAGGTTTCCTCCTTTGGTCAGCGTAGCTTTTCTGTCGGTCTCTAAAGGCTTTCAATCGTTCACGAATCTGAACGATCTTCTCTGTCGTTTCTCGTATGATTTCCGGACCGGTGAGAGTGCTTTCAGGAACTCTTCCTCTAGCTAGCTGGGTATCGCCAACTTCAGTCCAGCACAGAGGGGATCTGCACTTTCGACCATAGAGGGCTTCAAACGGAGCAGCCTTTATGCTTGTATGATAACTATTGTTGTATGAAAATTCGACAAGGGGTAAATGAATATCCCATGCCTTTCCAAAGTCAATCACACAGGCTCTCAGCATATCTTCTAAAGTTTGTATTGTTCTCTCACTTTGTCCGTCTGTTTGTGGGTGGTAGGCTGTACTCATGTCTAGCCTAGTTCCCAGGGAACTTTGTAGTGACTGCCAGAATCTTGAAGTGAATCTACTATCTCGATCGGAGATAATGGATATCGGAACACCATGCAGCCGCACTACTTCCCTTAAGTAAGTTCTTGTAAGCTTCTCCATTTTGTCAGTCTCCTTGATGGGTAGGAAATGCGCGGATTTGGTCAATCTGTCGACAATGACCCATATGGTATCGAGTCCACTTGTCGTCTTGGGTAACTTGGTTATGAAGTCCATAGTAATCCGCTCCCATTTCCATTCTGGTATCTCTGGTTGTTGTAGTAATCCTGACGGTTTCTGATACTCGACCTTAACCTTAGCGCAAGTAAGACATTTACTCACGAAGGTAGCAATTTCTGCTTTCATGTTAGGCCACCAGTACAGCTTCTTAAGATCCAGATACATTTTATCTGAACCCGGGTGAACAGAATATCTTGAGTTATGAGCCTCGGTCATGACTACGTTTCTGAAACCACCATGTTTCGGGGTCCAGATTCGGTCCATGAGATAGTAGGCTCCGCCACCCTTGACTTCTAGATTCTTCTCCATTCCTCGCAGGGATTCACCTGCCACATTTTCAGGTTGCAAAGCTTCCATTTGTGCCTCCTTAATTTGTGTGGATAAGTGGGAATGGATAGTCATGGTCAGAGATTTGACCCTCCGACCAGTGTATTCCTTTCGACTGAGGGCGTCAGCTACTACGTTGGCCTTGCCAGGATGATAACGAATTTCGCATTCGTAGTCATTCAGTAACTCAACCCATCGTCGTTGTCGCATGTTGAGTTCCTTTTGATCGAAAATGTGTTGAAGGCTCTTGTGATCGGTGAAAATAGTACTCTTTGTCCCGTATAAGTAGTGCCTCCAGATCTTCAGAGCAAATACCACTGCTCCTAACTCGAGATCGTGTGTCGTATAGTTCACTTCGTGTGTCTTAAGCTGTCGGGAGGCATAAGCGATAACCTTCCCTCTCTGCATAAGAACACAACCAAGTCCTTGATTTGACGCATCGCAATACACTACGAAGTCTTCTATCCCTTCGGGGAGGGATAGTATCGGTGCGGTGCACAAGGCCTGCTTTAGTGTCTGGAATGCCTTCTCTTGTTTCGCTTCCCAGTCAAAGGCCACACCTTTCTGGGTTAATATAGTAAGAGGTCTCGCAATGCTCGAAAAGTTCTTTATGAATCTGCGATAGTAGCTAGCTAGACCTAGAAATTGACGAATTTCTGTAGGTGTCTTTGGTGCCGACCAGTTCTCAATAGCCTTAATTTTGGAGGGGTCCACGTGTATACCTTTCTCGCTAACAACGTGGCCTAAAAATTCGACTCTTCGAATCCAAAATTCGCATTTAGAGAACTTCGCATAGAGTTTCTCCGTTCGCAGTGTTTCTAGGACTTTTCGTAGGTGCTGACTATGCTCTTCCTCACTTCAAGAGTAGATAAGTATATCATCGATAAAGACGATGACGAACTGATCCAAGTAAGGGCGGCATACCCTATTCATTAGGTCCATAAATACCGCTGGTGCATTGGTTAATCCGAACGGCATCACTACAAATTCGTAGTGTCCATAACGAGTTCGGAAAGCTGTCTTTGGAATGTCCCCCTCTAGAACTCGTAATTGGTGATATCCGGATCGTAGGTCTATCTTTGAGAAGTAGTTCGCTCCTTGAAGTTGATCGAATAGGTCGTCAATGCGGGGTAGAGGATAGCGGTTCTTGACAGTAAGTTTGTTCAGCTCTCTGTAGTCGATGCACATACGGAACGATCCGTCTTTCTTCTTTACAAACAAGACCGGTGCTCCCCAAGGTGAGAAACTTGGTCTTATGAATCCTTTTTGAAGGAGTTCATTAAGTTGACTGGAAAGTTCCTGCATCTCTGCTGGTGCGAGACGGTAAGGCGACTTTGCTACTGGGGTAGCTCCTAGAACTAAGTCGATTCTGAACTCGACTTGGCGTTGCGGTGGTAATCCTGGTAGTTCTTCTGGAAAGATATCGGGAAAGTCGCGTACTACCGAGATGCTCTTGATGTCCTTCAGTTCTTGACTTGTATCCACGATGTGTGCTAGGAATGCTTGACAATCCTTCCGCAAGCACTTTCGAGCTTGGATGCACGAAATGATGCGAAGGTTTGTACTAGATTTGTCGCCGTAGATAACTAAGGTTTCGTTGTTAGGGAGATTAAGACGGACTGCTTTCTCAAAGCACATGATGTCGGCGCGAAGAAGACTCAACCAATCCATGCCGACTATGACGTCGAAACTTTTAATTTGGACCGGCATGAGATTGATTGGGAAAGAATGGCCGTCTAAAGTTAACGTACAGCCCATGTATATGCAATTAGTGTTTTCGGTTTTTCCATTGGCCATCTCTACAGTGAATGATTTTTCTAACTTGCTAGGTTTAGGTTTAAGTAAATGAATAAAGTTTTGACTCACGAAGCTTCTCTCCGCTCCACTATCGAATAATATGCATGCGTATGAATTATCGAGAAGGAACGTACCAGCAACTATAGTTGGGTCAGCTACAGCTTCGTCGTGGCCTATTGCCAAAACTCGTCCCACACCTCCGGTGCCTGCTGCCTTAGGACAGTTCCTCTTGTAGTGGCCCACCTCGCCACAACCGTAGCAAGTCTGCCCTACACCCGCACCGGGAACTTGAGTGATAGGTTTTGCAGGGTCTTTGCAGAAACGGGCTGTGTGTCCCTTCCTGTTGCAGTTGGCGCACTGCATTTCCCGACAAGGCCCATGGTGGTGGTAATTGCATTTGGTACACTTTGGGAGGTTACCTACATAAGGCTTTGTTGGGTAGGTATTTGTAGGAGCTGCAGTAGGTACAGTGGCAGCATTCACTGAAACCAGTTGTTTCTTTGCGGATTCTTGGGAAGACCCACCCTTCCCTTTATTCCACACTCTCTTTCTGCCATTGTTGTTGTTGTTGTTGTTGTTGTTGTTGTTTCCTTTCTGTGGTGCTGGTGCAGAAGTGGTTGAGTTCTGATGACCTCCGTAGTCAATCAAAGATTGTGCCAGTTCTTTAGCACTTTCAAAGGTGTCAGGTTTAGAAGCTAACACGCTTGATCGCATTTGGGGCGTCAGTCCCCAGATGTACCTTTCTATTTTCTTGCTCTCGGGAGCAATCATATCTGGACAAAGGATTGCCAGCTCGCAGAATCTGTTGGTATAAGTAGCAATGTCGGTACCAACCATTCCGAGAGTCCATAGCTCGTGTTCAAGCTTTTGAATCTCTCCCCGTGGGCAGTATTCTCTCATCATCATGGCCTTCAGGCTCTCCCAGCTTATGGAGTTTGCCACGATTAGGGTAAGTACTTTAACGTGGCCATTCCACCAAGTTAAAGCTTTATCAAGAAGGGTGAAAGTTGCAAATTTGACTTTGCTGTGCTCGGGACAGGAGCAGATTTCAAAGACTGCCTCCGTCCTTTCAATCCACTGCCTCAGGGCCATTACACCACCAGTTCCATAAAACATCCGGGGCTTGGCATTAGTGAAGTCCTTATAGGTGCATTCTCGAGGTGGTCCATGACTCTCGCCATGGTTGGATAGGTGTGTGCCAGATCCCGAGCCATTAGTACTCGAGTTATTGATCTGTGACATGGCAGCTGCCACCGTTGCGGTGACTGCTGCTTGAAACATAACAGCATCAAATTGAGGTGGTGGAGGTGGTGGTGGTATAGGTGCTTCCTCACCGTTGTTTCTCCTTGGATTCCTACGTGGAGGCATCCTTCAACTATAGGTTGAAAAGACAAGGATAAGAATTTCATAGAATAGAAAATGTATGTGTCTCATGAACTAAATCGCTATAGATCAACAACAGATGATAGTATGAGTCTTAAAATAGAAGAATGAAAGTTATTTGTAAGACTGAAGGTATGAAACAAGTATTTGGCTTCCCAAAGACCATTCAAGGTTTGAACGAAATACTTAACATAGTAGTAATAGTGTCACTTATATTAATATAAAAGTTGTTACAACGATCATGAAAATTTGACCCCTATAAGGGTCTCCGGTTACAAAGTTCGAGAAATTTAAAGACTTTTAGCCGAGGTCCTAAACTATAACAAAATTTGAGTCCTTGACAAGCACTACTTGCGTCGTAGGTTGCGCTTGGAGCTTGACTCCGCATCTGATTGCTTCGACTCCATTAGACGCCTATCAAAAGCGGCTTGTTGTTCCCTCAGTTCAGCGAGGGCTGCAATCATTTGCGCTTGAAATGCTTCGGTTTGGAGTTGAGCATTGTCTTGTATCTTGTCCAGCCTACGGATGTCAGAAGTGTGAACCTGCACTTCCACGTTGACATCCCGGAGTCGACTAGCTTGAACTCCAGACTGATAGGACTGATTGGCTAACTTACCCACTATTACCGGGAGTGCTCGATCAGCTGAACCTCCGCCTCGGACATCGTAGAAGTCCCGGCACATGCCGTAGGGAGGGCGTAGGTTTTGCTGTTGGATCCAATGGTGGAGGTGACTTCCCCAGACGGGAGTCGGTCCTTGAAAGTTCCTTACGAAGACGGGAGGTTAAATGGGTGGTGGATCGATAACTTCCGGCTCTGAGTCGGTACCGGAGTCATCACCCACTTCTATGGGTTCCTCGTCCTCTTCGGGATCATCTTCGATCCATCCTCCGTTGCCTTGGTTGGGAAAGTAGGGGTCGCCAGGGTGGTGAAATCCAGCCATTTGACTGTACGAGAAATAGGGTTATAAGAATGGAATAAAGTTGAAACGTGCAAAACATGTAAGTTAAACTAGTTTAGATAGCAAATACTCCTATAGTATTTAAATTCTTGTGTTTGATTCTAGTAATGGTTTGGTAAGGTTTGACTTGTTGCTTACTACGATCATTCCTCGATATACGTTGGTCCAATCTCGGGCAAATATAGTTGATCACGCTATATTTGTCCAAAATCTGATTACATATATCGAGTCTCAATCGTAGTGTCAACTTGTCTATATACTTGTATAGTTGTATAACATGAAAATAATTTGTGGTATGCATGTAATTGTACTTAAATGAACTATCAATTTAAGTTGAACGCAAGGCTGCTTACGCGTAAAAAGAAAATTTGTTTTGTCAGAGAGTATTAGTCCCTTAAGCATTTATAGTTTGTATATCTTATGTGGTTCGATATACTTAGTTCACTATAAACATTGCTCCAATACCAATCTGTCACACCCCCAAACCTGAACGGCGGAAACGTTCGGGGGCGGATGACTTCATGTGGTAACGTAACAAATGAATACATAGTAAAGAAAGCAATACAACCATCACATATATAATTGAAAGTTTACATTTGTCAAAAGTTACATGTTCAAAACCAATTACAATATGATGTCAAAATACGAGATTAAACTGGCGCCGCAGCATCCCTTCATCAAAAGCAAAATGAATACCTGAAATTTACTGATTTCCTGGGACATACAAGTAATTTTGAAAGAGTAGATCAGCATTTAAGCTGGTGAGTTTCATAAGTATTTAAATGACAATGTTTGAATGAAATGAAATGTTTTGTCCTTGTTTGTTTGTGTTTAGAAAATCCTATATTTTCTACTAGTATAATAGTAGCCTTCACTCAAGACCAATGTTTGTTTCTAAAATGTATGTAAGTGTAAAATAACCAATGAGTTTGAAAACCTTGTAAATCAATGCATTTTTAATACCCCTTGTGAGTTTTATAACCATACTATCGACTCGGAATGCCTATACACAACGTTCTTCAGGCGTTGGAATGTTATGACGTTTGTCACCCCAAACAGTGGACTGCAGCTAACAGTCAGGGCGCGGGTTGTCAAGCCCGTATAGATCTATACACAAACACCACGCTCCCCCTCCAAGGGATTCTGGTATATAATACAGGACTTGAAATGTGTACTCGAACGTACATGAAGTTAGTGTCTCACAAAACCGTGGTATAAAAAACAGATCTACTTGTTAAAATGTTACGTTTTTTTTTCTTGTATACGAAAGTAAACTTCTTGAAATTCATGTTTCTAGTACATAAGAGTTAGAAATTTGTTCGTAAAACCATACCTATTATAGTTTTCTAAAAGTGTGTCTTGTTTGTTTAGAAATACCTAGAAAAGGAATCACTTGTTTATGAAAGCATAGATTTTTGGTGTAGAGTCCAAGATAGACAAGAATAATCTAAGAAAAGTTTAGTTTATACATGCATTACAACAAATTTATATTTCAAAAGATAGAATGCCATTTTAACATATGTTATATATATGAAAGTTCCTTAAAGGTTTATAAATCGCATGTGATTTGGATATATAACAGCATATAAAAGAGTTTCTTTATGTAACACACGATAATACTCGTGTGTTTTACTTGTAATCCCCCCCTTGAAAGCATATAAAAGAATTTATAAAATATTTAAAAGGTAAATTAAGGGGTATGAACTCACTTGAAAGTTTGAAGATAGCGAGATGGAAAACCGAGTAGAGTTTCGTCTCGGGAAACGGATTTTCCTCGGGATTCTCGGGAGTAAAATCGACTCTCGGGACTTGAGCAAAAAGACCAGCGCTTCGGGTTTGAACGGGCACGGAAAACGAGGCAAGATTGTGAGAGAGAGGAGAGAAATGAGCCCTTTTCTCGGAAGCCCTCGCATCCTATTTATAGGAAGGCTGAACTGCCTTGGTACGCGGGGCGTATGCTCGTACGCAGCGCGTACGCGTACGTCATGCATGACCAAAGCCTCGACTGCCTCGGCTTCGGATGGGACGGGTTGCTGGGGAGGCAGGTCGAATGGGACGGCGGGTCGGACGCTTCGGACGGGTCGGACGCCTCGGATAGGGCGACGTGGACGATCAGAGGCCAAGTCTCTTGGGTACGCAGGGCGTACAAGAGTACGCAGCGCGTACCTCGGATGAGGACGCTGACTCCTCTTCGGATAAGGTCCGATTTTTGAATTAAATAAATATATAATTTATTTAATAAACTTCAAAAATTCATATCTTCTTCATACGAACTCCGTTTTTGATGGTCTTTATATCCACGCGTAGGTGAGACTACGCTCTACAACTTTCGTTTAGACTCCGTCGGCAAATTCCGAAATTATTTTTTTTTATTATTTATTTTAAACTCATCGTGTTTAAGGAATTTCTTTGAAAATTCATAACTTCTTTATCTGATGTCGGTTTTTGCCAGACTTTTTACCGCTGGAATACCATTGTCGAGGCCTTCGATTCTCGTTTAGGTCATTCCGGCCAAAAGTCGCTCGATCTCCGATTCGAGTTTTTAGATGTCTGTTGCTAAGCCGAGCTTGGAAAAATCATAACTTCCCTATATGAAGTCGGATTTGGGCGTTCTTTTCACGTACGATCATGGTTCAAAGACATTTAAACATAGAAGGAAATTAAATAGAACTATTTGTACATTTTATTACCCAAAAGTGGTTACAATACTTGACCCTTTTTGGTCATTACAAAGAGTTGAAATATCGGGTTGTCACATCATCCCCCCGTTAGAGAGAATTTCGTCCCGAAATTTAAAGTAGTAAAGATACTAGTGAACATGAAAGAGATGAGAGTACTTTTGTTTCATCTGATCTTCGCGTTCCCATGTGAATTCAGGTCCCTGCTTGGCGTTCCAGCGAACCTTCACGATGGGTATGCGACTTTGTTTTGTTTGTTTGACCTCTCGGTCCATGATTTCTACTGGTTCTTCCATAAAGTTGAGGCTCTCGTTGATCTCGATCTCGTCGAGTGGAATAACAAGAGTCTCGTCGGACAGACACTTTTTCAAGTTTGAGACGTGGAAGGTTGGATGGATGTTACTAAGTTCGCGCGGTAGGTTAAGTTTGTAAGCCACAGGGCCGATTCTGGCAAGGATCTCGAAAGGCCCTATGTATCTTGGATTTAGTTTCCCACGCTTTCCAAATCGTATTAAACCCTTCCACGGTGAGACCTTTAATAAGACGTGGTTTCCTACCTGGAATTCCAAAGGTTTCCTCCTTTGGTCAGCGTAGCTTTTCTGTCGGTCTCTAGAGGCTTTCAATCGTTCACGAATCTGAACGATCTTCTCTGTCGTTTCTCGTATGATTTCCGGACCGGTGAGAGTGCTTTCAGGAACTCTTCCTCTAGCTAGCTGGGTATCGCCAACTTCAGTCCAGCACAGAGGGGATCTGCACTTTCGACCATAGAGGGCTTCAAACGGAGCAGCCTTTATGCTTGTATGATAACTATTGTTGTATGAAAATTCGACAAGGGGTAAATGAATATCCCATGCCTTTCCAAAGTCAATCACACAGGCTCTCAGCATATCTTCTAAAGTTTGTATTGTTCTCTCACTTTGTCCGTCTGTTTGTGGGTGGTAGGCTGTACTCATGTCTAGCCTAGTTCCCAGGGAACTTTGTAGTGACTGCCAGAATCTTGAAGTGAATCTACTATCTCGATCGGAGATAATGGATATCGGAACACCATGCAGCCGCACTACTTCCCTTAAGTAAGTTCTTGTAAGCTTCTCCATTTTGTCAGTCTCCTTGATGGGTAGGAAATGCGCGGATTTGGTCAATCTGTCGACAATGACCCATATGGTATCGAGTCCACTTGTCGTCTTGGGTAACTTGGTTATGAAGTCCATAGTAATCCGCTCCCATTTCCATTCTGGTATCTCTGGTTGTTGTAGTAATCCTGACGGTTTCTGATACTCGACCTTAACCTTAGCGCAAGTAAGACATTTACTCACGAAGGTAGCAATTTCTGCTTTCATGTTAGGCCACCAGTACAGCTTCTTAAGATCCAGATACATTTTATCTGAACCCGGGTGAACAGAATATCTTGAGTTATGAGCCTCGGTCATGACTACGTTTCTGAAACCACCATGTTTCGGGGTCCAGATTCGGTCCATAAGATAGTAGGCTCCGCCACCCTTGACTTCTAGATTCTTCTCCATTCCTCGCAGGGATTCACCTGCCACATTTTCAGGTTGCAAAGCTTCCATTTGTGCCTCCTTAATTTGTGTGGATAAGTGGGAATGGATAGTCATGGTCAGAGATTTGACCCTCCGACCAGTGTATTCCTTTCGACTGAGGGCGTCAGCTACTACGTTGGCCTTGCCAGGATGATAACGAATTTCGCATTCGTAGTCATTCAGTAACTCAACCCATCGTCGTTGTCGCATGTTGAGTTCCTTTTGATCGAAAATGTGTTGAAGGCTCTTGTGATCGGTGAAAATAGTACTCTTTGTCCCGTATAAGTAGTGCCTCCAGATCTTCAGAGCAAATACCACTGCTCCTAACTCGAGATCGTGTGTCGTATAGTTCACTTCGTGTGTCTTAAGCTGTCGGGAGGCATAAGCGATAACCTTCCCTCGCTGCATAAGAACACAACCAAGTCCTTGATTTGACGCATCGCAATACACTACGAAGTCTTCTATCCCTTCGGGGAGGGATAGTATCGGTGCGGTGCACAAGGCCTGCTTTAGTGTCTGGAATGCCTTCTCTTGTTTCGCTTCCCAGTCAAAGGCCACACCTTTCTGGGTTAATGTAGTAAGAGGTTTCGCAATGCTCGAAAAGTTCTTTATGAATCTGCGATAGTAGCCAGCTAGACCTAGAAATTGACGAATTTCTGTAGGTGTCTTTGGTGCCGACCAGTTCTCAATAGCCTTAATTTTGGAGGGGTCCACGTGTATACCTTTCTCGCTAACAACGTGGCCTAAAAATTCGACTCTTCGAATCCAAAATTCGCATTTAGAGAACTTCGCATAGAGTTTCTCCGTTCGCAGTGTTTCTAGGACTTTTCGTAGGTGCTGACTATGCTCTTCCTCACTTCAAGAGTAGATAAGTATATCATCGATAAAGACGATGACGAACTGATCCAAGTAAGGGCGGCATACCCTATTCATTAGGTCCATAAATACCGCTGGTGCATTGGTTAATCCGAACGGCATCACTACAAATTCGTAGTGTCCATAACGAGTTCGGAAAGCTGTCTTTGGAATGTCCCCCTCTAGAACTCGTAATTGGTGATATCCGGATCGTAGGTCTATCTTTGAGAAGTAGTTCGCTCCTTGAAGTTGATCGAATAGGTCGTCAATGCGGGGTAGAGGATAGCGGTTCTTGACAGTAAGTTTGTTCAGCTCTCTGTAGTCGATGCACATACGGAACGATCCGTCTTTCTTCTTTACAAACAAGACCGGTGCTCCCCAAGGTGAGAAACTTGGTCTTATGAATCCTTTTTGAAGGAGTTCATTAAGTTGACTGGAAAGTTCCTGCATCTCTGCTGGTGCGAGACGGTAAGGCGACTTTGCTACTGGGGTAGCTCCTGGAACTAAGTCGATTCTGAACTCGACTTGGCGTTGCGGTGGTAATCCTGGTAGTTCTTCTGGAAAGATATCGGGAAAGTCGCGTACTACCGAGATGCTCTTGATGTCCTTCAGTTCTTGACTTGTATCCACGATGTGTGCTAGGAATGCTTGACAATCCTTCCGCAAGCACTTTCGAGCTTGGATGCACGAAATGATGCGAAGGTTTGTACTAGATTTGTCGCCGTAGATAACTAAGGTTTCGTTGTTAGGGAGATTAAGACGGACTGCTTTCTCAAAGCACATGATGTCGGCGCGAAGAAGACTCAACCAATCCATGCCGACTATGACGTCGAAACTTTTAATTTGGACCGGCATGAGATTGATTGGGAAAGAATGGCCGTCTAAAGTTAACGTACAGCCCATGTATATGCAATTAGTGTTTTCGGTTTTTCCATTGGCCATCTCTACAGTGAATGATTTTTCTAACTTGCTAGGTTTAGGTTTAAGTAAATGAATAAAGTTTTGACTCACGAAGCTTCTCTCCGCTCCACTATCGAATAATATGCATGCGTATGAATTATCGAGAAGGAACGTACTAGCAACTATAGTTGGGTCAGCTACAGCTTCGTCCTGGCCTATTGCCAAAACTCGTCCCACACCTCCGGTGCCTGCTGCCTTAGGACAGTTCCTCTTGTAGTGGCCCACCTCGCCACAACCGTAGCAAGTCTGCCCTACACCCGCACCGGGAACTTGAGTGATAGGTTTTGCAGGGTCTTTGCAGAAACGGGCTGTGTGTCCCTTCCTGTTGCAGTTGGCGCACTGCATTTCCCGACAAGGCCCATGGTGGTGGTAATTGCATTTGGTACACTTTGGGAGGTTACCTACATAAGGCTTTGTTGGGTAGGTATTTGTAGGAGCTGCAGTAGGTACAGTGGCAGCATTCACTGAAACCAGTTGTTTCTTTGCGGATTCTTGGGAAGACCCACCCTTCCCTTTATTCCACACTCTCTTTCTGCCATTGTTGTTGTTGTTGTTGTTGTTGTTGTTGTTTCCTTTCTGTGGTGCTGGTGCAGAAGTGGTTGAGTTCTGATGACCTCCGTAGTCAATCAAAGATTGTGCCAGTTCTTTAGCACTTTCAAAGGTGTCAGGTTTAGAAGCTAACACGCTTGATCGCATTTGGGGCGTCAGTCCCCAGATGTACCTTTCTATTTTCTTGCTCTCGGGAGCAATCATATCTGGACAAAGGATTGCCAGCTCGCAGAATCTGTTGGTATAAGTAGCAATGTCGGTACCAACCATTCCGAGAGTCCATAGCTCGTGTTCAAGCTTTTGAATCTCTCCCCGTGGGCAGTATTCTCTCATCATCATGGCCTTCAGGCTCTCCCAGCTTATGGAGTTTGCCACGATTAGGGTAAGTACTTTAACGTGGCCATTCCACCAAGTTAAAGCTTTATCAAGAAGGGTGAAAGTTGCAAATTTGACTTTGCTGTGCTCGGGACAGGAGCAGATTTCAAAGACTGCCTCCGTCCTTTCAATCCACTGCCTCAGGGCCATTACACCACCAGTTCCATAAAACATCCGGGGCTTGGCATTAGTGAAGTCCTTATAGGTGCATTCTCGAGGTGGTCCATGACTCTCGCCATGGTTGGATAGGTGTGTGCCAGATCCCGAGCCATTAGTACTCGAGTTATTGATCTGTGACATGGCAGCTGCCACCGTTGCGGTGACTGCTGCTTGAAACATAACAGCATCAAATTGAGGTGGTGGAGGTGGTGGTGGTACAGGTGCTTCCTCACCGTTGTTTCTCCTTGGATTCCTACGTGGAGGCATCCTTCAACTATAGGTTGAAAAGACAAGGATAAGAATTTCATAGAATAGAAAATGTATGTGTCTCTTGAACTAAATCGCTATAGATCAACAACAGATGATAGTATGAGTCTTAAAATAGAAGAATGAAAGTTATTTGTAAGACTGAAGGTATGAAACAAGTATTTGGCTTCCCAAAGACCATTCAAGGTTTGAACGAAATACTTAACATAGTAGTAATAGTGTCACTTATATTAATATAAAAGTTGTTACAACGATCATGAAAATTTGACCCCTATAAGGGTCTCCGGTTACAAAGTTCGAGAAATTTAAAGACTTTTAGCCGAGGTCCTAAACTATAACAAAATTTGAGTCCTTGACAAGCACTACTTGCGTCGTAGGTTGCGCTTGGAGCTTGACTCCGCATCTGATTGCTTCGACTCCATTAGACGCCTATCAAAAGCGGCTTGTTGTTCCCTCAGTTCAGCGAGGGCTGCAATCATTTGCGCTTGAAATGCTTCGGTTTGGAGTTGAGCATTGTCTTGTATCTTGTCCAGCCTACGGATGTCAGAAGTGTGAACCTGCACTTCCACGTTGACATCCCGGAGTCGACTAGCTTGAACTCCAGACTGATAGGACTGATTGGCTAACTTACCCACTATTACCGGGAGTGCTCGATCAGCTGAACCTCCGCCTCGGACATCGTAGAAGTCCCGGCACATGCCGTAGGGAGGGCGTAGGTTTTGCTGTTGGATCCAATGGTGGAGGTGACTTCCCCAGACGGGAGTCGGTCCTTGAAAGTTCCTTACGAAGACGGGAGGTTAAATGGGTGGTGGATCGATAACTTCCGGCTCTGAGTCGGTACCGGAGTCATCACCCACTTCTATGGGTTCCTCGTCCTCTTCGGGATCATCTTCGATCCATCCTCCGTTGCCTTGGTTGGGAAAGTAGGGGTCGCCAGGGTGGTGAAATCCAGCCATTTGACTGTACGAGAAATAGGGTTATAAGAATGGAATAAAGTTGAAACGTGCAAAACATGTAAGTTAAACTAGTTTAGATAGCAAATACTCCTATAGTATTTAAATTCTTGTGTTTGATTCTAGTAATGGTTTGGTAAGGTTTGACTTGTTGCTTACTACGATCATTCCTCGATATACGTTGGTCCAATCTCGGGCAAATATAGTTGATCACGCTATATTTGTCCAAAATCTGATTACATATATCGAGTCTCAATCGTAGTGTCAACTTGTCTATATACTTGTATAGTTGTATAACATGAAAATAATTTGTGGTATGCATGTAATTGTACTTAAATGAACTATCAATTTAAGTTGAACGCAAGGCTGCTTACGCGTAAAAAGAAAATTTGTTTTGTCAGAGAGTATTAGTCCCTTAAGCATTTATAGTTTGTATATCTTATGTGGTTCGATATACTTAGTTCACTATAAACATTGCTCTGATACCAATCTGTCACACCCCCAAACCTGAACGGCGGAAACGTTCGGGGGCGGATGACTTCATGTGGTAACGTAACAAATGAATACATAGTAAAGAAAGCA
The DNA here is from genome assembly GCF_051521515.1 of Lactuca serriola. Taxonomy (NCBI): domain Eukaryota; kingdom Viridiplantae; phylum Streptophyta; class Magnoliopsida; order Asterales; family Asteraceae; genus Lactuca; species Lactuca serriola. Next base: position 79,235,422 of record NC_136416.1, read on the forward strand.
ATACAACCATCACATATATAATTGAAAGTTTACATTTGTCAAAAGTTACATGTTCAAAACCAATTACAATATGATGTCAAAATACGAGATTAAACTGGCGCCGCAGCATCCCTTCATCAAAAGCAAAATGAATACCTGAAATTTACTGATTTCCTGGGACATACAAGTAATTTTGAAAGAGTAGATCAGCATTTAAGCTGGTGAGTTTCATAAGTATTTAAATGACAATGTTTGAATGAAATGAAATGTTTTGTCCTTGTTTGTTTGTGTTTAGAAAATCCTATATTTTCTACTAGTATAATAGTAGCCTTCACTCAAGACCAATGTTTGTTTCTAAAATGTATGTAAGTGTAAAATAACCAATGAGTTTGAAAACCTTGTAAATCAATGCATTTTTAATACCCCTTGTGAGTTTTATAACCATACTATCGACTCGGAATGCCTATACACAACGTTCTTCAGGCGTTGGAATGTTATGACGTTTGTCACCCCAAACGGTGGACTGCAGCTAACAGTCAGGGCGCGGGTTGTCAAGCCCGTATAGATCTATACACAAACACCACGCTCCCCCTCCAAGGGATTCTGGTATATAATACAGGACTTGAAATGTGTACTCGAACGTACATGAAGTTAGTGTCTCACAAAACCGTGGTATAAAAAACAGATCTACTTGTTAAAATGTTACGTTTTTTTTTTCTTGTATACGAAAGTAAACTTCTTGAAATTCATGTTTCTAGTACATAAGAGTTAGAAATTTGTTCGTAAAACCATACCTATTATAGTTTTCTAAAAGTGTGTCTTGTTTGTTTAGAAATACCTAGAAAAGGAATCACTTGTTTATGAAAGCATAGATTTTTGGTGTAGAGTCCAAGATAGACAAGAATAATCTAAGAAAAGTTTAGTTTATACATGCATTACAACAAATTTATATTTCAAAAGATAGAATGCCATTTTAACATATGTTATATATATGAAAGTTCCTTAAAGGTTTATAAATCGCATGTGATTTGGATATATAACAGCATATAAAAGAGTTTCTTTATGTAACACACAATAATACTCGTGTGTTTTACTTGTAATCCCCCCCTTGAAAGCATATAAAAGAATTTATAAAATATTTAAAAGGTAAATTAAGGGGTATGAACTCACTTGAAAGTTTGAAGATAGCGAGATGGAAAACCGAGTAGAGTTTCGTCTCGGGAAACGGATTTTCCTCGGGATTCTCGGGAGTAAAATCGACCCTCGGGACTTGAGCAAAAAGACCAGAGCTTCGGGTTTGAACGGGCACGGAAAACGAGGCAAGATTGTGAGAGAGAGGAGAGAAATGAGCCCTTTTCTCGGAAGCCCTCGCATCCTATTTATAGGAAGGCTGAACTGCCTTGGTACGCGGGGCGTATGCTCGTACGCAGCGCGTACGCGTACGTCATGCATGACCAAAGCCTCGACTGCCTCGGCTTCGGATGGGACGGGTTGCTGGGGAGGCAGGTCGGATGGGACGGCGGGTCGGACGCTTCGGACGGGTCGGACGCCTCGGATAGGGCGACGTGGACGATCAGAGGCCAAGTCTCTTAGGTACGCAGGGCGTACAAGAGTACGCAGCGCGTACCTCGGATGAGGACGCTGACTCCTCTTCGGATAAGGTCCGATTTTTGAATTAAATAAATATATAATTTATTTAATAAACTTCAAAAATTCATATCTTCTTCATACGAACTCCGTTTTTGATGGTCTTTATATCCACGCGTAGGTGAGACTACGCTCTACAACTTTCGTTTAGACTCCGTCGGCAAATTCCGAAATTATTTTTTTTTATTATTTATTTTAAACTCATCGTGTTTAAGGAATTTCTTTGAAAATTCATAACTTCTTTATCTGATGTCGGTTTTTGCCAGACTTTTTACCGCTGGAATACCATTGTCGAGGCCTTCGATTCTCGTTTAGGTCATTCCGGCCAAAAGTCGCTCGATCTCCGATTCGAGTTTTTAGATGTCTGTTGCTAAGCCGAGCTTGGAAAAATCATAACTTCCCTATATGAAGTCGGATTTGGGCGTTCTTTTCACGTACGATCATGGTTCAAAGACATTTAAACATAGAAGGAAATTAAATAGAACTATTTGTACATTTTATTACCCAAAAGTGGTTACAATACTTGACCCTTTTTGGTCATTACAAAGAGTTGAAATATCGGGTTGTCACATCATCCCCCCGTTAGAGAGAATTTCGTCCCGAAATTTAAAGTAGTAAAGATACTAGTGAACATGAAAGAGATGAGAGTACTTTTGTTTCATCTGATCTTCGCGTTCCCATGTGAATTCAGGTCCCTGCTTGGCGTTCCAGCGAACCTTCACGATGGGTATGCGACTTTGTTTTGTTTGTTTGACCTCTCGGTCCATGATTTCTACTGGTTCTTCCATAAAGTTGAGGCTCTCGTTGATCTCGATCTCGTCGAGTGGAATAACAAGAGTCTCGTCGGACAGACACTTTTTCAAGTTTGAGACGTGGAAGGTTGGATGGATGTTACTAAGTTCGCGCGGTAGGTTAAGTTTGTAAGCCACAGGGCCGATTCTGGCAAGGATCTCGAAAGGCCCTATGTATCTTGGATTTAGTTTCCCACGCTTTCCAAATCGTATTAAACCCTTCCACGGTGAGACCTTTAATAAGACGTGGTTTCCTACCTGGAATTCCAAAGGTTTCCTCCTTTGGTCAGCGTAGCTTTTCTGTCGGTCTCTAAAGGCTTTCAATCGTTCACGAATCTGAACGATCTTCTCTGTCGTTTCTCGTATGATTTCCGGACCGGTGAGAGTGCTTTCAGGAACTCTTCCTCTAGCTAGCTGGGTATCGCCAACTTCAGTCCAGCACAGAGGGGATCTGCACTTTCGACCATAGAGGGCTTCAAACGGAGCAGCCTTTATGCTTGTATGATAACTATTGTTGTATGAAAATTCGACAAGGGGTAAATGAATATCCCATGCCTTTCCAAAGTCAATCACACAGGCTCTCAGCATATCTTCTAAAGTTTGTATTGTTCTCTCACTTTGTCCGTCTGTTTGTGGGTGGTAGGCTGTACTCATGTCTAGCCTAGTTCCCAGGGAACTTTGTAGTGACTGCCAGAATCTTGAAGTGAATCTACTATCTCGATCGGAGATAATGGATATCGGAACACCATGCAGCCGCACTACTTCCCTTAAGTAAGTTCTTGTAAGCTTCTCCATTTTGTCAGTCTCCTTGATGGGTAGGAAATGCGCGGATTTGGTCAATCTGTCGACAATGACCCATATGGTATCGAGTCCACTTGTCGTCTTGGGTAACTTGGTTATGAAGTCCATAGTAATCCGCTCCCATTTCCATTCTGGTATCTCTGGTTGTTGTAGTAATCCTGACGGTTTCTGATACTCGACCTTAACCTTAGCGCAAGTAAGACATTTACTCACGAAGGTAGCAATTTCTGCTTTCATGTTAGGCCACCAGTACAGCTTCTTAAGATCCAGATACATTTTATCTGAACCCGGGTGAACAGAATATCTTGAGTTATGAGCCTCGGTCATGACTACGTTTCTGAAACCACCATGTTTCGGGGTCCAGATTCGGTCCATGAGATAGTAGGCTCCGCCACCCTTGACTTCTAGATTCTTCTCCATTCCTCGCAGGGATTCACCTGCCACATTTTCAGGTTGCAAAGCTTCCATTTGTGCCTCCTTAATTTGTGTGGATAAGTGGGAATGGATAGTCATGGTCAGAGATTTGACCCTCCGACCAGTGTATTCCTTTCGACTGAGGGCGTCAGCTACTACGTTGGCCTTGCCAGGATGATAACGAATTTCGCATTCGTAGTCATTCAGTAACTCAACCCATCGTCGTTGTCGCATGTTGAGTTCCTTTTGATCGAAAATGTGTTGAAGGCTCTTGTGATCGGTGAAAATAGTACTCTTTGTCCCGTATAAGTAGTGCCTCCAGATCTTCAGAGCAAATACCACTGCTCCTAACTCGAGATCGTGTGTCGTATAGTTCACTTTGTGTGTCTTAAGCTGTCGGGAGGCATAAGCGATAACCTTCCCTCTCTGCATAAGAACACAACCATGTCCTTGATTTGACGCATCGCAATACACTACGAAGTCTTCTATCCCTTCGGGGAGGGATAGTATCGGTGCGGTGCACAAGGCCTGCTTTAGTGTCTGGAATGCCTTCTCTTGTTTCGCTTCCCAGTCAAAGGCCACACCTTTCTGGGTTAATGTAGTAAGAGGTTTCGCAATGCTCGAAAAGTTCTTTATGAATCTGCGATAGTAGCCAGCTAGACCTAGAAATTGACGAATTTCTGTAGGTGTCTTTGGTGCCGACCAGTTCTCAATAGCCTTAATTTTGGAGGGGTCCACGTGTATACCTTTCTCGCTAACAACGTGGCCTAAAAATTCGACTCTTCGAATCCAAAATTCGCATTTAGAGAACTTCGCATAGAGTTTCTCCGTTCGCAGTGTTTCTAGGACTTTTTCGTAGGTGCTGACTATGCTCTTCCTCACTTCAAGAGTAGATAAGTATATCATCGATAAAGACGATGACGAACTGATCCAAGTAAGGGCGGCATACCCTATTCATTAGGTCCATAAATACCGCTGGTGCATTGGTTAATCCGAACGGCATCACTACAAATTCGTAGTGTCCATAACGAGTTCGGAAAGCTGTCTTTGGAATGTCCCCCTCTAGAACTCGTAATTGGTGATATCCGGATCGTAGGTCTATCTTTGAGAAGTAGTTCGCTCCTTGAAGTTGATCGAATAGGTCGTCAATGCGGGGTAGAGGATAGCGGTTCTTGACAGTAAGTTTGTTCAGCTCTCTGTAGTCGATGCACATACGGAACGATCCGTCTTTCTTCTTTACAAACAAGACCGGTGCTCCCCAAGGTGAGAAACTTGGTCTTATGAATCCTTTTTGAAGGAGTTCATTAAGTTGACTGGAAAGTTCCTGCATCTCTGCTGGTGCGAGACGGTAAGGCGACTTTGCTACTGGGGTAGCTCCTGGAACTAAGTCGATTCTGAACTCGACTTGGCGTTGCGGTGGTAATCCTGGTAGTTCTTCTGGAAAGATATCAGGAAAGTCGCGTACTACCGAGATGCTCTTGATGTCCTTCAGTTCTTGACTTGTATCCACGATGTGTGCTAGGAATGCTTGACAATCCTTCCGCAAGCACTTTCGAGCTTGGATGCACGAAATGATGCGAAGGTTTGTACTAGATTTGTCGCCGTAGATAACTAAGGTTTCGTTGTTAGGGAGATTAAGACGGACTGCTTTCTCAAAGCACATGATGTCGGCGCGAAGAAGACTCAACCAATCCATGCCGACTATGACGTCGAAACTTTTAATTTGGACCGGCATGAGATTGATTGGGAAAGAATGGCCATCTAAAGTTAACGTACAGCCCATGTATATGCAATTAGTGTTTTCGGTTTTTCCATTGGCCATCTCTACAGTGAATGATTTTTCTAACTTGCTAGGTTTAGGTTTAAGTAAATGAATAAAGTTTTGACTCACGAAGCTTCTCTCCGCTCCACTATCGAATAATATGCATGCGTATGAATTATCGAGAAGGAACGTACCAGCAACTATAGTTGGGTCAGCTACAGCTTCGTCGTGGCCTATTGCCAAAACTCGTCCCACACCTCCGGTGCCTGCTGCCTTAGGACAGTTCCTCTTGTAGTGGCCCACCTCGCCACAACCGTAGCAAGTCTTCCCTACACCCGCACCGGGAACTTGAGTGATAGGTTTTGCAGGGTCTTTGCAGAAACGGGCTGTGTGTCCCTTCCTGTTGCAGTTGGCGCACTGCATTTCCCGACAAGGCCCATGGTGGTGGTAATTGCATTTGGTACACTTTGGGAGGTTACCTACATAAGGCTTTGTTGGGTAGGTATTTGTAGGAGCTGCAGTAGGTACAGTGGCAGCATTCACTGAAACCAGTTGTTTCTTTGCGGATTCTTGGGAAGACCCACCCTTCCCTTTATTCCACACTCTCTTTCTGCCATTGTTGTTGTTGTTGTTGTTGTTGTTGTTGTTGTTTCCTTTCTGTGGTGCTGGTGCAGAAGTGGTTGAGTTCTGATGACCTCCGTAGTCAATCAAAGATTGTGCCAGTTCTTTAGCACTTTCAAAGGTGTCAGGTTTAGAAGCTAACACGCTTGATCGCATTTGGGGCGTCAGTCCCCAGATGTACCTTTCTATTTTCTTGCTCTCGGGAGCAATCATATCTGGACAAAGGATTGCCAGCTCGCAGAATCTGTTGGTATAAGTAGCAATGTCGGTACCAACCATTCCGAGAGTCCATAGCTCGTGTTCAAGCTTTTGAATCTCTCCCCGTGGGCAGTATTCTCTCATCATCATGGCCTTCAGGCTCTCCCAGCTTATGGAGTTTGCCACGATTAGGGTAAGTACTTTAACGTGGCCATTCCACCAAGTTAAAGCTTTATCAAGAAGGGTGAAAGTTGCAAATTTGACTTTGCTGTGCTCGGGACAGGAGCAGATTTCAAAGACTGCCTCCGTCCTTTCAATCCACTGCCTCAGGGCCATTACACCACCAGTTCCATAAAACATCCGGGGCTTGGCATTAGTGAAGTCCTTATAGGTGCATTCTCGAGGTGGTCCATGACTCTCGCCATGGTTGGATAGGTGTGTGCCAGATCCCGAGCCATTAGTACTCGAGTTATTGATCTGTGACATGGCAGCTGCCACCGTTGCGGTGACTGCTGCTTGAAACATAACAGCATCAAATTGAGGTGGTGGTGGTACAGGTGCTTCCTCACCGTTGTTTCTCCTTGGATTCCTACGTGGAGGCATCCTTCAACTATAGGTTGAAAAGACAAGGATAAGAATTTCATAGAATAGAAAATGTATGTGTCTCATGAACTAAATCGCTATAGATCAACAACAGATGATAGTATGAGTCTTAAAATAGAAGAATGAAAGTTATTTGTAAGACTGAAGGTATGAAACAAGTATTTGGCTTCCCAAAGACCATTCAAGGTTTGAACGAAATACTTAACATAGTAGTAATAGTGTCACTTATATTAATATAAAAGTTGTTACAACGATCATGAAAATTTGACCCCTATAAGGGTCTCCGGTTACAAAGTTCGAGAAATTTAAAGACTTTTAGCCGAGGTCCTAAACTATAACAAAATTTGAGTCCTTGACAAGCACTACTTGCGTCGTAGGTTGCGCTTGGAGCTTGAATCCGCATCTGATTGCTTCGACTCCATTAGACGCCTATCAAAAGCGGCTTGTTGTTCCCTCAGTTCAGCGAGGGCTGCAATCATTTGCGCTTGAAATGCTTCGGTTTGGAGTTGAGCATTGTCTTGTATCTTGTCCAGCCTACGGATGTCAGAAGTGTGAACCTGCACTTCCACGTTGACATCCCGGAGTCGACTAGCTTGAACTCCAGACTGATAGGACTGATTGGCTAACTTACCCACTATTACCGGGAGTGCTCGATCAGCTGAACCTCCGCCTCGGACATCGTAGAAGTCCCGGCACATGCCGTAGGGAGGGCGTAGGTTTTGCTGTTGGCTCCAATGGTGGAGGTGACTTCCCCAGACGGGAGTTGGTCCTTGAAAGTTCCTTACGAAGACGGGAGGTTAAATGGGTGGTGGATCGATAACTTCCGGCTCTGAGTCGGTACCGGAGTCATCACCCACTTCTATAGGTTCCTCGTCCTCTTCGGGATCATCTTCGATCCATCCTCCGTTGCCTTGGTTGGGAAAGTAGGGGTCGCCAGGGTGGTGAAATCCAGCCATTTGACTGTACGAGAAATAGGGTTATAAGAATGGAATAAAGTTGAAACGTGCAAAACATGTAAGTTAAACTAGTTTAGATAGCAAATACTCCTATAGTATTTAAATTCTTGTGTTTGATTCTAGTAATGGTTTGGTAAGGTTTGACTTGTTGCTTACTACGATCATTCCTCGATATACGTTGGTCCAATCTCGGGCAAATATAGTTGATCACGCTATATTTGTCCAAAATCTGATTACATATATCGAGTCTCAATCGTAGTGTCAACTTGTCTATATACTTGTATAGTTGTATAACATGAAAATAATTTGTGGTATGCATGTAATTGTACTTAAATGAACTATCAATTTAAGTTGAACGCAAGGCTGCTTACGCGTAAAAAGAAAATTTGTTTTGTCAGAGAGTATTAGTCCCTTAAGCATTTATAGTTTGTATATCTTATGTGGTTCGATATACTTAGTTCACTATAAACATTGCTCTGATACCAATCTGTCACACCCCCAAACCTGAACGGCGGAAACGTTCGGGGGCGGATGACTTCATGTGGTAACGTAACAAATGAATACATAGTAAAGAAAGCAATACAACCATCACATATATAATTGAAAGTTTACATTTGTCAAAAGTTACATGTTCAAAACCAATTACAATATGATGTCAAAATACGAGATTAAACTGGCGCCGCAGCATCCCTTCATCAAAAGCAAAATGAATACCTGAAATTTACTGATTTCCTGGGACATACAAGTAATTTTGAAAGAGTAGATCAGCATTTAAGCTGGTGAGTTTCATAAGTATTTAAATGACAATGTTTGAATGAAATGAAATGTTTTGTCCTTGTTTGTTTGTGTTTAGAAAATCCTATATTTTCTACTAGTATAATAGTAGCCTTCACTCAAGACCAATGTTTGTTTCTAAAATGTATGTAAGTGTAAAATAACCAATGAGTTTGAAAACCTTGTAAATCAATGCATTTTTAATACCCCTTGTGAGTTTTATAACCATACTATCGACTCGGAATGCCTATACACAACGTTCTTCAGGCGTTGGAATGTTATGACGTTTGTCACCCCAAACGGTGGACTGCAGCTAACAGTCAGGGCGCGGGTTGTCAAGCCCGTATAGATCTATACACAAACACCACGCTCGCCCTCCAAGGGATTCTGGTATATAATACAGGACTTGAAATGTGTACTCGAACGTACATGAAGTTAGTGTCTCACAAAACCGTGGTATAAAAAACAGATCTACTTGTTAAAATGTTACGTTTTTTTTTCTTGTATACGAAAGTAAACTTCTTGAAATTCATGTTTCTAGTACATAAGAGTTAGAAATTTGTTCGTAAAACCATACCTATTATAGTTTTCTAAAAGTGTGTCTTGTTTGTTTAGAAATACCTAGAAAAGGAATCACTTGTTTATGAAAGCATAGATTTTTGGTGTAGAGTCCAAGATAGACAAGAATAATCTAAGAAAAGTTTAGTTTATACATGCATTACAACAAATTTATATTTCAAAAGATAGAATGCCATTTTAACATATGTTATATATATGAAAGTTCCTTAAAGGTTTATAAATCGCATGTGATTTGGATATATAACAGCATATAAAAGAGTTTCTTTATGTAACACACGATAATACTCGTGTGTTTTACTTGTAATCCCCCCCTTGAAAGCATATAAAAGAATTTATAAAATATTTAAAAGGTAAATTAAGGGGTATGAACTCACTTGAAAGTTTGAAGATAGCGAGATGGAAAACCGAGCAGAGTTTCGTCTCGGGAAACGGATTTTCCTCGGGATTCTCGGGAATCTCGCGAGTAAAATCGACCCTCGGGACTTGAGCAAAAAGACCAGAGCTTCGGGTTTGAACGGGCACGGAAAACGAGGCAAGATTGTGAGAGAGAGGAGAGAAATGAGCCCTTTTCTCGGAAGCCCTCGCATCCTATTTATAGGAAGGCTGAACTGCCTCGGTATGCGGGGCGTATACTCGTACGCAGCGCGTACGCGTACGTCATGCATGAACGAAGCCTCGACTGCCTCGGCTTCGGATGGGACGGATTGCTGGGGAGGCGGGTCGGATGGGACGGCGGGTCGGACGCTTCGGACGGGTCGGACGCCTCGGATAGGGCGACGTGGACGATCAGAGGCCAAGTCTCTTGGGTACGCAGGGCGTACAGGAGTAGGCAGCGCGTACCTCGGATGAGGACGCTGACTCCTCTTCGGATAAGGTCCGATTTTTGAATTAAATAAATATATAATTTATTTAATAAACTTCAAAAATTCATATCTTCTTCATACGAACTCCATTTTCGATGGTCTTTATATCCACGCGTAGGTGAGACTACGCTCTACAACTTTCATTTAGACTCCGTCGACAAATTCCGAAATTATTTTTTTTTATTATTTATTTTAAACTCATCGTGTTTAAGGAATTTCTTTGAAAATTCATAACTTCTTTATCTGATGTCGGTTTTTGCCAGACTTTTTACCGCTGGAATACCATTGTCGAGGCCTTCGATTCTCGTTTAGGTCATTCCGGCCAAAAGTCGCTCGATCTCCGATTCGAGTTTTTAGATGTCTGTTGCTAATCCGAACTTGGAAAAATCATAACTTCGCTATATGAAGTCGGATTTGGGCGTTCTTTTCACGTACAATCATGGTTCAAAGACATTTAAACATAGAAGGAAATTAAATAGAACTATTTGTACATTTTATTACTTAAAAGTGGTTACAATACTTGACCCTTTTTGGTCATTACAAAGAGTTGAAATATCGGGTTGTCACAACCATGAACTCCGAATTCCAAAAGTCCTATGAGGACATGTACCCGTACGAAATGCATCAAGACTTATTGGAGAGATACCACCAAAACGCGAGACAAGAGCGTTATGAGATTTTCACTAACATGATTTCCGCTAAGATGGGTCATGGAGAATCTCTTACCGTGCACCTGCAAAAGATGCAAAGGTATGTCGACCGCCTTCGCAAGTTAAATGTTGACTTTGGGGAAGACTTGGCGATCGACATGGTGCTTCATTCTTTGACTCCGATGTACAATCAATTTAGGATGACCTACCACATGAACAAAGAGGAGATCACCCTAAGCAAACTCCAAGGTCTCTTGAGGGTCGCTGAGAGCAACTTCAAAGACAAGTCTGTTGCACCAACTCCCAATCCACCCGCTGCTCCTGTCTTGGCTATTGGTCAAGGAAAGGGAAAGAAGATGAAAGCTTCGTCAAAGAACTATCGCAAGGTTAAAGCCCGAGATGGTGCCTCTTCTAGTGGGACCAAAGTTGATCCTGCTAAGCCCTACTCTAACCCTAAGGAGGCAGAGTGTCACCACTGCCATAAGATAGGACATTGGAAGAGAAGCTGCCCAGAGTACCTGCAAGCCATCAAGGAAGGAAAGATCAAGCCGTCTTTCGCAGGTATATACACAATTAAATCTAGCGATTCTAATCATGCTATTTCTTGGGTTCTTGACACCGATTGTGGTTATCACATTTGTTCTAATGTGCAGGGACTAAGAAGAAGTAGGGATGTGGAGCAAGGAAGGATCAATCTAATCACGGGGAACAGAAGATCGTCGCTTGTGACCAAGATTGGAGTGTATTCTTTAGTGCTTAGGAATAATTTATGTTTAGATTTGAACAATTGTTGCTATTCACCAGAAATGGCTAGAAACATCATTTCATTTCATGGTTTGTTTAGACAAGGTTTTAGATTTTCTTTTAATAACGAGAATGGTTCTATTTTGGCTTATCTAAATGGTGTCTTTTATTTTGAAGCTATACCATGTAATGAAATTTATGAAACTGTTATGATTGTTGATAACTTAGGAAATGATGTTTTAAACATAGATTCTTCCAATAGTATGGATAGAGCATCCTTGTGGCATTGTCGTCTTGGACATGTCAACAAGAAACGCATAGCCCAACTCCAAAAGGATGGAGTGTTGGAGTCATTCGACCTTAAGGAAGATGACACGTGCGAGTCTTGTTTGCTTGGAAAGATGACTAAATCACCCTTCACGAGTACGTACGAGAGGGGTGAGGGTCTATTGGACCTAATACATACCGATGTATGTGGACAGTTTAGATCAACCACGAAGGATGGGAACCGCTTCTACGTGACTTTTACCGATGATTATAGTAGATATGGGTATATCTATTTAATCAAGCAAAAGTCAGAAACCTTTGAAAAGTTCAAAGAGTTCAAGAATGAAGTGGAGAATCAATTGGGCAGGAAAATCAAGATGCTTCGATCCGATCGAGGAGGAGAGTACCTAAGTCTTGAATTCCACGATTATCTCAAGGAGTGTGGAATAGTTTCACAAATGACGCCACCTAGGACACCACAATTGAATGATGTGGAAGAAAGGCGAAATTGAACCTTGTTGGACATGGTTCGCTCTATGATGAGTCGTGCTTCACTATCAATCTCTTTTTGGGGGTATGCCTTGGAGACTGCGGCCCATATCCTTAACCGAGTCCCTACTAAGAAGGTTGCCAAAACACCTCACGAAATGTGGACATGGAAAGCTCCCTCGTTGGCACATATCAAGGTTTGGGGTTGCGAGGCTTTCATAAGACGAGATACTCACGACAAGCTCGAACCTCGAAGTGAGCGATGTATTTTCATCGGCTACCCACAGAAATCCTTTGGATATCTCTTCTGTAGATCAAAGGACAATGTTGTCTTCGTTGCGAGGAGAGGAGTTTTCCGAGAGCGAGACCTCATAGGCCAAGGAGACAGTGGGAGGCAAATCAAGCTTGAAGAGATTCAAGAGTCGATGGATGAAGGAACCTCTACCGCTGGCGCTCAACCCGAGGAGGAAACTCCGGTTGAACCGATTGACGAGTCCTTACCTCTTAGACGTTCCGATAAAGTTAGAGTTCAACACCAGTTTTATGGTTTTCATATTACTACCGATGGGGACACGTATATTAGTGACGGTATACTAATAAACCTTGATGAACCTAACAGCTATAAGGAAACCATGGCAGGCCCGAAGTCTGCAAAATGGAAAGAGGCAATGGATAGCGAGATCCAATCCATGTATGATAACCAAGTTTGGAATTTGGTTGATAATGTGCCCGGACGTAAGACCGTTGGGTGCAAATGGATCTTCAAGAAGAAGACCGACGTGGATGGAAACGTACACACATATAAAGCGCGATTAGTTGCGAAGGGCTTTACTCAAACTCCCGGAGTTGACTATGATGAGACCTTCTCACCAGTTGCGAAGATAAAATCTATTAGAGTGATGCTAGCGATAGCCGCAATTCATGATTATGAGATTTGGCAAATGGATGTCAAGACCGCTTTCCTTAATGGGAAGTTGGTTGAGGATGTTTACATGGCTCAGCCAGAGGGGTTTGTGGATCCGAAGTATTCAAATAGAGTGTGTAAGCTTGAGAAGTCTATTTATGGACTTAAGTAAGCGTCTCGCAGATGAAATCTTTGTTTCGATGAGAAAGTCAAAGAGTTTGGATTTGTACGAAGCGAAGATGAATCATGTGTATATGTCAAAGCCAGTGGGAGTATTGTTAGCTTCCTCGTTCTATATGTCGATGACATATTACTCATAGGAAACGACATCCCGACTCTACAGGAAGTTAAGTCCTGGCTCGGGAATTGCTTCGCTATGAAGGACCTCGGAGAGGCTTCTTATATTTTGGGAATAAGGATAGTAAGAGAAAGAAGTAAGAGACTAATAGGACTTAGTCAGAACACTTACTTAGAAAAGGTACTAAAACGTTTTAGTATGGAAAACTCAAAGAAGGGAGAATTACCGATACAAAGTAATGCCAAGTTGAGTAAGACTCAAAGTCCGAGTACCGAAGCTGAAATAGCATAAATGAGCCGAGTACCATACGCTTCCGCAGTTGGCTCAATCATGTACGCTATGACTTGTACTCGCCCTGATGTAGCCTTCGCTTTGAGCATGGTTAGCAGATATCAAGGGAATCCTGGCAGAGCCCATTGGATTGCGGTGAAGAATATCCTTAAGTACCTTCGGAGGACGAAGGAATGGTTCCTAGTCCTCGGAGGGAGTGATGACTTGAAGGTGCGAGGGTATAGTGACGCCAACTTTCAGACCGACAGGGACAACTACCGTTCGTAGTCGGGCTGGGTCTTTACCCTGAATGGAGGAGCAGTGACATGGAAGAGTTCCAAGCAGGAAACCGTAGCTGATTCAACGTGCAAATCAGAGTACATTGCAGCGAGCGAAGTGTCGAAGGAGGCAATATGGCTGAAGAACTTCATCAGTGATCTTGGAGTCGTACCTGCCATAAAGGAGCCCATGGAGATTTTTTGTGATAATAAAGGAGCGGTTGCCTTGACCAAGGAAACGAGGGATCATGGTAGATCACGACATATCGACAGAAAATATCATTTTATCAGACATCGTGTAGAAGAAGGACAACTCGTAGTGAAGAGGATATCATCAGAAGATAACCCAGCAGATCCGCTTACGAAGGGACTGAGTAGGGTTAAGCACTTGCAGCATGCTAGGAGTATTGGGCTGAAGGATGATATTAGCATAGATTAGATAGATAGTATTAGAAACGTGTAATAGATAAATGTAATTAACATTTGATGATTAAATAAAGGAGTTTTATTTATGAGTAATGTTACTATCTTATGTTAATTGTTTAACTATTGTTTCATTTTGCATGTTTTGACTTCCAGAATAATTGAATTTATTAAGAATAATCGAATTATTCAAATTGTCCACAATCGTTCATATGTTGGAAGTAGATATGAATGAAGATTGTCATGAATTGGTATGTAGATTGTCTAAATGGTGTTAGACATAGCAAAGGGTTGTTGCAACGTTCATGAGTGCTTATGAATTGGTTTTGAGCATTGGAACAAACCCACGCTTGCTAGAATCACCTTATGGAATATGATATAAAAGGGTGATCGCAAGACGATAATATCATATAGTCTTAAAACCTAGATATACGGTTTGTTATTTATTAATTGATTGTACATTGATAATGTGAAAACGCATCAGTAACTCGGTGTTATAAAACACATTGTTGTGTAGAGTTGGTTAATGAATAAGTAAATGCATATAAGTCGAAGTTTATCTGTAACTTTTATCCTAAGAAGGTAAAAGCGATATCTCGGCCGCTCGATGATTTGATTTGACTTATGTGTCGGGCCCGGTCAGAACTGAATTGATGTGTTCGATTAAGTTCTATGTCGAATAAATCAGAGATCGAGAAACCTAAATGCTTGACTAATCATTCCATTGAATTGTCAGCATGATATCTAACAGAGGACTGTACGATCCCTTATCTAAAGGACAAGATTGATTAGATCAGAGTTTGACAGCGTCTTTGAGAGCTACGATTGCAAATCGAATTGTACTTGTGCATATAGTTACTAGACTTATCCAAGTGGGAGATTGTTGGAATAATGTCTAAGGCTGCAACTATATTAGGCAAGTATTTGACCCGGTTGTGCATGGTCCTTTTGGGTTGCCTTCACCATAGCAACTTGATAGGATGATTTATTAAGAGAGAATAAATATTATTAATATATTATGAGAATAATATAAAGAATAATAATATTGTTATTTGATTAATATAAGTCATAGAATTAATTAGGTGACTTAAAGAGATTAATTAAATAAGAGGGTATAAACTGTCAATTGTTTGATAGTTAAACTTTAGACTGTAAATCCATATTGGATAGGGATGGACGGATTCTAGAAGCTAGAGATAGCTTCAAATCGTCCAAAGGCTATCTAAGGAATGGATTTGGATTGCTTTAAGAGAAGATTATCCAACTAGGGTTTAAGCTGTAACCCTTAAGGAGTCTACAAGTATAAATAGACCCTATGGCAAAGGGAAATCGGCACTTCAACTAAAGTAGAGAACCCCTGGCCGAATTCCCTCCCCTCTCCTATCTCTCAAATCATCCTCCTTGCTATTTGGTGTTTGTAAGCCATTAGAGGAGTGACAATTGTGACTCTAGAGCTCCAAGACAACAAGATCAAACAAGAGATTCAAAGGTATGATTCTAGATCTGATTTAGTATTGTTATTACACCTAATTAGTCATTAGAAGTCTTGGATTCAAAGCATGTTTAATTAGAAATCCTAGATCCAAGCAATAGAGTTTTGCATGCGCACATAGGAAAGTTCTTATGGCTAAAACCCATCAAACAACATCCTAACCAGGATACCGACCTAACCGGTCACTAACATAGCATCATCCTATATACCAGGATACCGACTTTAACCAAGTCTCTAACATACACCATCCTAATAACCAGGATACAGATATAGCAAGCAATAACATATCAAACAGATACCCGGATTTCAATCCGATAAAGGGCCAGCCTTGGTGCCTTAGACCCTGTTGATATAGTGAAGATAACTCACCTGCAACCGCCGACTGAAGAATAAGATCACGCTGCTCCGACCACCGACCCGAACTCCACCACTGAACATTACCAAATAACCAAATCCAATAAATACCAATAATTACCAAAATACCCCTGGAAGTCAACTGGTCAACACTTGGTCAAAGTCAAAGTCAACCTTCCTGGTTGACCCTACTCGCTGAGTCAACGCGTTGACTTGTCAAGTCCCTATACTCAGAATCTCCAAATCACGACTCAACTCGCCGAGTCGCCCCAAGACTCGTCGAGTTCAACAAGCTCTGAGTCCCTTCTTGCTCAACTCACCGAGTCATCCCTCGACTCACCGATTCACAGCTCAACCAGAAAAGGCTAGGGTTCCACGACCAGACTCACCGAGTCCAAGCACAGACTCGCCGAGTTCAAGACAATCTTTAACAGACTCGCTGAGTTGTTCTTCAAACTCACCGAGTCCATGCACATATTCATACAACTCGTCGAGCACACCCATGTGACCCGCCGAGTCTCTTCAGTTCTCATTCCATACAGAGGCTTTTCAAGCCATGCAGGGACTCCAATCCATAGATCCACTCTTCTACAGCCTAACCTTCACATAAAGTTGCAAACTTTACGTGAAAGCAAGGAGATATAAGCCCAAAACACTTCTAGGGATAGGGTTTAAGACAAAGGGCTTCACCAATGACTCTTAGACAAGAACTTTATGACCTTTTGGGCCATCACAAGTCTAGATCTGAAGTAGCAACTTCATATCTAAGCCTCAAACTCGAGATAGCTCCCAAACAAGCTAATGAATCCCAAATCAACCACCATTCATGAATCAATAATGAGATAGCTTAAGGAGGAGGTTCCTTACCCCTGAAATGTGCCCAAACAGAAGTAGATTCCAGATCTACCCAAGCCCCTTGATGATGGTCTCCAAATCCCCAAGTTTCTTACACCAATTTTCTCTTCCAAGCTCTAATTCTTCATCAATGGAGTCACACACATGAGATGAGAGTTTCTGGATCTCAAATGGGTAGCCAAGAGGCTGAAGGTGGGTTATAATGTGCTTTATATAGGGCATAATCCCCGGATTAGGGTTTTTCTCCCTTCAGCACCAACTCGTCGAGTCCAACTGCCGACTCGCCGAGTTGGTCACTTAACACTTGACCAGAACCGCGACTCGACTCGCCGATTCTATCCATCGACTCTCCGAGTCGAACTTCCTTATTTACACTAAGAACCCTGAACTTGCACTTCTGAACTCGGGGTGTTACATGGTGAAGGTTTCTTAGCCCCATATAGAGGTCAAAGATATCATTTTAATGATTGGTGTGCAGGAAACCAACCAACTATACCGAAGGAATTATTCAACATGAGACATTCTTCTGCGAGAAATGTTATAGAAAGATGTTTTGGTATTTTGAAGGCGAGATGGAGAATTTTAAGGGACAACTCATATTATCCTATTGATCTAAAAAATAAGATCATAATGGCATGTTGTCTTCTTCATAACAAGTATTTACTATTAGACATAAAGTAGTCATACAACAGTCACCATAAGATAAGTATAGTTACAAGTTGTTTATTTTTGCATAAATATTGTGTATCTTGTATACACACTAAAACAAGTTAATTATGTATCATGATTGTTGTTTACATTTAATGAGATGTTTAATCCGTTGTCATGATTCTTGTTTACTTTTGGTCACACATATGAAATTCAACCATCACCATTCACCACAAATTATTTATAATAACATTGATATTTTACAACTTGTATCGGCAAATTATAATTTATTTTTATTGACTATTGTTTACTTTTAGTCACTAATCAAATATTAAATCGTGATAATAACCCTTTGGTCATTCAAATAAATTTCCTCGGATATATACCTTACCTTTTGGTCATCGTTTTTTCATGTGACAAATTCTAATATAAGATTTAGTCATTTAAAATTAAACTTTGCCACCTTACATTCTTTACGTCTCATTTAAAAACTATCATTATTCTTATGTAAAACTGTTGCTAAGATATGAATTCATATTTGCCATTGTGACGTATTTTGAGTAAACCACGACAAAAAGAATTTTGGAAAATAATATAGGACCTTAAGTGACAAAAAATATGAAAACCGTCACCACCCTATTTTATAAAACTATCATCAAAAGTCATTTTTATACTAGTGGCATAAGTTAAATTGTTTCTTAGTTTGCTTACTACTCGAACATCCAAAATTTGCATAACATAAAATAACGACCAAGCACAAGAAATAGTTACTAAGAAAATATAAAAGTTCCTAAGAATGTGAATTTAGAATCATTGTTTGTGGGATATGAAATATGAAACAGAAGTTAGGAATCAAATTGACAGAAAATTGAAAAAAAAAATGATAATAAAAATTTGATTTATATAACGAAACCGTAAAATAACAATGTTTTTGATGATTTCGCAGGTCAAACAGTACTTTACTCATTTTTCAAGTTGACCTGCGAAATTTGTGTTTGTAAAAAAACTTTAATATTTTAGGTTGTATTTGGCGCGCCACAGCTAGCTGATAAACTAGCTTATTTTTCGAGCTTTTTTATGTTGTCGTGTTTGGTAAGTCAAAAAGTAGATTTTAAGCTAGTTTTTTGAAAAGCTACTTAGACTAGCTTTTCAGGAGTTTTTTTAAAAATTTTCAAATACACCCCTTAATTAATTATAGAAACACATACTTCCACATGTCCTTTTATGTAATTTTATATATTTCAGCTAGTTTTACCAAACGTTGTTTTTTATCAGTTAGCTTTTCAGCTATCAGCTAGTTTTTTATTTAACAGCTAGCTTTTCAACTAGTATGCCAAACATAGCCTTAGATTGGTTTTGTTATTTCTATTATTTTATTTCTCATTTTTAGCAAGCAAAATTAAAGCTAATTATTGTATTTACTAAGTCAACGACTCAAAGTCAAACCCAAAATTGATTTTCTTTTTTTTTTTTTTGAACAACAAGGCAAGAAATATATTAATAGGGGAAACTAGCAAGAACTTAGGAGTACATTACAGAAAGATCATTGAAAATAGCCTTGTTGCCGAATATCCATATAACCCAAATAAATATCAATAATTCACCTCATATAAATACGATGGGCCTCAAGTATCTCCTTAGTTGATGTGGGGTTGCGATTTTGATAGTGCCAAAGCTTTGCTGCTCTTTCCACACCTCTTTAGCTAATGGACAAAGAAATAAATAAGTGATTCTCATCTAAATGCATTACCCAAATTTTGATTATTTTGGTGATTAGAATTATGTTAATAAAATACAATAAAGTACGAGCAACTTGTAAATCAGTAAATGTACACAACTTCAACGGGGCATAAACTACTCTGGATGCTATCACAACTTGTGAATTAATAATGGATTTGTTTTCTTGCTTAGTCTTCTTTATAAGTCTAATCATACACTGCTTCTGTACATTATGAAACAAATTCTACCTTTTGTCTTCATCTTTATGGATTTGTAATCAATATTCAACGTGCAATCGTGCATGTGTCTGTGTATTCAGAGAAGAAACTAACCTGAAACTCTGAAAGAGAAGCTCCAACTGATCACTGATGGTTTCATACGGGGAAATTTTTGATGTTTCAGGACCTGTACACCTGCTAACTTCTTTCGATTGGTACGTATTGCAGTTTCTAATATGAAAATTTTGCTTCGATTAATCAACCCAATAACCAGTTGGATTCTGCTTTACAGGAGAAACACGTTTCATCGAAGATCCCTTGCTGCAAGCCTTGTTGAAGGTGTTTACCTTCTGGAAAGGGATCGTCAACGAGGAAGCATTCAACAGGATGCTCATGCTCCTCCATGGTGGGAACGATTTCAGTTTCAGTTGAATCGCGTTCTAGTAGACGATAGTGATTTATCCTACTTTGGGGCAATTTTCGAGCTCAAATATGCACATCCGTTCTTCTATCAATCAACTCCGCACCCTCCGAGATATGTCGTAGCGTTTCGAGGCACAATCCTGAATTCTTCAAGCAGATCTGACGATATGAAGCTAAATGCTAGGTGTATTTTTGATACACTCGAAGAAAGCTCTCGATTTCGTACAGCTTTTGATGCAGTTTGGAACACGGTGGCGATGGTTGGAGCAGCAAACGTTTGGATAGCCGGACATTCGTTAGGTGCGTCGATTGCAATGCTCGCAGGGAGGAACATGGCGAAGTCTCGATATCAATTGGAAACATATCTGTTCAATCCGCCGATCATATCGCTTCCAATCGAGAAGATAATCCCAAACGAAACGTTGAAACACGGCGTCCGTGTAGCTGGTAGTTTCTTAACGGCCGGAATTGCGGCGGCGATGAACCGGCGCCGTGAGGATCCAGAAGAAGATCCGTTTGTTGTGTTGTCCGAATGGACGCCGTATCTGTTTGTGAATCCATCAGATACGATCTGTGCGGAGTATATAGGATATTTTGAACACAGGGAGAAGATGGAGGAGATGGGAGTCGGAAGAATCGAAAATGTGGCGACGAGATATTCGATCGGAAGTCTGGTTTACGGCACAATTGGGAGGGAATCGGAGCCGTTGCATCTGTTACCGTCGGCTTATATGACGGTGAATATTAGACCGTCGGAGGATTTCAATAAAGCTCATGGACTTGACCAATGGTGGCAAGATCATTGTCAATGGCGATCGAAACTATACAAATTCAAGTAGTTTATTTTTTATAATTACTCTGTCAAATGCAGCGGTTGCAAGTTATCCTTTGTTTAATTATTTGTTTGTTTCATCGAAGTATCAATCATCATCTACTAATTTCCCTTTTGCATGTATGGTGAATTTGTAATTTGGCAAATCAACCACGTAAAGCCGTAAACCGTAAATTTGGTCCTTCTGGTTTACCGACTTATATGCTTATAGTCCCTGCTGCTTTATAATTACAAATTTTACACTTTTCAGCAATTTTAGTTCGATTTGGTCCTTCCATTTAACGGAATTTACATCCGTTACCATTGTCCCTCCATCCCAATGGTTATGAAATTTGATTTTTTTTTAACAAAAAAAGGGATAATTTCATATATGCTCTAAATAAACAATAAAATATCATCTTTGCCCTACCTAATATTTAATTATCATATATACCTTAAATAATTTTTTAAACTATCATATCTGCTCAAATCATATTTTTAAAAATTTTAACACATTTTTATAATCAATTTATTATTTAAAATCATTTTAATTATAAAAAGGAATTAAATTGGCCAAAATACACTTTTTGTAAAATATATTCTCCATTTGTATCTCCTTTAAGTAATGTTGCTACGTGGGCTTCGGGATGCTTGATAACTGGATGAAATGATCATCCTCTAATGTGCAATCTAGAAGACATGTTGCAAATGTGTACAACACTAGGTTAGAAAGCGATACCGATGGATGGACCCCGATATTGCTCTTCGATGTCTAGTTAGACGTCGTTTATAAGAGGTAGTAAATTTACTTGGGTTGTTCGAACTCTACCTTGTTGATGCGTATCAAGGGTATTATATATAAACGATATGGTCTTTTTTCTTGATTTCCTAAATAGGTGTTGCAGATGTCCCGGGGTTGCAAGGGTAGTACCCTTCAATACCATCATGTTGTCTTTTCCGTGTTTTATGGGATATATATTGCCTTGAAATCCATACGGATGATCTATTTTTCTTTTAATACGTTGTTGGCCTTTTTTTCAAGCTTGTTGACTTGATAGGAGAACTCTTGGCCTGCTAAGTATTTGGGCCTTTTGCTTGTTAATAGACCGATCTTAATATGTGATGTTCTTTCTTTGTGTGTGGGTTGATCCCTATACACCATTAAGCCCCCAACCTAATTGTTAGAGACAGTTGCTAAATCATTTGTAACGATTAGGGTTAAATGTGTTCTTGGGGGGGGGGGGCTGGGTATCAAGGCGTTCAACGTTTGGGTATACGCGCTTGAGTACCTACATGGTTATTTAAGTCATCGATTGGTATACGCGCCTTGTTGCTCTTATAAATGTATGTCACATCAGTTGTTTCACTTCCACTACATTGTTAGTTACTTTCCTCTGGTATTCCTTGCTTCTTGTTACTGGTGATAATGTCGTACTCCATTATGCCTATCCTTTCATCTACCGTTACTCGCAAAATGTTTAGCCTGAGTGATGGAGAAGTATTATCTTATTGATGAAGATGGTGCTTCTATTCTTGGTCTGACTGCTACTATTGATCATCCTACCTCCAGTAAGGTTGGTTTTTATCTTTACTACTTCGAAGTCGGTTTGAGAGTTCCCTTTTCGCCCTTTTTTGGGCAGATTATTTAGGCTTATATTATTCATACATGCCAACTGAAACCAAACTCAATCTCAAAAATAATTGTTTCAAATTGATGTGCCATGATTCCCTTGTTATTCCTACTGTCGCATTGTTCCAGTACTTTTTTTTGGATTTGTAGCAGTGATTCATGGTTTTATTTTCGTTCTCGGGGAAAGAGTTTCATCGAGGGCTTGCCTGAATCCATCAAAGGATGAAAAAATGATTTTACCTGGCTTAATGCTTCTCGTTTTCCCTTTCGTAATGTCTTCCATCCCCGGATACGATTTCTGACTAGAGACCTCCTAGGACTTCAGACTTGGCACAAGACATAGGAAAAATGTAATGCCCGTTTTCCAGGATGGATTAATTTAGGGTTTCAAGGAGTCAAAAAGTTCGAATTTTGGAAGAAATGGAGCCTCACGACATGAGATTTTAGTGGTCACGACGTGAGATGGGTTCTTAAGGAAATTTTGTTCGGGACTGGCCTCACGACGTGACATATAGAGGCTCACGACGTGAGAACTGATGCAGCCCAAGCCCATGATCATTTAAGGTTTCCTTCGTATTTAAGTCCCTCTAAACCCATTTTAGGGTTCATTATCAACCTCCAAACCCTCTTTCATCTTAGAAAACCCTATCCTTCACTCCTTGCTTGATTCTTGGTCATTTTGGGAACATTTCTTGGTTTGAACAAGAAGAGAAATAGAAGAAGAAGAAGGTGAACTTTTGAAGAGGCTTGCAAGGAATCATCATCATCATCACCTCAAATTGTTCTCGGACACTTATAAGCGTCAAGTTTCCACCTATATTGGTTTTTGTGGCTAGATCCAAGTTTTTTCCCACTTTTCTCCTTGGTTGAGAAGTTTGAATGAATGTAAACCATAAAGTTGATGACTTTGTGGGTTATATGGGTCTTTAGAGTGTCATGAAGTTCAGATCTAGTGAGTGATTGGGTTTTCAACCTTTGCATGAAAGTTGGATGATCTCTTCTTCAATTTTGGTTCCAAATGAGAGCTTGACATGTATTGGAAATACATGCCCATAAAGCATCGAATTTTAAGTGTATTATGGAGTAATAAGACCTTGTTGAAAGTTAGAGTAAAAGGCTTAACAGATTAAGGACTTAAATTGTTGGATTTTAACTTCAGACTGTGCTCATAACGTTAGGGTTGAATGACAAATTTTTTTGTTAAGCTCATTGGAGTTCATGAGGTAAGAGAAGGTTGCTCATGTCGTGAGGACAACTCAAGTGATTTCCTTTGACTGGTTTAGGTTAAGATGAGTTGGAATCGGACCGCGTGGTGTCATACCCCAAACCAGAACGGCAGAAACGTTTGAGGGCGGATGACGTCATGTACAGTATCACAACAATTGTATAATAGTAATCAAAGTAACAACAACCATTGTATTGATAATATATAATTTACATTGTGTTCAAAAAATTGTTTACCTAATAAAAAAATTATAACAAAAGCTAAGACGTGATGCTACCATGCTCCGTCTTTGTAACGTCTGTTCCTTGAAAATGTGTCAACATTTAAGTTGGTGAGTTCATAAGCATTTTGTTTTAGAAAATAAGTTCTTTGTTCCTTGAAAATGTTTGTGTGTTCCTCCAGAAAATCCTATATTTTCTTAATAAGTAATGATAAGTAATGTGACCATACCAGTTCATTCTACGATCACTTAGTGAATACAAGCTATATATAATCCAGATCGAATGGACAGTTGAATGTATGGATCTACTCTAAGCCCACAACCAAACAAGGAATAGGAAATAAGGCAGAAATCACACATTCCACTATCTACAAGATCTTCATTATATACAACCCTAACATATTCACTAGGTAATCATAGAGTTAACAATAATGGTCCTTTTAGATGTGATGAGTGTGTTCCTTCAGAAAATCCTATATTATCTTAGTAAAATGGAATGTAGTCTTAGGCCTTAAGACCAATATATATATATATATATATATATATATATATATATATATATATATATATATATATATATATATATATATTTCTTATGCTTAAAGAATAAAATATGACGCTTTGAATTTATATAAGTAATCGTATTTGTTTCCAGAAAGTTGAATTGTAAACTGTTTGCTTGTAAAATAATGATGTTTATCCTGGAAAATCCTATATTTTGCATAAAACCAAATTATAGTCTTAAACGTTCCAAGACCGAAAAGTATAAGTATAATTGTCATACTTAATTTAATGATACGTAGTTTTATTCATAAGTACAACTAGTTGAAGATGTGTTTGACCTGTAAACTAGATGTGATGTTAATACCCTCCAATGATCACTTAGTACATACGAGTTGTATATAATCGAGATCGAATAGACAGTCGAATGAGTGATTCTGCCCTAATCCCACAACCAAACAAGGAACAGGAAATAAGGCGGAAATCACACATTCCACTGTCTACCGGACATTAATTTTATATAACAATGATGTATATACTAAGCAATCACAAAGTTACTACCCCTTTAAGACTGTTTGAAAATATATCATTACGTAAATATTTAGTTAATGCTTATTATGAGAGTTCATTATAACCATACTAATATGACTAATGGCTTGCACGACGTTCTTCAGGCGTCGGAAAGTTTATGACATTTGTCATCCCAGAACTTCCGTTCCAACTGTAGCTAATAGTCAGGGCGCGGGATTGTGAGTCCCATATAGATCTATACACAAATTCACGCTCTCCCTCAAGGAGACTTTGGGTATAATTCAGGATTTTCACGGGTACCATGTTCGGTACATCGAAGTAAGTGGATCACAATCTCGTATTAACTAGTATATTTATATGAAATGAATAACCCTTTTTCTTATAACTGAAAACACAACTTTTTCCATAGAAATTGTTTATGATGATAAATATTGTAAAACATCCCAGAACTATACCTATTATAGTTTTAAGAATATATTTTCTATTGAAATAAAATAACCTTTGTCTTTTAACAACTTTAAGAGTTATAAGTTTAGTAGTAACATTATTTAACATTTTTACATAAGGTTGTTTATAAAGTATAAAAGAACGTAATAAATGATTTATATTTTTAAACACAATATTTCTTGTGTTTTACTTGTATCCCCCCTTAAAATATAGAAAAAGCTTGAAAAAGTGTGGGGGTATGAACTCACCTTATGTGCGTTTTTTACTAGATATCGAGATGAAAGCGGTGACCTTCGATTTAGAGTACATAATGATAACCGTATCCTAACATTTTTAAACACACAATAGTGTGTGAATAAGATGGTCTAATGGTTTAAAGTGTTGAATAACTACTAGATAAAAAGAAAAGAACTTACGATCCAATATGCAAGACTTTTGAAGAACTTGGTCTGTGGGAAATGTTTGAAGGGAAATGGGTTCGAATATTTGAGAGAGAAATATGAGATGAAGGTTTACTGAATGAGAGAAATGAAAATGATCAATATGTTGTATCTTAATTAGGAAGTAAAGGACAAGAGGTGAGGTGATGGTTATGTCGGTTACTAGAATTATCACATTGGGAAGTTAAATTGGCAAAATATCTAGATATTTGAAGGGGGTTTGCGGCCACGTTTACACCAAAAGAATTTGAGATTTCGATCCTATACCTATAGTGTTTTCTCCCCTAATGGGCTTAGCTTTAGAGATTTCGGTCATGTGTGACCAAAAACCCATGATTCCTTGATTTAAAACCGAAAACTCATCTTGGTTTAGATTCCTTAAACCGAAAATATCATGTTTCTTGAATTCTTGGACCGAAAACTAATATATGGTGGGTTATTTCATGGTTTTAAGTTTAATCTTTTGACTTATATTGATTTATACTAACCTAAATCAACTTAGGTTTAAATCCATGCTTAGTTACTAGCTTATAAACAAGCCTTCAAGGCTATAGAGGATACAATGCAACAAGGATTGCAATGTGGTTTCACTTGTACTAGGTTAGGGTTTAGACTTTTCTAGGTCTAAAATTTCCCATTTGTGACATTATCCTCCCATTAGAGGAAATTTCGTCCCGAAATTTGAATTTTGAGTGGTTACTAAGGAACTAGGGAAAGAGGTGGGTACTTCTGTTCCATTTGATATTCTCGTTTCCATGTGAATTTAGGCCATCGCTTGGTGTTCCAACGGACCTTTATTATTAGTATGTGACTTTGTTTCGTTCAATATAACTGTCTGTGCAGGGATGGTAAACTATACTTAAGACGAGGGAGGGTGTGGGTTTGGTTTACTTGTCTACATTCACTCGAATGGTAGCATGTTCACTCGTAGTCTTGGGCAGCCTTGTCCTGAAGTTCATGGTAGGACTCATACTTGGTTCATCTATCATCACTTCGTGTATACAGGTCGTATATAATTAAGATTGAAAAGACGGTCAGGTGGGTGGCTCTGCCCCAAGTCCACAACCAGATAATGAACAGGAGGTAGGGCGGAATCACACATCCTAAGTCTGTAGAATCTTAATTATATACCACCCTCGTGTATACACTTAGCAGTGATAGGTTAACCGCATGGATCCTTAGTCTCTATTCTCAAACTTGACTTGCTGTACAAGTGGTATTCCTGGGAGGTCTGATGGGAATACTTCGGAAAGGTTACGGAAGGTATGGTACCCCTCGCATGGGTACTTCTGAGTTTTGAAGCGAAAAATGATCTGGAGGTTTATGTCGGGTTTGTCGTTATAGATTGAAAAGATTCCGTTAGTCGGTCAGTTAAGGCGAAGGGTCTTGTCGTAGCACATGGAATTGGTATGGTGAGGACCAAGCCAATCCATTACTAATGACAATGTCTGAACTTCTTATCGTAACGAATGTTAAGTCGATTAGGAAGAAGTGTTTGTTAGAGCGATAGTGCATTCTATGTGTACTTTCTAGTGCTTTCAGTTTTCTCCTTTTTATTACTACTGTGAACATTTTTGTACTGCGTTTAGCGAGTACTAGCAATACAAGTGCTCCGATAATTGAAAATGATGAAATTTCATAATATAATCCCTACTAGGCCCCTCTATAATCACATGGTGTATACAAGTCATGTATAATTAAGATTGAGAAGACATCCGACTAAGTGACTCTGCCTTAAATCCACAACCAGATGAGGAACAGGAAATAAGGCGAAATCACGCACTCTAAGCCTTTAAAATCTCAATTATATATGACCCTAATGTATACACTAAGCCATCATAGTTCACTTGCAAGGATCCTTAGTTTTCATATGAATGATGTGTTTTGTTCGGACGAGAGAGTAATTTATAATTATTCATAAAAATTTAAGCTTTAAGTATTTTTATTGGGAAAACATATCGTTGTTCACAGGTGGTTCTGGGTGAGTCTCTCTTGCAGTGATCATAAGTTCCTTCCATTACCACCAGCATTCCTTGCTTTTGGACAATCTCTCTTGAAGTGTCCAGTTTCACTACATCCAAAACATGCCTGACTTACACCAACACTAGGGACCTGGGAGATTGTTTGTGCCGGTGCCCTACAGAAACGGACAGTGTGCCCCTTCTTGTTGCAATTTTTACAGTGCAACTCTCGGCAAGATCCATAGTGATGAAAATTGCACTCATTGCATTTTGGACGAATCCCAACATATTGTCTTACTAGGGTTGGAACAACAAGGGTAGTGGCAGCATGAACAACAACAATTTGTTGTTTCTTCGAGGGCTCTTGTGTTATTTGTCCCTTTTTCTTACTCCAATACTTTCGCTTATAATCACTCCCTTTGGTTGGCTCAGGAATGAAGGTCATCATACCTTGGCAGACTCCATGCTCCACAAGTGTCTGTGTCAGACGCTTGGCATTGTCAAAAGTAAGTGGGTTGGCAGCTATCACGTTCCCTTGGACCGGGGGAGTTAGTCCCCAAATTTACCGTTCCACTTTCTTACTTTCTGGGGTGGCCATCCCGGGACATAGAATTGCCAGATCACTAAATATGGCAGTGTAAGCTGCAACGTCGGAGTCCTTCATCGCTAGACCCTAGAGCTCTTGCTCTAGCTTTTGTACTTCGCCCCTTGGGCTAACCATTGTAAGGTTTAGTGACTTGACATGGCCATTCCACCACGTAAGGGCCCTGTCAGAGAAGGTGTAGGCAACAAACTTCACTTTACTCCCTTCTCGGCATGCGCATATTTCAAAAATCGATTTCGTTTTCTCAAACCATTGCATTAGAGTAATGACTCCCTCATTTACATTAAAGGATTTGGGTTTACAATTGGTGAAGTCTTTGTAGGAACACTCCATTGGGTGTCCATCGTTGTCTCCATGGTTCGATGGGTTGGCACTACTTCTCGCCCCATTGGTACCACTTGCATGGATATGAGTCATGGCGGCTGTTACAGCAGCCTGAAAGACAGCATGATCGTACCGTGGTGGTGGCGGCGGTGATGGATTTGTTGTCGTGTTGTTATTACGCCTAATATATCTACGAGGCAACATCTTTATGTCATAGAGTTGTAAAGATGAAAGGTTGGTAAGGTATTGGTATTGGTTATAAATCGAATGTAATAAGAATTAGGTTATTGTAGTTTTGTGTGTATCATGCTCCGAAAGTGTTTTGTAAAAAATTCATAACATAAGTCTATGTGAAAATAACCTTATGAATTTTTAATAGTGACCACACTCACTGACATTCCGTGACTTAATTTGCAAGTACTAATTGTGACGAAAGACGTTATAAACCTAACACATAGTGTGAGTAGTGTAATCACTGACTCACTAGATTATATTAGTTTCTTAGTTATTAGTGTGATTTATACGGTGCTCAGCCACCTTGCATGACTTACGAGTGATTCTCTCTGTCTGATTCCCTCTTGAAATCCTCATCCTGTACTCCTTCTGGTTCTTGGTTGTTTGCGATGTCTAGGTGTCGTTTGTGCGAGAATGAGAGTGTCTAAAGAATCTATGAGATTAAATAAAACATTTCTATTTTTACGAGGTGATCCTTACCGGTTCCTCCTATAATCACGCAGTGTATACAAGTTGTATATAAGCAAGATCGAATAGACCTTCGAATAAGTGATCCTACTCTAAGACTACAACCAAACAAGGAACAGGAAGTAGAGTGAAATTCACAAATTCTAAGTCTATAAAATATCCATTATACACAATCCATGGAGTATACACTTCGCAATTATAGGCCTACCAGTAAGGGTCTTTTTAATTTTCACATAAGTTAGTTCTAGTGCCTAAAATACTCCTATATTATTTTAATTATATGTTTGATTCTAGAGCTTCTTGGTATATGAAGTTGGTAAGTTTTTAGACTTGTTGTTATTGTATAGTGTCATAAAATACTCCTATACTATTTTAAACTTTATGTTTGGTTCTAGTGTTCCTTTATATATAAAGATGGTAAGTTTTAGACTTGTTGCAACACTACCTTCACTCCCAAACACGTGTCGGTTGTATCTCAAATAAATATAGTTGACCAGGCTATATTTATCCCAAATATGATTACATAATTGTCTAGGTTTGACTATAGTGTCCAACATCTAAATACTTTTATTTTGTTCTTCTTGTGATACTTGTTCTAGTATATATATATATATATATATATATATATATATATATATATATATATACTTTTATAAAAATACTGTTATATTTTAAAAGTATTTCTCTTGGTCAGAGTGTTTTTATCCCATTGTATTTATAGTTGTGTATAAAGATGTTGTGTTTGACCAACACAATGGTATACTCGATTGACCGAGCTACAGTTATAGAATAATTGCTTTCTTTGCTAAGCGGGTAGTCATGGTCAAGACATTACGTTTTACCAACACATTGGTGTAATCGGCTGATCGAGCTACACTTATAGATTAAACACAATCTTGGCTAAGCAGGTAGTCGTGGTCAAGATGTTGTGTTAAACTAACCCATTGGTATAGTCGGATGACTGAGCTACACTTATAAAATAATTGCATTCTTGGATAAGTGAGTAGCCTTGGTTAAGATGTTGCGTTTGACCAACACATTTGTGTAGTCGGCTAACCGAGCTACACTTCTATAATAATTACATTCTTAGCTAAGTGGATAGCCATGGTCAAGATGTTGCGTTTGACCAACACAATGGTATAGTTGACTGACCGAGCTACACGTATAGAAAAACTGGATTCTTGGATAAGCGAGTAGCCACAGTCAAGATGTTGCGTTTGACCAACACATTGGTGTAGTCGGCTAACCGAGCAATAATTATAGAATAAAAACCTTCCTTGCTAAGCAGGCAGCCGTGGTCAAGATGTTGTGTTTTGACCTACACATTGGTGTAGTCGGCTGACTGGGCTACACTTATAGAATAATTGCATTCTTGGATAAACGGGTAGACGTGGTCAAGATATTGCATTTCACCAACACATTGGTGTAGTCGGCTGACCGGGCTATACTTAAAGAATAATTGCATTCTTGGCTAAGTGAGTAGCCGTGGTCAAGATGTTGTGTTTGACCAACACATTAGTATAGTCGGCTGATCTAGCTACACATATAGAATAATTGCATTCTTGGATAAGTAGGTAGATGTGGTCAAGATGTTGTGTTCGACCAACACATTGGTGTAGTCGATTGAATGAGCTACACTTATAGAATTATTACATTCTAGGCTAGCGGGTAGCCGTGCTCAAGATGTTGCGTTTGACCCACACATTGGTGTAGTTGACTGGGCCACACTTATAAAATAATTTCATTCTTGGCTAAGCGGGTAGACGTGGTTAAGATGTTGCACTTGACCAAGACATTTGTGTAGTTGGCTGACCGAGCTATACCTACAGAATAATTGCATTCTTGGCTAAGCGGGTAGCCGTGGTCAAGATGTTGCATTTGACCAACACATTGGTGTAGTCGGCTGACCGAGTTACACTTATAAAATAATTGTATTCTTTTTTCCATTCTTCCATGAAACCATCATTTCATTAATTCACGAAAAATGGCTACTTCTTTCCTGTCGAACATGATCGTGCAATGTGTAGAATGCCCTTCTTGATTCGTCGTGATGCCTTCCTGAACTGTTATGGTTAGCCCTTACTGACATTGTGGTGAGTTCATTCTTCGTTCAGATGCTCACTAGGATTTGATTTCGTTATTTCCTTCTTTTCGGGTGCCTTTTCTTACTTACCCATAGGATGAAGTAACTTGGTGGTGATGTGTTAGCTTTGTTGTCTTTGTTCGCAGTGCCTACGACTACCTACAATTTGTTCTTCCTGGCGTAGATCCCTCTCAAGCTTTTAATTGTTCCTTTCCTTTTTCATTGGTTCCCCTTCCATTTCACTCTAATTTCCCTTTTTCTTTTCGTTGTTCGTAAATCACCCTTGCTTGCATTTCCTTTCCCTTCCTGTCCATCTTTCACATTGGGTGATCATGGCTCTTCTTTGGTTCGTATTCATGTCTCCTCATTCTGCTCCCCTTTCACAATTCTAATGCCCTCTTGATCGTTGTTTTTCGTTATCATTATTGTCCATGTGATTTTTTTCTTAACCATCGAGACATCCTGCTCTCTCACTTTCCATGTTGCCACCTCTGCGAGCGCCCCTACCGATTCCTTCAAACTGTTGCTTGATTCTAGGCTTATTGCTTTAAGCTATACAGTCTTGTTCTTTTCCTTCTCGCTTTCGTTTTTGTCTGTTGTGGTTGTGGATGTCGTGTTTTCTTCTTGGAATGCAGAGTTGCTAAAACGACTAATTGTTCGTTCTTGTTTGGAACCTACTCTATTTTTCCCGCTCTTTTCTTCGTGGGTATTGTGTCGACTCCCGACATGGTATGAAACTTGACTAAATTATGAATAGTTGATGCTATGACCCTGAACTTATGTATTTCTATTCTTCCAAATATTATGTTGTAGATAATAACAAACCTGATTAGTTTAGTGCCGTTCTTGCCGTTATTGTACCTTATTAATTGTGTTTCAGGTGGTTCTATTTTCTTTTGCACCTGGCTTGGGAGATGCTTGTAGAAATGTTTGTACATGACATCTATCAAGCTGATAATGTCCACATAAATATCATTCACATAGTTTTTCCTATGAATCCTCCAATCACGATGCGTTTATCTCCTTTATGATTATTTTTGTAGTCCCATTCATGAAATGTGAACTTGTAATAATCTCACTCATGATCTGCTTCAGATTGCTCTAGATGTATGAACATGATGATTTCGTTCTTCACTGAATGCTTTACTTTGGGCTCTATTGGTACAATGCTTTCTAGTTGTTTGGATCGAAGTCCCTTTATCAAATCAGTGAGTTGTTCGGACTGCATCTTGTTTTCCTATTCTCGTCGCAACATGGTGCACTCGATGGTGTCATGCCCAATAGATTCATATAACTCATAATACTTTCCATGGTTCTTGCTTCCTAACCTTTCTCCTGTTCTTTCTCCGCTATTCCTCTTGCTTTCTCCGATTGTCGCCATATTATTCCTTCCTCCATTTCTTTCTATTTGATTATTATGATATTGGTGCGGGAAACAGGTTGGTCGCAGTGCCCTTATATTGTTGTATTTTTGGTTTTCTTGAGCTTAACCTCTCACATAAGGTGTGCAGTAATCTTTTTGAACGTAGGCTCTCTCTCCCTAGTTTTCTTCTTCTGTTTCATGTAGTGGTGAACCCTTTCCATCATATCCTTCCTTGACTTGGGTGGTTTACCAACCTGTTTTTTGAATAGGACTCCTGGATGTAATCCATAAGTGAACACAACTATAACCATGTTGGCTACACTTTCCGGGGAATTAATACTAGATGTGTTAAAATGATGCACAATAGCATGTAACGTCTCGTCTTCACGTTGTTTGCATCCTAAGATGGCATGGGCATCCGTCGTGTATCTTCTTTGTTGTACGAAATGACCGATAAACTCTTCTCTTAAATAGTTGAAATAATGTATGCTTTCTACCGGTAAACTTTGGTACCATAACCGTGCTGGCCCTAACATGTTGGTTGGGAAGAAAATACACCTGTATTTTTCCTCCAGGTAGTAAGCATCCATCGTCCATTCGTAGTTTTTGATATGATTTTTTGGATCACCTGAACCATCATACTTCGAAATTTATGGTATGTTCACTCCTAGATGGTAACTGATATATGCATATGCTTATAATGAGTGGCGATTTGTCTGACCTCAGGAGTCAACAATTATTAGTCTTTTTGTTTGAGTCCCTGAGTCCATTGTTGTTCGTCGCTTGCAGTGCCCGTTGAATTTTTGGTGTTTCTTGGTTTCCAATATGGTTTATGGAACGTAGGTTAATTTTCTGGGACTGAGGCGGCCATAACTCTTGATAATGTGCATATGGAAATAGAGGAGGTAGCGGTATGTGTGGTCGTACATTTTGTCGCGTTGGGGTTACCATGGTTGTTAAGTTTTGGAAGAATAATATTGGTAAGACTTGTATTGTCAGCTTATTGTTTATAGTAGTGGTCTTAGGAGGTCTTGTGGACATGTTTGGCCTTCCTGTACTAGAACTACTATCTGATGCTACCGTAGACTGTTTGTCTTGTTTTCTTCCCCTTACTTGGTGATTTTCATTGTGGTTCTCCTTCCTGTGTATGTCGGGGATGACAGTGGTTCTGCTAATTGGGAATAAACTATCATTGGTAGCACTATACTTGGTGTTGTCGTCGTAATGGGGGTGAATGATGGGATTAAGTTAATGGGACTGAAACTTAAGTCCACTATAAGATGTAAAACATGTGTTTTTTCCTGCATATTTATATACAAATGGAGCAAATGTTGTTACATGGGCTTCCGCATGCTTGATAGTTGGATGAAATGATCATCCTCTAATGTGAAATCTATAAGGCATGTTGCAAAGGTAGACAACACTAGGGTTAGAAAGCGATATCGATGGATGGACCTCGATGTTACTCTTTGATTCCTACTTAGACATCGTTCAGAAGGGGTAGTAAAATTGTTTGGGTTGTTCGAATTCTACCTTGTTGATGCGTATTGAGGGTCTTATATAAAAACGAGATGGTCTGTTTTCTTGCTTTCCTAAACATGTGTTGTAGATGTCTAGGGGTTGCAAGGGTAGTACCCTTCAATACAATCATGTTGCCTTTTCTGTGTTTTTGGGGATATTGCCTTGAAATCCATACAAACTATTTCTTTTACGTTTAATATATTTTTGGCCGTTTTTTTTCCTGGGCGATTGACTTGATAGGAAAACTCCCCGACCTGCTAAGTATTTAGGCCTGCTGCTTGTTAGTGGACTGATCTTAATATGTGTTGTTCTTTCTTTGTATGTGTGGTCTGATCCCCATACAATATTAAGTAACAATTTACGAGCCTAGAAACACAATCGTCACATGCATCTACGTGGAAGGCGATTTTGATATTGCTCATCCACCTATCTCGACTTAGACTCAACCATTGTGTCGCTTGATCCTCCTTTCCCGACTAGGAGACTTCGATTTTATCATCATCCATTTCGATTTCATCACTAACAACGTCTAGAATTTCGTCACCAAGTGCGTTTTTTGCTCATCAACAAATATTGTTTGACGATTTCAACACCAGGTGTGAGTTGCAATTTATGATTAGCATTTTATATAAAGAGAAATTATTATGGACCGAGAAAAAAAATGCTTGTTTCGTGTTCCTTTCTGCTACAGTTCCAAATGCTAAAGAATTTGTTGACTGGGTTGAAAAGGCTCACAAACAACAATGTCATATGGTTTATCCGAATTGTAAGTCATCACCCTTTCAACATTATCTTTTCCTTCCTGGTGGTCATGAGTTATACTTAGTGGTGGACGAAATCAAAAATTTTCATGAAGATAATTTCCAAAAACTGTAAATGCTCTTGTTCCTGCTAATGATTGTGATAAACAGAAAGATAATGGAAAATTGTAGAAAGAGTTGCTTAACGGTAGGCGTGGCGAAGATAATGATATATTGTAAATGACGAATATGATTATTCAATGCCAATATGATCTACATATAATCTTTAGTTTTAGCCAATATGAGCAAGTGTCAAATATTTTTAATTTTTTTGTTAGTTAAACTATTCACTTTTGAAGGTTTTAACTGATTTTAAAATGATTTCTTGTTAGGGAAGTGTCAACACCAGTGCCTTATATAATTTATGTCTTAGAACCTCAAACTTTGCCTGTTGCTCAAGCCTTCAATGAAAGGTAACACTTTTCTTCGTCAGACGGGTCAGAAGTACTGCCATCCTCGAAAAATCCTGGATGAACCTCCTATAATAACCCGCTAACGCAAGGAAAATCGAAATCTTGGATGGAGACCTCGAAACCTCCCACTGCAACACTGCCTCAATCTTAGCCGGATCGACCAAGATACTATCTTGGTTGACAAGGTTCCCAAAGAGCTAAACACCGCACAATTAAAACTCACATTTGGAGAAGTTCACGTAGAACCTCTTTTGTCTAAAACCCTCGAGGACCTCCTGCAGATGCTCTACACACTGCTCTTTGGTCATAGAGTAGAACATGGTATCATCAATGAATATAATCCAAGACCAATCGAGCATGGGTCTACACACTCGATTCAGCAAATCCATGAATGTTTTTAGTGCATTGGTGAGCCCGAATGGCATCACCACGAACACATAATGTCCATAACTATTATTGAAAGTCATCTTCTACACGTCCTCATCCCTGACCCTTATATGATGAAAACTCGACCTCAAATCAATCTTGGAAAACCAAGATTTACCTTGAAGCTGATCAAATAAATTGTCGATCCTAGGTAGTGTTGCATTATGAGGGTCCCTAGACAATGAAAGGGAAAACAGAAGCAACAAACATATAATAATTAGTCTCATAAAACAGTCACCAGATCTGTGTTCAACCTATATATGCAACTCAACTGAAAATAGGCCTGGCAATCGTGTCGTGTTCGGGTTGGCGTGTCGCGGGTTGGCAGGTTGGCGGGTCAAAATGTGCCAACCCAAACACGACCCATTTAAATATACAGGTCACGGGTTAGCGGGTCACGGGTTGGCGGGTTTGGAACATAAACCCATATATGACCCACCAACCCATTTATTTATACGGGTTCACAAGTTGGCGGGTTCGTGGGTCTAAATTTTAGATATTTAAGTCTTAAACATCCAAATGAAAATTAAAAACATTCGTAGAAACATGTTACAGACTTAGCCTTATAGGTTACGACTTATGACCTTAGACCATCCACCACGAGTAATAATGTTAAAACAATCGAATGGTCTATGAATAAATGGTATATATTATATAATACTTATTAAATATTAATACTTGATACATAAATACATTTAAAAATATAATAATTTTTTTTATTAAGAATATAAACGGGTTGGCGGGTCAACCCGTTTATTTTTTGAGAAACCCATATATGACCCGTTTAATAAACGGGTTGGCGGGTTGACGGGTTAGCGGGTTGAAAAACTCAACCCAAACCCATTTATTTCGTGTCGTGTCGCGGGTCGTGTCGAGAATTGCCGGCCCTAACTGAAAAGAAGGAAGAATAAGAATACATATTTGTTGTAATCGTTGAGGACTCCTTTATATTGATCGTATAATGAGTGTAAAGAGTCTAACGCATGACTCCTCTTTCATAGTCGCACCTAAGGAGCAAATCAACAACATTTGACAATAACCTAATCAAAGAACACCTTGAATGCGATGCAAAAAAGCCGAACACAACTTTTGGGTTATGAGCAAAACAATAATCATATGCTGCACATGCAAACCCTAATGCTTTGGATCTAGGTTTTTCTAATTGTACATGCAATAATCATCCAAAGCTTGTAAACCCTAAATCTAGCATACAGAAATCGAATACTATGACTAAAAACAATTTAGAAACATACCTTTCAATTGTAGCTTGATAACCTTGAACCTTTTAGAAACATACCTTTCAGTTGTAGCTTGATAACCTTGAACCTTTGAGATCATAAACACCAAAAGCAATTGGAGAATATTAGGGAGAGGAGGAGGAGGCTTAAAATCGTCTCAAGGGTTTTTGGTAGTTGATTTTAGGTGCCCAAGGAGTCCTTTATATAGCTGAAGAATTAGGGTTTCAGTTAAAGACCTAATCCGATTGCTTAGGCTCTAAGCAGCCTATAGGATCTTTTCTAGAATACCCTATAGACAAAATCTAGTGGGCTTCCACAAGGATTTCGTCCATCCCTTAACCTAGGGATCCACAACCCATTTAACAATTATCACATAATTGCAATATCACTCCCTTAATTCAGTTAACCTCTTTTGACCACAAAACAAATTCTAAATTAATTCTTGACCAATTTTCATTAAATAATATGATTTCTCTTTTAATATATTATTCACATAGTATATTAATAAATCACATTTATCCTCTTTCTCCATTGTTCATCCAGTCAAGTAATGAAGGCTGATGAGATTAAAACTTTAATCTTTGAAGATCGATTAGATCTTAAACAGGTAAGTAAATATAAAACAGCAAGAACACGAAAATAAGAACAAGCCAAGAGTGAATCAAACGTGTCGAATGATTAAAACAAAATCCTCAGAAGAGCTTGATTAAGAACATCAACTGTAGAGGATTGGTAGGTTTACAAGAAGGATCAAAGAAATCTGTAAAAATTATCGTTATGCTCTAGATCAATCCTTTACCTAATATGCATGCAAGCATATACTTATATAATAAACATAATGGGCTCTCGGTTGGACAGGCCCAAACCGGAATACAAATTAAATAAACAAATAGCTGAGCCCAAAGACGCAACCCTTGAACAAATCTTCAACCCAACAATCTCCCTCTTTGCGTCAATTGGAGCGAGATCTTCACTTGTTACTTGGGCCAGCAGCGGAGGCAGGTACCTTCTTCTTCACGGTGTTAAACAGACGAGAGATAAGAGCCAGAATCGTCTGCCTAAACCTGATGTACCACTGGATCATGTCATTGAAGTACTTAACATCATCCGCTGTATTCTCTTTACACCTTTGGATGATCGACAACACGTGCTCTAGACAAGCAGTGGTGTAAAGATGTTTGTCAGCTAAAGCAAAGAGACATTTCTGTCCTTCTGCTCTAGTGAACATAACCGAATTGCGTCTCGGGTCGATCTTGCCCATTTTCATCTGATTGAGATCACTTGCCGATCCCACAGGAGCTATCTTCGGTTTCTTCTTGAAGACAGTGGCTACCTCCTGATCCATAAGGGCTACCTCCATGATATAACAGACAATCATCCTCTTGAGATGGTCTATGATCGGACCATATTCAGCTTCATTTGTCAAGAGGATGTTATGCAAAACAATCCAATCATGAGGATTTAAGTTCGGTAGATATGCCAGGGAGATATGATGTGCAGTTCTTGCAGATCCTCGAATCACCTTGAACCGAACATTAATGAATCTACCTTCGGTGTAAGGCTTCAGTACCCGGACGTTCACTATCTTCTGGGCGCTCCAAGTTAGATACTGAGGACGAGCAGCCTTCAGATAGAAGTCGATGAGCTCCCTATCAACCTCAGGGTTCGGATGAGGGACTTCATAAATATTTGAGAAGGCGTGGAAGATAAACGCCTTTCGAGTCAACGGCATGTCGAACTGCGAATCGACAGAATTATTGCAGT
Organism: Lactuca serriola; assembly: GCF_051521515.1. NCBI lineage: Eukaryota > Viridiplantae > Streptophyta > Magnoliopsida > Asterales > Asteraceae > Lactuca > Lactuca serriola. The sequence goes on from NC_136416.1 coordinate 79,274,446, forward strand.
CGAACGAAATCACCGGCTCGAGCCATAAGATGCTGGGAGTGTCTATGGCCTCTTTGATCATTCGCTCCCGAGTCCAGGCAGGGAAGAGAGTCTTCCTGCTCTCGAGTAGATCGTTGGCTTCCTTCTGCTTGCGTTCGGCTTCTTCAGCCTCTCGCGCCACACGATTAACATCTTCATCAGCATTGCGACTGTTCTTTCGTTTCAACATGTCAGCAATGGTTTCTTTATCTTCATCTTCATCTTCTTCCTCAGCTATGTTTTTCCCTTTGTCTTTCACACCCGAACCCGAAGCTTGACCAGTCGGAGGTGGTTCGGTTGTGTGAGTAGCTTTGGAGGAAGGAGGTGGTTTCGATCCAGTCTTCTTCTCTTCTCCCCCTTGTTTCGGATTGGACACGAAACTAGGTAAGCCTTCGATTTTGCTGAGAAGGTCCATGGCAGGAGAAAGCTTTTCAGCAAGGGTTCGCCTCACCGAATGGTTTAGAATTGGATCGTGTGCTTCTAGGATGTTTGATAAGGCAGCGTGTACATCCGAAACACATGTCTTGATGACCTCCCTTTCGGATCGAAGAGCTTCAAGCTGTTGTTGAGAGTTTGATAGCTGAGTGCTCTTGACCTTTAGGGCGGTGGTTTTGCTTGCCAGAACGTCCATCAATGAGTTCTCAGCTGCGAGATCCTCCTGAAGCTTAGCTAGGCGCTCATCAATGGAGGCACGAAGGGCCGAGTTGTCGTCGCATATTGATTGGCGAAGGTTGGCGAACGACGTCAACTCCGTTGAGACGAACTTTGCCAATTGCTGAACAATCGGTTCCAAAGTTGTCTTGGTAGAAACCGCACTCTCCTGTAACGACTTAAACAGGGATGAGGCGTCGTTGAATAGTTTATCGACTTTTGCGGTCGCAGCCTCACAGGCTTTGGTAGAGGCGTCGATGGCGGCAGTGGTTGAGGCTACCGAATCATGCTGAGCCCTGGAGAAGGCATCAACAATCTTCTGAAGTGCAGCTTCAGATAGAGAGGACTGTTGGTTGGAAGATGAGGCGAGAAGTAAGTCAACCTTCTCGTTGAGCTCCTTAAGATGCTTCTTTGTCACTGGAGCATCATCCTCTTCATCACTCTGAACCTGAAACGGACTAAAATAGACCGAATCGAAGGTCATGTTATCACCGCCAAGGAACGGGTTATCTCCATCAGAGGCGTGATCTGGAGATGGTTGGGGTGGTGAAGCTGGGGGTGTTGTGGGTTTTGTGGATTCAGGTTGAGTGTGGGGTGGGGTAGTTTCGGGTGGTGGTTGAGTGTGGGTAGGTTCGGTTGTATGGGTTTCGGTTTGAGGTGGTTTGGTTACGGGTGGGGTTTCGATTACAGGTGGTGTTTCGGTTGCAGTTGTGAAAATGGGTGGTGGTATAGGGAAAGAGGTTGGAGGAATAGTGGCAGTGGGGTTTATGGTGGGAATGGAAGTAGGAATGGTTTGAGTGGGTAAAGGAATGGGTGAGTTGTGGATTTCCATATCTGGGGTAGGAGATCGGGGTGGGGTGTTGCCTCCTGGAGGGGTTTCGCCTCTTTGAGAGCCATCCGAGTCCGAACTCTCGCCTTCAGAGTCACTCGAAGAAGAGGAAATAACAAGCTTGCGCTTCGGTTGAGTCTTCCTCCTCTTCGGCTGTGGGGACTGTGCAGCTTTTGTCTGTTTCCTCTTCTTGAGAGAAGGACCCTTAGGAGCTTTGGTCGCTTGCTTCCCTTTGTCCGCCTTTTTGCCCCTGGGCACCGGTTTGTCAGCATCATGGATGGACTTTAGCATTTCCGGTGTAAGTTCCCTAGGACCAGATGCCTTGAACTCTTTGATCGTCCGGATGATCCTGCTGTCGGATGGGATGTTGCCATACATTGTCTCCGGAATAGAGCCAATGAAAGAGAACCTGGATGCATCAGAAACGATTATCTTGGTGGTATGAAAAGTACCGACCGAAGACATCACCGCACCAGTAGCAGTAGGTATATCCAGCTTATCCATCGCCCATTTGGTGATAAGAATCCAGAACCGGGCAAGCGACACCTCAGAATGTCGTGATGAAGAAGAAAGGCTCTGGATGAGCTGTTGCCAGAGGACCAACCCAAAGTCGAGGTTGACGCCGTTGTAAACTGCGTACATAACCGACAAGAACAGTCGACTAGCACCATCAGATCCTGAGCTCCGTTCAGACAAGCCCTTGAAGAGAACTGTGAACATGCCGTTCCACTGCGGTGGCAAGCAGGACTTCTTGAACTTTGCGACGGAGACGAGCGCCTCCGTGTACCCCATGTTATAGAACATGTTGTAAAGATGCCCAATCGGAATCGTCTCCGGATTAATTCGCGATGGGTCAGCAGCCAAACCAATCAAAGTGCCAAATCGTTGTCGAGAAATAGAGGTTTTGTGATCAGCAACCTCGAAGAACACCCGCTTGACTGCTTTGTCGTAATAGGCAGTCGCATACACCTACGAGAGAACCACCATTGGCACAGACTCAATCCTGGAGAGAGCTGGAGCGATTTGGGAGTACTTCAGGCACTCGATGATCGGCGACATGTAAGAGTCGTACGCCAGAGGGTTTAGGTCGATCACCAGGCATTGTTGTGGACGAATAGGAAGGATTTGTGAGGTACCATGGACGGAAGATGATTCTGCCATTGTTGAAGGTAGGAAGAAGAAGATGAACAGTGAAGCTTTTTCGAGTTTTGGCTCTCTTGTAAATTTTGAAGCAGTAAAGAGGTAAATCGTGGTGAAGACTGCCTTTTATAGTGGGTGAAAGGAGAGAGAAAAATCGTTTCAAATCTTCTATGGAAATACGAAAAGGTTTCCTGAATGACAGATGCGTGACAGTTGAGGCGTGCGATGATCACGTAGGAGAGAGAGTGTCAGATTCCTAGGATCACGCCGCCCAACAAGCGCCGTTTCAGAAGAAAACCGTCTCAAATCCTCACGCGCCTTTAAGTGCCAGAGGGATGTCGCTTGGATTTCGCACACGCGTCCACTTTGTCAGTAAAAGACTGGATCGAAACCACCTCCTTCCTCCAAAGCTACTCACACAACCGAACCACCTCCGACTGGTCAAGCTTCGGGTTCGGGTGTGAAAGACAAAGGGAAAAACATAGCTGAGGAAGAAGATGAAGATGAAGATGAAGATAAAGAAACCATTGCTGACATGTTGAAACGAAAGAACAGTCGCAATGCTGATGAAGATGTTAGTCGTGTGGCGCGAGAGGCTGAAGAAGCTGAACGCAAGCAGAAGGAAGCCAACGATCTACTCGAGAGCAGGAAGACTCTCTTCCCTGCCTGGACTCGGGAGTGAATGATCAAAGAGGCCATAGACACTCCCAGCATCTTATCGCTCGAGCCGGTGATTTCGTTCGACTGCAATAATTCTGTCGATTCGCAGTTCGACATGCCGTTGACTCGAAAGGCGTTTATCTTCCACGCCTTCTCAAATATTTATGAAGTCCCTCATCCGAACCCTGAGGTTGATAGGGAGCTCATCGACTTCTATCTGAAGGCTGCTCGTCCTCAGTATCTAACTTGGAGCGCCCAGAAGATAGTGAACGTCTGGGTACTGAAGCCTTACACCGAAGGTAGATTCATTAATGTTCGGTTCAAGGTGATTCGAGGATCTGCAAGAACTGCACATCATATCTCCCTGGCATATCTACCGAACTTAAATCCTCATGATTGGATTGTTTTGCATAACATCCTCTTGACAAATGAAGCTGAATATGGTCCGATCATAGACCATCTCAAGAGGATGATTGTCTGTTATATCATGGAGGTAGCCCTTATGGATCAGGAGGTAGCCACTGTCTTCAAGAAGAAACCGAAGATAGCTCCTGTGGGATCGGCAAGTGATCTCAATCAGATGAAAATGGGCAAGATCGACCCGAGACGCAATTCGGTTATGTTCACTAGAGCAGAAGGACAAAAATGTATCTTTGCTTTAGCTGACAAACATCTTTACACCACTGCTTGTCTAGAGCACGTGTTGTCGATCATCCAAAGGTGTAAAGAGAATACAACGGATGATGTTAAGTACTTCAATGACATGATCCAGTGGTACATCAGGTTTAGGCAGACGATTCTGGCTCTTATCTCTCGTCTGTTTAACACCGTGAAGAAGAAGGTACCTGTCTCCGCTGCTGGCCCAAGTAACAAGCGAAGATCTCGCTCCAATTGACGCAAAGGGGGAGATTGTTGGGTTGAAGATTTGTTCAAGGGTTGCGTCTTTGGGCTCAACTATTTGTTTATTTAATTTGTATTCCGGTTTGGGCCTGTCCAACCGAGAGCCCATTATGTTTATTATATAATTATATGCTTGCATGCATATTAGGTAAAGGATTGATCTAGAGCATAACGATAATTTTTACAGATTTCTTTGATCCTTCTTGTAAACCTACCAATCCTCTATAGTTGATGTTCTTAATCGAGCTCTTTTGAGGATTTTGTTTTAATCATTCAACACGTTTGATTCACTCTTGCCTTGTCCTTATTTTCGTGTTCTTGCTGTTTTATATTTACTTACCTGTTTAAGATCTAATCGATCTTCAAAGATTAAAGTTTTAATCTCATCAATTGGTATCAGAGCAGGAGGCTGTGTAATCGATACACATCTTTTCTGTGAAAAGATTTCAATTAGGGTTTTTCCGCAACTACCGATATTTATTGAGCCGTCATCTCATTATTGACGTATCTTGATATTTATTGTTTTGCCCTAATCTGCTTTATTACAAGTCTGATCTTTGAACAGGTTTTTCGATCATAATGGATGAGTCGCAATCAAATCCTATCAATATTTCCAACAGCATCGGTTCAACCACGAAGATTCCAATCCTATATACCCATGACTGTGAAGTCTGGGCGCATCACTTCGAAGACTACGTGATAGGATCTGAGGATAATGGATACCTCATATGGGAAGCTATCATTAATGGACCTTTTTCTCATTCTGCAACGTCCAGGATTGTCAAAACTCAAAAGGAGTAGAATGATCTGCTGAAGGATGTTAAAGATATTGCACAAGATGAAAAGGATAAATTCCAGTGTAATATCAAGGCGTTAAGATTGATAAGATTCGCCCTTCAGTCCGACACCTTCAGGTTGGTCAGCTCATGCACGACGGCAAAGGAAGTTTGGGATAGACTTCGCGAACTGTACTCTACAGACGAGGATCTTGAACATTCTATCCAAACCTTGCTCTTATCTGAGTTTGGAGAATTCAGGCAAGGAGCAGAAGAAACAGTGACCCAGACGTTCGATCGCTTTAATCATCTTCTCAGCAAGATGATCAAACATGACATCTAAAGGAAGCTTATCGAGCAGAATGTTACATTCTTAAATGGTCTGAGGTCTGAATGGAGAGCAGTGGTGTCTACAGTCAAAGCCCATGAGCAGTTTAAATCATATTTGTTGAAAAATGTTCTTATGTAACCTTGTATGTGACCATAACTGAAATAAGATGAACTGTTTTTATACAATCTAACAAATATTATCAGTTATTTCAGGTTGCATGAATGCGTGATAAAACGGAAAATACGAAAGCACGCGCATAGACGAGAAAATTAGCTGTGTGACTAAAAAGTTTCACCAATATATATATATATATATATATATATATATATATATATATATATATATATACACGTATGTATATATATGTATTATATATATGTATGTGTTATATATATATGTATTATATATATAGATATGTATATGTGTTGAATAAGTCAAACAAAGGAGGAAGTCAAGAAAAGTCAAGGATGAAGAAGCCTAAAACCTTCCCACGTTCTTTGCTCCTAGCTCTACATCAACTTGCATCTTTCAACTTACACTCAAGTGTACTACTACTAGATATTTGTTTCTCATATATATACATGTGTATGTAGTGTATGTTTAGAGTTAGTGAGAATATAAGAGACTAAGAGAGATTCATATGTTATAGTGAATTTTCCTTTGTAAAACCACACCCTCTCAATCTTCATCCCTGGAGATAACCAAGAACATCAAGATCAACAACAACCAAAAATGAAGAACATCATCAACTATCTTCATCTTCTTCATTCAAACTCAAGGTGTTCATCTTCAACCCATCAAACATCATCATGTTCATAAACTTTCACCACCTTATATCAACCTCATTCCAACCTCCAAACAACCTCAAAATACTCTCCTAACACCCTCCAAATACCATCCTTAAACCTCCTCCAAAAAAACCCCTTTCAAATAACCACAACCATCACCACTTGCTGTTTTTCGACAGCAGAATCTTCAAGTCAGAAACGAAGACAACTGGGCTCGGTACAAGCACAAAAAGACTAGGGAGATTTTCACCATCAATTCTTCAGGACCTTACCTACATCTAGAAATTTTCGTGGACGATTTTGACCACGGGAAACCCCAAAGAGACGCGAGAGAGAATTGGCTATCCAGAGAGATTTCTGTTTTTGAGTTCAGAATCTTCATGTTAGAAAACAAAAAAGCGAGAACAACACAGCCAAAATACTACTAGGGAGATTTTCACCATCAATTCTTCAGGACCTTACCTACATCTAGAAATTTTCGTGGACGATTTTGACCACGGGAAACCCCAAAGAGACGCGAGAGAGAATTGGCTATCCAGAGAGATTTCTGTTTTTGAGTTCAGAATCTTCATGTTAGAAAACAAAAAAGCGAGAACAACACAGCCAAAATACTACTAGGGAGATTTTCACCATCAATTCTTCAGGACATTACCTACATCTAGAAATTTTCGTGGACGATTTTGACCACGGGAAACCCCAAAGAGACGCGAGAGAGAATTGGCTATCCAGAGAGATTTACTCCGAAAATCTACATCCATCACCACCCAAAGCTCCTTCAACTTCACCATCTTTGCTGCCTTACACCACCAAAATTACAACCTTATTCCACCTCCTAACACCCTCCAAATACCCACTCCAACCTCATCAAATCTCCTCAAAACACCCGATACCCGTATACAAATACATGACTCGTGTACTTTGCACTGTTTTGTAAACAATCCATTTTACATGAAAATGAACTTTTTACTACTTATCAAATACCGGATTGATCTTTGAACAAATATCGACCAGTCGTTCCAAGAGTCCCAATATCGACCGGTCCTTCCAAGAGAACAAATATCGACCAGTCGTTCCACGAGTCCAGTTCAGTCAATTTATTGACGAACCTACTTGATATATATTTATATACTTATATATATATATATATATATATATATATATATATATATATATATATATATTTTATTATAGCTTTATGTCATTTAAATACAGTCATTTATATTATTTATAGCTTTACGTCATTTAAATATAGTCATTTATATTATTATAGCTTTCAGTCATTTATAGCTTTCATATTTATACTTATTCCGCAATTATTATTCTTTATATATATTTACATCTTATATCTTAAACTTATATATCTATCACACAGTGACCGGTAACCGAGCCTTTTGTCGCAGTGATCAAATTTTTATATTTCCAACAATCGGTATCTGAGCTGATATATAAAAGGAATAATATCCAACAATTGGTATCAGAGCTTGTGTGATTTACCTTGAAATTTTTGTCGAAAAACTTTTGGTTATAGCGTTTATAAACCTTCCATAAGCTTTTCTTTAAAAATTTCATTTTAATATCACTTGTTCAAAATCCTTTCAAAAAATGTCTTTGGCAAATTACTCCAACATGAACTCTGTCTCCATTGCAAATAGCTTAGGATCTGGTTCACGGGCACCCATACTTATTCCTGAAGAGTATAATTCGTGGGTTGGCCGTATGAATCTTCATCTTAATGCTATAAATGAAGATGTCTGGAAGTGTGTAGAAGGAACATATGTTACTCCAGAAAATATGGCTACTCTTGCTACAAATCAAGCCACTCAAGTTGAAATTACAAAAAAGTTGGAACTCCAAGCCAAAAAGGAACTTGTTTCTGGAATACCTCACAGTATTCTAAGTCAAATGGATGACATTATACTGTTAACCGCAAATCAAATTTGGGAGAATTTGAAAAATCGTTTTTGTGGAAATAAAAGAATCATCGGAAACAAAAGAACATCTGTTTTGAATGAATTTGATAATTTCAAAATGCTTTCATCAGAAACCATCCATGATGCTCATGATAGGTTCAATTTGATTATGGTTAAAATGAACAATTTGGGTATCAAAAAGACACAACACGAGATAAATCTCAAGTTTTTAAACAATCTGTTCGAAAGCTGGAAAATGGTTAAACTCATTATTCAGGGAAATCCAGCTATTCATACCGAATCTTTGTACAATTTGTATGGAGAACTTCAATCGTATGAATCCTCGATTGACCCACCAACCATTGCAGCTTTTGGAGGACCACTTGCACTTGTGTCCACAACTTCTCAAAACCAAACACCTTTCAATGATCAAAACTTTAATCATTTTAATCAGACTACATCTTTTCAAAACCAAGCCTTCCAGTCTGATTCAAATGATGAAGCAGATTATCAACAACTGTGTGCGTTGGTTGCAAACACAAATCTCCAGAGATTTATCCCAAATCATGGTCAATCAAATTTTAGACCAAATTTTCAACCAAGACCATCTTTTGGACAAAATAACTCAAGTTTTCAACCAAGACCATCTTTTGGTCAAAACAACTCAGGTTTTCAACCTAGACCTTACTTTGGACAAAATTCTCAAAGACCTTCTTTCCAAAATAACTCAAACCAAGGTTTTCAAAACCAGGGATTTCAAAACGATCCCAACTCAGGTCATAATCACAATCCAAACAATAGTTTTCAAAATCAAAATAGAGGTTTCCAAAATCAAGGTTACAACAATCAAAACAATGGTTTTCAAAACAACCAAAATTTTAGATTCCAACAAAACCATTCTCAACCTTCCCAACAAGCCCAAACTCAAACACCTGAAAGACTTCCGATTAAAAGTCAAAAGGATGATAGTGATGAAGAAGTGATCATTTGTCACAACTGCAAAGGAACAAATCACTATGCCAGAGAATGTCGAGCCAAAAACAAAACCAAAATCAAAGACTCAGCATACTATGCTCAAAGAGCCGATGAATTGAAGAAACTGGAAAACCAAGAAAAGCAAAGAGCATTGATGGCAATCCATGAACCAAGTGTGGAATACTGGCCAACTTCTGATGACGAAGCTGAACACGAACCAACACAATCAAACTTCTGCTTCGTAGCTGGTGTTGAAATACCTTCAAGAGCTCCAAACATCATAGAACAGGTATGGTCTATGATCTCTGAACTTGGTTTTTCCAAAACAATTTTTGAGTCCCACATAACCAAAATTGAGACTAGTCTGGAAGTTGATCTCAAAACATATCATGACACAATGGTCAATTATGATATTTGCAAATCTGAGTTACAAACCTTGCAACTCAAATTTGGAGAATTAACAAGAACGAAAAGCAAATTGGAAAGAGACGTTGAAAGAAAATCAGAAGATTATAATCACGTCTTGGAACAATTAAATCAGTCCCTAATTCAGAAAAGGGATTTGGAACTAAAAAATCAGTCAGTCATTTCTTCTGAAATAAAAGATGTTTTAGAAATGGAAATCCTTCAGTTGAAACAAGACTTTCAAGAATCAACTGACAAATACAATGTTTTAAATGAAAAGCTGACTGATTCTTTAAAACAAATCAATTCTCTTGAAACCGAGAATAAAAGACTGATATGGAATATGGATTCTATCAAAGTTGCCAGAAAACTAAGTGATGATATTTTCACCAAGGCAAACACCTTGGGAACTGGCAAAATTGATACGAATTATAGACCAGGAATTGGAAGAGAATCCTTTGAAATTGAACAAGCAAAACAGAAAAACATGACGAATTGTGAAAACTCTGAATCTACTCTACATAATCTTTTCACATCTGTTAATGAGGAAGATTCAGATGACGAAACAGTTATCAACTGTAGTCCAGATGATACTGCTTTCAGTGTTTCCAAAAAGTCTTTCAAAAGAGTTGTAAATTCTAAAACAGACTCTGCAAGTTCTTTAACTCACCAAATCAAAAATACTGATGGAACCACTAAACTCAAAAACTTTTTGAATGGAGAAAATTCCTCTTATAAGGATGGTAGTACTTCTATACCAACTGCTTTTCCTACAATGACTTCATCAATTGTTGGAAAAACTAGTCTGGGACAAAAATACTCCAAGAAACAACAAACAAGCAAAAAATCCATTCAAGTCACCAAAACCCCACTAATCAAACCAAACCTTTTTGAAAAACAACCAAAGAAACCAAACGTCATACCTCATAAACAGGTTTCCAAACAAAAACCAAAATCTTTTCAAAAACCTTTTGAAAACCGCTTTCAAGATATTACTTTTAATCATTCAAGGAACTTTCAAAAACCATCACATCCGAAAGTTTCAAACCATCATCCTCAAAAAGCTTTTCAAAACCGCCCATCACATCCCAGATATGAAGAAAACTTTTCAAACAAACCTTCACATCTAGGATATCTTTCACCAAATCACAGATCTTATCAACCCACAGGTTTTCAAAAACAAATCGCATTTTGGGTAAAATTGATAGATCAAATCAAACCTCAACCATTCCATCGTTATAAACCAAACCATTACAATAATGTGAAGTCAAATGATAAAAGAAATTCATTAAGAAAAGCACCCAAAATAACAACTGACAAACCAGGACCCATTCAGATTTGGGTACCTAAAGTTTCTGTCTGATTGTAGGTACTTAATGCTGGAGAACCCAATGATGATACATGGTATATTGATAGTGGCTGCTCCAAGCATATGACAGGAAACCGGAACTACTTACGTGACTTCAAACCTATACAAACCAATCAAGATGTTACCTTCGGCAACAACATGAAAGCAAAAATCAAAGGTTATGGAAACATAACAAATGGTAATTTTACCATAAAGAAAGTTGCCTTCGTCGATGACCTGAAACACAACCTCATCAGTGTTTCTCAACTGTGTGATAACAATCTTGAAGTTCTTTTCACCAAACAACGAAGCTTGATCATGGACGCCAAAACCAAAGATGTTATAGTTGATTCTGACCGTGCCGGAAATATGTATCCACTTGACATGGATCTTATCTATGGTAAACCCGATATATGTCTGCTATCTAAAGCCCCAGCAGATATTAGTTGGTTATGGCACCGCCGCCTTTCCCATCTAAACTTTGGGTACATCAACAAATTAATCGGCGATGATCTTGTTCGAGGGCTACCACTTCTGAAGCTTGATAACGAAACTCTTTGTGCCGCATGTGAAAAAGGAAAACTTTCCAAATCCACTCACAAAAGCATCTCAGAATCTAGTGTGTCCGAACCACTAGAGTTGTTGCACATAGACCTTTGTGGCCCTGCCAAAACCCAAACCATTCAAGGGAAGAAGTACATTCTTGTTGTCGTTGATGGTTTCTCGCGCTTTACTTGGGTCTTTTTCTTAAGACTAAAATCAGAAGCACCTGAAGAGATGATCAACTTCATCAAACAAATCGAGCTGAAGTTGAAACGACCTGTTCGAAGAATCCGAAGTGATAATGGTTTAGAGTTCAAAAACAATACTCTAGATTCATTTCTCAAAGACAAAGGAATTGAACATAACTTCTCAGCCCCATACACTCCACAACAGAACGGTGTTGTCGAAAGAAGGAACCGAACTCTATGTGAAGCTGCAAGATCAATGCTTATCTTCGCTGATCTGCCACAATACTTCTGGGCAGAAGCAATAGCCACAGCTTGCTATACTCAAAATCGTTCCTTAATCCATAAACATCTTCATAAAACACCATATGAAGTCATTAACAACCGAAAACCAAACATCAAATTTTTCCATATTTTCGGTTGTCGATGCTTCGTAAAGAATAATAAAGATCACCTTTCAAAATTTGAATCAAGGTCGGACGAAGGAATTTTCCTTGGTTACTCTTTTTCTTCAGCTGCTTATCGAGTACTGAATAAACGTACTAGAGTAATTGAAGAAAGTACCGATGTTCATTTCGATGAATTTTATGTTAGGAAATTGGATCGTGAACATTTTGGTTCAAAAATGATTGAAAATATTTTTCAAAATCCAATTCAACAAACACCTTCTCCTGACATAGACATTGAAATCGATCTTGATTTGCTTTTTGAACAACCAAAAACCGCTTACAATTCTGAACTTCTAACTACTTTAATTGACCCTACAGGAACACCCAGTGAAGTAATTCCACAAACAAACCAAAATGATGCAAATCAATTCGAGGGGGAACCACCAACACATACTTCCTCTTTGGAACAAACACCAAATCCTCCTTTAAACACCCGAACCCCAAATAGCCAAAACAATCCCGATGCATCATTTATGGGGGAACCTTCAAACCTATTCCAAGATGAAACGCCCGGAGAAGAACAATGGGATACTGAAACTCCAATTATTATAGCGGAAGAGAATCGCTTAATAAAGTGGACCAGAAATCATCCAACAGACCAAATCATCGGAGATCCCAACATAGGCATTCAGACTAGAGGCGCATCCACAAATGAATGTTTATTTGGAGCCTTCTTATCCACGACCGAACCCAAAACCATACATTCTGCTATAAAAGATCCAGATTGGGTAAAAGCTATGCAAGAAGAGCTAGCAGAATTTGAAAGAAACGACGTATGGAATCTTGTTCCTACTCCACCCGATGTTACTGTTATAGGTTCAAGATGGGTATACAGAAACAAGACTGACGATCAAGGAATCATTTGTCGAAACAAGGCACGTCTTGTAGTCAAAGGATATTCACAACAAGAGGGAATCGACTACGATGAAACATATGCTCCAGTTGCCCGAATTGAAGCAATTCGCATCTTTCTTGCATATGCTGCACATAAGAATTTCAAAGTATTCCAAATGGATGTTAAATGTGCATTCCTACATGGAGAGATAGATCGCGAAGTATACATCCAACAACCACCAGGTTTCGAAGATCCCAAATTTCCAGATCACAGCTTTAAATTGCAGAAAGCTGTCTACGGCTTGAAACAAGCACCTCGAGCTTGGTATGCCACGTTGTCAACCTTTCTCGAAGAATCAGGTTTTAAAAGAGGTTCAATTGATCAAACACTCTTTCGTAAAATCTTTAATAAACATCTGTTAATCGTACAAATATATGTTGATGACATTATTTTCGGTTCTACTGATGAATCTTTAAGTGTTAAGTTTGCAGATCTAATGAAGAGCAAATTTGAAATGAGCATGATTGGGGAGATGACTACTTTTCTCGGACTTCAAATCAAACAGTCAACTGATGGCATTTTCATCAACCAAGAGAATTATGTCAAAAACCTACTCACTCGTTTTTCAATGGAAAAATCCAATACCGCAAAAACCCCAATGGCTTTTGGATACAAAATTGATGCAGACTTAAATGGCAAACCCGTTGACCAGAAAAGATATCGTGGAATGATCGGATCACTCTTGTACCTCATTGCCAGCAGACCTGACATCATGTTTTCTACATGTGTTTGTGCTAGATACCAAGCAAATCCTATGGAATCCCATGTAGTTGCTGTGAAACGCATCTTCAAATACCTTAAAGGCACTCCCAAACTTGGCCTTTGGTATCCAGCTAAATCCGATTTTCAGCTGAACGCTTTCACCGACTCAGACTACGGAGGATGCAAGCTAGATAGGAAGAGTACATCTGGTAGCTGTCAATTCCTAGGAGGTAGACTAGTGAGTTGGACTTCAAAGAAACAGACGTGTGTATCCACATCAACAGCAGAAGCTGAATATGTCGCTGCCGCCAGCTGTTGTTCACAAGTCATATGGATGCAAACTCAACTGCGTGACTATGGCTTCAAAATCTCACAAATTCCCATATTTTGTGACTCAACTAGTGCAATTGCCATTTCTCACAATCCCGTTCACCATTCCATGACAAAGCACATCGACATTCGATATCACTTTATCAAAGACAACATTCAAAAGGGTCATATCGAACTACACTTCATCAACTCCGAAGATCAAATTGCCGATGTCTTCACTAAGGCTCTCGATGAAACGAAGTTTCAATACTTCCTAGGCCGTCTAGGAATGTTAAATCCAGATAACATCCATCCTTAAACTTTTACTTTTTGTTTGTACAAAAGTGTGTTTACTTTCATTCAAAAAGAAAATTCAAAAACATTTGAAAACTGCTTTCTTTTCAAAAAAACCAAAAACATTGAAATAACCAATATTTCCAAAAACATTCAGAAAAACAAATCTTCAAAAATATTATAAAAGACTTGCCATAATAAGCTTTTATAGAACCTTGTGATTAATCGTCTTTTGACTTAATTTTCAGATGCTTATGCTCGATGAAGATATTAAGTCATATTGATTCTCAATTGGAGTGAAGGTTCAAATCTCCTACTTTTCATAATGTACATAACTTTATTTCCTTCAATTTTATTTCATTATTGATGATTTCAAAAAGGGACATAAGGTTAGGAGGTTCAGATGAAAACAAAAACCCATGTGAGAATTTGTGCCTCATCAATCTGAATCATTGTGGAATTCATTTCTTGTGAGCTTAGGTGTGTCACTATTGCTTATAAGGTATATCCGATTATACCTTGTCACGGTCTCATTTTTGCTTAGATATCAAAATGACCAGGGACGATACATTCATTTCATACATACTAGACAAACTGTCTTTTATGCCACTAATCCCTACCTAGATATAAGCCAACCAAAAATGATGTCTTGAGATCCCGTGATCCATCAACAAGAAAAGACGAAACAAGATAAAAAGGAATCAACAAGAAAGCCAAATCATTCACTGAAGAAATACCAAACAAAACAAAAAAAACTCTACATTTGGTATTTTCAAACAAAGTTCAATCAAATGGTTATTTCAAAGCAAACATCAAAAGATCTCGTGATCTGTTTTTAACCATTTTTCACAAAAAGGGATATCTTAATCCCGCAAGATAGATACTCTCAAAAATCCCAATTTTCTCAAATGTAGCAAATTCTCGATGCTAAAACAAAATATCCTTTTACAACAAAAAGGATATTGATCAACAAAAAGGATACCATCAAAGAAAAAGCTGCAACAACAAAGGATTTCCCGGGATACTGTAGCCTTCATCAATGAAAGTTCTTAGTTGCAAACTGCACTATGAAAATTGCTAAACCCCTCTACATGTATTTCCCGACGGAGAGAGAGAGAAAGTTAATGGCATGAATGAAGAAACCCGCTGAGTAATGCCGAAACCAGTCTTATGTGATTGATTATCTAATAATGAGACTAAGTGACCTTTCAAGAAAAGCATAGTTGAACACCTCCAATATGAGTGTGAGTCGTCAGAGAGAGATATCACTCATTTTTAGTGATCATTAACTTGTTCTGCTGCCAGAACAACTAAACACCCAAGTGAAGTGTGAGCTATACCAATGAGCGTTCATCTGAATCGACCTGTTAAACCACTTGTCGTCATTAATAATGCTATAAAATCTTAAGAAATTTCTTTAGATACATATATGGCTACCCTTTGATAACCGAACCTGAGACTTTGATTCGGAAACAAATTTCTGAAAATCTTTTACATAAGATATGTTAAACCAAGTCACAAACTTTCAAATCAATTGCTATGGTTTTATATATATCTTATCTATTGACAAATCTTTTATCTCGAATCTTCAAAAGTTAAATTGTCAATATGATTATATCATACCTGTCCTTATTTCAGCAATGATCACATAGGGGGAAATTGTTGAAAAATGTTCTTATGTAAGCTTGTATGTGACCATCATTGAAATAAGATGAACTGTTTTTATACAATCTAATAAATATTATCAGTTATTTCAGGTTGCATGAATGCGTGATCAAAACGGAAAATACGAAAACACGCGAATGACGAAAACACAAATGTGTGACTAAACAGTTTCAACAATATATATATATATATATATATATATATATATATATATATATATATATATATGTATTATATATATGTATGTATTATATATGTATATATGTATTATATATCTATATATATATATATATATATATATATATATATATATATATATATGTTGTATATTGAAAAGTCAAGAAATGGAAGTAGTCAACAAGGAATAGTCAACAAAGTAACGGAAATGTGAAGCAAAACCCACACCCACGTTTTTTACCTCCTACTCTACATCAACTTGAAGCCAACTCTTTCAAAAACCACTCAAGTGCACTACTACAAGATATTTGTTTCTCATATATATATACATGTGTATGTAATGTGTGTTAAACAGTGAGAATATAAGAGACTAAGAGAGATTCATATGTTATAGTGAATTTTCCTTTGTAAAACCACACCCTCTCAATCTTCATCCCTGGAGATAACCAAGAACATCAAGATCAACAACAACCAAAAATGAAGAACATCATCAACTATCTTCATCTTCTTCATTCAAACTCAAGGTGTTCATCTTCAACCCATCAAACATCATCATGTTCATAAACTTTCACCACCTTATATCAACCTCATTCCAACCTCCAAACAACCTCAAAATACTCTCCTAACACCCTCCAAATACCATCCTTAAACCTCCTCCAAAAAAACCCCTTTCAAATAACCACAACCATCACCACTTGCTGTTTTTCGACAGCAGAATCTTCAAGTCAGAAACGAAGACAACTGGGCTCGGTACAAGCACAAAAAGACTAGGGAGATTTTCACCATCAATTCTTCAGGACCTTACCTACATCTAGAAATTTTCGTGGACGATTTTGACCACGGGAAACCCCAAAGAGACGCGAGAGAGAATTGGCTATCCAGAGAGATTTCTGTTTTTGAGTTCAGAATCTTCATGTTAGAAAACAAAAAAGCGAGAACAACACAGCCAAAATACTACTAGGGAGATTTTCACCATCAATTCTTCAGGACCTTACCTACATCTAGAAATTTTCGTGGACGATTTTGACCACGGGAAACCCCAAAGAGACGCGAGAGAGAATTGGCTATCCAGAGAGATTTCTGTTTTTGAGTTCAGAATCTTCATGTTAGAAAACAAAAAAGCGAGAACAACACAGCCAAAATACTACTAGGGAGATTTTCACCATCAATTCTTCAGGACATTACCTACATCTAGAAATTTTCGTGGACGATTTTGACCACGGGAAACCCCAAAGAGACGCGAGAGAGAATTGGCTATCCAGAGAGATTTACTCCGAAAATCTACATCCATCACCACCCAAAGCTCCTTCAACTTCAACATCTTTGCTGCCTTACACCACCAAAATTACAACCTTATTCCACCTCCTAACACCCTCCAAATACCCACTCCAACCTCATCAAATCTCCTCAAAACACCCGATACCCGTATACAAATACATGACTCGTGTACTTTGCACTGTTTTGTAAACAATCCATTTTACATGAAAATGAACTTTTTACTACTTATCAAATACCGGATTGATCTTTGAACAAATATCGACCAGTCGTTCCAAGAGTCCCAATATCGACCGGTCCTTCCAAGAGAACAAATATCGACCAGTCGTTCCACGAGTCCAGTTCAGTCAATTTATTGACGAACCTACTTGATATATATTTATATACTTATATATATATATATATATATATATATATATATATATATATATATATATATATTTTATTATAGCTTTATGTCATTTAAATACAGTCATTTATATTATTTATAGCTTTACGTCATTTAAATATAGTCATTTATATTATTATAGCTTTCAGTCATTTATAGCTTTCATATTTATACTTATTCCGCAATTATTATTCTTTATATATATTTACATCTTATATCTTAAACTTATATATCTATCACACAGTGACCGGTAACCGAGCCTTTTGTCGCAGTGATCAAATTTTTATATTTCCAACAATCGGTATCTGAGCTGATATATAAAAGGAATAATATCCAACAATTGGTATCAGAGCTTGTGTGATTTACCTTGAAATTTTTGTCGAAAAACTTTTGGTTATAGCGTTTATAAACCTTCCATAAGCTTTTCTTTAAAAATTTCATTTTAATATCACTTGTTCAAAATCCTTTCATCAGAAGTCGATCCTCCTTCATTCATTCTCCTGGCAGCTTCTTCGACAATTTGCTTCATGTGGTCTACCTTGTTGTCTGCTGCACCTGCTTCTGAGAGAGAAGCTTTCTCTGGTTCGTCAACGAGCTCCAGAAATTTCTCGTATAGATTAGCGATCGAGACTGTGACTTGGCCAGTTTGAGGAAAGATTTCCCCAGCGGTGTCTTCTTTGGCTTGTAGCTTTTTGACATAGCTATCGTCAAAGGTCACGTAATATGTCTCTTCAATTTTTCTCGAACGCTTGTTTAGGACTCTGTATGCTTTGGATGTGAGAGAGTAGCCCAGAAAGATTCCCTCGTCGGCTTTGACATCGAACTTGTTGCGGTGTTCTTTAGAATTAAAGATGAAACACCGTGAGCCGAATACATGGAAAAATTTCACATTGGGCTTTCTGTTGTTTAGTATCTCATAAGGTGTGAGCGTGAATCGCTTGTTGAGATAGGACCTGTTCTGTGTAAAACAAGCAGCAGAAATAGCATCAGTCCAAAAATAAAGAGGTAAGGAAGCGAAACTTAGCATAGTTCGGGCAGCTTCACACAAAGATCGGTTTCGTCTTTCGACTATTCCGTTCTGTTGAGGTGTGTAAGGAGCTGAGAAGTTGTGACTTATTCCCTTTTCTGCTAGAAATTCTTCAAATTCCCTGTTTTTGAATTCCAGACCATTGTCGCTCCTGATGTTGCGAATGACCTTCTTGAGCTGTACTTCAATTTGCTTGATAAACATTTTCAGCTTATGAGTCGCTTCAAATTTGAGCTTTAGAAAGAACACCCATGTAAATCGTGAAAAGTCATCAACAATAACAAGAATAAACTTGCTACCACCGATGCTTTCGATAGATGAAGGACCACACAAATCAATATGAAGTAATTCGAGTGGTTCAACAACTTTTGTGTTAATTACAGATGGATGACTTTGACGACTCTGCTTCCCCATTTCGCATGCAGCACACAAATGATCTCTATCGAACTTGAGCAATGGAAGACCCCTAACATGACCTCCAGTAACAAGTCGGTTGATATCTTTAAAGTTGAGATGAGAGAGTCTTCGGTGCCACAACCAGCTTTCGTCAGATTGAGCTTTTGATAACAAGCATATAGCTGGGTTTCCTTTGATGGGTTTAAGGTTTAGAGGAAACATTTCACCCTTTCGCTCTGACTTGAGAATTACTTTCTTTGTCTTTTTCTCAATAATTTCAAAACCTTCATCATCGAATGAGACTTTGAGACCTGTACCTCCAACAAACTGAGATACACTGATGAGGTTGTGTTGGAGTCCTTCCACATAAGCCACCTTCCTTATAGTGAAATCACCATTAGTTATCATTCCGTATCCCTCTATGGTGCCGAAAGAATTGTTTCCAAACTTGACATTGCCACCATTTGTAAGAGATCTGTATTCCCTGAGCTCCTCTTTCCTCCATGTCATGTGACGTGAGCAGCCACTATCGATGTACCATTCTTCGTCAAACTGCTCGTCACTTATAACCTGCAAAAATTAAGCAGATTTAGGAACCCAAAGTTTCTTGGGTCCACGTGAGCTTTTCATGGGAACAGGAACAGTAAGAGAGATGTCAACAAGATATGTTCGTTTTATAAGTGTTGTTTCATCTTTTTTTTTAATGGTAAAAACTTTTATTTTATTAGGATTGGGTGCGGTCGGTTTAGACTCTGGTGTGGATGTAGAAACCTTCTGTTTGCCCTTTTGTTCAGCCGATGAATGAGATTTTTGAGAATGAACAGAATGAGCTTTAGAGCAAAATGGAGATGAATTGGTGGAAGTAGAAGAATTAGATGAACTAGAAGGAGTGGGTTTCGATTGAGAGGACTTCTTGGCTGGAGACTCTAGGTGACCCTTTTGCTTTTGATCATTGGAGGGACTGACCTTAGAGTTTTGATCTCTTTTGACTTCAGAACCGAACCTTTGCTTTCGGTTGGAATCGTTCTTTGAACCGAACCTTTGCTTTCGGTTGAAGTCATTCTCAGAACCGAACCTTTGCTTTCGGTTGTTGTGGCTCTCAGGCTTTCCGACAGGATTGTTTTCATACTTCAGATTCTTGTCTTGATGTGAGAAGTATGCATTCCGGGATTGCCAGAATTGCCTCCTTTCAGAGAGATTCTTCCTGTATCTTTGGTTCCTTTCATGTTTCTTATTCCTCCTCTGCTTCGGTTGATGATGAATATTAGCTTTCATTTTCGGTTTCTCCTTAGCTGGTTCATTTTGAACTGTAGGAGTTTCACTTTGAACTGAGGAAGTAGAGGGAACGTCTTCTTTTGCCGAACTTTCATTCTCCTGAGGAATGTCTTTCGTACCACTGGTGCTTGGCTCATCGAAATTATATGGCTTGTTCAAGGGTTCAGGTATGTATCTACCTTTACTCATCCAAGAGGTTCTTTATGATAAGCCTACCGTTTCGTTTGCATTATCTATTGGAGCTGACCAGAAGTACTCATCATAGCCATCAGCATTGTCTTCGTTTACAATAGCTGTGAGTTCAGCCGTCTGATGTTCGGTTACTCCAGTGACCTTGTATACTTGATTTGGAGTGGTCCTGACCTTTTGATACACAACTGCTTTCTCTGCTAAGATCGGGGACTTTTGTTGGGACAATCGAGCGAACTCCACTGAATTTTCAGAAATTAGATTCTTGTGGTTTTCAGGTTCGCTTTTTACAAATTCTGAGCAGTCAACCATGTCCTCTACAGAAATTTCACTCATGTTGTCGTCCTCGTTAAGCTCAGATGCATTTTCAACATCAATTTTGTTTTCTGAGCTTACGTTGGCGTTTAAAGAGTCAAATTTTTGTATGGTTTCGGTTCTCAGTTTAAGTCTATCATTTTCATCCAAAAGGTTTTTAAGCATGTCCTTGTGGTCCTTGGATTTAATGAAGGACTCAATTTTGTCCAGTCCATACATGTAGGTCGGATTGACATCGTCAGATGATATCACACTCTCACAGTTATAAGCTTCGGCATCAATTTCATCCTCCTTAAACTCAAGGAAGGGCAAAATCATGCGATGGATCTTTTGGCCTATTTCACAGTCCAAGTGAAGCTGAGTAATATTAGAATAAAGACGTTTTGCAATTAAACAAAAAACATTCCGCTGTTTTAACAACTTTAAATTGTCTCTTTGTAAATAAATGTTTTCGTCTTTAATTTTAACTAATTCAAACTCCTTCAACTCGATCCACATGCGCCGCTCCTCACTCTTCGAAGACACCCTGCTTAATTGATCAGTTAGGTTAGAATTGGTGACTCGAGTTTGAGTTAAGCTACTATCTAGATGAGAAATTCTTGTATTAACATTTTTTAGTTCTTTCTCATATGAGGATTGTGGTACTTTAAATGAAATGAAAACCGATTGTACCTTCTTTATCAGTTCATCAAGCTCATTGAACTGCTGGCTGAGTGGTTTGGCCGTAAAGCACATGTCCTCCTGCCCCTTCGGTTCATTGCTTCCACCATCAGTGTTGTATCCCCTCATCTGAGATACATCAGACACCATGAAGCATCTTCCTCCACTGCTCTCCTCCTTTGCCACATAAGTCTTTCCATGAGTAGGCTTCCTCACTTCATCGTCTTCTGAGTCGGTAGACCAAACTTCCACGCTACCGAACTCGTCATCAGCAACCGAACCCTGCACAATAAGAGCATTCATGGAAGGGTTAGCGGTAGACTTCTTCTTTCTCATCTCATCGAGCCTTTTCTGCAGCACAGCTTCCTCATCCTTTTCATCATCCTTTTCAGCCATCTTTTTAAGGACACAATCTTTAGCATAGTGGTTTTTCCCACCACAGTAGTAACAGCTTACTCCAGAATCACCATCCACCTTCGGTTCCTTCTTGGGCTCTTCAACCTTCAGTTCATTGTTAACTTTTTCTTAACTATAACTCCCCTGCCAGTTTCGGTTTTTATTGCTGGGGAATCTCTTCTTTATGAACCTCTTGGGGTTAGACACCATCATAGCATAATCCTCAGACGTGAGGTCATACTCCTCCAAGTTAAGGTCTTCATCCTCCATCACAACTTTACTTTTTGACAGGAGGGCCAGCGAACCAAGGCTTGAAACAACGTTCTTCTCCTGCAGTACAATCTTCTCCTGGGACTTGAGAATACCCACCAGTTTCGCCAAAGAATATGATTTAAACTGCTCATGGGCTTTGACTGTAGACACCACTGCTCTCCATTCAGACCTCAGACCATTTAAGAATGTAACCTTCTGCTCGATAAGCTTCCTTTCGATGTCATGTTTGATCATCTTGCTGAGAAGATGATTAAAGCGATCGAACGTCTGGGTCACTGTTTCTTCTGCTCCTTGCCTGAATTCTCCAAACTCAGATAAGAGCAAGGTTTGGATAGAATGTTCAAGATCCTCGTCTGTAGAGTACAGTTCGCGAAGTCTATCCCAAACTTCCTTTGCCGTCGTGCATGAGCTGACCAACCTGAAGGTGTCGGACTGAAGGGCGAATCTTATCAATCTTAACGCCTTGATATTACACTGGAATTTATCCTTTTCATCTTGTGCAATATCTTTAACATCCTTCAGCAGATCATTCTACTCCTTTTGAGTTTTGACAATCCTGGACGTTGCAGAATGAGAAAAAGGTCCATTAATGATAGCTTCCCATATGAGGTATCCATTATCCTCAGATCCTATCACGTAGTCTTCGAAGTGATGCGCCCAGACTTCATAGTCATGGGTATATAGGATTGGAATCTTCGTGGTTGAACCGATGCTGTTGGAAATATTGATAGGATTTGATTGCGACTCATCCATTATGATCGAAAAACCTGTTCAAAGATCAGACTTGTAATAAAGCAGATTAGGGCAAAACAATAAATATCAAGATACGTCAATAATGAGATGACGGCTCAATAAATATCGGTAGTTGCGGAAAAACCCTAATTGAAATCTTTTCACAGAAAAGATGTGTATCGATTACACAGCCTCCTGCTCTGATACCAATTGATGAGATTAAAACTTTAATCTTTGAAGATCGATTAGATCTTAAACAGGTAAGTAAATATAAAACAGCAACACGAAAATAAGAACAAGGCAAGAGTGAATCAAACGTGTCGAATGATTAAAACAAAATCCTCAGAAGAGCTCGATTAAGAACATCAACTGTAGAGGATTGGTAGGTTTACAAGAAGGATCAAAGAAATCTGTAAAAATTATCGTTATGCTCTAGATCAATCATTTACCTAATATGCATGCAAGCATATACTTATATAATAAACATAATGGGCTCTCGGTTGGACAGGCCCAAACCGGAATACAAATTAAATAAACAAATAGCTGAGCCCAAAGACGCAACCCTTGAACAAATCTTCAACCCAACAAAGGCAACCCAAAAGGACCATGCTACCATTGGGTCAAGTACATACCAATTATAGTTATGGGCTTAGACACCTAATCCAACAACAACGACATCACATCGTGCTCATCTGATGGCCACACCACGACCTATGGGATTTGGTGGGTTTCGAGTTTGAGAAAGGCTTCCAAATTCTAGGCTAGGGTTTGTGTAAAACTCTCTTCATTTCGGGGTTTAGTGGGTTTCGTTTTCTAATGTTGATGTCATAATTCTTGAAAAGATGCTTTCATATCCAACTTTTTAAATAAAGAACATGGCTTTTGCATCCTTTTTCCGTGCCTCCTTACTTGCATCATCTTGGATCGTGTCATTGACTCTATGTTTAACAAGACCACAAGTCTTATGACATGAACAATGCCTTCTTTTTGACGTTCCAAAATCAATATACATCCCTTTTGAATATAACGAAATCTAGGATTGTGTGATGCTTACTATAGAGGTATTGGTTGTCATTTTGATGTTGAGTTAAACGCTAAGACCGAGTCATTAACATAGGCTCTGATACCAAAATGTTCGGAAAATTAGCAGAGCAAAGTATTTATGAATATATGTATGAAGAACCCATACATGTATTTAGAAGAAGAGCAACTATAAATAAATTACATGGAAACAAATAAATCCTAATAGCTTACATAAAAATAGGAAACAACTTTATTATTTGGATATACTTTTTAAATGAGTACCAACACTATGAATCATTCTTCAAACACATAGTACAACAAAAAAAAACTCAAACATAGCATACCCCATTTGATTTGTTTATCGTAAAATGATATGTTAAATATTTATTTTTATATATTTTTTAAACTATGTATTGTTGATTGAATAATTAATCAATCGATGAAATTACACTTCTTATATTGTAAAATATTTTTGATAAAATCTGACATTACATTTCTTATATTGTAAAATATTTTTGATAAAATCTGACGATCACGATCTCGCAAAACAAAAAACAATCTTATATAAATCCCGATGTTACGAATCTTGTCAAATACTTTTGATAAAATCTGACGATCACGATCTCGCAGAACAAAAAACAAATCTTATATAAATCCCGATGTTAATAATCTTGTCATCCATTTTGGTTACTTCTTTATCATCTAACCTAATAAACGGAAATGTTTTTTGCCACATGTCATGTTCTCCATACATTTGACACATGTAATTTTCTTAGATATTGTTGATTTTTTATTTTCCACGAGTCATTTTCTGATTTTTTCTATTTTTCTTAAATTAAAAATTCTAGAATTAAATACATTGTTTATATATGTAAAGTATTTAATTATATTAAACTCTTAGAATAATTGTGATACAAACCTTAATTTCCTTCCTTTTTAATTCCCTAATAATATGCATATGTCAGCCAATTTCCAACTATTAACAATTCCAAAATCAACTATAATAAATGAAGATCCATTTTCTCACATGTCAATCTCTTATGAGTTTTGATACTTGTCATTTTATGATAATTTTGAAATTAAATAATATCCAGATGTCAATTTTTAGGTTTTTCCCATTTTTAAAATTAAAAAGTCACAAAATACTTATATATACAAAATATTAAATATAATAAATATGATAGTAATTCTAATTAACACATTTTTTTTCCTTATTTTAAAATTTTATTTAAAAAAACACTTAATATTTATATTTTAATATTTAATTTTTTTAATCAATCCGTAAAATAAACTTATCAAGGTTTTAGATACTTTACCAAACCATTATTGTAGTTTTAATATTATAAAATAAATTCCAAAATTAGTTGAGGCGAATGATTGTCGATTGGTGTTTGCAAATGGGAACCACTTTACAAGTTTGCGTGTGAATATACAAAGTCAATGACTCAAAGTCAAACCCATATTTTGAAAAAAAATTAAAAATATTTTTAGAAGACACAAAATACGATATACACGAAATTTCAATGGGTAATAGACTACTTTGGCTTCTATCCCAACTTGGATTTGTTTGATTTATCTTTATCCTTATCGATTTTTGATCAATATTCAATAGGTATGTGCACGTAAGTATGTATTGCAACAGCATTATGCAAATTCACAGAAGAAACTCACCTGAAAGAGAAGCTTGAATTGACTAATGGCATCACAGCGAGAAATTTTTCATGTTTCAGGACCTCTCCACCTGCTAAATTCTTTCGATTGGTATGTAAAAGACATTGTTGTTTTCAACACGAAAGATTTGCTTCGATTTATCCAGTAACTGATTCGATTCTGTTTTATAGGAGAAACACATTTCATCGAAGATCCCTTGCTGCAAGCCTTGTTCAAGGAGTTTACATTCTGGAAAGGGATCGTCAACGTGGAAGCATTCAACAGGATGCTAATGCACCTCCATGGTGGGAACAATTTCAATTTCAGTTGAATCATGTTCTAGTAGACGATAGTGATTTATCCTACTTTGGAGCAGTTTACGAGCTCAAATATGCACATCCCTTCTTCTATCAATCAACCCCATGCCCTCCGAGATATGTGATAGCGTTTCGAGGCACAATCACCAGATCTGTAACAAGATCTGACGATATGAAACTAAACATGAAGTGTATTTTTGATAAACTCGAAGAAAGCTCACGATTTCGTAAAGCTTTTGAAGCCGTTTGGAACACGGTAATGGCGGTGGGGCCAACAAACGTCTGGTTAGCCGGACATTCGTTAGGTGCGTCTATGGCATTGTTGGCAGGGAGGAACATGGCGAAGTCTCGATATCAACTCGAAACGTATCTCTTCAATCCGCCGTTCATCTCGGTTCCAATCGAGAAGATGATAAAAAACCAAACGTTGAAACACGGCGTCCGTATCACCGGCAGTCTCTTAACGGCCGGAATTGCGACGGCGATGAATCGTCACCGTAAGGATCCAGAAGAAGATCCGTTTGTTGTGTTGTCTGAATGGACGCCGTATATATTTGCGAATCCATTAGACCCGATCTGTGCGGAATACATTGGGTATTTTGAACATAGGGAGATGATGGACAGGATCAGAGTCGGAAAAATCGAAAGGATCGCAACGAGATATTCGATCGGAAGTCTGGTTTCCGGCGCAATGGGGAGGGATTCCGAACCGTTGCATCTGCTACCGACGGCTTATATGACGGTGAATATTAGTCCATCGGAGAATTTCAAACAAGCTCATGGAATTCATCAATGGTGGCAACAACATTTTCAATGGCAATCGAAGCTATACAAATTTAAGTAGCGATTTTGCAGTGATTGCGAGATCTAAAACGGAATTAATTGATTTTTCCTTTGAGGGACTTGAGGTTTTTGACAATTTATGTGTTATGTTTAATATGACTGCTAATAAATGCCCTTTTGCATGAAGGGTAAAACTGTAAATCCATGTGACAAATTAAACAGATCTGGTGATTTATTTTGATAGTATAATAGTTTTAAGAACTATAAATTCATAATACCAATTAAAAAATTATTAAAATTAAGTTCTTTTTAAATAGTAATTATTTTGTAGAATTATATTTTACTTTTTATATTATTCTAACTTTATTGTAATGTTACAATAATCATTAATCCAAGCAAAATAATATTAGAATTTTATTATAGTTTTTACGTGTTGAGTATAAGGGTTGCGTCATTGTATTTATTTATTTAGTGCATTTTGTAACTAGACTGGGCCTGTCCACCCGTTATCTATTATTAGGGTTATAGTATTTTTAAGTTGCATGCATTCATCATATTTTGCATCATTGGAAAATATCTTGTAACCATACACGCCTCTACAGTAGCAATTCTTAATCGAGTTCTTCTGAGGTTGTGGCTTATAATCATTCAACATATTTTGATCTACTTGTCGTGTTCTTATTCATTACTTGTTTGAATCTATTCGATCTAACTAGGATTCAATCCTAACAATTGCTATCAAAGCAGGAGACTGTGTAATCTATACACATCTCTTATATTGAAAGAATCATTTTATGGTTTCCGCTATTATTGGATCTTGTGACAGCCGTCATCGTGTTTTGTTCATCTGTTGACGCTGATCTTACTCTTAATATTACCCTAATCTTGTTTACACATCTGGTTCATACAGGTTTTGTTCGATATACAAACATGTATTCAGAAGATTCTCACGTTAATTCAATAAATCTCTCAAGTGGCATTGGATCCACAACAAGGATTCCTATCTTATTCCCCAGTGAATATGAAGTGTGGGTGTTGCATTTTGAAGACTACGTCATTGGCCTAGAAGACAATGGCTATCTAATCTGGGATGCCATTATAGTTGGGGTGTTTGTTCGTACTGGAACAAGGAGAGTAATTAAAACTCAAGCCGACTATAACAACCTTATTATTGAAGTAAAGGATGTTCCACAAGATGAGAAGGAAAAGTTAATTAGCAATGTCAGGGCAAGATGAGAAGGAAAAGTTAATTAGCAATGCAGGATCGAGATATACATTATTATCACCTTGTTTGAACTAAGAGCTTTCGTACTCTGTGTTCCTTTGGTGATTGAGTTCACTAGGGATATTCGAACTAAGTGTTCACTAGATGTTTTGAACTATGTGTTCACCAGGGATATTTGAACTAAGTGTTCATTAGGTATTATTGAACGGAGTGTGTTCACTGGGTGTTCTTGAACTAGGTGTTCATTAATTATTTTGAACTGCGTGTTCACCAGAGGTAATCTAAGAACCTTGGCAGCACTAAACTTTGTGCCAATTCCTTAGGGCAATCCTTAGGAATTAATGGGAGAAGGGTAATCGGTTGTTAGGGTAAATCTTTAAGAAATAAATGAAGATAATGGGGGCGGGTAATTGGATTGATTGTTTGATAAGTGAATATAATAATTATATTATTGTGGGTTGAAAACCCTATATGCTCACTAGGCTCCCAAACCTAACCCTCTCAGTTTTCTTTATATTACAAATTATGGCACGAGAGCATAAGTTGGCTGACATAACGAGAGATTTTGGATTATAGGCCAGTAGGTAAGGTCTATTTTGTTCTGTTTATACTTTTGGTTTGTATTGAACATAACATCCCGAGATTTTGTTATATAATGAAAAAAAACATTTCTTTAAAGGAATGCTTTGATAAATTCTTATCATATTTTTGTTTTGGGAACAAATTCCGCAACTGTTTTCTTTAAAAGATTACTCCAATTTTAAAAACAAAGCATAAACAAATCGGTCTTTTCTGGCCATGAAATTAGGGATGTCACAGTTGGTATCAGGGCATTAGTTTAAGCGAACTAGGAATTTGTAGGAAATTTCTAGACTTAAACTTAGAATGGTAAGTGATGATCGTGAGGAGTGTATCTAAAATATCTTAGGTAGTACACCTAAATTGACGCAAGCACTAGTTTATTTTAGGAATGATGCGTAAAATGCTTTTATGTGCTAAATGTTTTGTGTGATAACTATTTTGATGTTATTATTTGTTCGGATCTATGGTCTGTTGCCGACCGGATCTGTAAACCTTATGTGTTCAGGATTCTAAGCGTATGACTACGATATTAGAACTAGCATGTAAATGTTTCGGAGCGATAAGGAGATTTATACATTTATCGTAATTAAAGCTTTTGTATCTTAAATTCTCGCTTGGTACACTGAATGTCTGCTTGGGTGTACAAAGGGTCATGGTGAAGACTCGTATAGAAATTGAGTAAATGGAGGAAATGAAAAAGGCTTATGATAGTGAGTGACACATATCGGAAGATATCGTAAGAGTGGTATCTTGCCTTTAGAATACGCCTTATGAAATAACAATACATTTAGAGGAGTACGGTATGACTGAAGTACACCTTTGATTCGAAGGATGATGGAGAGATTGATGTAATTCTTGAGGTTGTCTCATCACCTGGCATTTCCATCACCAATCGAGTTGAAGTAGAATTGATGATTGAAGATACACAATAAAGAAGTCCTAGTAGAGTCTAGGGAAATTGTTTATGATTATTTGGACACATTCGTATGTGTTAAATTGTTTTATGATATTAGGACTTGGGGACTGCGAGACAATACTTGGGACGAGTATGAGTAGGTGTGAAAGGTAGTAGATGCATATACTACCGGAAGCACAGGACTTGCACTTGGATCAACGAAAGTCACAAGGTTACCAAGAAGCTAGTGATTGATTTCGTTATATTCTGGTATGTCATTACCATTGTTTTGGTAGTGACTAGTAAGATGGTTGTTGTTCCGAACCTAGTGGTCATATCCAATTGGAGTCCGACTACGATGAGTACGTTACGTGGTTCGAAGAACCAAGTTTAAAGTAACATCTGACGTAAGTCAGAAGATTGAAGTCAATGCGATCATTGCGATGATACTCGTTGTTCATAAAGTTTGTAGCTAGAAATGCTATATGCTGAAATGTGATTAGATCACATTAGAATATGAAGGAAGGTATATTCCATTCTGGAATTTAACTTTAAAAAGACCGAGGGAAGCCTAACATTTTCCTACTGACGAAAGTTTCGTTTGACGATGAGGGTTCTGAAATCATCGAAAAGAAATCAAAGAATGTTCTCTTAAAATCAAAACGCAAAGGTGAAATGTACCCACTAAAAATGAATCCTATCCAAGGGAAGCCTAACATTTTCCTACTGACGAAAGCACGTTCAGATGATACTTGGCTATGACATCGAAGACTTTCGCACCTCAACTTCAAAGATATCAACAAGCTTGTTCTTGGTGATCATGTGCGAGGGCTTCCACTCTTAAAATACGACAAGGACCACCTCTATGCTACATGCGAAATGGGGAAGCAAAGCAGTAGGAGTCATTCAAATGTAGTGAGTATGAAAGTCATTGAACCACTCGAACTTTTACACATCGACCTTTGTGGTCCTTCTGTGATTGAAAGTATTGGTGGTAATAAATATATTCTAGTTATTGTAGATGATTTTTCTCGTTTCACTTGGGTGTATTTTCTTAAGCAGAAATCTGAAGCCATTCCCAAGCTCATAGATTTTATAAAGCAGATAGAGCTTCAACTACAAAAGCTGGTTCGCAACATTCGCAACGACAATAGGTTGGAATTCAAAAACCAAGTGGTTAAAGAATTTATGACTGTGAAAAGATTTTCAAACACATTTCGGCTCCTTATACTCCATAATCGAACGGGGTTGTTAAAAGGCGTAACCGGTCTTTATGTGAGGCTGCAAGAACCATGCTCTCCTTTGCGAATCTGCCTCTTTACTTCTCGGCTGATGCGATCGGGACAGCTTGTTTCACACAAAACAGACCAATCCTCAATAAGCGATTCTCTGTCACCCCATATGAAATCATAATTAAACGAAAACCTAATGTCAAGTTTTTCCATGTTTTTGGTTCCAGGTGCTTTATCTTCAACTCAAAGGAGCAACGGAACAAATTCGATGTGAAGGCTGACGAAGGTATCTTCCAGGGGTATTTTTCTAACTTCTAAAGCATATAAGGTTCTCAACAAAAGGTCCAAAAAGTTTAAAGAAACCTACTATGCTACATCCGACGACAATTACATGAAGAAGTTTCAGAAGAATGACGGTCCAACAAGGGAGATCTTTCCTAAACCGAATCCTGCTACCAATCCACTCTCTAATCTTTACGAGGAGTTCCTGAATCTTTTCGATGAACCAAAAAAAGCAATCTCCTTAGAGTCCAAAGCAGCATACAATAAGGAAGACGAATTAAAGAAGATCATTGACTATGCTGCGAAAGAAATGGAACAGGAACACGCCACTACGAAAGATCCTGAAGTTCCGATTTAATCCATAGATGCCAATGTTCCATCACAGGGGAGGGTTCTACCTCAACCACCTCATCTGGTACACCTCTTCAGAGGGAGAACGAAACCCCTGAAGTCAACTTAAAGCCATCTTTCCAGGGGGAGAATCCGAATCCAGAAGAATACATTTATACATCATTCGAGGGGGAGAATGGAAATGCGAATGATGATTCGGATATTTAATCAGAATTTGAAGAAGTGAATATGGAGTTGGACCCATCATATGATCCAAATTACCACCCATTAGCTAAATGGACCAAAGATCATTTGAAAACTCAAGTAATTGGAGATTCATCCTCAGTTGTTCTTATGAGAGCTCAACAAAAGGTGAAGGGAACTGCATTATTCTCCAAAGTGGAATTTTGCATGTTCAATTCGTTCATCTCAAAAATTGAACATAAAAATGTTCAAATTGCTCTTGATCATTCTGATTGGGTGCAAGTAATGCAGGAGGAGCATAATGGATTTGAACGAAACAAACTCTAGAGACTCATTCCTAGTCCGAAGGATGCTT
This sequence comes from Lactuca serriola, assembly GCF_051521515.1. Taxonomy (NCBI): domain Eukaryota; kingdom Viridiplantae; phylum Streptophyta; class Magnoliopsida; order Asterales; family Asteraceae; genus Lactuca; species Lactuca serriola. Next base: position 79,306,200 of record NC_136416.1, read on the forward strand.
CTGTTGTTGGTCTCAAATGGGTATTTCGCAACAAGTTAGACAAAGAAGGCAACGTCATACGAAACAAGGCATGACTGGTTGTCAAAGGGTATTTCCAGGAAGAAGGCATTGACTACGAAGAAACCTTCACACCAGTTGCAAGGTTGGAATCTGTTCGTATTTTCTTGGCTTATGCAGCGCAGAAAAACTTTGAAGTATACCAGATGGATGTCAAATGTGCATTTTTGAATGGGGAACTTGAAGAGACAGTGTATGTGGAATAACCACCTGGGTTTATAAACGGAAAATATCCGAACCACTGCTATATTCTGGATAAAACGGTCTACGATCTGAAGCAAGCTCCAAGAGCCAGGTACACTCTTACTCGTTTTTTAAAACAGGCTAAGTTTAAACAAGGTTCAATCGACCCAACCTTCTTTCGCAAGAAAGATGGTGACCACTTGATGATCATCCAAATCTATGTTGATGACATCATTTTCGGTTCCACTAACCCAAGCTTAACTGTTGAGTTCCGAAAATTGATGGAAATGAAATTTGAGATGAGCTCCATGGGCCCGATTAACTTTTTCCTTGGCTTGACATAAGGCAGAGTCTAGAAGGAATCTTTATAAATCAGGAAGCTTATATGAAGACCTTGCTTGCTAAGTTTGGAATGGTGGGAGACTCAAAGGTGAAGGTTCCAATGGCATTCAGAACGAAACTTACTCCATCTCTGGAAAATCGGCTATAGATATGACGCTTTATTGTCAAATGATAGGTTCTCTAATGTATCAACTGCTAGTCGACCAAATATCATGTTTTCCGTTTGTTATTGTGCTAGGTTCCAATCTAATCCTCAACCTCAAATGATCGTTGTCAAGAACATATTTAGGTATCTTAAATGAACATCTTCACTTGGAATATAGTACCTCTCAAAGTCTGGTTTCTTCGTGCAAGCATTTTCGGATGCTGGTCTTGGAGGATGCGGGTTAGATAGAAAGAGTACGACTGGAGGATGCCAATTTCTTGATGACAAACTTGTCAGTTGGCAGTCCAAAAAGCAAACTCGTGTTTCCTTATCAACAGCTGAAGCTGAGTACATTGTTGTAGCCTCTTGCACTTCCCAGGTCATATGGATTCAAAGTCAACTTCGTGATTATGGACTGAACATGAAACAAATCCTACTATATTGGGACTCTGAAAGTGCCATTCACATTTGTCACAAACCAGTGCAACACTCAAAGACGAAACATATAGCACTAAGGTGTCACTTCATCAAAGATTGTGTAGAAGATGGTAATGTTGAGATACATTTTGTTAGATCTGCTGATCAATTAGCTAACATATTCTCGAAAGCTCTACCATAATCAACATTCAATCATATTCTTCAAGGATTAGGAATGATGGAAGCCGAATCTGTTCCAAAACCACTTTCGCTTTCGTAGTGATACTTTCGTTTTTAGTTAAACTTTCTCTTTCGCGGTCTATAGGATGTCATGCGAATCGTTGCGAACGCTCATAGTAATTCACAGTCATCTTTTGTCCTGCGAATTGGTGCGAACGCTCGCAGTGACTCGCAGTCAACTGTTCATTCGTGGTTTGGGATTCTTTTGTATCTTTTGTACATTTTCTTTGTTTCTTTCTATTTTATTCATTTTTCAGAAAAATCAAAAATCAAAAATTTTTTCTTTTTATTCCTTTTTTAGAAAAATCAAAAATCCAAAAAAAAATCCTTCTGTTTTTATTTCTTTTCAGAAAAATCAAAATTATAAAAATATTTTCTTTATATTCTTTTTCTTTTACCTTACTTATTTCAAAATATCAAAAATATTGGATAACTGAGCAGGTTTCATATCAAGACTCTTGTTGATCTCAATTATGAATGATGGGGTAGGTATAAACGTTCTTATCTATGTACTAGTTAAGTGTCCCTAGAAGCATGTTGCTGCATGTTGTCTGAAGCCTGAATCACTATGTTGAAGCCTTAATGATTCGATAACACAAATCGTTTCTTCCCAATTAGGCTGTTCATTCACATAAGTCTCGAGCTACCTTACTCTTCTCATTTTGAGTAAGGAGTTCACTGCTTGGTCACATTGCAGAGGTCCACTATTTTCTTTGGAACCACCTCATACTCTTCTCCATTACTTTTTCATTCACCAATGTAACCCTTGAGACTCTCAAATATTACCACTGAGGTTTATGGTTACACAACTTCTATGTTTATGATCTTCAATTCGTTATCACCACGAGTTGAGTGAAACCCAAAAATCCAACACACTTATACGAATTGACGGTGAACAATATACATGTTCTAGACTATTCACCAAGGAATTAACGAAAAGCCACTTTCGTGGTATGTACCAAGAAATCTCTTTTTCTTTTGCGAGATCTTAATGAAATGCTCTAAACCTAAGACATTTCTACCAAATAGATCAGTTTTTATTTTTCTTGAGATTTCTATGCGAATATCCCTGTTACTGAAAATAATTCCAAAGCTCACTTGTTCAATTGACTACACTGGTCAAACAAGTACCCCATTCGAACTTTCGTATTTATATCAAGTTTCATAGTTTCGTTAGAGATAAAACCACTAACTAAAGCCTTGTAAAAGATGCCTTTCATTGTTTCTTAATAAACAGATGATCGTAGTTCAACGGGAAACGACATAGAAACTTCTTACTCTCTTGACTTCGAAGGAAGAGATCGTTGCCTAGGATCCACTGTTTTGTGTCTTAAACAAGACTTCACTAAGATCTTACATATAATTTTTGCTTTATTTCTCTATCTTTGGCACACTCTCACACGAAGATCCTTGTGATTTTCCAAAGTCTTGTTCGTGGTACTTACTTTAGCATTTAGTTTCGCAGCCTTGTTGATGCTTTATCACTACGAAAGTCCATAATTGATTCAACTGCGAAAGTGCGTATCTGACGCGACATCTTATCATATAAGATTAGGCGCGAGAATTTGAAACGATGATTATTTGAACTGTCGCTGATTTGATGCCGTCTGACGCACGTCACAGCTGTCAATCACGCCTTTTTAGGCACCTTTTTAGTAACCGATGCAACAAATCGATGATTTTCTCTCACCTACTACTCCGTATAAAAGGATTTCGACACCTCATTAATCATTTACTACTCTAAAAAAGGCAAACAAATCCTCCAGCGATCTTAATCTCTATTGTTCATCATCTTTTTCAGCAAGCATCCATGGCTGCTTCATCAAAAACCCCCTCTGTTCAAGATCAGTCGGCACAGTCATTGCTTCTCGCCATCAAGCCAAATCAAAACCTGATTCTCGAACTTGATCCTCTCATGTACGACAACTATCTTCTACCCATTTTCGAGTGCTTGAAATATTCTCCTCTGGTTAAAGCTTTGACCACATCAGAGATTGTTCCAATGTCTCTCTTATCGAAAGCCTACTCGTATGCTTGCTACATCAAGGAGGAACAAAGAATCACCTTTGAAGTTCACAACAAGAAAACCTCAATCACCAAGTCCCAGTTTTTCTCCTTACTAGGGCTCGCTCAGAATGATGATATGGTTAACCCGGGTTCCCTCTCCATTGCAGCCATCATGGAGATGTTTTACCAAATGGGGTACAAAGAAAACCTAACTACCATCTCTAAATTCAGGAAACCCAATTTGCCACCTCAATGGAATGGGCTTTTTACCCTATTGTTCAAAAGTTTCTCTGAGCGTTTGACTGGCTCAGATTGGGCTAATAAGTTATTCATGACCACCATGTATGGGATATACACGGGGATCAACATAGATTTTGGGGCTATTCTTTGGGCTTAATTGGTCCAAAGTACCCATTCTACAACTCAACACAGTGAAGTTTCCTGTGTTCGCTTATGGACAATCATTGTTCAAAGGGAAATTAAGAAGCTTCAAATTCCAGTGATGCAAGATTCCTTCATGTCTACCATCTCAATCTTTCTCACTACAAATATCATCCTTGTTGACAACTCCAAGTTCTCATTCGTTGGCTCCATTTCTGAAGCCATGTTTCATGATGTTCCTGCTAAAAGCAAGGTTCTTGAAGCCTACAGAAAACTTCCAGTTTCAGGCTTTCGTCCTTTAACTCCTGAGATGCAATCGACTATTGATGAAGCTGAAAAACCAAAGAAAGGACGACAGAAAGGTCGTAAGAAAGGAGAAAAGAAACAAGGTGCTCAAGAGGGTCCATCTGATCTCGCTCAAACTCCTAAGAAACGAAAAACACCCAGTGGCTCATCTGAATTGATTCCAACTCCTACAAAGAAGCGAAAGATAAAGAAAGCGGATCGCAAGCCCAAATCTCCAACTCCCAGTGCAAGCGAAGGTTCGCAATTTGTCACCCACTCTGTCGTTCGCATTCTAGAGGATGACACAGTGCACAGTGAAGACACTACAACAACTTCGCATCCTGAGGTTTCACAACCCATATCTACGAACCTTGAGGTAACTTTCGAGATTCCTGCCTCAGTTCCCATTACTTGTGATTTCTTTGAAGAGGTCTCTATTCCCTCTCCAATTGCTACTATTTCCACATCTATTTCTATTGACCAATTCCCACCTGTTACATTGGGCGTTTCACAATCCCCACCTCCTATTTTCACCGATTCTAGTACCACCTCCATAACATTCACTGTTCAGCCTCCTGTTACTGTTAACGTATTTGATGCGGGGACAGGAGCTTTAGGTTTCACGACTGGTCATTTCATACCTCCCATTTCTCCTCTTTGCCAAAATGACCCAGATATGATATACGGTGATGATGACGAAGACTTCAGAGGATTTACCTACAGTCCTTTCAACATCAGGACTGAAAGTGATGACGAAGCTCCCGTCACGAGAGGGCAACTCAAGACAATACATGAAAAACTGGATTCGTTGCTTCAAGCTTCAAAAGCATCATCCATCGATGATTATTCGCAAGCAACGGTCAAGTCCATTCTTGAGACCCTTACGAAAGAGCACTCCGCCAACCTTCAGAAAATGAACAAGGCGGTCGATGCTTCTGCTACTGTTTGCAACAACACGACCGATAAAGTCAATAACCTAATTACTGATGCTCAACCATTCATGGAGAAGTTCCAGAGCTCCTTTGAAGCAAACACTACGAAGGCTAATAAAGTTATTTCTGGCCTGGGCTCATCTCTTAAAACAGAAAAAGCGAAACTGGAACACATTCACACTGATATTCAAGCTGATCACGCTGAGCTCAGTTCCTCCATCACCTTGAAGATCTCTAAGCTTCAGGATGACTTAGCCATGGAGAGCAAGATCATGGATGCACTTGCCGAGAAGACTGAATAGGTGAAAGTCTTAACTGTCAAGCTGGAAAACTATGAAAAACAAGTCAATGATTTATTATCAAAGAAAGCGGTGATGAAAAGCTATATCGCAGACGTCATTTGCGTGCTTTCAGATATTATTGAGACTCGCGACTCAATGATCACAATCACGATGAAGAAGCATCTTTCTGAAAAACTCAGGCATATCTTCACCATGCTTCACAGACTAGATGGTGTTCCGAAATCCAGCTCTATTCCGAAACAAGGGGGAGAAGGGATGACATCAAAGAAAGAAAACCCCAAAACTACTGTCAAACACACTGTCAAAAGCGAATCTGAGCCTAAAGGAAAAGAAAAACTTTTTAGTGATGAGCCTATTATTGACAACAATGAAGATGAAAAGCCTGATGAGAATGAGTTGAAACGAAGAAAGGAACGTGAAGCTGAGATGGATGAGCATCAGAGAATAATTCGCGAGGCTGAAGTGAAAGAGAAAGCTGAACGTGAAGCTCAGGTCACACTGGAAAGCCGGAAGCTTTTATTTCGAGAGTGAACTATGAAGCGAATTTAAAATGAAGTTATGGTTATGCCGAGTCAATATTGGCTGGAACCAGTTGTGTCACTCGAGCTTCAGAATACACAAGATTCGCAGCTGGATATGCCAAGTCAATATGGGCTTCAAACTTTTCTAGTGTGTATATATATATATATATATATATATATATATATATATATATATATATATATATATATATACACACACACTTTAACTAAATCGTATATTTGAAAATGGTTATGATCTTAAGACAAACGACTAAACAAACATGGACATTACTAGGTTAAAAACACAACTTATGCTATATTAATTACTTCAACAAAATTAGTAGTAAATGAAAATGTTATTACGAAAAAAAATTAGTTTGTGTTATTGGTATATACCGTTATCAATTTCTACCAATCAAAGTTGTTTGAAGCCAACAACTTGATACCAAATATTATTGGTAATATTTGTATATCAATTATAATTGGTATGGTATATGGTTTGAGGAAAAAATGTTTGGCATTGTACCAACTTCACCCATAATTATGCTTTATACTAATTTTGGAATATATAATTTCTTAGATCATAAAAATTGAATCATATCATTTTTTTATCATATAATTTTGGTTCATATCATTTTGAAGCATAATATTTTTGATCATTTTATTTTTTTAATAATATGAATTATTATATTATTTTGAATCATTTAATTTTGAATCATAAAAGATGATATAATTAAAGGATCATAAAATATTTGAATCAAAATACTGTTAGATCATAACAAGTTAAGGATTATACACATTTTGAGTCATAATTTTTTTTAATCATCTCATTTTGGATCATATTATATTCAACATCTTTTTAAAACTTGTAATCTTTTAAAATAAAAATTGGTATCTAAAAATCATTATTTTTTTTTTTCAAAAAATGCAACTTTCCTAAAATTACAATAAACTATTAAGGCTATGTTTGGCGTACTAGCTGAAAAGCTAGCTGTTAGCTGAAAAGCTAGCTGTTAAATAAAAAACTAGCTGATAGTTGTAAAGCTAGCTGATAGCTGAAAAGCTAGCTGATAAAAAATAACGTTTGGCAAAACTAGCTGAAATATATAAAATTACATAAAATGACATGTAATAGTATGTGTTTCTATAATTAATAAGGGGTATACTAGGAAAATTTTTAAAAAGCTCATAAAAGGCTAGTCTAAGTAGCTTTTCAAAAAGCTAGCGTATAAGCTACTTTTTGGCTTACCAAACACGACAACATAAAAAAGCTCGAAAAATAAGCTAGCTATGACGCGCCAAACACAACCTAAAAAAACCCTTTGCCCGGGTCATGTTTTTTTTTCTAAATATTTTTACCTTTTCTCTAATTAGGGCATTCTACTTTGAAATAAGCTGAGAAAAAAGTAAGCTGTTAAAACCTTTTTTGTTTCAAAAATTAAAATTACAATAATCCTTTCATAATTAAGAAAGTAACTGCAATAGATTTTCTTAACGTTAATACATTGCCAAAATCATACAAGGTAAACCCTTAGTCCACCATCCAAACTAACAATGACAAAAAGTCAACATATGTCAAAGCTAACACTCAAAGTCAACAGTCAATGTCCAAGCAGATTTAGCAAGTCGATATGGTGTGACCTCCCATTGGCCACTTCATGCCATAATAATTACAAAATACTTGAGCACCCCCCATTCGCCATGCCGTGGTAGCCTAAAGGCCACGTCGTAGGAACTGTGCCTAAACAACTTAATGAGCTAAGCTGTTTGCTCCCAATACCAAGAGCTCCAAAGCTCAGATCTGATCCTTCCCAAGGTCTTGATGGATGAAGTTTCCAACTTTATCCATTAAGACATTCAAATTAGACCAAATATTTAAATCTAGGTTCTTAAAGACATCAAAAGCATGACTTATCCATTGAGATCTTAATCACCAAAGACACTTATCCATGTTTTCCAGAAGGCTTTCATTCATCTAATGGATCATAAAGATTGGTGATTCATGGGCATGCATGTCCAATGCATGCCTCTTCCATTTTAAGTCAAAATATAGGAGAAATGAACACAACTTATGTATGGGACCAAGATACTCCAAGGCATTCCAGATCTAGAACATATAACCCCAAAGGGACCTTAAAGATCTATAAAGTTGCCAACTTTATGGAATCCCTTCAATCAAACTTCCATAATCATGAAGACATGGGACACGAAACCTAGATCTAGAAGCTTAGAAAAAAAAGATTGGATCTTAAACACTTACAAGAGTCCATAGAATGCACAGGAAGATGATGATGATGTTTTATTATGCTAGGACACATTTTTCTTCTTCTTCTTCAAGCTATCAAAAGCACTAAAAGGATCCAAGAATCACCAAGAGGGATTAGGGTTATGGTTTCTAAGGATGAGAGTGATGGAGGCTGAGGAAGATGACTTAGAATGGGGGTTAAGGTGTTTATATATGAGAGAAAGCCTGAAAATCTTGGGTTTCCGCTGTATCGGCTGCCACGTCGTGGCCATCCTTTGCCACGTATTGGAGCTCACCATGTAAACGTATTCCATAATAATCTTGTCACGCCGTGGGCATCTATGTGCCACATCGTGGCATGGAGTTCTTCCCAAAAACTCCATCTTTGATCCAACAAAATTCAAGATAAACCAATATGGAAAACAGGTGTTACAACTCTCCCCTACTTAAATTTGATTTCGTCTTCGAATTCATTCCTTACACCTTACTCTACTACAACAGCCAACCCCATATAAACTTTCCAGAATTCGAAATAAAACTAAGAAATCATCTCACACAAGCGACTACCTTCCGATACTGTAACCGAAACCTAATCTTTGCATAAATCATGTTCCCCGACAAAGAAATGAACTTAACACGCCACCTTGTACCAATAATGATAAAATCCAACTACTCTACCCGAAAACTGAAAACCTCATACCATGCCTGACTTCCGGATATACAGAATCATTCAAACCCGTAAACTGAAATCCACAACCCTCACACGGTCCTTCCTCGAGACTCCAACCAAGAGTCTGGCTGATAAAGGCTATCCTAGCCTAACTATCATCATGGCTCTAACATTATACTTTGTGATCGGGGAACCCATTAGTATAACTATGGAAACCATGCCCTAAAACTGAGGATTATCCCCTTGACATACTTACCCCTTGTCCCTAACTAGGATCACCACCAAAACATGCAAAATGACTACTCAGGACATCCCTATCTTGGATTCCAACACAAAATCTTAGCCCAAAAGACTTCATATACGCACTTGAATTTCCGTAAAGTCATCCTTAGCCCACTGCTCTCACGAGCATGACATGGTCAATCCAAGAATTTCACGTTGCATCCAAAATCGCATGTCGGACCAGGTGTACAACCATCAAACAAATATTTCAAGACATTTACAACCACCTGGTCATTGAGTGTCATGACCCCCAAAATGTTCTAACACCGTAACATGCCAAGCACTAACGATCTAAGGCCAAAGAGTCTCAAACATAGGACTATCGGGTCCCACCCACATAACTCATATAGTCACCAGTTCACGATGCACCGTGACACCGTCTAATCCACTCGATTGTTAAGACCATAGAACATACTGATCTTGCCATCATTCCACCACTATCCTAGAGACTCGCGACCAACACCCCATTCCCCAATCATAACCTCGAACGTCTGAAAGGTCCACTCACCCAAGATAACATAAGCATACGGGTCTTGCCCACGGGTATCACCCAAACTAACATAACCAAAACAGGTCTCACCCAAACTAACATAACCAAACGAGTCTCGCCCATGGGTCTCACCCAAACTAACATAACCAGACGGGCCTCTCCCACAATCGAGAACTATACAAGCTTGAACAATGCCATAACTCTAACAACCCTCATGCCCAACAAGGAGTGGCTCAACAACAATGACGGGTCCATATCAATCTAAGAAAATGTTGTGATCCTCCCATAGTCTTAAGTCATCATCGCTATGGCCTATCCCATCCCATGGTCTTTCCAACAATACATAAGAATACCCTCCCAAAAATCAACACGGGCCGAAACCCTAACCTGCTAGACTCCAATAGGCATTTGGGTCGTGCTTAGAACCTTAAAGACTTCATCAGACAAGAACGGGTAGAGAGGTCCCCATACAACCCTCAACCTGAACCTTGTTATGGAACCAAAATATATCACTACCGATGCTTCACGTCCTCGGACAATATAACCTAGATCCTTAAAATTTGCTTCCTTGATTACTACTGCCAACCGAAAATTATTCCTTGCATAAGCATTGACTCATTCCACAATCAGAATTGGCTATCCAATTTCCCTTGGTTACGATATTCATGGTTGACCCGCACATGGAAATATTTCCACTAACCCCAAGGGATTCTCCCCCACTTGGAATCTACGCTCTAACAACTTCATAACCATTCGAATTTCCTAGCCAGCCCAAAATGTCACCCAGTTGGTTCTTGACACCCATGCCTGTCATTGTCGGTCATAAGAGAATCCGAATTCTTCAAAGAATTTCAAAAATTCTACTATATGACTACAATCCATAACGGAAAAACCCCAATATTACCAACTTATGGTCACAACCCAACCATAAACCTTCCCAACTCAAAACAATATCTCAATCTTAAATAACCATACAGATCTTGTATGAGCACAACTTATCAAACAAAACTTCCTAAAAACCAAATAATGATGTTCCGGCACCCTAACTAGAAGTCCAAATGTCTATCACTCCATACTTTCTAAAAGATCGATGCACCCATAGCATTGTCGACTAATACAACTCAAACAATCTCAATTGCTAAACAATTTTATGTGAACATGCATCACCCACACCCAGAAGTTGGTTGAAAAATCAACAATATCTCTTCCCTTACTAAAGATAGCGGTCAGTTCAACGAATCGACCAACCCTTCATCTGACATTCAATTTGAATTGCAGAAGCACCTTTTTTACCCTATCTTCGGTGTCCAAGAAAGGGGCTACTGTCATTAATAGGATCTTTTCTTAGGATTTTCTGATGTGATGCCCACATGCACATCCTTGAATGAATGAACCTGACTTCCACCAATCTTGCACTCGTGTTCAGACAAATCCCTTATACCTCGGAACCATGATGGATCTTTATAATCTCAAATAACAAAAATCTAGTAGACTTACACTACAACTTCCTCGGATCATCCAAATCAATCTATCTATTGATCCTTCCAAGAAAAACACTCAGTTTTCCTACACTTAGGGATTACTCTATCATTGGATGACATCTTGTAACATCCCAAAAATCACAACAAATCTGAACTTTTCAAAAATAACCCAAATCCATAATTGTTTACAAAACTGTGACATCCCCAAAATCACGGTCTGAAAAGACCGGTTTGTTTATGCTTTGTTTAAAAATCAGAGTAACATTTTAAATGAAAGTGTTGTGGAATTTGTCCCAAAACAAAATATGATAAAGATTTATCAAAAGCATTTCCGTAGAAATGTATTTCATTAAAAGACTTGGGATGTCATGTTCGTACAGATCAAAAGCATAAACAGTACAATATAAGCCTTACTACATTATTTCATATCTACAGGCCTATATCCGTAATCCCTCGTCCAACATCATATCTATGCTCAAGCGCCACTACCTGTAATACATAAAACTGAGTGGGTCAGGCTTGGGAGCCTGGTGAGCACATAGAGTTTTTACACCCCACAATGAATAAGTTTATTAACTTCATTAAATTAAACAAACCCGATTACCCGTTCCCGTTATCCTCACATTACGTCCCTAAGCATCTATCATAAGGGACCTATCCTAAGGATTATCATCGGGACGGACACTACTGCTAAGGGGATTCCTCAACAATAAATGTCCTTAAGGCAACCATGTGGGGGATGGAGTACATCTGGTGAGCACACAGTTCAAATAAACACACAGTTCGAATAAACACCTACAGGTTGCGATCCTGCTAGTGTTCCACTGGACTATCTAGAATAGTCCGTGGTCGTCATCTATACTCCGCTAGATGACTAGATCATCAATAACATCTATAACGGGGCCTCTCATTATTTCATTTTATCACACAACAACTAATACATCAACCCATGTTTTACCCCAACATTTTCGTAGATATAAAATAAATATACAATTTAAATCTTTGAAAACATGTATAAAAATGTTCATCTAGCATAGATAGAAAGTATTTAGGTAATATGCACACATAGCACGTAATTTATATAAAATACTTCATATCTATGTGTAAGCTGAAAGTAACTATGCACTCACAACACGTAATATATATAAATACTTCATATCTATGTGTAAGCTGAAAGTGACTATGCACTCACAACACGTAATATATATAAATACTTCATATCTATGTGTAAGCTGAAAGTAACTATGCACTCACAACACGTAATATATATAAATACTTCATATCTATGTGTAAGCTGAAAGTAACTATGCACTCACCTGGTAAGGTGGTGACTCGGCACTCGGACAGCTCTTCGTTACTTCTTAAAACAATTTTTCCTTGACCAAAACCTTGTATTAATACCACTAGAGTTTAGTTTTAACGTTAATCGCGACTAATTAATAGTCTAGCTATTATTACTATTATATAAGCATTAAATAACACTCAATATAACTCATAATAATAGCCCAAATAATTATTTTAAGGTCCTAATAATGTTACTATAATTAAATAAAAGCTATATTAAATATAGTATAGGCATAACTCACTTACAATGGGTTTTTTATTAAAAACTGGGCTTCGCTGGAGCAGCGTTTCCGAGCCGAAAGCTTTTCTTCTCGGAGCCGTCGGGCGCTCTGAGGATTTCTTCTCGTGATAGGGAGGTTCCCTATACTTGGGAGGGGTTTAGGGAGGCTAGAGAGAAATTAGAGAGAGAAAGAGAGGCTTATGGTGTGAAGAAAATATTAGGAGTTCACCCTTGTATTTATAGGAGTTTTATAGTAAAGTAGTCTCTAAGCTTCGTCCGTAACTTTTGCATACGAGCTCCGTTTTTGTCTGTCTTTTTACCGTCGAGTTCCTATTAATGAGATCTTCAACTTTCATTTAGACCTCGTTAGCTAATTCTCATTCTATCTCGGATTTACAAAACTATATCGAATTCGCCGCACTCGAAAAGTAGAGACTAAGCTTCGTCCATAACTTTCGCATACGAGTTCCGTTTTTGTCTGTCTTTTTACCGTTGAGTTCCTATTAATGAGATCTTCAACTCTCATTTAGACCTCGTTGGCTAATTCTCATTCTATCTCGGATTTACAAAACTGTATTGAATTCGCCGCGCTCGAAAAGTAGGGACTAAGCTTCGTCCATATCTTTCGCATACGAGCTCTATTATTGACGTTCTTTATATCCACGCGTTGGTATTTACGAGTACTACAAATTTCATTTATATCCCGTCGGCTAAAAATCGACCGATCTAAAATTCAGATTTCGGGCTGTGCACTACTATGCTAAATCTTAGAAAAATCATAACTTCCTCATACGAAGTCAGATTTGGGCATTCTTTTTATCGATATTCTTAGTTTAACATATTCTACGACTTTCGTTTAGAGCGCTAAGGCTAAATCTTGCTCTATCGTAAATTCACTATTTACGCTTCCCGGTTTCGTGCCGGTTCTGTCGCGAAACTTCGACGGGTCATAACTTCTTCGTTATAACTCGGATTTCGGCGTTCCTTATATGCACGGAAACCTTGAGACATATTCTACAACTTTATGTAGAGATATCAGGATTATCTCACACTTTAATTTTGACGTTCATTTTTATTTTTTATTAATTATACATTTATAATTAAATAATAAACACATAAACACACATAATTCACATAATACTCAAATATTTCATCTTTATTACTTCAAAAAGAGTTACAAGAGTTGACCTAGACTATTACATTGACAAAAATGCTTAGCCCTGAAACCCGGGCGTTACAAAAACCATTCTTTCAAAAGTGTATTTCAGTAATCCGAGTATTCCAAAATCCAAATAACATAAAACTGAAGTATGTGCACAGTCACACCTTCGCCTTGCCACGATCATCTGAAGTACCTGAAACAATAAACTAAAACTGTAAGCCAAAACATAGTGAGTTCCCCCAAGGTACCAACACACAACATATAAACAACATATATCGGGTCCACAACCTCCCGACTGGGTTACCCCTGGCCCACAACCTTTCGGTTGGAATGCCTTGGCCCACAACCTTTTGGTTGGATTGCCGAATACATAACAGGTCCATAACCTCCTGGTTGGATTACCCCTGACCCACAACCTCATGGTTGGATTGCCCGGTCTATTAACTGTCAGTACAAAGAAGTAGTTTCTAACCCAATATAACATGTCGACATATAACAATTAATAGTATACTCAGCAACCAAATACTCATACAGCCAATAAACATGAATAGTCCTATAGATATCTTAGTATAACACCTATCAACATCTATAATGTGATCATACAGACCTACCAGATGCTCAATATATCATCAATAGTATATAACAGGATATCAGATCAATGGGCCGCCCTTAGTGCCTTCGACCTACAAATACAATGAGGAAGACTCACCTCAAACAGAAGATAACAAATCTCATGAAAGATCTTGTATGCCCAAGAGTCATTATAGAATGATATTGCTAATAATATATGATCCTATAGGGTCACACCATATAGCAAGTTACCGTCAATTGACTATTTATTAGTATAATTTAATTATTAATAAATATATCAACACTGTATTTAATTGAAAAATTATTATTTCATGGAAATAATATTTTACTAATTGGGAATTTCGTATTTGTTGAAATAATATTTATTGGAGAAATAACAACTTATAAACATATATCATAAAGTATGATTATTTATAAGTTATATTTATATCATAAAAAACTAGTTAGAGTTTATTTATATAAAAGGTAGTTTTATATAAAAGGGATATTTATATAAATATATGACTAGTTGTTTGAATATAAGAATCACTTTATATAAATGATAGCCTTTTATATGAAGTTGGTATATATATATATATATATATATATATATATATATATATATATATATACATATAGTTATATATATATATATATATATATATATATGTATATGTATATATACATATATATATATATATATATATACACTAGACATATAATGATGGAACATCCTTTGGTTCCATACATTAGCCATAGGGCCGAAATATGGAGGAGACAAGGCATGCATGCCTTGTCTAATCCACCTCCATGCCTTGTCTATTCAACCCATGCTTGACATGCTACAAGGTATGGTCTCTTCTTGCTTTTTTGGCCTATATAAATGAGAGAATTTCAAGGGTTGAGTAGTAGTTCTTTGGCTTGCATCTTTTTCTTCTTTGAGTCTCCAAAACCGTGAGCATAAGAGCTCCCGTGAGGCTGCCAAATTTCGAAGATTAATGCATCCCTTTCTCCTCCATTCTTTTGCATTTGATGCTTGAAGAAAGTCCATTTTTTGCATCACCTTTGAACATATATTTGGCATATATTTTAAAGGCTTATGAACAACAAATTACAAGTGAATACTAGCATGTTTTGATGGTTCTACTCTTTCTTGGTGGATACTTGTAGAGAACTCTTGCTTTAGAGTTTCATGCCACACTTCATCAACTTCCATCCTACCATGAGGATCAAAGTCTTCAAAGTTTGTTATGGTTTCCCTTCTATGGTTGTTTTAATCTTTCTAACTCTTGCAAAATGATATTGGGTGGGTAAAATAGTTTTAGTTTTATTCAACATTTTTCAAGCTTCCGTTGTCATTTTTACCGGTTATAAAACCAAATTTTTGAATAAAAACCCAACATCTCACACCCAAGTCTGCTGCACAATGGCTCCTCACGTTGAACACAATCAATACCAACCCTAGTTACTTTCTAACGTTAAGCCCATAATCATGAGGCCTAATAATGACCCAAGTCCAAACTAGGACCACTAATGACCCAACCCATCTAGAGAACCCTAAGGCCCAAATGTTCCAAAATGCCCTCAAGTCAATGGTCCAAACTCCAACAGCTAACCCTCATGTCGTGACCAACTCGTGGTCACATCATGAGCATTGACTTTGAACCTGACCCAACTCAGCGAGTGAAGTCAGTCAATCAACTCGCCCAGTCTCGATTCCAACCATCGTCACTTCATGATCACGTCGTGACCTAATCTGGGAAAAACAGTCGGGATGGAAAGCATTCTCACAACGTGACAGGCTTATTCCTCACGTCGTGAGAGCTGCATTGGCCAACTTTGAGCATTAAGCTCTAACTCCTTTTAGCCATTACTTGGGACTTTCCAGAGGGTCTTCCCTCACCCAATGGATGATAAAAATCATAGCTTTTTAGTCATGTATGTCCAATGCATGAGTCAAACACTCATTAGGTCAAAAGAGGGAAAAATGAGATCAAGACTCATGCTTGGAGTCTAAAACTACTCCAAAACTTAGATCTAAAGATTATACTACATAGAATGCCTCAATGATCTATAAATTTGCCAATAATATGGATCCCATGCATGTAATCCATCAATACCATGAAAAAAGGAGCTTAAAACTTAGATTTAGCATGCAAGTGGTAAAAAGGCCAGAGCTTTATGACTTATAATGGTCCAAAAGCTCTGCAAGAAGGTGATGTAGAAGCTAGATTGACAACAGGTTGCTCTGCCAAGGTCTTCTTCCACATCAATGAGTCAAAAACCACCAAAGAATGCTTCAATGTCACAAAAATGGCTAAGGACTTCAAGTAGGCCGAGATTAGGGTTTTCAGGGGACAGGAGAGTGAGGGAGGCTAAGGATGGGCAACCCTAGCCCTCTTATTCCATTAAATACCCGGAATATTAGGGTTTCGGCCATCAAACAATCTAACGTCGTGAGTACCCAAGATCTCACGTTGTGAGACTAAAAAACACGGTTCAATTAGTCAATGGTCACTCACGACGTGACGACCATGCCTCATGTTGTGACCCTCATCGAAAAGATAGAAAATAAATAAATAAGTACCTCCAAGACCCAGGTGTTACAACTCTCCCCCACTAGAATCAGACTTCGTCCTTAAAGTGTAAGTCCCCAAATCTGGATCCAACTAGTGATCAAACACAAGAACAATCAATAATCAACGAGAACAAGAAGGAGTAGAAGCAAGAATGATCCAAATTGCACACGTTTCTATTGAACCGCAAACGTCTGGTACAATGGACATACACACATACAACCGTACTTACTTCTGACAAGACTGACTCTATATATAGGGAACAAGAACCGTAAACAAACTCACGGCCACAAACAAACTAACAATCGCAAACACCAGTTGAACCGAAAACGACCTGTTTTCGTTTCACCCAACCGTAAATCCTATAAACACCTAAAAAAGACTAACAAGACTCATACAAATGAATGCCTAGCCCAAACCAACAAAATATGACCTAACAATCCACTTGATGGTGCGGAATCCGAATCAAGTGGATGATGCAAGATAGAATGGAGAAGAAGAAGTAGAAAAACTTAATGAATCTCTATGAATTGATGATAAGAATGATGCTCCACATAAGATTCACACACACACACACACACACTCTTTTTCTCTCTAACTTTCTCTCTCTAGAACACCTTGATTTTCACACACTTAACACCTGCACTCTCGGCCTTGAAATCACAATCAACAACAAAAATCCAGTAACAAGGCTTGAACAATCACGACAATGAAAACTACTCCAACCGAAAACGAAAACTTGATCAAATTTGACACTAGTATGGCTCTGATACCAATTGTAAGCCCCCAAATATGGAACCAACTAGTGATCAAACACAAGAACAAGAAATAATTAATGAGAAAAAGAAGGATTAGAAGCAAGAATAATCCAAATTGCACACGTTTCTATTGAACCGAAAATGTCTAGTACAATGGACACACACATACAACTGTACTTACTTCTGACAAGACTGACACTATATATATGGAACATGAGCCGTAAACGAGTTCACGACCGCAAACAGACTAACAATCACAAACACCAGTTGAACCGAAAACGCCCTTTTTTCGGTTTATCCAACCGTAAACCCTATAAACACGTAAACAAAGACTAACAAGACTCATACAAATGAATTCGCAGCCGAAACCAACAAAATATGACCTAACGCAAAGTCTGCATCTGCAAATAACTCGGGATAATGCTCCCTCATCTCCTCCTCAGGCCCCACATCCATTCAAAACGCTTTGCATGCAGCCACGACACCTTCACTAAACCTACCACCTTGTTTCGTAAGGTCTTCATGTTTCGGTCGAGGATCTCCACCTGTTGTAGAGGTCGAAAATATGTTGTGAGGTGTCGAAGTGTCTTATGTCTTGTATTAGTGTCGAATTCTGTAATGGTGTTTCGTTGTATGTATTTCACAGGGGAAATCTTATATGTCGAAACTTTCAGGTTTTAGCCCTTATGTACTTTTTTCTTACTTCTGTCATTTCTATAAATAGGGATAGGTACTAGGGATAAAGTAACTTTTGGCACTTCATGTTCTTTACTCTACCATAGTCTTGTATCTTTCAGAAGTATTAATTGAGCCAAACATATTATATTTACAACTTGTGTCTGAGATTTAACTCATACTCTGATTTCATTTTGTTTACTCGATTTATACGAACTACATTTGGTATCAGAGTAGGATTCTCTCAATTGATTTCTAATTTTCTCTTTGTTTCAAAAGTTTTTGAGTCACTGTTTTTTATTTAAAAATATTCCACACTTTTGATCCAGAAAATCTTTTCTAATCAATTGTTTTGATTCGATCCTGCTGCTAGTTTGATAAATTGAGTGTTCAATTTTTCATTTCTGAAAGATTCATTCATGAGATTCCTTTTTTTTGAAGCTTTTCGTCATTTTTGTTCGTACGTTAATGGCGAACTTCAACATGAACACGATGACTAGTTTTTCTCATCTTCTTGGTTCTTCAACCAAAATTCTGATGCTGATCCCTGAATACTATGAAAAACGGGCTGATAGGATGGAAGATTATCTGAATAAGATTGATGAAGATCTATGGCATTGTATCAAGAGTGGAAACTTTCGTCCGTCAATGCTTGTAGAAATTGGAATTGCTGGTTCATCTACTGATGTTTCACATCAAGGAGACAGACAGAAAACAAACGATAAGAGATGCTTGAGAGAAATTCGCAATGCTCTTCCACCGGTGGTTTATAATTACGTCGTTGGTTGTAAAACTGCTAAGAAGGTCTGGGATACTTTGAATGAAAAGTATCAAGGAAGTGAGAAGACTAGAAAAAGTTTAGTTAAGCAATGTCTGCTTGAATTAGGAGAATTCAAACAGAAGGAAACGGAGACAATTGAAATGTACTATGATCGTCTGAATGAATTAATCTTCAGGTGCATTCGTTATAGAGTTAATCGTTCAACTATGGAGCACAATCTTACTTTCTTGATGGGACTTCGAAAGGAATGGAGGAACATTGGTTTGATGATCAAGATGCAACAAACCTTCCACAATTATTCACTTGGTGATCTTTATAATGTTCTGAAAGCCCATAAGAGTGAGATTAACGAGATTGCTGAAGAAGGAAACCTGAGTTTGGGCAGTCTTCTATCACTGGTTTCTAAAGTCTCTAGAAAAGAAATGGAAATTGAATCTGCTGGTGTTGATGATTCTGACAATGAAGGTTTTATCATGAACTCGGATGACGAACTGTGGCATATTATTCGAATAATAAAGTCAAGAAGTTTTACAAAAATCCATTTAACCCGAAGTTTAAAGGAATTGATTTCAAGGGAAACTCATATGGGAAGAATGTGAGAGAGGAAACGAAGGTGGAGAAGAAAGAAAACAAGTCCAAGGTTGAGAAGTCAGGAAAGAAATTAAAGGGTGACTCTAGTTTCGATTGTCATTACTGCAATGGTGCGAACGATATGGCAATCGATTGTATGTTGAGGAAGAGAGAAGAAAAGAAGGAAAGGGTGAAGGATGAAGCCTATTATTTTGAAAGGCTAGAAGAAGTCAGAGCTAGGATGAAGGGGATGTCTCTAGTTTTCAAAATGAAATGGCGAAGGGGATGGTACTTACCAAATTTGGTCATCTGGATCAGATGATGAAGAAATGTGAAACCCCACACATGGAGCCATGTATGTAAGGTTTGAAGAAGGAAGTGAGGATGAGGAGAAGGTGATAGGAAGGTGCTTCGTTTCTACTGGTGCTGACAAGTCTCCAATGACTTTGAAGGTATGTTATCTTCTCGAATCCTTTGATATTCAATTCAGTTCATATGATGTTATTTTATCTGACTTCAATGATACTGTTGGATTAGTGTCTAAGTCCATAACTATATTTGGTATGTACTTGACCCTATATACATGGTCCATTTGGGTTGCATGGCATCATGCATTTGGATAGACTAAAATGAGAGAAATAACACTTAAGGTTTGGTAATATATTATATTTTCTAATATATTAATAAGATTATTTAATTAATATTTATCAAGAATTAATTTGGAATTAATTAAGTGATCAAAAGGAGATCAATTAAATATATAGGTTGATTGTGTAAATCATTCATACTTGTATAGTGGGCTAATGCTCCATGGATTATCAAGTTAGGCTAAAAATCATAGGATGCTCCATGGTGTTTTTGTACCCATGGATCATGGAAATGAAAGGCCATGACAATTAGGGTTTACATGGTGTAACCCTAATTGTGACACACTATATAAGCATATTATTCTTGTCAAAATCGGCCACCATGAAGGCACTATGTATGTATGGTGAGGGCTAGCCGATTTGATGAAGTATATCATTTCTCTCAAGTTATTCCAAGTGTATTTTGATGTTGTGTGAACCATTTGAGGTGTCACACTTGGGGCACTCGGCTCTTAAGTATCAAGGAATCAAGCTACATAAAAAAGGTATGTCTTCTAACTTGTTTTATTACCCAAGTATCAAAGATTGTATGCTAGATAGGGTAATACCTTGGAATATTCATATTTGCATGTATAATAGAGAAAACATAGATCCAAGGTATTTAGGGTTGCATGTACACTTAGGAGTGTTAGAATGCTCAAAAACCCAACAGTGGTATCACAGCCAAGGCTTGTTTTCAATTATACTTGATGCAAAGTGCTGAAAAATGCTGAAAAATCGATTTTCGGGCTGTCTGGGCACTGGACTCGCCGAGTCCACTGATGGACTTGCTGAGTCCATGAGGAAACTCATCCTACTCGTCGAATAGGTTCATACACTCGACGAGTAGGACCCCCTAACAACATATTTTCGACTTTTAAGGCTGTAATTGGACTAGAATCATTACCCTAAGCTGTTTTTGAACCTATAAACCTGTTTTTGATGTGGTAATGTTCATGCTAATAAAATTTCAAAGATAATTGTCAATAGATTCATGTTTTTTATTAGTTTAATGGTTAGTCTAATTACATGAAAAAGTTTGATTGAAATGTCTTGTTCTTATGAGTTGCTTAGATTAATAGAAAAGTTATGTGAAATTGTTGTTTCAATACATTTTAAT
Source organism: Lactuca serriola (assembly GCF_051521515.1). NCBI lineage: Eukaryota > Viridiplantae > Streptophyta > Magnoliopsida > Asterales > Asteraceae > Lactuca > Lactuca serriola. Next base: position 79,327,582 of record NC_136416.1, read on the forward strand.
CTAAGAGTTGATTCTAAAATGTGTTTTTGTAACTTGTCCTCAAGTTACATGAAAAGTCACATTTAAGAATCATAAAACTCATAAATATTTCATAAGTTATGAATAAAGGAAAAGTTACATTCTTTTAATAGTTTAAAGTCTTCCATAACTTGTCCTCAAGTTATGGAACTTGAAGAGTTTTTTATATTAAGACTACTTTAAACACATAAGTTATGGAATTGAATAGTTTTGAATAGTTTCAAAACTTTCCCTCATGTTTTGGAATTTGAAAAGTTTTCCCTTATGAATACTTTAATTCTAAGTTAAGCCCTTAGAATTTTGAAAGTTAAAAATTCAATCCTTATACTTTATAATACTATAAGTTTATATATATATATATATATATATATATATATATATATATATATATATATATATATATATATATATATATATATATATAAGAGCAAGTCAGTTTTACCGTTAGTAGGCCTCATTCACGAAGCCGGTCTATAAGGGGGGTATAAGGTTACTGCCTATAAAATGACAGTTTAATGGGTGTCCACTCTCACCCATAGCTTCCTTGACTGGTGGAGGGTCGTTAGCTGAACGGGTAGGACAAGGACTAGAGTTCTCCCTTCATTAAAAGTATCAATGATAAATACTAAGTAACTAATCTTTTATAAATTCCCAATCTTAGTTACTTAGGAAAAATGTGAATTTGGTGCTAACCCATGAAATTACACTTTGCACCTTGCTTAAGTCGGTTAGTGGAGTGCATGTGGTTAACCGGCACACTAGCTTAACTTAACAAGTTAGGCAAAGGGTAACTTAATGTTTATCGTAGTATCGGTGGAGCGCGTGTGGTTAACCGGGACATCGATTAAGGGGTAAATATTAAGGGTACCAAGTATATTTGCATGGTTATTCACACCTTGTTTTGTGATCCTCGGCATCCCAGTCACAAAACTTGAGAGGGCAAAATCGAGATTGAAACATGCCATTGAAAGGTTCAATGAATCTCAAAAGATCTAGGAGTTTCAAATCCAATTAAAACCTAATATTTCTATTTCGTTTTTCATGGTGGAAATTGGCGAATCGTCATTCGCCTACCTTCAAATATTCTATAGCTTGGATTATGGTATCCCTCTTCCAAGTTATAAAATATTGTGTTGGTTCCTAGCCTTAATGTTTCATATTGGGTGTTATATTAAGGACTTTTAATCAACTATCTTGAATATTTCCCAAAAGATGTCTAGTTCAGACATTTATGATCTTCCCAAATCTCTTGGAACTTCACTTCCTCCACCTCCTCCAATTATTCTCCCTAACCCACAAGTTCAAGGTCACTCAATCCCTATTGGCAAGCAAGGTCTATGTGTGATCGCATCTTGGAGATGAAGTCACATATTGACAAGCCGGGAGAGTTGGGTGTAAAAGTCTTAAGAAAGTTGGATGTTCAATCGCCTTCTAAGTCACATAGTGAGTTCCTTTGGGACTATTATGAAACAAACTATGACATGACCCTTAAATGATCTTATCTATTTTCTTGGTGCTACTGAATCAGCAATGATTTGGAGGTCTAGTAAAGAAAGTTTGATTAAGAAGATCAACTTCCCAAACCCTAAATGGACATTGACAATGGTAACATTGGACATCCAGAAAAAGCTTTCTCTTCCCAATGGAAAGGGATCGGCCATAGTCGACTCGGTTGACCAAATGGTAAAGAGAAAGACTAAGTCTGTGATAGTCCCATGTACCATTTCCATTGAGTCCATATGTTTATATTTCCAAAGGAATGGGCATTCGTTACAAAGGAATGGTTGTTTATATGATTCCATTGATAACAATATTGGAAAAATGGATTTGATTCTTTCGTTTGTGGTAGTGTCATAATTTACCAAATAAGGAAAGATTCTCATCACCCAAGGTTTCAGTTGGATAAAAACTTGGAAATCATGCAAGTTGTATAGTATGATGAATGAGAATTTTCATCTTTAGAAAATTAAGATTAATTCCTTGTTCAAATGTATATGTGAGTCAAGTGAAGGACTAAGGGATCGAGTACATATTATGGTGCACTGATTAAGTCCACCTCAAAAGATCGAGAAGACTATTGGTCATGATTTAATAAAGTTTAGTAAATATGGTTATACTTACTAGTTAAAGTATAATTTTGAAACGTTGGAAAAGTTTCGATGTATGGAAGAACGAATGAGAAGAATCAAATCAGGCAGAAGGATAAAAGTCTCTCAAATCTGAAAGATGGGAGATTGGATTAGTGTCTAAGCCCATAACTATTTTGGTATGTAGTTGACCCGATTGCGAGCATGGTCATTTTGGGTTGCCTACACCAAAGCAACTTGATAGGATGATTTATGGAGAAAGAGATTAATTATGATTTATTAATATATTATATGAATAATATATTAAGAGAGAAATCATATTATTTAATTAATAATAGTCAAGAATTAATCAGAATTAATTTTGTGGCTAAAAGACATTAATTAAATAAAGGGGACTAGAACTGTCAATTGTGTGATAGTTGGATATTGGGCTAATGGACTCCATAGAGGATGGAGCGGATGGAATCTATGGGGAAACCCATTAGAATTCGTCCAAAGCCTTTAAAAGAGGAGTCCATGGGCTGCTTAGGGCCTAAGCAGGAAGATTAGGGTTTCCTAGTTGAAAACCCTAATAGCCTCACATATTTAAAGACCCCTAGGGCACCAAAAATGTGGTTAAGCATTGCTTAGGTTTTCTAGACATTTTTTGTGTCTTCTCTCTCCTCCTTCTTCATCCTTATTTCTTATGGTGTTTGTGACTCCATTAGAGGTGTGACACTTGTGAGACTAAGTTTTCAGAAGCCAATTACAAGAAGGAATTGAGATTGTTATTGCTACATAACAATCAAGGTAAGATGTAAACCCTAATTCATATGTTATTCGATTATTGTATGCTAGATCTAGGGTTTATGTCTTTGGATTATTATTGCATGTTCATTAGAAAAACTAGATCCAAAGCTTTAGGGTTTGCATGTACACCATAGGAATGTTGTAGTGCTCAAAACCCATCAGTTTTGTGATCATCTTAATGATTTAGAAATCATGTCACAATTAGTCCTTTAAGGACATATTAATGCATTCCTATGGCTATGAAGAAGAATCATGAATGGTGGAAATGGTTAAATCAAGAAGATGATTCATACTTCGTTTCAAAACAAGTCTTAGAGTCATACTCCAAGACTGTAATTTGAGTGATATATCTTAAAGAAAGGTTTATAACACTTGTAAAATGTAAGAGTAAAAGTGTCCTAATCTTGTACATTTGAAATTGGTAAGTTGTGATATTTTGGATAAAACAAAGACCAACTTAGGCCAATTGTGTGATAAAAGTTTCTCCAATCTAAGAAGAAGGGAGAGTACTTTTGTATCATGTTTATGATCATCTTAAGAACCATATTACAATTCATCCGCTAAGGACACCTTAGTGCACTAGTATGGCTAAGAAGATGAGTCGAGAATTGTCAAAATGGGTTAAGTCAATTAGATGAATCATACTTCGTTCCAAAATCAATTCTTAGAGTCATACTCCAAGATTGTGAATTGAGTGACATAAACTTAAGTAGGAATGTTCTTACACTAGCACATTTTGGTAAGTTGTGATGTCTTGGATAAGACAAAGACCAACTAATACCAAATTGTGTGTAGGTTTGTCTTGATAAAGGCACACACCGACTCTTGAATATTTTTTTTGTCAAGAAATGTTTCTTGATAAGAGAATCTTATATGTCAAGAGGTCAGTGGGAGTCTAATGATATTGAAAAGTTTCAAGAACATATCAAGAAGTAAACCTATTAAACACTAGCAAACGACTTGAGGATTGTAACCTATCGTGTTGACAAAATTTTATTTCTGTGCCAATCCAGTTGAGTGATTATGCATATGAGTTCTACGACTTCTCAATTGAATACAAAAGGTCAAACACATTGATCAATGAAAGTACATTGACTGGCATAGGTGAGCTGCTAAATAACTTGGAAGCAATGGTGGGACCCTTGATGGCAAGAAATTAAGAATGAACAAGTTCTGTCCATAAGAGTTTGAATTTGTCACAAACATTATCATTACGATTATGTTTATGACAAATTTGCATGGATAGGAACACATGCACCATAAAATCTAAGTGTTATAAGGTTTCTCTCCTTCATGAAAATGATTGTGAGGAAACGATTTCACTAAAAGATATTTTAAGGAGATAGCGATTATGTAAATTACATTCTCAAAATTCGATTATGATTACGACATCCCTCTTTATAGTTCGAATTGTGAGATTTGGCAGTTAGTCTGAACATAAGTTCTGAATTAGTTTACACACACATGTGAGCTACCTAAGGAAAGGTGTGTGAATTTGAGAAGCTTAGATAAAGGCTTATCGAAGCACATCGTATTGGAAATATGAACTTTGGAAAGTCAATTAGTATTGTCTTTTAGAAGTCCAACTATTTTCCGAATACGTGTCAAAGATAGTGGGAGCATAAATGTTATACTGGTATGGATATAATCATAATGTTTGTGGGAGCATGATTATTATTGCAAGTTAGCAATATTAATTATAGAAAACAAAAGTTTCACTTTGCAAAGTTGCATAGGTTGAAAAGTTGTTTTGCTATAATTAAGGGAGAGGATATTATACTTCGTTTTAAATCTAAAGGTTTAGATCGTTAAATTTTGATCAAATTTAGTCAAAAAGATATATGAATGTTATGTTGAATGGATTCAACGTAAGATAATTCTATATATGGAAATAATTGTTACGTTCTCACACTCGATTATGATTACGACATCCCTCTTCATAGTTCGAAGCGTGAGAACATGGCAAATAGAAATAGAAATATTATAGAAAAAGACTGGTAAAGTATCATGTCGTTGTAATATTCGATCGTTCTACAATTTTCCAAATGCCTAGGGCATTAAGAGGGAAAGGGGACTAGAATCAGATTTGACTGAATTAATTAAACAACTGTCAAGAGGATAATCTAAGGTTCGCCAAGGATTGGCCACTTGTGGATAGTTAGAAGTATAGTCATGGATGGACCATATTGAAATTATTATTAATACATAAGATTCTATTTAAAATGAGTTATTATATGGAAAATATGGAAATGTTTCCATATTGGGAGTTGGACGTTAAGAATTTGTATGTCTAGAAAAACTTTTATGTAAGAAGGATGTTCAAAGGAATGTATTTTGAATATGAGACTTCATGTCTATGGAATTGTCTTGTAACAATCTCCAATAGAGCATTTTGTAATTTCATTGGCCGAGTCTTGGTGACTTTTGTGCCATGATATAACGAAAGGACCATTGCATAAAATGTTAGAATCTAACATATTCTATAAGTGGCAAGAATTTGGTATTCTCACACTTGTGGTAAGGATTGGGAATTATGAAATGAGTGTGACTGAAAATGTTATTCAATTATACTATTTCAAAAAGTAAGGACCATAAGTAAACATAGTGTGCATGCTAAGAGCATGGGACAATTGTCGTTATAATTCAAGTAAGAAGTTGATTACCCGAAACAACAAATAATGAGTAATCAATATGGCGATTAAATAAAAGTGTTTTATTTATACTCATAAGTTTTAGGCCATATAAGATTAGTATTATTCTTGTGTTTCAATTTGCATGTTTTGACTTCCTAGATAATAAGATTATTCGAACATTCCAAAATCGCTCATACTTTGGAAGTAGGTATGAAAGAAGATTGTCATGAATTGGTTTGTAGATTGTCTAAAGTGTATTAGACATAGCAAAGGTTTGCTACAACGTTCATGAGTGCTTATGAATATGATTTGAGCATTGGATTAAACCCACGCTTACTTGGAACACTTCATAGATTTTATCACAAGTGATTGGTGAGACGACAATATATTATATTCATGAGACCGAGATGTATGAGTTGTATCTTGCGAGTCGGTTACACATTGATAATATGTAAATGCACCAGTAACTTGGTGTTATAAAACATATTGTTATGTGTGATTCGGTGAGTGAGTACAAGCGAGCATTGATTCAAAGTTTATCTGTTCCTTTTACTCAATGTAGGATAAAAGCGATATTTGTGGGCCCCTCGATGATTTGTTGATGACAAAGGAAAATGCTCGGTCAGGCCAGGACTAATTTGATTTGTTCAATTAGTCAGTCATCGTAAATCGGAAATCGGGAAACAACACATAGACTGAGAGAATGATTTATATCCAAGTCTCACATCTATATGATATCTAGAATGGAGGAATATATGATCGCTTATCTAAAGGACATGTATATGATAAGATCAGAGTTGACAGCGACTTTTGAAAGCTACAATTGCTGATCAGGATCTGAAGTCATACGCAGAATAGTTATTAGACTTATCTAAGTAGGAGACTGTTGGATTAGTGTCTAAGCCCATAACTATTTTGGTATGTACTTGACCCGATTGTGAGCATGGTCCTTTTGGGTTGCCTTCACCAAAGCAACTTGATAGGATGATTTGTGGAGAAAGAGATTAATTATGATTTATTAATATATTATATGATTAATATGTTAAGAGAGAAATCATATTATTTAATTAATAATAGTCAATAATTAATCAGAATTAATTTTATGGCTAAAAGACATTAATTAAATAAAGGGGACTAGAACTGTCAATTGTGTGATAGTTGGATATTGGGCTAATGGATTCCATAGAGGATGGAGTGGACGAAATCTATGGGGAAACCCATTAGAATTCATCCAAGGCCTCTAAAGGAGGAGTCCATGGGCTGCTTAGGGCCTAAGCAGGCAGATTAGGGTTTCCTAGTTCAAAACCCTAATAGCCTCACATATTTAAAGACCCCTAGGGCTCCAAAAACGTGGTTAAGCATTCCTTAGGGTTTTTAGACGTTTTTTTGTGTCTTCTCTCTCCTCATTCTTCATCCTTATTACTTATGGTGTTTGTGACTCCATTAGAGGTGTGACACTTGTGGGACTAAGTTTTCAGAGGCCAATTACAAGAAGGAATGGAGATTGTTATTGCTACATAACAATCAAGGTAAGATCTAAACCCTAATTCATATGTTATTCAATTATTGTATGCTAGATATAGGGTTTATGGCTTTGGATGATTATTGTGTGTTCATTAGATAAACTAGATCCAAAGCTTTAGGGTTTGCATGTACACCATAGGAATGTTGTAGTGCTCAAAACCCATCAGTTTTGTGATCATCTTAATGATTTAGAAATCATGTCACAATTAGTCCTTTAAGGACATATTAATGCATTCCTATGGCTATGAAGAAGAATCATGAACGGTGGAAATGGTTAAATCAAGAAGATGATTCATACTTCGTTTCAAAACAAGTCTTAGAGTCATACTCCAAGACTGTAATTTGAGTGATATATCTTAAAGAAAGGTTTATAACACTTGTAAAATGTAAGAGTAAAAGTGTCCTAATCTTGTACATTTGAAATTGGTAAGTTGTGATGTTTTGGATAAAACAAAGACCAACTTAGGCCAATTGTGTGAAGTGTTTGTCTTGATAAAGAGTCCGCACTATCTCTTGAATATTTGACAAGTGAGTCTTATATGTCAAGAGGACAGTGGGAGTCTTAGAGATCTTGGAAAAACTTCAAGATCTAATCAAGAATAAAACCTGTAGTTTATCATTGGCACACGACTTGAGGTTTATAACCTATCGTGTTAACATATTCCTACTTCTGTGCCCATTCCAGTGAAAGTTGGCTTTTCATATGAGTTATGAGAGTTCTCAATTGGTTGCATAATAACTTGGAAGAAATGGCAGGCCCTTGTGCTGCCAGGTGGCAAGAAAGTAAGATTGAGTTCAGTCCATATGAGTTTGGATAAGAACACTTACACCATAAAGAATCTAAGTGTCATAAGGTTTCTCTCCGATTCATGAAAATGATGGTGAGGAAACGCTTTCACTAAGTAGATTTTAGGTAGATAGCAAGTGTGATATTTGCATTCTCAAAGTCGTCAGTCGAGCGTGTGTGGTTAATCGGCACACTAACATGGACTTGTGAGGAATGGAAAAAGGTGTAAACAATTAAGACTATGATTACGACATCCCTTTTCATAGTTCTGAAATTTTTTAGACACACATGTGTGCTATCTGAGGAAAGGTGTATGATTTTGATAAAGTTTCATCAAAGCATATCGTATCATAAATCTGAACTTTGGTAAGAAAGTCAATAAAGTATTGATTTCTAGAAGTCCAGTTGATTTATAAGTACATGTCAAAGCCAGTGGGAGCATAAGTGTTATGCTAATAATCATCATGTTGGTGGGAGCATGATAATTATTATAAGTGTTGCAAGTTAGCAATGTTAATTATAGAAAACAAAAGGTTTGAATTGGGAAAAAGTTGTTTTGCTATAATTAAGGGAGAGGAAATTATACTTCATTTCAATTCTAAATGCCTATATTGAAGTTTTAATCATATTTAGTTAAGGATATATATGAATTTTGTGTTGGAATGGATCAACATAAGGAAATTCTATATATGGGTCCATTATTTGCGTTCTAAAATTCGATTATGATTACGACATCCCTTTTCATAATCTAAATTATGAGAACTTGGCAAATAGAAATATTGTAGCAAAAGGACTGGTCTAGTATCATGTCTTTATGTGAGACATCATTAATCGTGTCCCATATGCTTCGGATATAGGATCGATTGCATGTGCTATAATATTCATCCTTTCAAAATTTTCCAAATGCTCAGGGCATTAAGAGGGGCAAAAAATCTAGAATTGGATATGACAGTTGGAAGTATAGTGTTAAATTTTGGAAGGACCATATTGACATACTCTGAAAGAAGTGACAGTCAAGATTGGAATATGGATATGTTTCATAGTTGGAAGTTATTAAATCTGTGTAAGATTAGAAAAACTTAATGCAAGAAGGATGTTTCTGTGGAGTTGATCTCCATTGGAATACTCTGTAATGTCCGTTGACAAGTCTTTATGACTTTGTGCATAATCATTACAAGAGGATCAATGCATATAAGTTTATAATCTAACCGATTTTGGTAAATGACAGGATTTGGAATTCTTGCATTTGCGGTAAGGAATTGGGATTGTGAAATGAGAATCATTGGAATTATGTTCAATCGATCTATTTCACAGAGTAAAGATCATAGACAAACTTAGTGTGTATACTTGATGTATGGCATAACTAATGTTTAGACAAACATAGTGTGCATACTTGGTGTATGGAATGACTAGTGTTTAGAAAACATAGTGTACATGCTTGGAGCATGGAACAACTATTGTTTTAATTCAAGTATAACGTTGATAGTTGAAACAATATACAATGAATAATGTGTAATTAATATGGTGATAAATAAAAGATGTTTTATTTATATTCATAAGTTCTGAGACCATATTGGATTCTATTATTCTTGTGTTTCACTTTGCACGTTTTGACTTCCAAAATAACTAGGTCGTTCCTTCTGAATGACTACGTTATTCAAACCATCCACAGTCGGTCATATGTTGGAAGTAGATATGAATCAAGACTGTCATGGGTTGGCTTGTAGAGGTCTAAGATGCTGGACAAAGTGGTGCTACAACACTCATGAGTGCTCATAAGTTCTGAGTATTGGATTCAACCCACGCTCATTTGACTCACTTCATGGAATTTATCACGAGTTATCATGAGACGATAACATCTTATATTCTTCAAACCTAGAGATATGAGTTGGTTATATATTGATTGCACGGAAACGCATTGGTAACTCGATGTTATAAAACGTGCCTTTGTGTATGATTCAGCAAGTAGTAGAACAAGCCATATGAGTCGAAGTTTATCCATTCCTTTTACCTTGGGGATAAAAGCGATACATGTGGGCCCCTAGATGATTTAGTGATGACACATGTGAGTGCTTGGCCAAGCCAGGACTGATTTGATCAGTTCAATCAGTCAGTCGTCATGAATCGGAAACCGGGAAACAACAAGTGGATAGAGAGAATGATTTGAAACCCATGTCTCAGTCCATATGATATCTAGAATGGAGGAATATATGATCACTTATCTAATGGACAAGTCATTGACAAGATCAAAGTACAGTTACAACGTCAGAGTTCGACAGCGGCTTAAAGAGCTACGATTGCCAGTCGATTCTTGAAGTCATACTCAATAATAGTTTTAGACTTATCCAAGTGAGAGACTGTTTGATTAGTGTCTAAGTCCATAACTATATTTGGTATGTACTTGACCCTATTGACATGGTCCATTTGGGTTGCATGGCATCTTGCATTTGGATAGACTAAAATGAGAGAAATAACACTTAAGGTTTGGTAATATATTATAAATTCTAATATATTAATAAGATTATTTAATTAATATTTATCAAGAATTAATTTGGAATTAATTAAGTGATCAAAAGGAGACTAATTAAATATATGGGTTGATTGTGTAAATCATTCATACTTGTATAGTGGGCTAATGCTCCATGGATTATCAAGTTGGGCTAAAACTCAAAGGATGCTCCATGGTGTTTTTGTACCCATAGCTCATGGAAATGAAAGGCCATGACAATTAGGGTTTACATGGTGTAACCCTAATTGTGACACACTATATAAGCATATTATTCTTGTCAAAATCGGCCACCATGAAGGCACTATGTATGTATGGTGAGGGCTAGCCGATTTGATGAAGTATATCATTTCTCTCAAGTTATTCCAAGTGTATTTTGATGTTGTGTGAACCATTTGAGGTGTCACACTTGGGGCACTCGGCTCTTAAGCATCAAGGAATCAAGCTACATAAAAAAGGTATGTCTTCTAACTTGTTTTATTACCCAAGTATCAAAGATTGTATGCTAGATAGGGTAATACCTTGGAATATTCATATTTGCATGTATAATAGAGAACACATAGATCCAAGGTATTTTGGGTTGCATGTACACTTAGGAGTGTTATAATGCTCAAAAACCCAATAGATACTCTATCTTACATTAATGGCATGCTTATTTCTGTTAGTAGTGCTGTTGAGAAATCTAAATCTTTGCTGCTAGAATCTCAGAAAAGGTTGGAATCGAAGAGAGGTAGAATAAACAATCTAGAATTGAAGTATAAGAATGTTACTTGTGATAGGGATAATTTGAGATTGGATAATTGTACTTTGTTAAAAAAAAACGTAACATCCACTTTAATTCGGCCATAAGATTGTATGCTAAATTGACTGCTTTACATCATTCATCTGACATAAGTAAGGAACAGGATAGGAAACTTTTTCTCTTTTTGACATTCAAAAGCGAGAAAATAGATTCAACTTCCTATGATTGTGAGAAAAAGATTTCTGAGTTTGACAAGGTCCCAAATGACTCATATGCATATGGTATTGTTACGATAGATGAATGTTTAGATGCAAATGATTTGGTTCATATTGTAATGAGACTTTAACCAAAAAGCGAACAAATGAAAATTTTGAAAAAGATTGAGAATTCGACATCTGACTCTCAACACATCTACTCCCAGAGTAATGATGATGACGATATTCCAATCAAAACATCTACTCCCAGAGTTGTTGATCAAGTTTATGAGGAAACAAAAAATTCGAAAAAGTGATGAAGGAAAAAGGTCCTCGTAATCTTGAATCGAACTCATTTGTTTATCCAAAATTCAAATGCACTGATGATGTGGTGTTTCCCAATCAGGTGTTTGTCACCACATGCAATGAAGACAAAGTGAATCCTAAGATTAACATAATTGTTGTTGAAGATAACAAAGGAGCTTACAAAGAAGGGTTTTTCTCAAACCAAAGTACGGTTGAAAATACTCTTAATAAGAACTCATCCACTTTTCAAAGGCAAAAACCAAAACGAAATTGAGAAGTTAAGAAAGAAAAAACAAATGTGATTGAACCATCAAATGAACTGTGACAACCGTCAAATTCTGGTCAAGTCAAAGTCAAACTAAGTCAACAAGTCAAACCGGTCAACTCAGTCAACCCTTGTATATTAGGGTTTACGTTATGTAATTACTGAACAACTCGCTATTCTAATAAGAAATCATCACTTGAAAAGTTTATATATCCAGATTTCTTTAACCTAAAACTGTGGTAAGTAATGAACCAAACCGATAAAACAACGTTGCATACTCATTTGGATTGCATAAGATCCTTAAACATGGCTTAACGGGGCTTGCGGACTTTGCGTTGCGAATCCAAACACTCAAAAAGGTCACAAAAGAAGCCTCTCTTAATCTCTTTCAATCTATCTCTCTATATTCTCTCTCCGTATGCAAAATCTCTCCAAGTATGTCAAATCTCTCCCAAATCTCTCCAAGAATGTGGAATCTCTCCCAAATCTCTCCAAGAATATGGAATCTCTCCCAAATCTCTCTCCGTATGTGAAATCTCTCCAAGTATGTCAAATCTCTCCTAAATCTCTCTTTGTATGTCAAATCTCTCCAAGTATGAGAAATCTCTCCAAAATCTCTCTCAACTCCTTAAAATCACTTGGGGCATCTTGGCCCTTAATTTAGTTGAAAACCGCTTAAAAACGGAAGTCTACGCGAAAAATAGCCTTAAGGAGCCGAAACCCCTCTTAGGAGCTGAAACTCCTCTTAGGAACCGAACCTCTTAGGAGCCGAACCTCTTAGAGTCGAACCTCCTGAGAACCGAAACCCTTTCAACCGAAATGGACCGAGCACTCGGTCTATTTCGGTCCCCTGATCATTCCGAACCGAGCCTGACCTTCTGATCTTCTCTTCTCACCTTCGGTCCGAGGACCTGACCTTCGGTCCGAGGACTTGACCTTCGGTTCCGAGATGCGAGCCACGACCGAACCCTCGCACCTTCGGTCCTCCCTTCTACTCTCGGTTCCTTCCTTCTCCATTCTCGGTTCTCACTCCCTTAGAGTCGAACGTTGCAGGTTCGGTCCAGATTGCCAGTTTTTGACCCAAACTTCGTTTTAAGCCCGTTTTTCGAGATTTTAACGCGGGATTTTCACCCAAACTCGTATTTTAACAAAATAAACCCTAAATATTCATATTTCAACTATATTTTGGGGAGAATCATTGCCTAAGAATAAAATCTATTTGGTAAGATATTTAGGTGGAGTGTTGACTTATCCTTTGGACAAGGACACAAGCAACCTCCCCATACCTTCATAGTACAACCCCCAGTCACTATTACACCATACCTAGTCACTTCCTTGTACTTTCTCATCATTTTCCAGTCATACTCACATTCTTAGAGCTGGAACATCCACCCTTTCACCTCACACTCCCCTCATTCTCTCATTTTTCCTCCAAGGATCACACTCCAAATTCTCTCACAACTCTCTCCCAATTTCGAGACTTCCAAGGCTGATCATCAAGCTTTTTCCACTCTTGGTAAGTATAATTCATTCTTCTTATGATGATTACACATCCTTCTACTCAAAATCATAAGAATCTTACACAAACATCGTCACCTTCATATATGTTAGGTTCTCGATCGGTTCTTCAAGGCATCTTCTAAGTGTTCTTGAGTTGAAAACTTCTCTTCTTCAACATCCAATCACTAAAATCACATAAGGTGAGCTCAAACCCCTATCTTTTCACATTTTATTAAGTTTTAAGGGGAGGAATACAAGTTAAAACAACAAGAACACAACTAAACTCTTCCAACAGTTTTCATCAGAAACGTTGGACTCCATTCACGGACTGTTTTGGGCAACTTAAACATTTTAGTTTTCAAAACTGTAATAGGTGCAAATAGCTCAAGTTCTTATCTTTACAATGACTACTTGCACATCTCCATACTATTTTTCTACAATTTATGGTGATTTTTACAAAACTGCCTATCATTTCAAGAATAAATCTGGACCAGTCTATGATTATGGACTTTTTCACACAAGTTAGAGGTCACTAAAAATCATAATAAAATTTATGAACAAACTAGACTCATTTTCCAAACTCCCAGACTTTACGGATTTTGATTTGGACCTTTGATAATTTTTCTATAAATTTTCTAAGAACAGCAATAGAAAATGTTAACAACAGAAAAATGCTATCAATTTCATTCCACCTTGTAACTTGTTGAGCAAGGTGTATATCATTGTGTGATCATATATTATTACATTATATGCCATTTTGACTTGGTAATTAGTCATGTATCATTAGACAAATAGATTTTTACCTTCTCAAGAATGGTAAATTAGTTTAATGTTATAAACAAAGTTTACAACCATGGCATGCAAATATTTGATAAACTATGGAAGTGTAGTTTATGTTGCTTTTACATTATAAACGATTATGATAAACTATAATAGGTATAGTTTATGTTTCATTACATATCAAACTCTTTACCAAAGGTTCTCAGTTCACGTAAATCTGTTAATGAATAAATTTGTGAGACATTCGCTTCGTGTTACATCCATGTAACAAAATCAAAAGTCCTGTAAATTGTAACTAGAGTCTCTTGTAGGGAGAACGTGATAGTTGTGTTTAGATCTATATTGGGTCTGACAAACCCACACCTGAGCTTCATGCAACAGCTAGACCGACAGGTCTGAGGTGACAAGTGTCATTTAACTTGCGATGCCTGAAGAACAGCGTATTACGAGGCCGTCTGAGTCATAGTATGGTTATAATAACTCACATGTGGTATTAACAAACATAAGATTTATGGGTTTTACTTTTAAATTTAACGATTTTATGTCGATTTAAACTTGCACAAATTTCCTTAAGTATGGTAAAATACTTGTACATTCGCTCTTGACTTTTAAGATTACAATGCATTACGTAAGAAAATATGAGATTTTCCTTGAACAAACATTACTTTTACAAGGAAAGGATTTTAGTATCACCTTTAAAAGCTTATGAACTCACCAACCTTGTGTTGACACTTTTTCAAAACTACTTGTATTCTCAGGAAATCCATAAATAGGTAATCAAGAGCTTTTGAGGATGAGATGTTAAGACATTAAAAATTTCATTTTTTTTCAACATAATGTAATTGATTTGGAAACATGTAAACTCATACAATGATGTAACTCTTTCAATTATATTTATGTTGGTTGTGTTTACTTTAATCACTATTACAATTGTTGTTATGATACTGTACATGAAGTCCTCCATCCCTGGACGTTTCCGCCATCCTTGGTTTGGGGGTGTGACATGAACCAATTTCTCAAATTCAAAATACAAAAGCTCAAATTGTCTATGAATACATTCAAAAGATTTCTTAAGAAGAAGGAATTTCGATGTCGAAAGCAAGAAAAAAGGTTTATTAGCAAAATGTCGAGTCTTGTACGGAAAAAAAATTTGTTAACAAAATCGTCTGAACAGAAAAAGGCTGAACAAGTTAAGACTTCTTCACAAAATAAGTCTTTTGTTCAGAACAAATCGGCTCAAAAACAAAATGAGTTTTCTAAAAGTCATTTCAAAGTTTAAAAGCCAATTCAAAAACCTTAATGTTCAAAAATCAAGAGATGAGAATTTCATTCAACACCAACAACAAAGGAATTTTGTTCCTAATCATCAAAATGAAAGGTTTTCACAAAATTATTTTCATAAAAATGGCGTTCATCAAAATGAACAAAGAAATTTTCATCAATTTCAAAATCAAAGAAGTTTGTCGAATGGACAACAAGTTTATAATCGACAATATGTTGGTTATAACGAATTTTTCCAAAATCGTTTTCAATTTCGTGTTGAACAATCATTTCCAAAAAGAGATTTTGAATATTTGAATGTTAAAAGGACTAGAAAAGAACCTTTTACACCTAAAAAACCTCAAATTCCCAATCATGTTTCGAAGCAGCCGATCAAAGCTTCATTCGTAAAAGGGATGTCTGACACAAAGAACATCAATCATTCGCTCGAAGGAAAAGGAAAACCTTATCAATCTGGAAAGTTTTATGAAGATGAAATCCAGTGTGGTTACGAAAGCTACTTGAATGAGTCCCATATTGGAAGTTCTTCGTCATTGGAATCCAATCCTACTGTTCAAAAATGGAAAGAAGTTCCCAAAGCAAAAGTTGAGGCAAAAAGGACTACTAATGAAAAAGGGAAAATTTGTGTTGAACCTAAACCAATGAACGATTTCATTTCGATACCTAAGTCTATCGAAGTTGACTTAACAGATAGTTTGAAATCCAAGGTTCGAAATTTTGTGTTAGGTTCATCGTTTCATAATGCATTTCATTCTAATCACAAAGGACCAAAAAATCCTTGGGGACCTAAATTCTTTAATTGATCGCATGTGTTAAGTGACGAGAAATATGATGAACACTGGTACATCGACAGTGGTTGCTCTCGTCACATGACAAGTCGAAAGGAAAATCTGCGAGATTATCGAAGTTTGGAAAATGTTGGAGTGGTACAATTTGGAAATAATCAGAAGTGTAAAGTTAAAGGCTACGGGAAAGTTAAAAATGGGAACTTCATAGTTAATTGAGTGGCATATGTCAAAGGTCTTAAACACAACTTGGTTAGTGTTTCATAACTTGTTGTGGGCATTGGTAATCAAGTAGTATTCGATGAAGAAGGAAGTGTCATTTCGAACAAAGAAACCAAATAAGTGTTGCCCAAGTCAGAGATGAAAGGAGATATGTTTACCCTTGACATCAAGACGATTGTTGGTGTTCCCTCGGTCTGTTTACTTTCGAAGGCGTCACTTGATTTGAGTTGGTTGTGGCATCGAAGGCTATCTCATTTGAATTTCAAAAATCTGAACAAAATGGTGGTAAATGATCTTGTTTGAGGCTTACCTGTTTTAAAATTTGATAACGATTCGTTATGTGCAGCGTGTGAATAGGGGAAACAAAATTGTCAAGGTCATCTAATTATCATTGAACCTTTGGAAATTTTTCACATTGACCTTTGTGGACCTTCGACTGTTGAAACTCTTAACAAGAAGAAGTACATATTGCTTATTGTCCATGATTTTTCACGGTTTACTTGGATTTACTTTCTTCTTCAGAAGTTAGATACAACTCAAGTAATGATAAATTTTATCAAACATGTTGAACTCAGTTTGTGCAAGAATGTTAGAAAAATCAAAAGTGATAATGGCTCTGAATTCAAGAATCAAATTCTTGACTCTTTTCTGGCTGATCATGGGA
Source organism: Lactuca serriola (assembly GCF_051521515.1). NCBI lineage: Eukaryota > Viridiplantae > Streptophyta > Magnoliopsida > Asterales > Asteraceae > Lactuca > Lactuca serriola. Next base: position 79,344,665 of record NC_136416.1, read on the forward strand.
TTACACATAATTTTTCATCTCCTTACACACCACAACAAAATGGTTTTGTTGAAAAGAGAAATAGGTCTTTATGCAAAGCAGCAAGGACGATGCTCGCCTATGCAAATCGTCCACAGTATCTCTGGGCAGAAGTGGTTTCGACAACATTTTTCACTCAAAACCGATCATTTATTCATTGTCGTTTTAATATCACCCCATATGAAATCATTAACAATCAAAAACCAAATGTGAAATTTTTCCATGTTTTTTGTTGCAGGTGTTTCATAATGAATCTCAAAGATAACCTTTTAAAAGTTCAGTCCAAAGCCGATGATGGGATATTCTTGGGATATTCGATCAAATCAGTTGCATATCGGGTGTTGAACAAGAGAACAAGGAACATTAAAGAAACTTTAAATCTAACGTTTGATGATCATTATGTCAAACATGTCGAAAAGTCTTTTGAATAAAAGCCAATTATCACTGAAACGAATGAAGAGTCACAAATTACGAATTCTTTGGATTTTGACTATGACTTAATCTTTGGTGTTCCTGACAGGGCAATAGATGCAGAAATTAATGCTGATGATAATCAGATTCCTGAAGCATCGAAGCATTCTGATGATTCGACAATAACTTAGGACAATGTTGATTCACATTCTACAACAAATTCTCCAATACATGTTGAAAGTCAACCAACATTGCAAGGTGATCAAGTGGAGGGTGAGCACTTGAATTCAAATACTGATGTTGAGGGGGAGCATCGAAATTTGAATGTTGATGTCTAGGGGGAGTATGGATGTTCGACTATAGATGTCGAGGGGGAGCATCAAAATGTCAATCCAATTGTCGAGGGTGGGCAAACTGAATTTATTCCTTCTAATTCGAATGGTCAAACTGATGTTTTACATGATATTAGTGATAATGTTTCTAATGCGGGTGAAGGTTCAGAAATGGATGAAATGTTCGAAGATGCAGCTTTGGATTTCGATCATGCATATCCACGAATGGAAAGATGGACACGAAATCATCCAAAAGAACAAGTTCTTGGTGATCCTCAAGCTGGAGTGTTGACAATAGCTCAACTTCATGCTAAAAATGAGGTATTAAATGTGCATCAAGAATTTTGTATGTTTAATGTTTTCATTTTGAAAATTGAACCAAAGTCAGTAAAGGTTGCTTTGGAAGATACTGATTGGATTGTTTCCATGCAATCTGAACTTGCTGAATTCAAAAGAAACAAGGTTTGGAGACTTGTTCCAAAACCTGATGATGTCTTAGTTGTAGGCTTAAAATGAATTTTTAAATATAAAACTGATAAAGAAGGTAATGTGGTTCAAAACAAAGCAAGGTTGGTTGCTAAGGGATATTCGCAACAAGAAGGTATTGACTATGATGAAACCTTTTCCCCTGTCGCGAGACTATAAGTTGTTCAAATATTTCTTGCTTATGCAGCACACAATGACTTTGATGTTTATCATATGGATGTCAATTGTGCATTTCTTAATGGAGTGTTAGAAGAGACTGTATATGTTGAGAAACCAATAGGTTTCGTAAATGATAAATTTCCTGATCATTGTTATATTCTCGATAAAGCTGTTTATGGTTTAAAACAAGCACCACAAGCCTGGTATGCAATTCTTATCAATTCCTTACAACTCTTGAAATTTAAACAAGAATATGTTGATCCCACTCTATTTCGAAAGAAAGTGGGAGATCACTTGATACTCGTTTAAATTTATGTAGATGATGCTATTTTTGGTTCGATTGATCCTTTATTGTCTAGTGAGTTTAAGAATATGGTGAAAAGTCAATTCGACATGAGCATGATGGGTAAGATCAATAATTTTCTAGGATTAAATATTCATCAAAGCAGAGATGGAATTTTCATAAATCAAGAGAAGTATTCTCGAAATCTGCTTAAGAAGTTTGGCATGACGAATAGTTCGAAATTGCGAATACCAATGGCTTTTGGCACACACTTAAGGGCATCGTTGGACAAGCCTGCTGTCAATATTACTTTGTACAAGAGCATGATTGGTTCGTTACTATAACTAACTGCTAGTCGATCTGATATTATGTTTGTTGTTTGTAATTGTGCCAGGTATCAGTCGAATCCCACGGAACCCCATCTAACAGTTGTAAAGAATATTTTTTGCTATCTCAAAGGGATAGTTCATTGCGTTTATGGTACCCTTCGAAAATAGGTTTCTTTATTCAAGCATTTTCAGATGCAGATCTTGGTGGATGTAAACTTGACAGTAAAATCACTAGTGGTGGATGCCAACTTTTGGACGGGAAGCCATTTAGCTGGAAATCGAAGAAACAAACTTGTGTTTCGATTTCCATAGCAGAAGCAGAATATGTTGCTGCTGCCGCTTGCACTTTTCAAGTCATTTGGAGACAAAGCCAACTTCATGATTATGAAATCAACATCAAAAAGTTACCTTTGTATAGCGATTCACAAAGTGCAATACGTATCTGCCATAATTTGGTGCAAGATTCGAAGACCAAGCATATAGCACTTCAATATCATTTCATCAAGGATCATGTCAATGATGGAAATATCAAGGTTCACTTTGTGAAAACAAATAGATCAACTTGCGGAAATATTTACCAAACATTTGGATGAAAAGTATTTTCTCAGGATCTTGTGTGGCTAAGGAATGATTGATGCAACTGTTGTTCCCAGTTTAGCTTCGACATGAAATAACGAAGAATGGAAACATCGCTGAATGATCCATACATTACTGTTCACTATTTAGCATTCGACATGCTTCGTTTTTGACATCTCTCTGAATGATTCAGAACATACTTCGTTGTCTGAGCAGACTTGATGTTTCAAAGCCCAATGTCTCAATGTCGATGTCCTTCATATCAATTGCCTGTTAACATTTTCTTGTTTTTCATCATGTGTTAAAAAAATAAAAATACCAAAATGATTTTATTTTTCAACAATCCTGCAAAATCAAAAATATTTTTCTTTTGTTTTTACATTTACAAAACAAAATTTCCAAAAATATTTTCTCATTTTTGTATTTTTTACATTTAAAAAAAACAAAAATTCCAAAAAGATTTTCTCATTTTAGTATTTTTCATTTCAAAAACAAAAATTCAAAAATATTTTTTTTTTGTTATTTTGTGTGTTTACTAATTGTTTGTGTACTGTTCAATCGACATACTTTGATGGATTTTGCTTCGTTACAATGGGAGAGATATAGTTTCAAATCTAAGCACTAGTTAGGTGTCCCTAGAAGCATGATGTTGTATCTCGACCTAAGCCTCATAGACTCAATGTGTTTCGAAGCCTTAATGGATATCTCACTATGAGTGTTCCTTCCCAACTGGGCTATATTCACATTAGTCGAAGAGCTACCTTTTCTCTTCTCATGTTGAGTTAAGAGATTTCTGCATAGTCCTTATGATTTTTAGAGGTACACTTTGTTTCTTAACCAATCTTTTTCATCAACTTAATTCTTCACGATTCACACACTTCACATGCATATCCTCGACATCTTTGGTATAAACCAATCAGAATGTAGATACTGCACAAGTATATGTTAATGATCTTGATTATGAGTCCGTGATGATAGTGAAACCCAAAATTCCCAACTTATGAAGGAATTGACGGTGAACTTTATGTTCAAGATTCCAACGAAACACTTGTTTCAGTACCAAACTTCGATATTCAAAATCATATTCTTTCGTTATGCGTGGCCTTGATAAAATGTTCTATACCGAAAACATTTTCCCCAACAAGGTCCAATACTTAATTTTTTTTTAATATGACTTCAGTCTGAATATATGGTTGATCTTTAGTTACTTTTAAAGTTTGTCTTACCACACTTGTCCCTGATTACACTGGTCATACAAGTAATTTTGTTCACACTTACTGACACTTATGTTAAGCTGTCGTAATGAACAAAATTGTGCCTACCTTCGAAGCCTATCTAAAAGAAGCCCTTCGATATTCCTTTATGAATATTAGATTGTAATTCACGGAATACCACACAAGCTGTTCGACTTCTCTGTAGAACGAATCGATCTTTGCCCGAGGTCTTACTGCTTTTATGTCAATTCTTTAATTGACATCACGAAACCAATTTTTTTTTATTTGCTCTCATCTCACTCTTTGACACACATTTTCACAAGAAATCCTTGAGGTCTTGGGTACTACCAACTCAAACCTAGATTTCGAAAGTTTGGCTATGATTTCATTTCTCATCCTAAAACCGAATGAGCCCTGTCTCGAAATGAAGGTTCAGTGATGGTTGTTATCCTCTTGGTGGCAAGCGAAACGCTTGATTGATGTGACAATTTGGTTTTATTGATAACTGCTTCAAATTCAAACTGTGTACCAAGTATAAAAGGATTTTTGGGGTTACCAATTCAAACTTTACGTATCCTAGTTGAAGACTTTCCCCAAATTCTCTTTCCTTATACTTATTTTTTCTCTCAAACCTTCAAACCCTAACAATGGAGGCAGCCAATGTTCATGTTGATCCTTCTCAAACTACCGATGATGCTACATCTAAACCTCTATTGAAGATCCAAAGTTCCAATTATAGGGTTCAACCAGATGTTTCGAAACACCAGAAGAACTGCAGATGTTGATTGTTTCTCTCAATCATTCAGCTCTTTCCACTATGATGACTGCTTCTTTCTCGATTCCGATGACATGGTTATCATTGGCTGGTTATACAGTCGTGTTTAACAAAACTTCCAAAGTGGTCACATTACAGTTGACAAGAAGTATAAGCTCACGAAGAAACAGTTGTTTTAAATCTTGAACATTCCAAATGTTGGACCTTTCTCTGAGGTAACAAATGAACAGGTGGTTCACATGTTCAACGAGATGGTTCATCAATCCCACTCACCAAAATGAGTCAGTTTAAAAATTCTTCTTTACCATGTATGTGGAAATTTCTATTTGGAATATTTCTCCGATGCTTGACGGGTTGAAGTGTTGGTCTTGATAAAGCTAAACTTGAAGTTTATGCTATGATTGTTGGCCTATATTTGATTTGACCTTTGATTATGATACTCAATTGTGGGAGGAGTTTGATGCTAGTATCTCACACACCAATGTTGCCAATGGTGTTTTATGTGCTAGATATTGGAGTCTAATTTTGCAACAATTGTATGAGAAGGAAGGGATTGTTATTCCTGATGATGTTCCCAAAGATGAGTTTGGAATTTACCAACATCTGAAGAATGTTGAAGATGACTCAGAGGTCTTTCTTAATGTTGCGAGAATTCCAGATGCTATGCTTTGAAAGGTTGATCCGACGAACCATGTTCTTGTTTCTTATCTCACCAAAATCAACCCTACTATCGAAATAGGGGTGTTGTTACCAAAAGGAATTGAAGGAACTTCAAAACGTGGAAAAAGCTCCAAGAAATCCTCAAAGGTTGAAAACCCTAAATCTGTTCTTGAGATAGTTGAGAAGGAGGTAACGAATCCTGTCCAAGAACCTATTGTTTAGGATGTTCAAAAGAAAATGGTGTCATCGAAAATTGGTGTTTTAAAAAGAACGGAGAAACCAACCCATAGACCTCGTCATTCACTTGAAAGGAGGCCTATTATCGAAGAGGTTATTGAGATGTCACTTTCATCACCTAAAGGGGCTTTTGTTTCTAAATCGAAGAGGATTCGCAAACCATAGTTAAGTCGAAAGGGTGTAGTTATTCGCGAAATCCCAGCTCCAGTTTCTCCGGCTTCAAAGAAACGAAGTGCTTCTGCCATGGTCAAGAAGCTCAAGAAGAAGTAGAAGATATTACAAGATCCATTGGATAAGGTTGTAGTTGAAACGGATTTCAAAGATGATGGTGATCAATCTCAGTTTCGACATGATAACATTGGCTTCGATTCAACTCCATCCATCCCTGAGCAGACCCGTGTCATACCACCCGAAGTCTCGATTGCTGAATCCGTTTCGGAGGAGTTTCTAACTTCAGGCATCACTGTGGACATATCTAATATGGACACAAATATCAACATGGGCGATGGGATGTCGACTCATGAAGTCTAAGGTAATTCGAATGTTTTAACTCCATCTGTTCCAGTTTCCATTGTTCTTTCATCCACAATCGAAACAACCATTATCGACACTTCTACTTCCTTACCTACATTTATTACACCTACACCCACTTCGTTACCAGCTTCCACTACTTCACCCACTTATCACAACATTCTGAATTAGCCTATTACTTTGCTTTTTCCTTCTCAATCAACTGAAGGTGCAAAGTCTACTCTAGAGGTTGATCAAGATGATGATGACATTATGGTATCTTTTGCTGATATCTAGTTTGATCCTGAGGAGTATAACTTTCCTCATCATATGTTTATGTCAGGAAAGTAGTTCAAGATCATGAATCAAAAGTTGAATTCATTACTATAACTTTAAGCTGACTTTAGGAGTCGAAATGCTATTTCTAGGATATCGCAGTTGATGTTTTATTAAGAGCCCAAGAAACTCGGTTGCGCATGGTAATGGAGCAGATTGAATCGCAACATCAAGCAAGTTTAAAGTGTCATGTTGATAATTTTCAATTTGAGGTTAAGGACCCCATGGCAGTTGCTAAAAACGCCATATTTTGTTTGTCGAAGAGTTTCAGAAAGTTGAGAAGGCTGTCAATCTCCAAATCGAGGCAATCAAAACCGACATGCCGAAGGAGATTGCTAAACTTGATCAGAATTACGCAACCCTTCATTCTAAGGTTGATGTAATTGCTGATGTAGTTACGAAGGTTGTTGAATTTTACAATTCTCTCATCACTAAGGTCGATTCGAAGATAAAGTCTGATACCAAGGTGTTTGCTAAGCTGGAAGAGTTTTTGGGGAGCTTGAGGGAATCACTTTTGAAGATTAATGTTTCTCCTTCATCTTCGGTTTCTCAGGAGTCTCTTTCGAAGATGCTTTCTACCTTAAAAAATAATCTCAAAGCTGAAATTGCTCCTCTTCTGCAATTGATGTAGTTGATGCCAACATATGTCCCACCTATTAAAAAAGGGGTGCAAGGGGGAGAAAAGGGGGTTGGCTCTGGTTTTTCAAAGGTTGTTGGTTCTGGTTCATCGAAGGACACTTCTAAAGTCATTAACAAAAGGCATAGTCAACAAAAGGTTGTTAGGAATGTGACGAGTACGCAAACTCCAACATCACTTCCAACTTCAATGTCAACAACCTCAGCTACTGTCACTTCGAAGTCATTAACAAAAGGCATAGTCATTGGTTCGAATGTTGGGGGTTCGAGTACTAAACCACCACCTTCGAATCAAGCTAAAGGTGATCGAGCGAAGTTCATTGTGAAGGAGTTTTCTAAAGAAGAAAAGAAAAAGAATATCGAAAAGGAGATGGAAAAACAAAGACAAATCAACAATATCATGAGGCAAAGATAGGGTGATCCTCCATGTCTTGAAAAGGATATCCAAACAAGCAATAATGTTACAAAATAATTGAACATATTGTTTCTCTTGGTAACATGTATGACTTTGAGAAGATAACGGAGAAGAGTTATGATATAGAGAATTCGGATTTCAACTAGCTGTATTTCCCTATCAATCATATGATGTTTATTTCTTCTCAATATCAGCTTGTAGACAAATTTGAAGATAAAGAGGAGTACTAGAATCTAAAGTTAAGATTTCATGTTGTTCATAGGAAGAAAGAATAGGAAATTTGATCCCTGGTAAAGATTGTGAAAGTACTGAACATTTCAAAGGATACCTTATTCGAAGGATTGTTGCAGAACTTCCGCTTTTATGTGGTTCGTGCTAACATCGTGGCATGCGACTTCTCAGTTGTAGATTTTCCTTTGATGAATCTCAATGATCTCATCAATGTTGCAAAGACCTTGAGAAGTGTTGATGTGTCGAAGCTTCAAATGAGCAGCAAAGAAGATTTTTTTTATTGGGTTTGCACACATTAAGCTGTTCATAGATAATTATTATGATTGTCTAGCCTTAACTGATGTCGAACTTGCTTTGGCAACGGGAAGACAAATGACTATGAAGCCTATGGGAGTGGTTTTTGTTGGGAAGAACAAAAATCAGAAGATTACCAAGTTTTTGTTCAAGGTAGAAGATGTTGAAAGATACATAAATTCCCAGTACACGAATCTTATGGTTCGTCTTAATAACTGCAAAAGGAACACATGTGGTGAGATAGTTCGCTGCTTGGAAATCAAAGGTCATAGACGCTCTTGAGATCATGGACTATGATATGCTCGACATCATCAACAAGGGCCCCATCGCCGTTATGTACCAATCATCCAATGATGATGCATCTAATAGTGAGCTAAAGAAGAAATATGTGCTAGGATACAACAAGGAAGAGAAAAGGGTGCTAAATTTCAACGTAAATGCGAGAGTTGCTATTATAAACTCACTCCCATATCATGTCTATTGTTTGGTTCAAAACTACTCAACTGCACAAGAGATGATGATCACATTATCATCTGCTTTAGAAGATCTCTCAGATGATGAATTTTCAAAAGGTAAGTGTCTCATGGCTCAGATTGTTGAATCTCAGATTGATACATCGCATGACAACGTCGGCACTCTTGACGTTGTTCTTTCTCAACTTACGAAAAACCTTAAGTCTGACTGGGACTCAACCTCAACATATCAGGTAAAAAATCTTGTTAACTATTCTACCATCAAAAACATCAAAAAAGCTGAAACAATTGATCACTTGCGTTCCGATTTATCTTTTCAAACAAAGAAAGATCTTCTCTAAAAATTGAGTTAAAAAAAACTCAAAGAAAAACTCTCCTTTTTCGAAAAATCTCTCGTTCTTTAAAAAAACACTTGTATCTCTCTAAGAAACAATTTTCTTCACTCTGAAAAGGAAAAAGTTGTTGATCATGCTAGATGCATTCAACTTATTTTAAAAAATTGGGCTTCTTCTCACTATAATGTCATAAGAATTATTAATGATCAAATTCCTGATTAGTGTGAGAAAATTCTTGGAGGCGATATAGAACGTGTTTTTCTCCTTAATCAATAAGGTTGAGACTAAACAAACCTTTTATAACGCTAATTGTCTAGATAATGGATTTAAAAGTAGATTTGTAAGCACGCATTTTATAAATCAAACTTTAATTAATACTAATTGCACTATTGAATCTAATGGTAACACCAAATGTGTATCTCATTTATTTGCTCTTGATCCTTTCCACCAACCTCCTCATCGTGAGTATGTTTTTCCCTTCACTAAGATTTTGCTGAAATTTACTATATATAATGGTGAATTTCATTCGGTAAATGAAAGTCTTAGCATTTTTTACTCAGTGCCCTGTTAGCAACTCTGAACCTGGAGCTCAATCAAAGTCTTATATTCTTGATGACTCTTTAATATCTCCTGAGCCTTGTGACAAAGTGTCATCTGAGCAACCATCGATGACATTCCTTGGTCCAAAACTAGGGCAAGATTTTTTAACTCAAATGATCAAAGTTCTTCATATTCAATAGTTAAAAAGAAACCAAAATCTAATGTTAAAGGGAAGAATCCTGGAACTAGAGTTTGTTATCGATGTGGTTATGCTTCTTACAAAGTCAACGAGTGCACTTTTGAGAAGTGCTTCGTTCACGCTGAAAACATCATGACTTGAAATCATAAGTGGATCAAAAGGGAAACTCTTTAAATTGTCTCCCTGATGCTTGTTATCATATTTTGTATTAAGTGACCCATTGCAAGATGGGTCAGTGTATATTAATTGTATATTCTAGTTTCAGGGTAAAGAACATATTTGGTATTTAGATAGTGATTGTTTAAGACATATGACCAGATTCAAGTCTCTTTTGGAAGATATCATAAAGAAGGATGGTCCTATTGTTACATATGGAGATAATATCAAGGGAGCTACAAAGGGATATGGAACCATCAAGTGCAATTCTATTATATTCAAGAATGTCTCTTACGTGGAAGTTCTTCAACACAATCTTATTTCAATCAGTCAAATTTGTGATGTTGGCTATGAAGTTCACTTTAACAAGAGAGAAGGAATGGTAGTTAATCAAAAGAATGTCATTGTTCTGACTGAAAATCGACAGAATGACATTTATGGTTTAGACATGTTCTCTGTTGACAATTCCCTTCGTTGTTGCTTCTTCTCTCGTGCTAAGTCTCGTCTTAATTGGCTATGGCACAAAATATTACATGAACTTCAAGAACATATCAAAGATTTATGGGAATCATCTTGTAAGAGGAATTCCTAAGATGTAGTTTTTCAAAGATAAATTATGTTCAGCGTGTGAAAAGGGAAAGAAAACCAAGTCCTCCTTTAACCCAAAGTCCTGTGCCTCAATCATCAAACCTTTTCGTCTTCTTCACATGGACCTTTTTGGACTAGTCCCAATTAACTCAAGAGTTAGGAAAAAGTATACTCTTGTTATTGTAGATGAATTTTCAAGATTTACTTGGTTAATCTTTTTAAGGAAGAAAAGTCATGCAGTTGATGAAATGATCTCTCTCATTAAGCAATGAGAGGTTATTTATGACCATGAAGTTAGAAAATTACGTAGTGATCATAGCACTAAATTCAAAAATTCCTCCTTAGAATATTTTTTTTCTTAAACCCTTGAATTTCTCAAAACTTCTCTGGTGTTAGAACTCCTCAACAAAATGGCATTTCCGAAAGAAGAAATAGAACTCTCATTGAAGTTGGAAGAACTATGGTCGTTGAAGCTAGAATTCCTCTATCATTTTAGGCTGAAGTTGTCAACACATTGTGTTATACCCAAAACAGTTCCATCATTGTTAAGCGTCATGGGAAAACTGCCTGTGAGCTACTTAAGGGGAGGAAACTAGATATATCTTACTTTCATGTGTTTGGATGTGTCTGCTACATTTTGAATCAAAGAGATCAGCGATCTAAGTTCGAAGCCAAAGCTGATGAAGGAATATTTTTGGGTTACTCTAGTGTGTCCAAGGATTTCAGGGTATTTGATCTTTCAAGACAAACTATTGAGGAAACTGTTCATGTTACATTTGACGTAGACTCATCCATTTATGATCGGATTGAGCATCCTTCATCCATTCTGAATGAACATACCCTAAGTCCATCATACCCTGATTCTGAATTCTTACTAAATCTCACTGAGCCTGTTGTTCCTATTGTAGATCAAATCATCAGTCCTTAATCTAACTCTGAAGATCAGCTTCTCATCTCTGAAGAAGCTGAGCCATCTAACCAGGAAGAATATGTTCCAAATAATACAAATGAATGATCTAATCCTAGAATTCTTCGAGATCATCCTGAATCTAAAATCATTAGAGATGTAAATTCTAGGATTCTCACCCATAGCAGAGTCAGCCACAACTTCTGCATGTTTGTGAATTTTGTCTCAATGATTGAACCAAAGAATGTCTTTGATGCCCTAAAAGAAGCTTATTGCATCAAGGTTATGTAGGATGAGCTGAATGAATTTGAACTTCATTGTGTGTGGATTCTTGTCCCCAAGCCTCAAGGAAAAACTATCATTGGCACTCGCTGGGTTTTTTGAAACAAAATGGATGAAGATGTGATTGTCATTAGAAATAAAGCAAGACTTGTGGCTCAATGATTTTGTCAACTGGAAGGGTTAGACTATGAAGAAACATTTTCCCCTGTTGCTAAACTTGAAGTAATTCATTTGTTTCTTGCTTTTGCTTCATTCATGAACTTCAAAGTCTATCAAATGGACGTCAAGACTTCCTTCTTAAATGGGGATCTTCAAGAAGAATTCTTTCTAAAGCAACCTCCAGGATTTGAAAGTGAAGAATTTTCAAATCATGTATATTGTCTTGATAAAGCTGTCTATGGTTTGAAGCAGCCACCTAGAGCATGGTATGTCACATTGGAGAGTTATCTTCTTGAAAATGGATACAAACGAGGAAAGATTGACAGCACTTTGTTTATCAAGCATTCATGATCTCACATCATTCTTGGTCATGTGTATGTCGATGATATCAATTTTACATCCACTGATGAGAGACTGAGTTCTGAATTCACTGAGATCATGGCTAAGAAGTTTGATATGAGCATGATGGGTGAACTAACTTTCTTTTTAGGTTTGTAGGTTAAACAACTAACTGATGGAATTTTTTTTCAAGCTAAATACATTGCAGACATGCTGAAGAAGTTTGGTTTTTATGATAGCAAGCCAACAAAGACTCCAATGTCCTCGTCAACGTCTATTGTTACTGATCTAAATGACATTGATATAAATGCAACCCTATACCAAGGAATTATAGTTTCACTGTTCTATCTTACTGCCAGTCGTCTTGAAATTATGGTTGCTACCATTGTGGGTGCACGTTATCAAGCTAGTATTAAAAAATATCATCTTCTCGCTATAAAAAGGATTTTTTGTTACTTAAAGTATACACCTAATCTTGGGTTATAGTATCCTCGCGATTATGAGTTCAAGCTAGTGGGATACACTGACTCCGATCATGGTGGATGTGGCATTGATCGTAAAAGTATTTCTGGATGGGCTCAAATGCTTGGAAATAGATTGTTGAGTTGGTTCAGCAAGAAGTAGACATCAGTGGCTTGCTCTACCACTAAAGCTAAATATGTATCCGTCGAAAGGTATTGTGCTCAGATTCTATGGATTCAAAATCAGCTCTTAGATTATGGTCTAACTTCTTAAAGACTCTTATCTGCTGTGACAACACCAGCGCCATTCAAATGATCCAGAATCTAGTGCATCATTCCAAAACTAAGCACATCGATATCCGTCAACACTTCATCAGGGACATTGTTCAAAATGGAATAGTGGAGTTGTTCTACATACCATCCACTAATCAAATGGCTGGCATTTTCACTAAGGCATTGGATGGGAAGACTCTAAAAAAACAAAAACAAAAACACAAAAACAAGTGTTGCTTTTATTATGTTTTTCCTTAAAGAACTTTACATAGTTTGCTACAATTTATCTGCACCTATTCCTTTTAAGTTAGAAAGAGTTGGACTCATCTAGAATGTTCTGAATGCTCTAGTTGTTGAGAAGAATATTGGCATCAAGTATTCTTCTTGTTGACAATACTCTTTCTCTCCTCTAGTATTTTTTATGGATGCAAGAAGCAACCATCAGTACAATAAGTCTTACTTTCATCTACTGACTCATAATCCGATAAAACCTCGAATGCTCTTGTGTTGATATTGTCAACATGATGGTTACACGGATTTGATCCAGTTAACTTGTAGGTTACAGAGACTGATTTTTTCCCCTCTCTTTCTCTTGATGAACATGAAGCTTGGAATCCATCTGTAACACCTCAACGATAAACGGCTTCATCATTCTTGATTTGTAGATAGTTGTATTGCATATTAGTGTGTTTGATCTTGCTTGTGTTTTCTTTTATATCTAGAATTGAATGACAGATATCTCAAAGAAAGGAAATTAATTAGTGAGTATTTATTTCAAAAGATCTCTCTTTGGTGATTCTACTCAAAAGATTTTCTGTTTTTATGATTCTTCTGAAAATGATACATAAAGAGTCTATGAAAAAACTGTATATTCTTTTTTAACTATTCTTCTGTTGACTATTTTATGCTTTTATATCCTTGCCTATTTTATTTTGTACCATTTTAAATGAATTAATGGTGAACTTCAAAGTTCTAGACTGCAACTCAGCTCTATGATACAGAACTTGAACCACTTCTTGTTGATGAGTTGACACCGTTTATGATTCACGTTGATTCCAACCCAGCGTAACTGAAACACTTCGTTCACTTCTTAATTTCTTCTCTATAAAACTTTACCATTCACTGCAATATGCCACACTAATAAAAGTTTGAAACGTTGTGTCAATGGCTAGTTTATGTACCTTAGACTATAACACGCACCAACCCCTTCTTTCCCTTATATTCTTCTTTAGAATTTTATGATTCAGCGTATGAAGCCAGACACTGATGAGAATTCCGGAGAATCTGTGCAGATGGGTATATTATTGTTTGTGATTTATTACACTCACCTACCCATTCTTTCCCAACAATTCTTCTATTAAAAGAGTTAATGATTCATTGTATTAGTCATACACTGAGAAGACATCGACACTCTATGCCGATGGGTACATTTCATACCGAAATGTATTACATGCATCATTCCACTCTTGCCCATTTCTTCTAATAAAAGTGATTAATGAGTCAGCGTATGAAACCATACACTGATGAAATCTCGCAACACTATGTCAGTGAATGGTAGTTTAAACCCATATTGTCAGGAGACATCTCAAACTCACTGGATTACCAGCTGCAACTTTGATACGTTGATCGCTTCCTCCATACGTGATGATGATGTCAAAAGGGGGCGAAAATAAGGAGGTGTTATATCTGATCTAAAGTGAACGTAAATCTAAGGGGGGGGGGGGGTAGATATCCATTGTGCCTCATGATACACTGGTACACTGATTGTCTTGATGCAACAGTGAAGATACTAAACGAAGATGCCGACTGCTAGGCGATTGGAAAAGTATTGAATATAAAGGGGGTAATTGTATCGTATATGCGTTAGGGGAAGTTACACATTATCTGAGAGGGAGCATTCATTGACACTGATAAAATTTACAATGGTTCTTTTGATGAGTCCTATAAAGAATATTCGTTTTGACATCATCAAATAAGGGAGATTGTTGGCTCACACCTTATGATCTGATGAGTCAAACACTTTGTATGCTGACCACCAGTGCCAGCGCCAATATCAGCATCAATGCTAGCGCCTCAAGGCCTTATCAGCATCAGCGTCTAGTTAATGATCTTATGAAAACTTTGTATATTAGGAAATTGTACGGATATGTATATAATAGGTAGCAGATCTAATATCTTGGTGATAAGGATCAGTTCTTATTATAGATTAGATACAATCCCTTGATTGAAGGGATATACTAGTATGGTTTAGTATATATTCAACATTAGGGTGAAAACCTAATGTGTCACACCCCTAAATCGGAACGGCGGAAACATTCGGGGATGGATGACTTCATGTGTAGCATCACAACAATGCCCAATAGTAATCAAAGTACAACATTCATTACAATGATAAAATATAACATTACATTTGTGGTCAAATCATTGTATATTTGACACCAAAAAAGTATAATTAAATGACATAATTATATGAAATTGCGTCTTCCTCAAAACTTGTGGGTACATGTTTATCGATTTCCTGAAAATACAAGTAGTTTTGAAAAAGTGTCAACAATTAAGTTGGTGAGTTCATAAGCATGTTTGTAATTGAAATCTATAATTTGTTCCTTCGAAAGATGTAAATATGTTTTCCCCAGAAAATCCTATATTTTCTGTTGTATATGTATTTGTGTTTTAAAATAGTATGATATAGTTTTAAATTCCCATAAAACTATGAAAAATAAGTTTTCTCTGTATTAGACTAGTATTTTGTATTTGTACTTGTACTCGTATGAAGTTGTAAATATCTAGATTCACCATTTATAGTTTTAATTATATAAAACTATGTGAAGTTGTTTGCTTATTCTTACACTAAACACATTATTCAGTAACAAATTGTGCGTTATCATAACCATGCTTGATGACCTAAGCCTCGCCTGAAACACGACGTTCCTCAGGCGTCGTAAGATGGTACGACATTTATCACCATAGATCTGCCGACCTAGCTGTTGCAAGCAGCTCTGGTGTGAGATTGTCAGTTCCGTATAGATCTATACACAAGTGTCACGCTCTCCCTCAAGGACACTCTGGTTATAATTTCCAGGACTTTTGTTTTATACTTAAATAAGTATTTGAAGCGTGTCTCACAAATGTTATATTGATAGTTATGTGTAGAATAATGAAAAATATCTTTGTAATAGATATTTTGTAAATATCTCATAAATTATATTTAATATAATTTATATGGTTGGTTTCGTAAGTTATCCCGAATATGAAAAGAAATATGTAAGTTCCATCAACTGTATTGATAAGTATGCATGACTGATAAACTACACCTATTATAGTTTATATGTTCGTTTTTATATAAAATTCTAAACTGGTAAAATAGTATGTTTATTTTAGTAAAAATAACAATCATAAACTATTTGAATAAATTTTATTATTTATATAAGATTTTCTTGTATTTTACTTGTATTTCCCCCCTAAAACATTATAAAAAAAAAGTGAAAATATAGGGGTATAAACTCACTTGATAGGTGGTGATTCGAGCAGCGTTTCGTTTCTTAGAAAGGAGTTTTCTTGATAAAACTAAGAGTTTCAGATGAAAAGTCGGCTTCATGCGGGCAGAGTTTCAGCTTAAAATTGAGGACTTCGGGGCTTCGGGGCCTGCTTCACGTGGTAAGGAGGTTCCCGGGACTTCGGAGGGTTTAAAGAGGCTTAAATGAGTGTTTAAGTGGATAGAGTATTTGAAAAGTGTAAAAAAACACAGAGGTATCCCATCCTATTTATAGGAGGGGTCTGGCCCTCGGTACGTTGGGCGTAAAATTTATGTACGCTAGGCGTATACTGAAAACCTCAGTACGGTGGGCATACTACTTGTACGCGGGGCGTACTAGTTTGATTCTTATCTGATCTTTGGACGTGGTGAGGCTACGAGGCACGCGTCGAAGCTAGTCCCATTACACGGGGCGTAATCTTTTCGTACGCGGGGCGTAATGGCTACCTGGATTCGGACATGTTGATTGAGCGAGATATGTGTCTCATACGAAGAAAGTAGTGACATGGTCAATCCGAGGCCTAGTTTCAGAGTACGCTGGGCGTACTCATGTACGCGGGGTGTACTTCCCTTTTGCAAACTTCAAAAAATCATATCTTTCGCATATGAACTCCGTTTTTGACGTTCTTTATATCCACGCGTAGGTGAGACCATGCTCTACAACTTTCATTTAGAATCTGTCGGCTAATTTTGAATTTATTTTTAAAGTTATATTTTTATCAGGCCAAGACAGGAAAAGTCCATTAAGAATTCATAACTTCTTCATCCGACGTCCGTTTTCGTCTGTCTTTTTACCGTTGGATTTATTTTAATAAGATCTCCGATTCTCGTTTAGGTTGTTTTGGCCAAAAGTTGCACGATCTAAATTTCGAGTTTTGGGCTGCGTATTGTTCTGTCGAAACTTAGAAAAATCATAACTTCTTCATACGAAATTAGATTTAGACGTTCTTTTTATGGACACTCTCGATTTAACGTATACTATAACTTTCATTTAGATAGTTAAGGCTAAAAATCTTTTTATTGAAAACTCACTTTTTACGTTAAATAGTGTTTTGCTGGTTTTGTCGCGGATTTTTGATAGGTCATAACTTCTTCGTTATAACTCGAATTTGGGCGTTCTTAATATTTTTGGAATCCTTGACACGATTTCTACCACTATATTCATCCCAAACAAGTTTATTTAACATCTCATTTTTAAGGGTCGATTATGTAAATGCACATAGTATACAAAAATTTCTCTTTATTATTTTAAAAAGAACTACAATTTGATCTATACTATTACATTGATTCGAAATATCGAGTTATTACATAATGTAATGTCTTTGTGTCCTTCGTTCTGTTTGTGAGAACAAACCCTTTCTTGGTGAAAGACATCCTTATGAAAAATTTGTGTTCTTTACTTTTTATGTTCTTTATTTGGTTCAGTTAGTTTGTATTTTGTTATTTATACTTGAAGTGTATCCGATCGATACAAACCTTCAGTTTCAACCTTGATCGACCAAGCTCCACCGTAAGAGATTTACACGCCATTGGGCGGTGGAACTTCCTATGAGACCAAAGCTTCATTAATTTGATAAGTCTAAGAGTTAAATCATGATAATGTGTATAGTTGAAAATATCCAAAAACGATTTCCCATCTTTCCTTTTTTAAATTTGAAGCATCGCTTCACATCTGGTCCTTAACTCTCTTTGGCGTTTCTTTGCATTGACACCTGAACTGCCACCATTTAAACTTTTAAAACCTTCTTTGCTGCACACATACATATTACGATAAACCTCCTTTGTTGAATTCTTTTTGTAAGTTCAATGAAAGCATATGTCAAATCCATGTAAAAAGGCATAACAATTATAAAACGTGTGTGCATCATGGGGTGTATTGAATACTTTTCCCCAAATAGCAATTTCATTACTTTCATCATCATTACATACAAGACTCGCATCCACATCACTTATTTACTAAATTTTAGATACTAAATGACCATTTATGTCAATATCTTCATTTATATGTGTTTCAAAAGGCTGATTTTCTACTTGGTTTTCTAAATTAATAATGTTTGTATGTCCTGCTATTATGGGTAGAAATTTTTACTTACCATTTATATCTTGAACTTGAATTATCATCCCGGGCAAGCCCAAGATCTTGGATTGCCATCATTTTTCTTGTAAAATCTTTTGCATGGACTCAAGGCTTAAGGAAAAAGAAATAAACCAAGTCAACTACACTTGGTCAATGCCTCATGAACTTTGAAGACCCTCAAGAAAGTCAGGTCAAGCAAAGATCAAGGTGAATCCTAAGAAATTTGGAGTTTTATTTATTCTTGTTATATATAAAAATACTAGTTGATCAATGCACACAAACACGCCAGCTTCTTCTTCTTCTCTGATTCTCTCGACACTTGAGCGCAATCATATTCTTTCTAAGATCAGCTACAGCTTGTAACTATTATTTACAAATTAATATAAGTTCTAAGGTAGGTGAGTTTATCACCTATCAAGGTTTAATTCAGGAGATCCAAAAGGAGCAAGGGTTTTCCTCATATATTGTTGTGTTGTTGCTTTGGTTTTACTTATTCCCAATTGTTTGCTCAATTACAACATTTTTCGTTTACTTACTTGACTGTTAATCCGCTTTCATATTAAATTATCAATATATTTTGTGGTATCTTGATACCATTTCGATTATTCTTCTACTTTCTTATGTAAAATCATTCATTAATTATTTTTAACGCTATTTTTGTCCCAAATATCTCAAATATATTTGCTTACACTTCAAAGTAAATAAATTATCTTAAATAGTTTTCTAAGCATTGTTATCTATCTCCGACATCTTTCAAGATATTTAACACTTTAGTTTTTAAAATCATAAATTCGACATCACACCACACTTACTCATTTGGTTACAAAATTAGTTTGTTAATTTTTGACCAAAACAATTTGGCACCATCCTTGGGACAAGTGGTGTTATTGTATTTTTTTCTTTTAAACTACATGAAAAGATTTTTCAAAATTTCAATCACATACATATTTTTGCGCCAAGAATGTCTACTTTACCAAAATCCACTTCTAGCATCATTCCATCCATCTCGGACGGTTAGAAGCTCCCCCCCAACTCCTACACCCATCACACAAAGGAGAGTTGAAATCCATAGAAGGACTGTTCCAACATCCTCGCCAGTTCAGTACTCAGGAAGTGTAAGTCAAGAAATACAAGTTATGATCTCGAACAATGAGATCATATCCATGTTTACCAAAATAACCGACACATCACTGAGTAAAGTGAAACCAATAAGATGTTATTCGGAAGGATGGAGACTCTAGGCTCAAGCTTCAAAAGAACGGTAGAAACTATGCCAACTCCATCTTCAATCTTACAACCTAGGATCCTAAACTTCAAGAATGGAGCATCCTCAAAATGCCAAGTCGAAGATTTCATATCAAGACAGACTCCTATCTTTACAGATGGTGTAACTCCTGATACGGGAGGATATGTATCCCAAGATCTAAGAGGGATATTCAACATCCATCCTGATGGATTTTGATACAAAATATAAGTTCATTTTTCACAAAAACTGCAACATAAGTGTTTTAAAAATAACAAGTTTACTTTTAAGATTATAACAAAACCAAACCATCAAGGATCTCATTTATAGAGGTTAGAATGAAATTCAAAAAAAAAAAAAAAAAAAACAAAGAGTTTTTAGAAATACAACCTTTGAAGCCTTTGAACCCACTTAGTTTTGGGATGTTGATGAAGATAGAAAAAATTTAAGAATAGAATTTCTCTATGTGTATCCACCATCAAGAATAAGGCACATGGAATGCTAGTTCCTTCTTATATTTTTAAGTGTCTTAATCCTTTAAGCACTTGACTCAAATAATCACTAAAGGATACAACTCAAGAGGGCTTCTAATCACCAAAATAGCTTCAAAAGAGAAAGAGGTGGGGAGAAGAGAGAACTTTTGGCCATAAGTTTTTTCTAAGAGAAAAAGTGGTCAAAATGCAAGCACACATTCCTTTATATAGTCCATGGAAAAGTAAAAGCAATACCTTATAATAATATAAAGTATTCACTAGCTTTTAGAAGCATGGGGAGCATGAGAGGGAGGTTGACAAGCAACCTCCCATGCTTGGAAGCATATCTGGCCATGCTTAAGAAATAAGACAAAAAATTGTCTTTTGGTTTATTAACCATGGTATTCTAACTTATTAAGTTGATCATGGTTAACCAAAGTGCCCAAAACTTTGTACATGACTTATTTTATCATACCATATGATATAATAACTAATTATACTCTCTTATAATTATTATTTTCACAAAACAATAATTATTTCCTAATTAAATACAAGAATTGATATTATTTATTAATAATAAATATAGAAAATGTGCCAACTTGATAAAGGTGTGACCATATAGGATCATATATTATTAGCAATATCACTCAATAATGATTCTTAGGCATATAGATTCAACACCACCTAATACCCAAGATCCTAGGATAAGTCTAGTTATGGCAAAGGAACTCAGGCAATTAAGGGACATGATCTCGAATGTACTAGGATTCATCCAAACGATACCAGAGGTTTCACCTATCAGCCACCATATTTCAAGATTCGCATCCCCATATGCGATATTGAAGCCCTAAAGAGGTCTCAGGCGCCATACATGAAGATGTATGATGTGACCACATATCCTGAGGAACATATAGCTAAATACAAAGAATGCATGGAGATAGTCCTAATTCTACAACATCCCAAGGAAGCTTGTTTATGAAAGAGTTTTAGTTCAACCCTTATAGGACCTGCATTAAAGTGCATCCTAAATGTTCCTCCTTACTTTATTACTTCTTTCTCATATTTTGTTAACTAATTTAACAATAAGTTTTCTTACAATAGATCTTTTGAAAAACTAATAAGTGATCTTTATAGAGTAACTCATGGCACTATTGAACCCTTTAGAGATTATGTTAACAGGTTTGGAAAGGAAGTCTTGGATATCCTACATCTAAATGTAGCAACAGCTATGGAAGATTTCAAGATGGTACTAAAGAAAGATTCTCCATTTTACGATAATCTTGCCATGACCCCATCAAAGAAGTTGAACGAAGTTAGAAATAGAGCCTTGAAATTAATCAAGCTAGAAGAGGACAAGAAGATCAGAATAAGACAAACAACTCCTACAATCATCCTAGCAAGAAGAATGAATCTTCCTCCCAAAATCCTATAGAGCAAAACCTTACTCAAGATCCGAGAACCATATTGTCAATACTCTAGAGGATGGAGAGGAAGATGAAATTCATCCTAATATATTTGATTATTGTTTTTCTGTTAATGTTTCAGGACTACTCTATGTAATCCAGAATCTTGGGGACAAGGCAAGTGGCCCAAGAAAAGTGAGAAGACCCAAGGATGGAAAGACAAATCCAAGTGGTGTGCTTATCACGAAGACTTCGGGAATCTTACCGAAGACTTCTTTGCCCTTAAGAAATATGTTAGTTATCTATGAGTAAGGGACATTTGAAGGAACTCTTAGGAAGAAAAAATGACAAGACTGCCCAAAGATCCCAAGATGTTGAAGTTCTTCCACAAAGAATAGCATTTCCTCCCTCAAACGCCAAGGTAATCAACTTTATCTTTGGTGGGTATGACATTTGTGGAACCTCTTAATCTACAGCCAAAAGACATGCAAGGAGTTCCAAGATGGAAAAAGAAGATAGGCCAAGAAATAATGCATTATTGACCAACAAGAAGGAGATCTTTCGATAAAGATAATAGGTAGAATGTTCTTGACCCACACCATGACGAACTAGTCATAACGCTTTATGTGGCTAACCATTTCATTTGAAGAATTTTAATAGATGATGGTAGTTCTATCAACATCATCTTGTTAGAGACAATTAACAAAATGAACTTCCCAGAATCTGAGATAGTCTGAAGATCCTTAGTCCTAGTAGGATTTAGTAGCAAAACTAAGAATACCATTAGTGAGATCAAACTGCCAATATATATAGAGGGAGTTAACTTTATCCAAAAAAAATTTTGTTGATTATTTTTCCTTTTATAATATTATATTAGGCAGGTCGTAGATCCACGACATAAAATTTTTCCCCTTGACTTATCACCGATGTGTAAAAATTCCTACACCATGGGGAGTGGTCAATATCAATAGTAGCCAACAAGAGGCTAAAGATTCATATACCACCTGTCCACCTCGATGAAAAACTCAACTACCCCAGAAAAGCATAGCAATTAAAGAAGAAGGCACACGATGTTTTGGAAGTAAAGGAAAACGAAGTTAAATATGTCTTATTAGACCTTGAGGATCCTGACATCAAAGTTCTATTGGGAGCGGATCTTGACCAAGATCTTAAGCAAGATCTCATCAAGTTCTTGAAAAAACAGGAAATCTACCTCCACTTGAAAACACGAAGATATGACTGGTATATCTAGAGATATAATAACTCATAAATTAAATGTTGATCTAAGTTTCAGGAAAATTCATCGAAAAAGAAGGAAATTCGCACATGAAAGAAATTTGATCATCCAAGAAGAAGTTGAAAGATTGCTCAAATCCAAGATGGTGAATGAAGTAAAGTTTCGAAGATGGCTGGCCAATATGGTGGTAGTCGAAAAGAAGAATGGAAAATGGATGAGTACGTGTAGATTTTACAGATCTTAATATAGCATTCCCTAAGGATCCATTTTCTCTCTCACACATAGATTCTTTGGTAGATGCAACCTCAGGACATGAAGTCCTTACCTTCATCGATGCTTCATCTGGATTCCCACAAATTCAAATGGAGCCTTCAGACTAGGTAATAAAAGAACTTAACATGTGGCGGAAAAACACTTAAACCATTAAGTTCACATGCAACCTAGAAAGAATCTATGTTTTCTCTATTGATAGAAACTAACTATGAATATCACGAAACCCTAGGAGAGAGGCTATAAAATTGAAATTCATATTAGATTATGGTTACATACCTTTTGATTATTGTTGCAAATAATCAATGTAGAATCCTTCTTCTAGATCTTGGAAAGCTAGAACCAAAGGAATGGATGCCTCTAATGGCTTGTACCTAAAACCCTAATAGCAAGAAGACTTGAGGAAGGAGGAGGCTAGAGCAAAATTTTGGCTCTTGTATGGAAGAATAGAGTGGACAAAATAGGGCTCCCAAGGGACCCTATTTATATGTTGTAGGATAACCCAAGAAACCCTAATCTTAAATTAAATAATAATATTTCAAATTCTAGATAATTATATAGTATCCTTATCATTAGGAAGCTTCCAGATACTCTATCCATGCTCCTCCACAACCGTCCCTCTAGGAAGGTTCTGGAAGCCTTCCTTTGTTTAACGATGAACAATAACAGCCCAAGTCCTTGCACTTTTAATTAATTCAATTAATTCCAAATTAATTATTACTATTTCCAAACCACGACTTGGCTTGTGGCATTTGTATGAAAGACCATGATTTAGCCCATGGCAAGAAGTAATTGTAAGACTATGATTTAGCCCATAGCTTTAACTTGGGTTGGAACAACCCGTTACCTTGTGTATGGTTGTATGTGGTATTTTAGGGAACTCACTAAGCTTTGTGCTTACGGTTTCAAGTTTAAATGGTTCAAATACTTTTGTAGCAAAAGGAAGAGCCAGGGTTGATTACATTGAAGTCACCAAAGATTTTTGCACTATCTGTTTCATGTTTTTACTCTAATGTTTGAGATTACATTTATACTCTTATTATCTTTTGATGGAATGAAATGAATGGTTTTTATTGTATTTAAAAATGAAAACTTCACTCTATTTTTTGGGACGTTATAAATAAGCTTCATTTAACATAAAATGCTTCCTTCTTTACCAAGAAATACACAACAAGCTCAAGAACACAACGAGAAGAAGATAGTAGGCTAGGGTTTCACTCTGAGGGTGGAGGTTGAGGATAAGAGGGTACCCTATATGTTAGCATCCTATAAATTGGCTCCAAATCTCAGAACTAGGGTTTTGTACAGAAAGTGGCATCACATCGTGACTTAGGGTTTACCTTTGCACCACGACTAAGATTTTATCAACAGACTTCCTAAGTCAAAAGGTTGAAAACTATCCTCGTTGTTTTAGATTCTATTTCAAAATACAAACATTTCACTTTAATCGAGACTCATGTTTTTATATAAATTATGACACGAAGTGTTTACACTACAAGGCAACAAACTTAAATTCAGTTTGGTATACCACCTATAAATCGACAGGGAAAACAAAGGTGGTAACTAGAGTTTGGTTACGTAACTATGTTTTTTTGTTGTAGGCTAGCCCAAAACATGGTCTATTTAGCTACCTTAAGTCGAATTATGGCACAACACTGCCTTCCATGTATCCACCAATACAAATCCTTTTGAAATGGTATATGGTAGTCCCCCTTCTGTTGTTTTTCATTTTATTTAATGTGAGGTATATTGTAGGCTACAATGCAAAGTTTATAGACTTTAGGATTGACGACAAGCTTCATCTTCAAGATTCGAACATTGATAAAGAAAAAACCGTAACTCTAAGGTAGTATTTGTTTCTTGGAAAAAAATGTTTTTGACCTCTTATGTCTGCGGGTGAAAAGATATTTGCGAAAAATATTGATTGTTTTTTCAGAAGACAAGACATAAAAAAGTCTTTTTGACTTCTTTTACCAAAAGACTGAAAAAATATTTTTTGATTTTGGAATACGTTTTTTAAGATGTAACCTTATGCGACATCAATTTATCTACCACAATTCTCGCCATCACCATTCCCACAGCTATCACCACCATTTTCATTAACACCACCACCACTACCACTACCACCGCCTCCTCCTCCACTCCCATGACCACCCCCACTGTGTTTGTGTATACGATTATATACATTTTTATGTATATGTGCTATTAGCCCATAATTGGTGCCTTTGTATTTGATTGTGTGTGTACATATATTTATTGAGATGTCTGTAAATTCACTATGGGAAAAATATCTCTTAATACACCACTCCCACCTCCCCTAACTCCACCACCACCACCACCACCACCAACACCAACATCACCGGTCTTCTTTTATGAAGACTTTAAAAAAAAATCTTTTGAAAACAAAATATAAATAGGAACTTTTCTCCATATTTTATAGTGCAAACATAAAAAAATCAATAGTAAATTACAGGAATAGTCTGTTACCGGAGGCACCACAATCACCTCCGACAACGAGGTTATCCGCCATTGTGTGCAATCTCACAGAACCACCTTGGCGACAAATATGAAACCATCGTTTTCGGATTTACAACTTATAGTCCCAACCATCACTGTCAGATCTGCAAGAAAAAAAATGACTGTCGGCTAGGGTTTGGTGCCCGGAACTTCACCGGCATCAGGAGAAAGAAAAAAAGATTCGGCTAGGATTTGGTCGCCAGAACGTCGTTGGAGAACGTTTCAGGTGGGTGGGAACTAGTTTCCAATGGCGTATCCTACACCTTCGTTGATTTGCAGATTCCCACCATCATCAATTTGCATATCTGACCACTGATTCATGCCTACCGACAAACATTACCACTACCAATTCCCACCAAGACCGTAAACTCCTCCTGCTAGTGACCAACGACTAAATCAATTACAATTCTATGCACCTATAAGCCCAATCGACAACACGCTTCTTTCTTATCTTCTGTTTTTTTTTGAAAAAAAAATCAACTTGAAACACATTTTGTAATTCATATGGTGTCAGATTTCTGTTATGTTGGTTTTGCTAGAAAGAACTCATATTTGATATTTATAAATAGGAGTTTGTGGGTGTTTGTTGGAGTGGTTATAAGGTGCGGGGGCAAAAACTTTCATTTCAATGTCAAAATAATTTTGATTCTCATGTTGCTATGGATGAAGGAAAAACATAAATTTTTAGTTAAAATTTTACCAACAAGTTTTTCTATAGGTTGGTGGAGGAGGAGACAGGCGGTGGTGGTGGAGGAGACCATTGATGGTGGTGGTAGTGGTGTTGCAGATACCAAAGATAACATTTAGGTTAAGGTGGGATGAAAATTGAGATGTTGAGACCATGTTCTTTTCTTATTAATGTTTTTTAAATTTAATTTAATAAATTAAAACCGATTAAAGATACATAGAAAGGTAATTTGATCATTTCAAATCAATAGGAGACTAAATCTGAAACAAAAATAAATTATTGGGATGATTTGAATTAAAAAAAGATTTAAAAAATTAAAGTCTACGTTATTTTAGACGGTAGAGACCATTCATACAATTTACCCAAAAATCAAAGGATATTTTAGGTACAAAGGCGGCCTAAATGTCCATTTCATTAGTTAAAAAAAAGGATACTAGAAACTAATCGTACAGATTACGCAAAACTATAATTATCATTCATATAATTTATCTAAAAATCAACATACAACTAAATGTCCATATCATCAATCGGACCAAGCTCGTTACGTGGAAAGTCATTATGTGGAAAGGTTTACCATATGAGAGATAAGGAGAACAGACACGTGTAAGGCTAATATTACATAGTTAGTTACATAGGTTGATGTAGAGTGTTGGGTAATTGTTTGGCATCAAATTTAGTTAACGAAACTAAGCCTAATTATTAATCTAGTCAAATTAAGAAAATATTTTATTATTTTTAGCTAAAAATTAGGAATTGTTTTAAAATAGCCCACAAAACCGTAGGTTTTTATAATCGTCTACTGTTTCGTTAATTCGTCTACTGTTTCGTGTTTAGTATAAAAAAATCATTTTGAAGATATAAAACCGTAGGTTTTTTTAAAACCTACGGTTTTCTCTCTATAAAATACGATTTTGGGTTAAATCTACGATTTATTTATTTATTTATTTTAATGAAAACTACGGTTTTGGGTTGAAGTCTACGATTTTTGGTTAAAAAGCTACGGTTTTGTAACCTACGGTTTTAATTTTTCTTTTTTCCGGTTTTTTCAAAAAAAAGTTATCCCCGTATACGAAAACCACTCCTAATCAACAATACGGTAAAATTTTGATTAAAAATGGACGTATCTCGTTGTTCTTCAGGTGCTCTATTGAGAGAAAATAATAGACAATGGAAGAAAAAATAAGGAAAAAGTAATCTAAACTGAAAAATAAGATATTATTATATACTATGAGCCAATGGGCCACAAAACAGTAGACGGACCACGAAAAAGTAGTCCATTGCAATGAAAGAGTAGTTTTTGAAGGTTGACCGTAGTCAGCCCTAACCTATCTACTATTCCGTGGGCTAGTTTTGACTAACTTGTTTTTTTTTTGGCTAATTTTAGATAGATAATTAATATATTTGGCTAGATTAGTACGTTGCCAACGAAACTATCTTTGATTTCATATGCAATTTCTCTGTTTTGATTTTACAAACTCTATCAGGAACAATTTTGCAATTTAAAGTAGTTTCATTTTTCTAATAAATATGAAAAATATGACACATCGTCGTACTAGGCCCTTCCACCTTGGTTAGTTTTTATGATCCTTTTATTTATCAAGGTTTTATGTTAGACTATTTTAAATGATAAATTACTAAAAGAAATATACAAAATATGATAACTATTGATACCAAACCAATGTTAGTAGTTTTAATATTATAAAATCGAGAGTAAATTTCATGATTTGTTTCAAATACACGTACAAAACATACGTTTAGTCTCTATTTTCAAAAATAAACTCAAATTGCCTCTTATATCGAAAAAATGTACACATTTCGTCCCTACAAACATGAAATGACTATATTACCATTTTTTTGTTTCTTTTTTATTTAATTTTTATGTTTATTTATCATTTTTAGCAATGTTGTAAAAATCGACATATGCGGCCTCTTACTGTCTCCGATTAATGCTAGTCGGTTGAGTTAGACGGAATCGGTCATGGGCGGTTGTAGGCGGTCCTAGGCGGTCTACACGATCTAAGTCGATAAAAAAATCGGACAATCAAAATTTTCAAAAAAAAAAAAATTCATGATTAGTCAAATTTATGATATTGGGTGACTAAATTATGATGATTGATGATTAAACTGTTAAAAAGATTCTCACTTAGTCTAAAAATTATTATATCCATTTATTTAAATATATAGACAACTGAATATGCCAAAGTATTATAGTTTTGTATTTATTTTGTTAAGATATATAGTAAAACCTATATAAATTAATAATGTTGGGACTAATATATTTTATTAATTTAGTAAGATATTATTATATTGATAAATTAATAAATTATTAATTTAAACAGTTGGCATATATTCATGAGCAACTCTCAAATTAATGCATCGACCTTCAAAATTTCAATGTCCGTTCATTTTACCTATTTGAATAAAACAGAAACGACCTTCAAAATTCTCATATACATTCACACATTAATGAACTTGTCAAGTTCATTGTACATAGATCTAGATTGATCACTATAAAATGTCTAATGATAAATTTTAAAATCACATCAACTATGGTTTCTAAACTAAAAGGTGTTAAAAATCAACGAACTAATGAATGTTACGAGGTCCAAAGCATTGAAGAAATTATCGCGGATACCGTTCAAAATTTGGTTGATGATGAAGTTGATGATGATTCAATACCTTTGGAACCGGTCACTCGGAAAGAAGCATTGCAAGCAACAACTCTTCATAACTTTTTGTTGCAATACGATAATACAATAACTCAACTCTTAAGTGCAATGGGGAGATTTAAAGATGAACTCAATATAAATTTGAAGTTCACAAAAAAAATACAAGTGATCATAGATTTATTTTTTACTAGACAGTTCTAGAATTTTGGAATATTTTAGTAATTATTAATTTATAGTTTGGCTGGGACCAATATATTTACATTGGAATTTCAAAAAAAAAATATTATGTTATTTTTTTATCGATTGGGGTCCAATTTTGTATTTGTTCCAAGTTGCAACCGGACAAATTATTAATTTTATAGAGGTTATTAATTTACTGAGTATTAAAAAAGAAAATAAATACCACCACTCACCCCCCCTCCCCTTTTCTCTTTCACATTTTCCTTTTACCTTTCCTGGAAACCAACACAACTAGTGAAATCACCAACACCGCCACAAGCTCTGCCACTTGCCATCATCACCACCTACGCATCATTATCGCTGAACCAAAAACCATCAAAATCCACTAATCAAATCATTGGTGGTGCGAAAGAATTTAAGATCTAGAAAGAGGGTACAAAAAAAGAATAAATCGAAATGACCCAAATCTCGAGGCGTTGACCGTCAGAGGAGCCTCCAACGTAACCTTGCGAATGTGGTATATCAAACCTTATGACCATCAAATCCCAACGTTTCCGTCAGATATGGGTTTCTTGCGAGAGAAGACGAGCATGACCACAAGCTCCACCATTTCTTGTCGGATAAGACGGGCACCGGATTCCAACGAAGCGGCTCTAGAACGACTACCACAACCCTCTATATTTTCTAAAGACTCCTGATGGTGGCTTTCAGGATCAATCTTAATCTGTTGGTTGCTTCATCGTTGTCATTTGAAATCCTCCTCGAAACCGTACTTGATGGTTTCAAACCACCCTCGATTGAGATCTTAGATCTGAGACGAGAGAGTATCAATCGAAGAAGAAGGGGTACCTAATTGGAGAATGAGGATGAGAGAGAGAGAGAGAGAAAAAAAAGAGAGAGCGTGTGTGTGTGGTTCTGAACAATGAAAATGATGGTGAGTAGTGATTCATCGATGGTGGTGGGCGGTTAACCAACAATGGTGGTGGTCGATGCTCCTGCAATAGTAGTCCGGTGGTGTTAGTGATTTTTTTTTAGTTGCACAATGAAATTGAGAGATAATGACATATTATATTAAGATTTTAGGTTGGTGTGGGGTAGGTAGGATAGGGTTGGAATTTATTTTTTCTATTTCTTTTAAATACAAAATAAATTATAAAATTGAAAATAAAATAGTGAGGGTAATATAGTCATTTTATTTCTAATAAAGGATGTAACGTGAAAATTTAAACTAACGAGGGAAGAAACATGCACCTTTTAAACAAACGAATGACGGTCCAACTTAATTATTAAAAATAGAAAGTAAACGAGTAAACGAACACATTAAAACCTGCAAGAGGGATGATTTATGTAATTTACTCTAAAATAAATTCTAAAAATTAGTTAGACTATCTGGTGTGAGTCACGAACGCCGGTATCGCTGAGGTGGCACACCAAAACGGCGTTATAACGTTGGGAACATCGTACATGTCTCCCGCTATGGTAAACGAAGTTGTTACGACAATGTAGTGCAACACCATTTTCCAACCAATCAACTCTTCTTTCTGTTGGGACATATTTATGTGGTTTATGCTAGTATTATATTTTTGAATGGGTTTGTAGTGTTTTCGGTTAAGTGGACCGAAATCCTTCTTGATTTCGGTATGAGTAGGTTTCGTGGGTTGGGCTTGGGCTTTTATTAAGCTTTGTATTTAGGTCATACATATAGGTGATAACCGTTTACATTTTCCAGTTGTTGTTCATATTGTATTCGGGTGTCAAGAGAGATTTCATATGTACCAAACGATCAATCAATATATAGTGTTCATTTGAATTTGTTTTGTGTGTTCTTGAATTGTTACTTGACTAACATTCTGCATTCTTTAAGCAATTAAGATTGGTATCGTATAAGATCCATAGTTTTAGGACTTACAATTGGTATCAGAATCGTTCACCTCAACACTTCTAGTGGGGCCTGATTGTTCAGTCTTAAATGAATTTGTTACTAGGAGCTGGCCATATTGTGCAGGTGTCTCTATCTCAGTGGTTTCAAGGAGCGGGGTATAGTTATCATTGAAAGGAGATGGAACATTGTGATACCCTAGACCCTTATTTTGAATATCTTTGAATTTTAATTGTTTTTCTATCATTGTCTCAACCTTTTTACTTGACATGTCAAACTTTTTAAAATTAAAGTTAGCATTTTCAAACTTATTTTTTAATGTGTTAAGCTCGATAGTTAGACTGACAATCTTTTGTTGAGCATAATCATAATGTGTACATTTAATGTTGTATTCTTCTTGAAGTTTTCTAAAGTCCTTAATTTTGGCCTCTAATTGATTTTTTAAGGGTTTTTAGTCCTCTTTTTGATACTATATCGTTCATATTTAAGGTCCTTAATTTCCCTAATTAATAATTCATGTTGATCACGATAAGATTTAATTTTAGCTTCACAGGACTGAGAGCATGAAGCTTCATTAACCTTTGTGATTGAAGAACTCGTTATTCACCAAAAAGAATAATTTACCAAAAGTAGAACTGATTGTGAAACCAAGAAAAATGCCCTTTGACTTGAAACCTCAAAAATCAAACTTGAAAACTTGAAAAGTCAAACTTGAAAGTCAAAAGTTAGACTTGAAAACTTGAAAGTCAAAGGTCAATTTTGAAACTCAAAAGTCAAACTTTTTTGTCCAAAAAAATAACTTTGACCGAAAACAAAAGTTTCTAGATCGAAAACGAAGGTTTTGGACCAAAAACGTGACTTTTGGACCGAAAATGAGATTTTGGACCAAAAATTGCGAGGCCTCTTAGCCCAACCGAGAAGGCTCACACCAAAATCTGCAAGGCCGAAAATGTGAACCAAGAAGCGAGGCCGAGATTGTTGAACCAAAATCAAGCGCACCGAGAACCGAAGTTGCGGACTGAAAATTCTCGCTGCTGACCGAAAACCCTCGCTTCGAGAACTTCGCACCAAGAACCCTCGCCCCCAACTGAAATCGCTGATGTGCCTCCGAGATTTTCTAGGTTTGACCGAGGACTGAGGAGTGCCGCCAGAATCTCACAAATTTCGACCAAAATTCCCAAAAAACTTGCCCAAAACCCAAAATTTTGAACTTTTTAATGCCAAACTCGATAAAAAATCCAAAATAATGAAGAACACGAAGAAGAATGGCCAAAATTTTGTCAAAAATAAAATAAAAACACCAAGAAACTCCTAGAAAAACTCTTAAAAATATTTTGTAATAACCCGATTGCTACCAATCATTGCTCTGATACCACTTGTAAGTCCCGAATTCTCCTACGTATCAACCCGATTCACTTTGATGGTGCGGAATCCCAATCAAAGTGTATAATGCAAGATATAAGATGAATAAGAACAAGATAATTAATCTTCAATGCACACTATTATAGATGAATAGTGGGGTACATAAGATTCTTGATAAACACTTGGGATTTCTCTTTGTTTCTCTCTAGATCACATCCTTAGCATATGGCCAGCCCCCGGTAACAAATTCAGTTAAGACTAAACAATCTGACCCCACTAGAAATGTTTAGGTGAACGGTTCTGATACTTTTACCTCAAGTGCAGAGCAGGTCACAGTGCATGATAGGCGTGAGCAGAACATAAATAATTCTTGTTCTGCTGATAATGCTTCTGATACTTCTACCTCAAGTGCACAGCAGGTCACAATGCATGATGGGCATGAGCAGAACACAAATAATTCTTGTTCTGTTGATAATGATTCAAAAGCTCGTGTTGAGGTGAACGATTCTAATGCTTCTACTTCATGTGCAGATAAAGAAGCAGTGCAAGATGGGAGTGAGCAGATCAAAATCAATTTTGAGTCTGCTAAAAGTGTTTCAAAAGCTTGTGATGATGACACTCCCACTATTGAAAAATCTCAGCCACAAAAATTTGTCAAGCAGCCTAACAAATGTTCTTGTGCTTGTGCTTGTGCTTGTGGAAGTTCTTCGAAACGAACTTTTTTTGGACAAGGACCAAGTCACAATCTAATTTACATGAAAAGACAGACTTGCTTTAACTGTAGGACTCCCGGTCACATTTCCAGAAATTGCCCACATTGTTTATATGTTCCTTACTACAAACAAGGTTGGCAGAACGTGCCAAGAGGGAAATTCTCCAAAAAAAATCCTTCGAGGTCACATTCACGCAATGGTGACTGGAACATGAAAAAGACCAATAATCAATCTCCCAAGGTTCAGAAGGGAATGTCGGACAAGATGCCAAATTCAAGAGATTTTTCTGTTCGACAAAGATCGGTTAGGTCAAAGTCATCACGACGATTGGTTTCAAGTTCTAAAGCAAGTGCTGAGCCATCCATCCGATCAAACAAGAAATGGGTTAAACTTGACTACAGATGGGTACCGAAGGTTCTTACTCCCAAATCATCTAATGATTCTAACATTTCTTCATCTTCTGTGTCTGATAAGCAGGATATGTCATGGGAGAGAGTACATTGTGTAGATGATAATGGTCAACCCAGCTTCAAATTGGACTGGGTTCCAAATAGCAACTAAT
Source organism: Lactuca serriola (assembly GCF_051521515.1). Lineage (NCBI taxonomy): Eukaryota > Viridiplantae > Streptophyta > Magnoliopsida > Asterales > Asteraceae > Lactuca > Lactuca serriola. The sequence continues at coordinate 79,378,087 of NC_136416.1, forward strand.
CCCATACTCTGTGTTGGAGCAGCTATGGAGGAATATCATCAGACTTCAGTTTGTTGATAATGGTCATTCCAAGCACATGATAGGAGACATCTCTCATCTGTACGATATTCAGAATTTTCATTGAGAGTATGTATCCTTTGCGGGAAAGGAAGAAAGAAAAGGATCACAAATTGGGATTATACTTAACGATGTGAAGAATTTTTGAATCTGTTCCGAAATTGAAACGCAGCTGAGGCTGAACATGTTGCTGCATATGCATGTTGTTCTCAGATCATCTAGATGCAACTTCAATTGCTGAATTTTGGTTTGAGTTTTCTTTTCGCTACTTTTGATTTTTCTTAAAATGATTCGTTTTGAAGACAAGTTTTTAAATTTGCGCATTTATTTTATTTTCTTTCTTCCCCATGCCCAAACTAAGGGGGAGAAATCAAAAATACAAAAAAAATTTAAAAAAAAATCAAAAATAAAAAAAAATAAAAAATACAAAAAGATGTTTTCTTTCATAAGTATTCTTGGGAAGTGATATGAAGTCTAGTGCTAAAGGGCAATATGAGAGGCGTGTAATGCACTGAAGCTGAATTGTTTAGACTCTGTATTCAATGTGCTGGTAAGCACGAAGGATTTCACATTAAAGAACTAGACACAACTGACAATGAAAAGACTAGACAATGTTAACTCATCTGGACTTAGATAGTTTCATTTGGATTGATCATACGACGCTAGGATAGATTGAGCAGTGAGATAAACAAGGGAGCCTACAAGATACATTAAAGTTACTTATCATCTAAACCTGTGGCTCAACATTTCTTCGGCGTACGGACTTATGTCCTTAATTCTGGTGTTGATAGGGTGACTGGGGGGTTCTGATAAAGTAGGTCTGTGTGAAATTGTTTTTCTTTCTTATCCTCTCTGTCAATCATATGTTGCCCCCTTTTGCGTGATCGGAAGATCTGACCTGGGACGCAACATATGCGCCTCTGTTTCTATACATCTCTATCTATGTTTCTCTCTATCTATGTCAGTCATATGTTGTCCCCTCTGCATGATCAGAATATCCGACCTGGGACATAGCATATGCACCTTTGTATCACTTTAACCCTCTATCTATGTTAGTAATATGTTGTCCCTCTGCGTGATTGGAAGATATCCGACCTGGGATACAACATATGCATTTCTATATCTAACTTCTCTCTCAAATAATTGAGCACTCACCTAAAGTAAAAAGCCTTTTGGAATTCCTTGATTGCTAGGGTATGTCGTGAACCGGGGAACACCTTCTAGTGCACTTAAAATTGAATTAACTAAAGTTTGTCTGTAGATCTCACTGCTGAATTTAAGTGGACATCAATATCATACGTCGTCGTCAGCTAAATGGTCTATTTAGGAATATAGTTTCTATGTCTCATCACTTATAATCTGTCTAATTTGCAAATATTCTTTGTGTTTAAGTGGACCACAATATTGGTGATTGACCAGAGCTAAACATGCAGGTGGGTGCTGATAAACGATAATTGAATTGTTTGACAACTTTGATCCAAAAAAGTTTTAAATTTAGTTATTATTTTTGTTTTTGTTAAATTTGTTCATATTTTTCCCCTATGCACAAATTTAGCGGAGAATTAAAAATCAAACAAAAAAAATCATAAAATTTAAAAAAAAATCCAAACATGTTTATTTTAGTTTTTATTTCTTTTTCAGAAAAATTAAAAATCCAAAAATATTTTATTTTTACTTTTGAGTGTATTTTTAATTTTATTTTTATTTCTTAGTTATTTCTATTGTGTGCTAAGTTTATTTTTATTTTTATTTTTACTATCTCAAAGTTTTGTTTGTCTTAAAAAACTAATTCAAAAAGAAGAAGAGACTCAAGGAGACTGGATCTGAACTTTCTGAGCAAGGAGAACATACTTGGAAAGGAGTTGATGATCATTACACTTCACTCTATTTTCACAAGGAATTGAAGGATTGAAACTGTACAAATTGTCAGTTAGACAACATCTTTCCAAGAACTGTCGTATTTAAGGAATTAAAAGTCTGAAACTGTACAAATGTCATGACATTAAGGTGATGCACTTCACAAGGCACGATTATCGTTGAACGTCTCGTCAAGGGCTAAGTTAACTTGTTAACTTGAAAAAATGTATTGGAATCTTTGATCAAGGATATGCAGGGGCTAACATTAAAATAGCCATGAGTAGTTCTCCGATACTCAACAAATCGCAGTGTGTTCCTCCGTGTTCACACAGATACTGCGAGTAGTCTCCTTCTGAGCTAAGGCTGGGTCCTTGAACAACTGTGGTGAGAAGGGTTTTTATGACTCTGTGATCCACATGGACTTTTTAGTCATGATTACCTTTCAAGGTATACCTGTGTTAGATGAAGAAATTCATTTGAAGGAATAGAGGAGCGGTCAAAATTTGGAAAATTTACAAAGAATGGAGATATTTCAGATGAAGTTGATGAAGACACTCCTTCATTTCATTCAATGACAGAGCTATTCAATGAATCGATGATTACATCGACTAAGACTGAAAGAGAAAGTGGTTTATTCAAGAAGTCCAACGTACCAACACCCGGCCAGATGGATGCTCACATAGAAGAACTACATCGAGCTGTGAGGATTCCTCCCCAAACAGTTCCTGTAACCACAGAACCACCACTTGAGAGTGAGAAAGAAGAATCAGATTTCACCCTTTTGTCAAGGAAGCACAAACGCAGATATTAAGGGGGAGTGCTGATTTATGACCTTATACAAAGGCCAGCTACAACCGCTAGACCAACCCAAGTTACAGAAGATGTTCATAGCCCAAAATTTTGTGACGAAGGTGTGGGCTGCTACAATGGTTCGATCAGATGTTCATCTTGCAAAGAAACGTTGAAGAAAACTAGCAATAAACCAAGGGGGAGATTGTTGGGACATATTTATGTGGTTTATGCTAGTTTTATATTTTTGAATGGGTTTGTACTGTTTTCGGTTAAGTAGACCGAAATCCTTCTTGATTTCGGTCTGAGTAGGTTTCGTGGGTTGGGCTCGAGCTTTTATTAAGCTTTGTATTTAGGTCATATATATAGGTGATAGTCGTTTACATTTTCGGTTGTTGATCATATTGTATTCAGCTGTCAAGAGAGCATTCATATGTACCAAACGATTAATCAATATATCGTGTGCATTTGAAGATGTCTTGTGTGTTCTTGAATCGTTGCTTGATTAACATTCCACATTCTTTAAACAATTAAGATTGATATCGTATAAGATCCATAGTTTTGGAGCTTACACTTTCTTATTCTGCTTTTCTTCACCTCAACGCGGTTGAGTACATCGGACACGACCTCTTAAAAATGGTGGAGATTAAGAAGGTTTCTTGGTCTTTACCGGGCCTCACAACGTTGTTGACTATTCCGTTCTTAACGCTCTTGATTGTCCATTTCTATTTGCAAATAGGACCACCTTATAAGTTTGAGTTTTGTATATACAAAGTCGATCCTTTAAATTCAAACCTATATTAATTATTTTTTTTCTGGAAAATATATTTGAAGATACATTATTACAACATACACGAAATTTCAATGGGTAATTAATACTTTGGCTTCTGTCACGAAATTGTCACGAAATTTCCATTGCTATGTATGTAAGAATATAATCTCTCAAAGAGAAGATCGACTCACTAATGGCGTTACAGCGAGAACTCTTTCATGCTTCAGGACCTCTCCACTTGCTAAATTCTTTCGATTGGTAAGAATCGTTTTTAACATGAAATATTTGATTTGATTTATCCAGTAACTGTTTCGATTCGGTTTTACAGGAGAAACACGTTTCATCGAAGATCCCTTGTTGCAAGCCTTGTTCAAGGAGTTAAAATTCTGGAAAAGGATCGTCAACGTCGAAGCATTCAACAGGATGCTCATGCTCACGCTCCTCCATGGTGGGAAGGATTTCACTTTCAGTTGAATCACGTTCTAGTAGATGATAAGAATTCCTACTTTGGAGCTATTTTCGAGCTCAAATATGCAAATCCATTATTCTATCAATCAACCCCGACCCCTCCGAAATATGTGATAGCCTTTCGAGGCACAATCACCAGATCTATAACGAGATCTGACGATATGAAACTAAACATCAAGTTAATTTTTAATAAACTCGAAAAAACCTCACGATTTCAAAAAGCTTTTGAAGCCGTTTGGAACACGGTAATGATGGTGGGGCCAACAAACGTCTGGTTAGCCGGACATTCGTTAGGTGCGTCTATGGCGATGCTCGCTGGGAGGAACATGATGAAGGCTCGATGTAATCTCGAAACGTATCTCTTCAATCCACCTTTCCTCTCCCTTCCAATCGAGAAGATGATAAAAAACGAAACGTTGGAATTTGGCGTCCGTATCGCCGGTAGTCTCTTAAAGGCCGGAATTGCAAAGGCGATTAACATTTACCGTAAAGATCCAGAAGAAGATCTGTTTGCTGCGTTGTCTGAATGGATGCCGTATATGTTTGTGAATCCATCAGATCCGATCTGTGCGGAATACATTGGGTATTTTGAACATAGGGTGAAGATGGAGGGAATCGGAGCCAGAAGTATCGAGAGGACCGCGACCAGACATACTATGAGAAGTCTGGTGTCCGGCGCAGTGGGGAGGGATTCGGAACCGTTGCATCTGCTACCGACGGCTTATATGACGGTGAATAATCGTCCATCGGAGAATTTCAAACAAGCTCATGGAATTCATCAATGGTGGCAACAACATTTTCAATGGCAATCGATGCTATACAAATTTAACTAGCGATTTCTTAATCTCTCTTCCCCTTGCGTGATTGCAAGATGGAAAACGGAATTGATTGATTATTATTTACTCAAAGATTGGATTGGAAGTTTTTTTTTTGGACAATATATGTTCTATGTTTCTTCAAATATGAACCACCAATAAATTTCCTTTTGCATGAAGGGTAAAACTGTAAATCCATGTGACAAATTCTTTTGATAGTTTCATAGTTTTAAAACTGTAAATCCACGTGACTACTAAAAAATATCAAAATTAAGTAGTTTTTTTATATTATTTTTGTGTGTTATTATAAATTTACTAGTTGTGAAACTCATATATTAAATGAGTTAATTTTTAAAATAATAAAATAAATATAAATGTTAAAATATTTGAGAGCTTTCAATTTATAAGAAAATAAGAAAAATATTAATTATTATATATAACATAAAAGCTTAAAATGTTGGGGAACAGTAATTTTTTTTTTTCTTTCTTCTTCTTCCACTCAAGTTTTCATTTTCATAAAAACGTCCCATTTTTCCTTTCCATCTTATCCTACGACCATTGAAAAATCATTTGATGACCTGTACCGCCTTCTTTAACCAATCAGAGCGCCATCGCCTTTCACCTACGTCCTCTTTTTCAACAACCCCCCCCCCCCCCCCCCCCCCCCGATGTTACATTCAAAGAATCTTCTATATCCTTCCCCTACCCCTTAATCTCCCATCACCGCCCCAAAGCTTGTGACGCCGATGATTCAACGTCTTCACCACCACCAGTCTCAGCCACCGCCTTCCTCCGACGTTCCCTCTCAGATGTAGAAAAGAGTCTCCTTTGTGGAGAACCGACGGAGCGAAGATGGTTTTCTACTTCAAACTTCGACCGGAAGACGGAGTTGGTCGATGAGATCGAAGAGGGAGATATTAAGAGGCTTCCCGGTTGCTTTTATTCCAACCTCGAACATACTCTCGCTCCCTTTGTACCCCTAAATCCAGACATCAGCCACCAGTTCTCACAAACCCAACATATCTCCAATATCTACACTGGTTTCATTTGCTCTCCACAAACTTCAATTTCACGTCCAAGGTTTCTGTTTTCTTTTTCGCATATTCTATTCTTTACAACGGAAGGTTTGATACTTTTGATAGTGGTTTGTAAGGCATTTTTATGATTTTCAGTTTTTCAGACTTCTACTGATTTCTTTCCAGACATGGTAAGACGTTGATGGACTTCTACTACCACCGATTTCATTCGACCCTGATTTCCAGTTTAAGAAAGATTAGTTGGAAGGAGAAGATAACACTACTGTTAGTTAGGTAAGAGCATCTTCCAATTGCGTGATTTTTTTAATTCAACGCCTCAATTTTGGATGAAAGTTTTTAATCAGGCGTCGATTTTTTTTCAAGGCTCAATTTTCGATTTTCAGTATTCAGGTAAGAACATCTTCCATTTGCGTGTTTTTTTTTTTTTTTTTTAATTTTTGTATTTTCTGTTGTTTTAATAAACTTATAGGTGATTGCATGGAGAACATGGTACAAGTATAATTTGGTTTGAAGAAGAGTCCAACATAAATGATTGGTTATGTTCTTCAATTTTGGTTAAATAATTGCAGGTTTCACTTCTCTTTTGGAATGCATACCAAGTGTATGTTAAAATGCCCCGCAAAAGTTGTTTTTCTCACATTATGTCCTGTGGATTTCAATGGTGCTTTGTAAACTAACAAATGAAATACATATAACGGCTAGGGTTTCACATTATTATCAAAGAGAAGTACAAATACAATGAAAAGGAAAGACATAATATATAGACAAGCTAATTAGGGTTTCCTAACGAAAAGGCCCAATCATAAAACCCAATACAAAATAAAGCCCAAAATATTATTAGGTTAACATCCCCCTTCAAACTCACAATGCAACAACAATAAGCATTGAGATTTGTCAGACAGAAAATGGAATCGAGGAGCAGTCAACGGCTAAGAATATCAGCAATCTGCAAAGAGGAAGGAACATAAGGAAGGGAGATAGTGCCCTTCTGGAGATGATGACGTGTGAAATGACAGGCAATCTCAATGTGCTTTGTGCGCTCATGAAACACTGAATTCTTGGCAATCATTATCGTACTCTCGTTATCACAATACAAAGGGGTAGGCTGAGAGATGTGAACGCCCATATCTGCAAGAAGCCATCTCAACCAAACAATCTCACAAGTGGCGATAGCCATGGCTCGATACTCAAATTCTGTAGAAGATCGAGAAACAACATCTTGTTTCTTGCTTTTCCATGATATCAATGAATCTCCAAGAAAAACACAATACCCAGTAGTGGACTTACGATCATAAATATCACTATCCCAATTTGCATCACTATAGGCACGCAACTCAAGAGAGGATGAAGAAGGAAACATAAGAGTGCGGAACTGAGTACCACGTAAATATCTCAAAATACGAAGAACAACTCCCCAATGAACAGTAGTAGGAGCAGTGACAAACTGGCTAATCACATGAACTGCATGAGCAATATCCGGTCTAGTGACAGTCAGGTAAATCAAACTCCCAACAATGGTACGATAAAGTCTTGGATCTGATAATGGGACACCATCAGTTGGAGAGTACTTTGCATTACTCTCTATAGGCGTATGAACAGTTCGATTATCCGTGAGTCGTGCACGTTCAAACAAATCTGAAATATACTTCGTTTGAGATAAAAGATAACCCTTTGGAGATTGAGCAACTTCAATCCCCAAGAAATAACGAAGTAATCCCAAGTCTTTCATAGCAAAACGGTGAGCCAAATCACGCTTTAAAGACTCTATACCATCATGATCATCACCGGTAATAATCATGTCATCGACATACAAGGAAAGAATAATCCACCCTGCATTTGTACATCGAATAAATAGAGCCGAATCATGGTTACTTGGTTGAAAACCAAGAGAAGTAATCACCGTAGAAAATTTCTCAAACCAAGCACGAGGGGCTTGTTTGAGGCCATATAGAGCCTTCCGAAGACGACAAACTTCACCTGGTCGGTGAGCAATACCAGGGGGAGGAGACATGTATACTTCTTCATGAAGATCGCCATTCAAGAAAGCATTTTTGACATCCATTTGATAAATCTTCCATTGACGAATGGAAGAAACTGCAATCAAGGTGCGAACAGTCGTCATTTTTGCAACAGGAGCAAATGTCTCCTCATAATCCATACCATACTTTTGCGCGTACCCTTTCACAACAAGTCTGGATTTATAACGCTCAACGGATCCATCAGACTTTGTTTTGATTTTATAAACCCAACGACAACCAATCGTGTGTTTTCCAGGTGGAAGCAGAACCAGATCCCATGTATGAGTGTGATAAAGAGCTGCAAGTTCCTCAGCCATAGCGGTCTGCCAAAGGGGATCAGAAATGGCCTCTTTATAGGATGTTGGCTCAGAGAGACGATGTACATTAGCAATAAAAGAGGCAAAAGCCGGTGAGTAAGAGGAATAGACAAAGTCAGGAAGCTTTGTGGACTTCTTATTACGATAAGGTCTCGATGGAGGGGGGTCTTGATGATTTGTAGGCAGAGGATCAACGATAGGTGCTGGATCAGCCACATGTGGTGGATCAGCAGCAAGTGGTGGATCAGTGACATGTGGTGGATCATCAATGTCAATGCTAAACGGATCAATAGTACAGAGCTCCTCTCGGGTTGCATCATGTGACTGAACAGGAATGCTATAGAATGGAATATGCTCCAAAAAGGTGACATTGCGAGATACATACAGTTTCTGATTTGAAGGATCATAGCACCGATAACCTTTCTGACCAATACCATATCCCAGAAAAACACAAAGAGCTGATTTTGAAGACAAATTATCTCTCTCTACATGAGGCTTCAAGACAAAACATGAACACCCAAACACTCGTAATGAAGAATAATCTGGAGTTGTCCAAACAACATTTCATAAGGAGACTTCCCCGAAGTGTACGCAGTAGGAATGCGATTAATAACATAAGTAGCGGTATGAACAGCTTCTCCCCAAAACATATTGGGAACTTGAGCAGAGAGTAGTAAGGATCTAGCAGTTTCTAGGAGATGTCGATGTTTTCTTTCTGCAACACCATTCTGCTGAGGAGTGTCTGTACAAGATGATTGATGTATAGTGCCATCAGATGCCAATAATTGTTTAAAATCATTGGAGGTAAATTCTCCTCCCAGATCACACCGAAAACATTTTATGACAGCAGAGTGTTGAGTCTTGACAATAACTCTGAATTCACTATATATGGTGAAAAAGTCAGACATGCGCTTCATAAAATAAACCCACGTATAACGAGTGTAATCATCAATGAATGAAACATAATATTTAGCTCCTGACTTGGAGGTTATCGGAGAGGGACCCCATACATCAGAATGCACAATATCAAAGGAAGCAACAGAACGAGTGACACTTTTATTAAACGATAAAGCAGAAAATTTTCCCAGTTTACAACCACAACAATCAGAAATATCATCAAATTTCAAAGAGCCTAACACACCAGTGGAAACCAAAAACTATAAACGAGACGCTGAAACATGTCCCAAACGAGAATGCCAAAGATAAAAAGGAGACGATGAAGGGTTTAAAGGAACAGACGACAAATCGACACTAGATGCAGCAACATCAGCAACATGTAGCTGCTCCAAGACATAAAGCTCCCCAAGTCTACGGCCTATCCCAATCACCCTCCGAGACCGAATGTCCTGTACACAACAGAATGAATCAGAAAAGAAGACCCAACAACCAGATTTACACAACTGACTGACCGATGCAAGATTCAAAGCAAGTGTAGGAATGTAATACACATCTGTTAAAGATATATAAGGAGTGACAATAGAACCAACAACTCTACTGACATGGGTGTAGCACTAGCAGACATAACAGAGACAGGTGTACGAGAAGATAATGAAGCAAAAGATGAAAAATGTGGTGATATGTGATGAGATGCACCAGAATCCAATATCCACAAGGATGAAGGAATACCTGACGTGTTGGATGAAGACAGACCTGAATGAGACATGGAAGCTGACATGGCAGTTAGATTGGTAGCTAAGAACTGTCTGAACTGCTCAACAATCTGTGGATCCAAGGCTGATGGTGGTGTGAAATCTGTTTCATTCTCAACTGAAGGTGTAGCAGCAGCGTACTGTGCTGGCCTAAAAGATGAAAAAGAGGGACGTGACTGTCCAGAAGACTTGTTCTGCTGTGAAGACTAAGAGTATGCTGGTGATCTTGTTTGTTGTTGCTGTTGATTTCCCTTGCTTGTCAGTAAAGGACAATTTGCCTTTCAATGGTTTTTCTTCTTATAGAAAGCACACTCATCAAATGCAACTCTGGGACGATTTTGGTTTGAAGATTGGGGCCGTTGTGAAACAAAAAAGACAGCAGGAGTGAATGTCTTGGGAGCTTTGTCAGCATGGGACTTGATACGAGTTTCTTCATCAATCAACTCGTGAACAACCGAATCAACAGTGGGAAGAGGTGTACGATGCAAGATTGATCCACGCAGACCTTCAAAATCTGAACGTAATGCCATCAAGAACTGAACCAAACGTTGCTCTTCCCTTCTATCAATATAAGGCTTAAAAGCCTTCAACACATCAGGTTCTATAAGAGCTAACTGATCCCACAAATCTGACATAGCTGCATAAAATTCCTGAACACTAAGATTGTTCTGTTGGATGGCTTGAATATCAAACTCTAACTGATACTGCTTTGCAAAGTTAGACTGAGTATACAACCTAGCCAAGTGATCCCAAACCTCCTTTGCCATGTCATACTTCGCCAACTGAGTACCAATAGACTGGATGACAGAATTATTAATCCAAGTAATGATTTTGGAGTTATCAGTCTCCCATGAATCCAGTAAGGTTTCATAATTAGCAGCCTTCTCGTCTGTTGGTTTCTTCTTGTCACCTATAACAATCCCCCACATAGTCTGCAAGAAATTTTTCATAACATAACTCCAATAGGCATAGTTTTTGGCATCAAGTTGAATACTAATGGACTGAAGAGAATCATCTCTTGGGACCATATTTCAATATCAGTCAAATAGTAAATACGAGTAGTAGCAAAAAATGATCAAGATCTCGAAATCAACAAAGCAAGACGAAAACGAAACCCTCAAAACCGACAAACGAACAAATCAAACCAAACCAAATACAGAAACGAGCAAAAAAGGCATACCCCAAAATTGCAAATGGTGAAAATGAACAGTACACGTGAATAGTGCCAATGAATAGTAACCGTGAACAGTACTCGTCGGTGAACATTGTCGATGAACAGTAATCGGTGAACAGTAACTCTGATGAACAGTAACCGCACGATGAACAGTAATTGCCGATGAACAGTATCGATGAATAGTAATCCCCCCGATGAACAGTGTCGATGAACAGTACTCGCCCCCCCCCCCCCCCCCCCCCAAAAAAAAAAAAACGAAAAACTACAGATAATCAACCGAGCTCTGATACCATGTAAACTAACAAATGAAATACATATAACGGCTAGGGTTTCATATTATTATCAAAGAGAAGTACAAATACAATGAAAAGGAAAGACATAATATATAGACAAGCTAATTAGGGTTTCCTAGCGAAAAGGCCCAATCATAAAACCCAATACAAAATAAAGCCCAAAATATTATTAGGTTAACATGCTTCAGCAATTGAAGTTCGTTTTTGTTATTCCTAATCTACATGTATGGTTTCTGGTACTTCAGATGGTTTCTTGGTGTGGGAGATTGACCGGAGATTGGATTTGGAATAGTAGTTGATGGATCTGATGCTTTGCTTCTTCAATTAATGGTATCTTGAAATTTTTTTAGTCAACTGTAGGATAGCCTTCCTGCTGTCAGCATATTAGGTCCCTATCTCTTTATCTTTATGTCAAGGCTGCTAATATGTCTCTGCCACAAGTAGTGGTTGATGACTTCTACAGTTAAGGTTTAACCAACTCCTTCATATCTCCATATCTTTTTATCTTTAACAGTCCCAAAGTAAATGAATTGAAATTTTGTTTTGTTTATTTATTTTTACAGCTAATGACAAGTATACTTAGTTTTTTTACCATAATACCCTTGTACTTTTGAACAAACAAGAAAATTTGTGTGTAATGGTTAATAACCTTAAATTTCTTATGCAGATGAAGGCGTTGAAGGATCTTGACTTTACATGTAGCAAAAGGAACTTTCACAGTGGAAGGATCAATCATTGAAACAAAATTCTTTATTAGTCGATTGTGAGTATGCTTTATATTAATTGTGTGTCGCTTTGTTTACCTTATAATTCATGAATAATTGGTTCATGTTTATAATTTATTAATTAATTAGTTAATATTTTTTTTCTTTCTTTCTGCAGGTTTATTTTTATAGATTGCTTCAATGGAACTCATCCAGCTGCATTTGTTTGGATATGGTACACATCTTTGATTTATAGGGTAAAAATTCTTCTCATCAGCAAAGTAATCTTAAAAAATACCCCAAAATTATGTATCTTTGCTAATGAGATCTGCCATTTTCTTAGAGAAAAGAAGTTGCATTTGTTTTTTCAAACGGGTTGTTTTTCTTTTGATTTATTGTAAGATAAAATATGATGGTTAAATTGGGTTCTATATTAAAATAATCAACCAACAAGACACACGCACAGATTTTGATTTTTTATTGTCAGTACCATGATTTATTACTTTTACAACTATGACACTGACAAGGAAAAAAATTCAACTTAATTTCAATGTTACACATTTCTTATCTGCTTTGATTGCCGCTTGCCGCCTTCTTCTCCAATACAACAGTTGTTTCCGTTTTCCTCATTTCTTCTTTCTTTTTCTTCACTCTTCCTTCCTCTTCAGCTTGCTGGTGATCGACGAGTGGTAAAGGAGCAGCACTCGGCGACCAGTCCCAACTGTTTCGTCGGCATTGAAGGCTACCTGTCGCACCCCAAAACCGGAACGACGGAAACGTTAATCTGGGGTGGATGACGTCATGCCAAGTATCACAACATATGCAGTATAGTAATCAAAGTACAACAATCATTGCATTAATAGTAATAGTTTTACATAAGTTACATTTTATAGAGACATCAAAGTAATACAAAAACAAGTAAAGATGCAGCTCGGTTCTAGGCTGGCTTCACAAAAGTTCCCGGGTGTACATGTCTATTGCTGACCTGAGAATACAAGTTATTTGAAATCGAGTATCAGCATTTTTATAAATGCTGGTGAGTTCATAAGTATTTAGTGTCATTTGTGTAAGTAAGCATTTTATTCAAAATAACTTTATAGAAAGTAGTAGTTTAGAATCTACGGTGTATTAGCGTCCTTTCCAGAAAATCCTATATTTTCTAATTAAAAGAAGTCTTCTACCAAGACTCGACAGTGTTACGTTTCAAAGAGAAATTTTCCCTGAAATACTATCGTTACCCAAAATACGGTATTTGACTTTAAAGAAAGTAGGAGAATATCACTAGTAAAAATACTAGGGGAAAATAACATATGCCTCAGCAGAAAATACTGCTGACTAAGGCAAAAGAAATCATAGACTCCAGGAGAATATCGAATGAATGATACGCCTGGCTCAGTCTAACTAAAGGAAACATAGACCCCAGACGGTATCAAATGTATGATACGGCTAGAAAGGTCTAAAACAAAGAAACACAGACCCCAGACAGTATCAAATGAAAGATACAGCTAGCAAGGTCTAAAACAAAGAAACACAGACCCCAGACAGTATCAAATGAAAGATACAGCTAGTAAGGTCCAAAACAAAGGGAAAATCCTAAGTGGGTTGTTTCAAGAATACAATGTTAGATACTCGTTACCTTAAGGCCATGAATTATAAGGTAAACATGGAGATACTCGTAACCATACTAATTGACACTAGAGTACTTGACGCCCTGCAAGCGTCAGAATAAATATGACATTTGTCACCCCTTGGCTTGGAAGTTCGTGGACTGTAGCTAGCAGTCAGGGTGCGGGAGTGTCAGTCCCATATAGATCTATACACACAATGCCCACTCTCCCTACAGGAGACTCTGGTTACCAACTCGACGACGGGGAGATCCATGTCTTGAAGATGCATCTCGTAATCTGAATTCTATTAGAGGTGCTAGAGAAATGATATAGACTCGCGTATGAACTGACTCCTATGTAATTCTCGTACTAGAAAGAGTGAATAGAACCTCCTAACTATTCCTATAATAGTTACTAGTGTCTCTGATCTATGAATGATGAATGGAATGATGCCCTTGCTACCCAAGGGAAATGAACTGGCCGATGTAAACCTTTATGTCTATACGTGTATACATGGTATATAATTAATGTTTAAACGAACTTCGGACGGATATCCGATACCCACCAGACCACATCCCAACGAGGAAAAGGAAATAGGGCGAACTAGCCTTCCTAAGTCTTTTAAACATTATTTATATAACTATACAAGTACAGGCATGCATTTAACGAAACAGAAGTATAGAAGTATAGAAGAAAACTTTGACGAAAACTTTAAAAAACCTTTACACTTAAGAAAATTGTGACTTGATATCCTTTTTGTAAAATACGCTTGAAGACCTTTGGAAATCCTTTGAAAACCTTTCATAAACAAGTTTTGATAAAAAAAATATAAGTAAAGAAAACCTTTGTTTAAAACACTGATGTAACTGGTTTAGAAGTAAAACATACAGCACGAGAGATAATTTGAGAAAAGATTTAAACAAGTAAAGACGTTTTGGAAAACCATCTATAGTATTATACTTGGTAAAACAACTGAAAGTGTAATAAATCCTTGTGCATGCGGGTTATTAATCACATATGATTGATATTATAACTAGCATGTTTTAACTTGTATTCCCCCCCCCCATAAAAGCATGTAAAAACATTTAAAAGGTTAATTCATGGGTATGAACTCACCTGTTGTTAGTGGATCGAACGAAAGTGTCAGTTGGGTGCTCGGTGTCAAGTAAAGAATTGAACACACTTAGTGACCTATTAACATATGATGACATATGTTTACATAGAATTAGTAAATATAATACTAATTAAACACATATACGCATCCTAAAATGCAGAAAACACTTTGGTTAAGTGCTAGGGATGTCCCAGGTAATATCTAAGGGAGTGTATGGCCTAGTTAGGGAGTTTACTCTTCAAGAGTAAACTCTTTATAGAGTTTACAGTCCTAAGACCATATACCCATGAGTTTGCGGCCGTAAACTCATGGGTGGTGTGTTCTTTGATGCTTCAAGGTATTATCTCACTCATAGAATCATGCAAGAGTCGAATCAAGGGCTAAGGAAGTGATTGGGGCTCAAAATGGATACAATAGGGAGTTTACGGTTCATTGACCACTCCTTGAGGAGTTTACAGCCGTAAACACATGAGTTTATGGTCGTAAACTCATGCTTGTCCATTTCTTTTGTTGTTTGGTGGTTCTAACTCATGCATGCAAGGTTCTAGTCACTTATATGAGCATAGGAAGGTGCTAAAGGCACTTAAACACCTTGGAAAGGTGTTTACGGTCTATGAAGGTGTTCTTGGGGAGTTTACTACCTTAAACACATGAGTTTACGGCAGTAAACTAATGTTAGTCCATGAATCATGTGTTTTGGTGGTTGTAGGTTAAGCATACAAAGTTCTAGGTCCAATTCTAAGCCATACAAAGTGTTAAGGGCACTTTAACACCCTTTGGGGGTGTTTATGGTCTAAGAAAGGGTGTTTACGGTCCAAGAACCTTCTTGGGCCGTAAACTCAAGTGTGACTTACGTTTGTATGCTTTGGTGCATCTCAAGAAAGAATATAAGGTTCTATGCACTCAAGGAACTTCATAGAAGCACTTGGAGGTGATTAAGGGGTAGTTTAACACCTTAAAAGGTGTTTATGGACCTTGAAGATGGTTTTACGGTCTAAGAATGTTCTTAGACCGTAAAATCATGTTTACTCCCCATTTGTTACGATTTTGGTGTTCTAAGTCCTTTCATGAAAGCCTCTAAGTCATTGCTAAGAATTAGAAGTGGTTTGGAAGGGTTTTTGGGCACCAAAACCCTCTTTCAAGGTGTTTACAGTTTTGGGATGCTCCCAAGACTGTAAACTCTTGTTCTTGGGGTTTTTGGATGTTTAAGACACGAATTTGCAAGTCAAATGAGTTAAACAACAAGCTAGGAAGGTTAACTTACCGATTTGAAGCTCGAAGGGGCGATTTTTGACCAAAATCCGTTTTGTAGAGAGAGAAAGTAGAGAGAGAGTGTCTAAGGTGGGAAGGAAACCCACTCAAATCTTATATAGGGTGGAGTTTATGGCCTGGTTGGGGGTTCACCCGACACCAACCGCGAACGGGGTTTTTCACGACTACCGTTAAACACGACAAATTTTAAAATTATACCTCCTTAATTTTGGTTCGCTTGAAGAATATTATTTAAAATATTCCAACGGGTTTTAAATCCGGTCAAAACAATTTTTGGGATAAATTTGGCTATTTTTGGACGTGCTTAATTTCGACGTTAAAACTAAAGGAAACTTTTGGGTTGTTACACTACCGGTGTTGGCGAAGGCAATCCATCAAAGTGCTCAGCGGACGGAGACATGGCTTCGGGGTTGTTCTTCTCTATGTAGATTTGATTTCCTTAATAACTCTTTGCAAGTATTACGTTCATCAACTTGGGTTCTTCCACCACCGATTTATGTTCCCTACCAGTCTCACTGAATTTTTATTGTTATAGACACTGATTTATGTTCCACCACCGATTTATGTTCCTCAGCTTGGGTTCTTCCACCACCGATTTACGTTCATCAGCTTGGGTTCTTCTCACTGAATTTTTATTATTATAGACTCTGAGCCCTAATTTTTTTCCTTTTGTTTTTTACTTTGTAATCACATAGGACCAATTTCAGGTAGGGTTTCGTTTTTCAACGAATCCCGAAATCAGAATCTCCTCTTTCTTCGTCAACCTCCGTAGCGATGATGGATTCTTCATCCTTTTCAAATCGGCTACACATATTCGAGATTTACCGGCGTTATTGCGGTAACCTCCAATCCAATTTTTTTACTTTATTTCGAAACTACAATGATTTCCTTGATTGATCGATATTTGCTATGGGTTTTTTCATTTGTTACCTTGTGAATGATTCGTATGAAAGAAAAACAATGTTTCTCTTATCTCCTGAAATCTGATATCAAGAATTTCAGTTGGTTAAAGATTAAAAGTAGATTCAGTAATCAATTACATTAAACTTGGAATGATGTTCATGGATTCACTTTAACCCTAGCAAATGAGGTTTTAATCCATAGGCTATGCGATTCTCTGATGAATCAAACTGCAATAATCACTTAAATAACACACAATTAAACACCCTTTAATTCTTCTATTGGTTTTCTTTTCCAGAAATCACATAAGAGGCATACGCTTTTGGAGAAGATGGTTACAAACCTTAGTCAAAGAAAGCCAAATTACTCCAAGGACATCTTGACCGAATATAATTGAATTCTGGAGATGTCGCAAGTGAGTCTTGTCATCATGCTGAGATGGTGAACAAGGGTAATAATGGTAATACAGAGTCATTTTTTCCATGGTTTTTACCTTTTGTTTTGAATTTTTTACCGAAAAAAATCACATTCCCGTTACGTTGATTTTCCATTTTTAGGCGTTAAATGCAGTAAAATAGCAACGTATTTTTAATTCACACTACACCCTGAAATAAAAAAAAAAAAAAAAAAGAACACAGCGCCAACGGCGCACGGAATTCCATCTAGTTATAATAGAAATGTTTTTTTATCTTTTAAATTTAAACAAATAATTTAAATAAACAAAATAAACTAATAAATTTTAATTTTGAGAATTTTGAAATTAGAAGGTAAGTTCATTAATGAAATTGATATTTATTTATTACTACATTTATTGCAATTATTATTATTATTATATTAAAATATTATGTAAAATTTAATAAAATAGAAAAACTCATAAAATGACATGTAGAAAAAAAATTAATTCAAAATAACCACAAAATGACATTTGACAAATTGAATGAGAATGTGACAAATGGCAAAAAAAATTCATTTATTAGAGAGGATTGTAATGTTACGATATTCTTTAAATCCAATGCAAAATAATATTGGTATAATTTTATTATACTTTTTAAAGACAAGGATAAGTTGGCAAAAATGTACTATACAAAATCAAATGATAAATTACCGATCGAATGAAAAAAATTGATAGCCAATATATTTGTTAGCTGATATGTGCGGTTGGTAGTATTTATATTGCTAAGATTATAAATACATTTTATCGTAACATCTTAATATTTTGAGCTATGTTTTGATACATTAGAATATAAATGATACTTATAAAGCTGTGAATTGATATCTACGGATAAATTTGTGTATGAGCAAAAAGGATGCTAATTGGAGCATATAAAGACCCAAAGAAATGTCGGAGAACACGTCACATCCAAGCATAACGCACGCCACATACAGGTTGTAGACTTCGCCAACATCATTACGAGTCGTGTACATTAGGTAGGCAGAAAACTCAATTTAAGACATTATCCTTCGACCTAAACATAACCCCGAAGTGAGAGTCGTGTCATAACGACCGGAAACCCTTCTGGATCAATTATGAAGTTGGAGAACAGTATTGGAATGAGATTTTGAAGAATCAAGGGGTGGATTTAAGTGCATATCATTTAGTTTTGTTGTTAGTTATATTGTTTAGCAACTTTGTTATGATTTCATTTTGTTTCTTATATGAGATTATGGGTTAATCCTCTTATACTTTCGCTTAGAGTAGATGAACCCTTAGATTATGGTTTGTTTTTGAAAGATTTGGATTTTTGAGTCGTTTAATTTATTTTGTTTGCTTATCAAAGATCTCTATTTGTTAAAGTTTCTATCTTTAGTACTTATTGATATACTTTACGTTGTTTTTTATGACCATTCTAACTATATTACTTGAATCATATTTGTTTTATGAATTATAACACTACATGGCCAAAGATATACCAAATCTTAGGACTAAGTTATAAAGTAGTTAAATTTAATGTGTAAGATTCTTTAATATGAGCATTTTGTGCACCAAGTAATTATGATGACCAGTGAGATTAATACGGGATCAAGTCTTGCATAATGCGAATTAAATACTCATAAGAAGATTAATTCACTTGATCATTATAACTAAAGGTCTGAATCATATGATTAGTGATTAGTAATCGGACCAAGAGAACTAATCACTATAAGAATCGGTAAACAACGAATTAAATCCATTGCACTTCTGAAAAAATCAACCATAATTAAGAGGTGAATCGAATATACGTGAAAGTACTTTTATCATTATTGTTTCTAATCCAATTCCCATTTTTATTTCTTTTTGCTTTGTTTCTAGTTTCTAATAATTTAGTTTAAACACATTTCCCTTTTTACTTTTTTGGTTTTAGTTTAACTAATTATATCTAAATATTCTGAATTGAATGATACACATTCCCCAAGAGTTTGAAAACCTGATCTATCTTAGTTATATTGTTATACGATTAGGTACACTTGTTATACTGTTATATGAGTAGGTACTCTTGTCGAGTTACGTATCAGTCTCTAGTTCTTTTAAAATCGTTTATTAATTTAAGACGAATTCTTGTTAGGGGGGGGGGGGGGGGTGGTTTTATTTTATTTTAGAGTATTTGCTTATTAGTTAATCAATCTTTACTGTGAGATTTCTTACATAAAGTTAAAATTTTTCACTTAGATTTTCGTTTTTGGTTTTAATCTTCGTTTTTTGTCTGGTCACAAAACACGATGTACTCTTGAGTTACGCAACACATTTTTTTACCAAAAGAGATCGAATTTTCGGTTTAATTTTGTTCTGTTTTACTGTTATTTGTTTTTTTTTCACGTAGTGTATGACCAAGACTTCTGTAACATCATGTTTCAAGAAGTTTCTTATTTCATGATTATGGACAATAAATGGATCAAGTAAGTCCTTGGGCTTCAAGGGAATAGGGTTTAGACCCTATTGGATGTGGATAATATTGGTTATGTGATCCTATCCCTTGGTTTGTGTTTTGGAGCCAAATGGTAAAATGGAAAAAGTGATGTTTCCTACTTCTTTCATGAATTAAGGATTTTAGTTCGATATGTTTTAAGTCAAAAGTAATTAGATAGGTTTGTGGGGCTCTTCAATACCTTTCTGTGCATATAAAGAACGTTGAAAGTTCCACTAACCCTGCAGTCGCCCTTGTATATGTTAATCATACATAAAACTGGATTCGATAGAATCTTACAACCAAACAAGGAACAAAAAATAAGGCTAAATCAAACATTCTCGTGCTACAAAATTTTAGTGATGTACAACTATGAAGCACACCCTAGAGCATATCAAGAAGTTCTCCTAAGCTATCAGACAATTCTATCATGCAATTACTGAAGATCTCTAGCCTACAAACTAGCATGAAATTATATTATATCATGTATATACAAAACAAGTGTGGGTATCTTGGGGATATGGGTGTGAATGAGTCAAGCTACTCGTGAGATACTCGGGAGCGGCTCGTTAAAATCTCGACTCGAAACTGAGTTTAAACGAGCCCAAGCCGAGCTCGATCTTAATATTAAGCTCGTTTATTAAACGAGCTCGAGCTGGAGCGTATGTAACTAAGCTTAATTAGGCTCGTAAGCCTAAACGAGTCTATATATAATATAATTTTTTTTATATATTAAAATAAAAATATTTGGGGAATTAGGAATTTAGGGTATTAGTAAATAAGCTTCTTAATGAGCTCGAACAAAAATTAAGTTTATTTAGGCATGTTAGACAAAAAAACGAACCGAGCTTGTATAATTTTTTATGAGCTCGGTACAAGAAAGCTCGAATCAAGCAAAGCTCGAGCTCGAGCCTCGTATAACTTAAACTTGCCCGAGCCGAGCCTGGCTAGGCTCAGGCTCAGGCTCAGCTCATCTTGTTTGCACCCTTACTTGGGGAATAACTTTCCTTGGGCTCCAACTAATTGTACACATCGCATCCTCTCGTTTGATTATTTTAAATTTAACAAAGGACACATAGAAAGTAGAAAGGTTTGACAGCAATAAACTAATTAAGTAATCATCTTACAAAAACGAAGGCCAGAAGAAGAAACAAATATAAAGCAAGTAAATACAAAGGGATGAAAGTAGAAGGGGAATAACAAGCAAAAAAAAAGCTACTTTACTGTAGCTAAGGTAGGACAATTTTAATATATCTATATCTATATATATATATATATATATATATATATATATATATATATATATATATATATATATATATATATAATGAAAAATGTTTTACAGTTCCATAGTTTGACTTTGGAATCACACAAGTGTTCATCTAATTCTCTCAAACCAGGGATCTGAAACCAACTTGTAACATCCCAAAAACCATGATAAAAAATTTTTGTTTTTATAAAGAACCATAGTTAAAAGAGCATTGTTTTCGAATCATATATAAGAAAAATCAAAGTATCAAGTCAATATCTCAAAACATAAAACAATAGGAGGATGTGTACGATCACGCAATTGCCTTCCCCCAATCATTAGAAGTACATCACTACTAGAATATAGGCCTTTAATGACACATGAACCACGATACGTAGTGACTTATGATAGGCAAAAGTCCTAAAAATAATGTCATCTCTTCCAAAATTGAAAGGATTTAGGTCACGCATTTTTACGTGCCCTAAAATTTCACTTCGTTTTATAATTTTTAAGGTGAGGCGCGTTTGTAGTAGCTAGCGGGAAAAGAAATTCTGAAAAATTAGAAAAGACTGCTTTTTCCATTACCTTTGTTTCCTTCTTTCAACGTTTCCATCTTTCTTTTCAATCTTCACAAATCGACAAGGGGCCTCCGCCATCAAGCTGTTTCATCTTCATATTCGCTTTAATGCAGAGATCAATAGGTATGGAAAAGGGGGAATTTTGCTTTCTAAAAGTCAACTTGCAAACCATATCGCTCAAAAAGGGAAGAAAAAGGATCGAATAGCAAAAGCAGTGACAATTCACCAGAGGCGTTGTTTTTTACCCCAACATTTTCTTCAAATCGATTAATCAGTAATGGTGGTGATGTGAGTTAAATTACTTGAAATAATCTAGAGTGAAAGTGTGGTAACCTTCACCAACGATTCAGGGCATAACGATCATGCGTGTGTTGGTAGCCCTACAAATGTCCTTCTCAACGATGGCAGCTTGTCAATTGTGATTTCCAAACGTAATGTCGCCATATTTCTTTTCATATTCAACCTCATTCCAAAACGTGAACCCCAATCTTCCATTAGGTTAGTTCTTTAATTTTTTACACATCCTCTGATTCTCTATGTTCGATTATCTACTTTATTTTAGGTGTTTTTTTCTTTGAATTTGAAGTGGGAAACTTCGCTTTCTTTCCTAGTCACCATTTTGTGTCTAGGGTTCTTGAGTTTTTTTTTTGTTTAAGTGTTGTATGGCGATAAACAGTTTTTTTCTTAGTTAGCTCTTTGATGCTTGAGGTTTTTGTTCTTTTAATATAGGATTAGGAACATTTATGGCTATAAAATGCTTGACTTTTAACATTAATTTTAATCATATTATATGCAAAGAGGTGTAACATCCATAAAAATCATGCCAAATTTAAAAAAAAAATTAAAACATTTTCAAAACCAAGATTATTACAAAACATGTTTCCAAATAGTATAATGTCAGAGTATCCCAAAAATCAAATCATAAAAACATGAGATATGAGGAGCTATACGATCGCGCCTTTGCCTTTCCGCAATCATCAGAAGTACCTAACACAATAATCGATAAATATTAGATTGAAGGCTTAGTGAGTTACCCCCAAAATACCAATGCCAAACAGATATAACTATATCATATAACATATAAGCAAACAACATGCATAATAAGCCTTCATCCTGACTGGACCGCCTCGCAGGCCTTCAGCCTATCTAGACCGCTCCTCAAGCCTTCGGCATGTTTGGACCTCCTCGCAGGGCCTACAGCCTAACCGGACCGCTCGTCGGGCCTTCGGCCTAACCGAACCCCTTTGCAGGGCCTTCAGTTTATCCGGATCTCCCTGGGTATGTTGGCCTTCAGCACAAAGTAGGACCGCCTCAAACCAACCCCCAATCAACAAACATGTGCACATACATATCATACGCTAGCATATATATCAGCCAAACCGATCTAACAGATCACTAATCATAGCAACATCCTATTACTAGGATACAGACCTAACCGGTCACTAACATAGCATCATCCTATATACCACGATACCGCCCTAACCAAGTCACTAAGCATATCATTATCCTAACTACCAGGATGTAAATCAATAAGCATATCATGCAATAAACCCGAATACAAATCCGATAAGGTCCGACATTGGTGCCTTAGACCCAGCTGATATAGTGAGGATAACTGAGCTCACAACTGTCACGCTGAAGTGATAAGCTCAAACTCTCGGATCACCGCCACAACTCCACCACCTATATTCACTATAGAACCATATCCATAAATTTCCAATTTCCCAAAATGCCCCAGAAGTCAACTAGTCAACCCTTGGTCAAAGTCCAAGTCAATGGTCAAGGTCAACAGTCCATGTTGACCTGACTCGTCAAGTGCAGTTCACCGACTCGTAGAGTCCTTCCTGAACTTGAGAAGTCGTGAAATACCCCATTGGATCGTCGAGTTTCCCTGCAACTCGCCGATTTCATGCATGTTCAAAAGTTGAAAAACCCTAGCTGACTCGCCGAGTCTTCCTACTAACTCGCCGAGTCCATGCAGAAACCCTTGCACGGCAATATTCATCGGACTCGCCGAGTTGACCATGCAAATCGTCGAGGCCCTTCAGTCCTTTCTCCATTCAGATGCTTTTTAAGCCACTCCAAAGCTCCATAACGTAGATCTATGCTCCTAAGGCATACTTTTTACGTAAAGTTGCAAACTTTACGTACATGCACGGTGATAATGACTTAAATCAAGCTAAAGAAGAGATTATATGAAAGGGAAATACACTAGCATGCTAAAGATTGAGACTTTATGATTATAAGGACCGACATAAGCCTGGATCTGAAGTTGCACCTTCAGATCTTGGTTCAACACTCGAAATGAAGTACCAACACACCAAAATAGCCCTATAACTCAAATGTAGAAGGATCTAGCTAGAAGAAGATCATGGTAATGACTTGATACCTTCAAATGATGCTAAACTGGGGTAGACTTCAGATCCACACATGTTCCTTGCCTCAAACTTCTTGATCTACAAGCTCCTCTCACCAAGTTCCACCTTCCAAGCTTAAGACACACAGGTATGGAGAGAAAACAGCGATTTTAGGGTTTCTGGACTCACAAGGGGCTGTAAGGAAAGCTAAGGGAGGCTAATGACCCTTTAAATACGGTGCAAAACCCCGAAAATTAAGGTTTCATCCTCCAGCTCCAACTCTTCAAGTCGTGTCCTCCGACTCGCCGAGTTGGTCACTTAAATTCGCGGTCAAAAGCATTCCTACTCGATGAGTCAGGGTCTCCAACTCAACGAGTAGACTTTTCAACTATGAAAAATAAAGCTGGAAATTAATACTTGAGAGTCGGGGCATTACCATTCTCCCACACTTGAACTAGACTTCGTCCTAAAAGTCCGATGTGGTGAACATCCCAGGATAGTGCTCCCGCATCTCAGCCTCTGGCTCCCATGTCCACTCAGACCCTCTACGGTGCTCCCAATGTATCTTTACCAAAGGTATCTCCTTGTTCTACAAAATCTTCGCTTTCCCAGCCACGGGCCTCTCCATATAATTTAGGCGCTCATCAACCTGAATGTCATCCAATGATACCACCGCCTGCTCATCCAGAATGCACTTTTCGCATTTGCTAAATGTAAAATGTATTGTGTATTTGACTGAGCTCCTCAGGAAGATCTAGTCTATATGCCACCTTTCCAACCCTGGCAATGATCATGAACGGCCCAAAGTATCGGGGGCCCAATTTCCCCCTCTTCCTGAAGTGGATCACGTGCTTCCAGGGAAAGACCTTCAGGAGTACCATATCACCGACCTGGAACTCTACCTCTGATCGGCGCCGATCGGTGTAGCTCTTCTATCTACTCTGTGCGGTCTGCAACTGTTGTCTAATCTGTTGAATCATCTCGTTAGTCTGTAAGACTACCTTGGTCTGACCCATCACACTGTAGCCCACCTCACCCCAACAAACCGGGGTGCGACATCTCCGCCCGTACAACAGCTCAAAAGGTGGGGCATCAATACTTGAATCATAGTTGTTATTGTAGGCGAACTCTACAAGAGTTAGGTGGGAATCCCAGCTCCCACTGAAATCGATGACACAAGCCCTCAACATGTCCTCGAAGGTCTGTATAGTCCGCTCACTCTGGCCATCAGTCTGCGGATGATATGTTGTGCTAAAATACAGCCAAGTGCCCAACTCCTCGTGGAACTTCTACCAGAAACAAGAGGTCAATCTAACATCCTGATCAGACACAATAGAGACCGGAACTCTGTGGCGAGCAATGATCTCACGGACGTACATGTCGGCCAGCTTCTCGGTCGATGAGCTCTCCCGTATGGCCAGGGAATGGGCACTCTTGGTCAATCGATTCACGATGACCCATATAGCATCAAACCCCTTCTTCGTCCTCAGCAACTTGGTAATAAAGTCCATCGTGATCTGTTCCCATTTCCACATAGGAATCTCTAGAGGCTGCTGATTGTCATGCAGCCTCTGATGCTCAACCTTGACCATTCGGCAGGTCATGCAGCTCTCCACGTACCAAGCGATTTCTTTCTTCATGCACGGCCACCAATAGCTCAAGCTCAGATCCCGGTACATCTTAGTGGCTCCCAGGTGAATAGAGAAGTGGGACATATGAGCCTCCTCCATCACCGTCTGTTTGACCTCACCAGACATCGGAACCCATACCCGACCACAGCGGGTCAACAATCCTCGACTATCCTGCACAAATCGAGTGTTCTCGCCCCTAATCCTCTCCAGTATCCAGTTCTCAGGTCGCATGCCCTCAGCCTGAGCATGTCTAATCAAACTCATGAGTGGAGAGTCCACCAATATCCTCATACATGACACTGGTGTGGAAGACCCAGCTGACTTGTGGCTCAAGGCGTCCGCCACCACGTTCGCTTTACCTGGTTGGTAAAGGATCTCACAATCGTAGTCCTTGACTACATCTAGCCACCTGCGATGTCTCATGTTCAGGTTCGACTGATCCGCGATGTGTCTCAGGCTCTTGTGGTTCGTGTAGATGGTATAATGAGATAATGCCTCTAAATCTTGAGGGCGAATACCGCCACCCCCAGCTCCAGATCATGAGTAGAGTACCTCGTCTCATGTGGCTTCAGCTGTCGCGATGCGTAGGCTATCACCCGTCCTCTCTACATGAGAAACGCTCCCAGTTCTATGATGGATCCATCACAGAACACCACAAAATCCTCGACTCTCTCCGGAAGAGACAATATTGGAGCCTCGCACAAACGCTGTCGGAGGGTCTCAAACACCCTCTGTCGCTCAAGGCCCCACCAGAAATCAACCCCTTCCTCGTCAGACGAGTGAGGGGTACTGCAATCTTGGAGAAATTATGTATGAATCTCAGGTAGTACCCTGCCAATCCTAAAAAGCTCCTGATGTCTGAGGGAGATTTCGGAACCTCCCATTGCATAACTGCCTCGATTTTGGCTGGATCGACCAAAATCCCCTCCTGGTTAACAAGATGTCCTAGGAACTGAACCTCTCATAACCAAAACTCACACTTCAAGAACTTAGTGTATATCTGTTCTCGCCTCAAAACTCCCAAGAACTCCCGTAGATGCTCCTCATGCTGCTCTCGGGTCTTGGAGTATACCAAGATATCATCTATGAATATGATGACCGAGCGATCGAGCATCGGTCTGCAGACTTCATTCATTAGGTCCATGAATACTGTTGGTGCGTTGGTGAGCCCAAACGATATCACCACGAACTCGTAATGTACATAACGAGTCTGAAACGCGGTCTTCTCTACGTCCTCCTCCCTAACCCTTACCTGATGGTACTTGGAGCTCAGGTCTATCTTGGAGAACCAAGATGCACCATGCAACTCATCAAATACGTCATCTATCCTCGGGAGTGGATAACGGTTCTTCACCGTCAACTTGTTCAACTCTCGGTAGTCGATCTACATCCAGTGTGAACCATTCTTCTTCCGAACGAAGAGTATCGGTGCTCTCCAGGGGGAACTGCTTGGACGAATGAACTGCTTACCCAATAGTTCCTACAGCTGTGATGACACCTCCTACATCTATGGTGGTGCCAAACGGTACGGCGCCTTGGCGATGGGAGCCGCACCTAGCACTAGGTCGATCCTAAACCCGACCTGCCTCTCCGGAGGCACTCCGGGTAACTCCTCCGGGATTCATACAGCAAACTTCCTGACCACTAGAACCTCTGATACTGAAATTTGATCTCTGACGCGCGTATCCACCACATACCCTACATAACCCGCACACCTGTGCTGAATATACTGTCGAGCCCTGGCTGCTGAACAAAACCCTGATCCCAGCCTGGTACCCTCGCCATAGACAATCAGTTCTTCCCCACTTGGGGTTCGAACCACCACTCACTGACCCTCGCAGTCGATCATAGCATCGAAAAAACTAAACCATTCCATACCCACAATCGCACACACATCCCCCATGTGGATCGGAATCAAGTCTATTGGGAAGGACACCCCGAAGATCTACAACTCACATCCTCAATAGACTGAAGAAACAGAAACCCCTTGTTCGTTGGCGATAGTGACTCGCAATGGACACTCTGATGGGTTTTGAGCATTCTAACACTTCCTAAGTGTACATGAAACCCTAATAACCTTGGATCTATGTTTGTCTAATTATCATGCAAAGCTGAATTCCAAGGTTATATTCCTATCTAGCATACATGGGGAACAATTTTAACTTGAATGAAAGATAGAATAACTTACCTTGTTGTTGCTTATGTTCCTTGAAACCTTGTGAGCCTAGCACCCCAAGTGTGATGCCTCAAATGCTTCACACAACACCAAATGCTCTTGGAAAGACTTTTGAGATAATACACACTTCTTAAAATCGGCCAAGCCCTCTAGTTTCTTATGTGTAGCCGATTTTGGTGGAGAATGGGACTCTTATATAGTGTTGACACATCTAGGGTTACACCATGTAAACCCTAATGTGTCATGACTCTTCATTTCCATGACCCATGGGTTTGTAACTCCCATGGATCATCCATGGAGCATCCTATGGGTAGAACCCAACTTGATAATTCATGGAGCCACTTAGCCCACTATACAAGATATGAATGATTTACATAATCAACCCATATATTTAATTAGTTATCCTTTGATCACTTAATTAATTTCAAATTAATTCTTTGATCAAACTAATAAAATAATATTATTAATATATTAGAACTTATAATATATTAATAATCTCCAAATGTTATTTCTCTCAATTAGTCTATTCAATTGCATGGTGCCATGCAACCCAAATGGACCATGCCGGGTCGGGTCAAGTACACACCCAAAATAGTTATGGACTTAGACACCTTATCCAACAGTCTCCCACTTGGATAAGTCTAATAACTATAACTCCAGTACTTCAGGAACCGACCGGCAATCGTAGCTCTTTCAAGGTCTCTCGGAACTGAGAAGATGATGGTACGCCATTTAAGATAAGGGATCATATAATCCTCCGTTCTAGATATCAGCCGGACAAATACATGGAACAATGTCTTACTTATTGTCCAGCAGTTTGTTTCTCGATTTCCGATTTGTTTGACAAAGAACTTAATTGAACACATCAACTTAGTTCTGACCGGGCCCGGTACATAGGTCAAAACAAAATCATCGAGGGGCCCAGATATCAGCTTCTAATCCAAGAAGGAACAGATAAACTTTGACTCATATGTTTGTTCTACCACTCATTGAATTACACACAAAAGCACGTTTTATAACATCGAGTTACCAATGCATTTTCGTACAATCAATGCATAACCAACTTGTAAGTAACAAATCATATCTCTAGGTTTGAAGACTTATATGATATTACCGTCTCACGATCACTCGAGATAGAATTCCATGAAGTGATTCCAGTGAGCGTGGGTTAAGTCCAATGCTCAGACCTTGTGAGCACTCATGATTGTTGTAGCCTTGTCCAACTCCTTAGACCTCTGCAACCAATCATGACAGTCTTGATTCATACCTACTTCCGACATATGACCGACTGTGGAGGTTTGAATAATATGTTATACCAAACAAAATTATTCTGGAAGTCAAAACATGCAAAAGAAATATAGTAAACGATCGACAAGAGATAGCAACACTTTACTCATAAATAAAACACCTTTTATTCATCATCTAATGTCAATTACACTTTACAAATTTCTAGGTTATCTAACTACTAAATCTAATATCATCTTTCAGCCCTATGCTCCGAGCATGCTGGAGATGCTTAACCCGAGTAAGTCCCTTCGTGAGGGGATCTACTGGGTTCTCATCCGATGATACCCTCTTTGCCACGAGGAGTCCTTCTTCTATTCGATGTATGATAAAATGGTATTTTCTGTCGATATGTCTGGATCTCCCGTGATCCCTTGGTTCCTTGGCTAAAGCAACAACACTTTCACTATCACAGAAAATCTTCATTGGCTCTTTAATAGTTGGTACAACTCCAAGGTTTCCAATGAAGTTTTTCAGCCATATCGCCTCCTTTGCTGCCTCACTAGCTGCAATATACTCTGATTCACAAGTTGAATCAGCCACTGTCTCTTTCTTGGAACTCTTCCAAGAAATTGCTCCTCCATTTAGGGTAAAGACCCAGCCCGACTGAGAGCGGAAATTATCCCTATCAGTCTGGAAGCTAGCATCACTATACCCTACAACTCTCAAGTCATCACTCCCACCGAGAGTAAGGACCCAGTCCTTAGTCCTCCGTAGGTACTTGAGGATATTCTTTACCATAGTCCAGTGTGCCTTGCCAGGGTTCGCCTGATACCTGCTAACCATGCTCAGGGCAAAGGCTACATCAGGTCGAGTACACGTCATAGCATACATGATCGATCCTACAGCCGAAGCATAAGGTATTCGACTCATTTCTGCTATCTCAGGCTCAGTGCTAGGGCTTTGTGTCTTACTCAATCTGGTGTTTCTCTGGATGGGTAACTCTCCTTTCTTGGAGTCCTGCATGCTGAATCTCTTCAGCACCTTATCCAAGTAGGTACTCTGACTAAGTCCAATTAGTCTTTTACTCCGATCTCTCAAGATCCTTATCCCTAGAATATATGTAGCTTCTCCTAGGTCCTTCATAGAGAAACACTTCCCAAGCCAAGATTTAACTTCCTGCAGAGTTGGGATGTCATTTCCTATGAGTAGTATGTCATCCACATACAACACCAAAAAGCTAACTATACTCCCACTAGCCTTGACATACACGCAAGACTTATCTTTACTCCTAGAAAAGCCAAATTCCTTGACCTTTTCATCAAAGCAAAGATTCCATCTACGAGGTGCTTGCTTCAATCCATAAATGGATTTCTCAAGCTTACACACTCTATTAGGGTACTTGTTGCTGACAAAACCCTCTAGCCGACTCATGTAAACATCTTCAGCCAACTTTCCATTAAGGAAAGCGGTTTTGACATCCATTTGCCATATTTCATAGTCATGAAATGCAGCTATGGCCAACAGAACCCGAATAGACTTAATCTTGGCTACTGGAGAAAAGGTCTCATCATAGTCCACTCCAGGAATTTGAGAGAAACCCTTTGCAACCAGTCTAGCCTTATATGTGTGTATATTACCATCCATGTCGGTCTTCTTCTTGAAGACCCATTTGCACCCTACTGTCTTATGACCTGGTACATTCTCAACCAAGTTCCAAACTTGATTGTCATACATGGACTGTATTTCACTGTCCATCGCCTCTTTCCACTTGGCTGACTCAGGGCCTGCCATGGCTTCCGCGTAACTGTTAGGTTCATCCAGGCCTATCAGTGTCTCATCACTGATAAGTGTATCTCTTTCTACAGTAATATGGAATCCATAGTAATGCTCAGGAGCATTCCTAACCCTTGTGGAACGCCTCAGAGGTACAGACTTGTCAATTGGCTGAACAGGAGTTTCCTCCTCAAGTTGAGTGCTAGGGTTTGAAGTTCCTTCACCGGTTGACTCTTGAATTTCTTCAAGATCAACTTGCCTCCCACTGTTTCCTTGGCTTATGAACTCTCTCTCTCTCTCTCTCTCTCTCTCTCTCTCTCTCTAAAGAAAGCCCTCCTAGCTACAAAGACCACATTTTCAGTAGGTCTGTAGAAGAGGTAACCAAAGGATTGTTGTGGGTAGCCGATGAAAATACACCTCTCGCTTCGGGTTCGAGCTTATCATGAGTCTCGCGTCTCACGAAAGCCTCACAACCCCAAATCTTGATGTGGTCTAGTTTGGGTACTTTACCAGTCCACATCTCGTGAGGAGTTTTGGAAACTTTCTTTGTAGGGACTAGATTAAGGATATGGGCGGCAGTCTCTAAGGCATACCCCCAGAATGAGATTCGTAGCGAAGCTCGACTCATCATGGAACGAACCATATCCAACAAGGTTCAATTACGCCTCTCAGCTACACCATTCAACTGTGGTGTCCTGGGAGGTGTCAATTGTGAGACTATCCCACATTCCCTTAGATATTCAAGGAAATCTAAACTAAGATACTCACCACCACGATTGGATCGAAGCATCTTAATGTTCCTGCCCAATTGATTCTCAACTTCCTGTTTAAATTCCTTAAACCTCTCTAAAGTCTCTGACTTATGCTTGATCAAGTAGACATATCCACATCTACTATAATCATCGGTAAAAGTCAAATAATAACGATTAGCATCCCTTGTGGCATGTTTGAATGGTCCACACACATCCGTGTGTACAAGGTCCAAAAAACCTTCACCACTCTCACATGAACCTGTGAATGGTGAGTTTGTCATTTTTCCAAGTAAGCATGATTCGCAACTATCATCTGACTTTAGGTCAAATGACTCCAAGACTCCATCCTTTTGGAGTTGGCCTATGCGTTTCTTGCTTATATGTCCAAGACGACAATGTCATAATGATGCTTTATCCATGTTATTATTATTAATAGAATCAATGCACAAAACATTATTTCCTAAGTTATCTATAACAGATACAGCTTCATACACACCATCACAAGGTAATGCTTTAAAATAAAGAACATTATTAAAGAAAGCGTCAATCAAACCAACTTCATTATTAAACGAAAAGGTAAACCCTTGTTTGTACAAAGCATGAAAGGAAATAATATTTCTTGCCATTCCTGGCGAATAACAACATTTATTCAAATCTAAATTAAACCCACTACTTAGCGATAAATTATAAACTCCAATCTTGGTAACAGGTAAAGCTTTCCTATTCCCCATGACTAAGTTTATTCTTCCTTGCTCCACATTCTCACTTCTTCTTAGTCCCTGCAAGTCACAACAAATATGAATACCACAACCGGTATCAAGGACCCAAGATGTAGAATGGGGTGAGTTATTAGAAATGATAGTGTAAATACCTGCATGGTTGGGTTTAACTTTCCCATCCTTCACATCTTGCTGGTATTTTGGGCAGTTCCGCTTCCAATGTGATTTTTCATGGCAATAGAAGCATTCAGCCTCTTTTGGGTCAGAAGAGGGAGTGATGAAACCTTTCTTGGTTCCACTTGAAGAAGAGCCATCAAGGGTCCGAGCCTTGGTACCCTTAGAAGAGCTCTTTCTCTTCTTCCCTCGACTTTTTCCGACTGCCAAAACCGGAGTAGAGTTTGGAGTAGGATTGTTAACAACCGACTTCCCCTTAAGACCTGTTTCTACGGTCTTGAGAAGTCCCTGAAGTTTGCTGAGTGTGACCTCTTCCTTATTCATGTGATATGTCATGCGGAATTGATCATAGCACGATGGTAAGGAGTGCAAAATGATATCTATTGCAAGCTCCTCAGGAAAGTTCACATTAAGCTTCAGCAAATGATCCACATACCTTTGCATTTTCTGCATGTGGCTCGTGACGGATTCCCCGTCCTTCATCATGGCTGTTATCATGGAGTATATGATTTCATACCTCTCTTGTCGTGCACTTCGATGGTATCTTTCCATCAAATCTTGGTGCATTTCATAAGGATAGAAATCCTCATAAGACTTTTGGAGTTCCGCTGTCATCGTGGCCACCATGATCCATGCCACTTTCGTGGCATCCCTTTCATGTGCCTGAAAGTCAGCGATCTCCTGGGAAGTTGCAGTGGTCTCATCAATCTCCTTAAGCTCCTTGTCAAGGACATATTCTTTGTCCTCGTAGCGGGTAATCATCCTGATGTTTCTGATCCACTCATTGAAGTTGGACCCATCAAAAGTGACTTTCCCACACAAGTTCATAAGGGTAAAGGAGCTATTAGGGTTAGAGCCAGAAGCAGCATTGTTTGAAGACATCTGAAAGAAGAGGACAAAATTAGTTTAGATATTAAGAGAGTCCTTAATAAAACACCCAAATGTAATATTAAGGCTAGGATCCCATCACAATATATTATAACTTGGAAGAGGTATGTCGTAATCCAAGCTATAACATATTTGAAAGGTAGGTGAATGACGATTCACCAATTTCCACCACGAAAAACGAAATATTAAATATTAGGTTTTTGATTGGTTCTTAGAAATTCCTAGATTCTTTGAGATTCAATGAACTTTTCAAAGGCATGTTTCAATCTCGAGTGTGCCCTCCAAGTTTTGTGACTGGGATACCGAGGATCACAAAACGAGGTGTGAAGTAACCATGCAAATCACTTGGTACCCTTAAAGTTTATCACTCAATCGATGTGCCGGTAAACCACACACGCTCCATCGATACTATAATAAACCTTAAGTCACCCTTTACCTACCTTGTTAAGTCCAAGTTAGTGTGCCGGTTAACCACACACGCTCCACTAACGACTTAAACAAAGTGTAAAGTGTAATTTCATGGATTAGCACCTTATTCAAATTTTTCCTAAAGTAACTAAGATTAGGAATTTAATAAAACATTTAGTTACTTTATAATATTCATCATACTTTTAATGAGAATTTATAAGTCCTTGTCTTACCCGTTCGTCTAACGACCCTCCACCGATCAAGCAAGCGGTGGGTGAGAGTGGACACCCATTAAGTTGCCATTTTATAGGCAACAACCTTATACCCACCTTATAGACCGGCTTCGTGAATGAGGCATACTAGCGGTAAGACGACTTTGTTCTTATACATACATATATATATATATATATATATATATATATATATATATATATAATTATTAAATCATAATAATATAAGTATAAGGGTTGAATTTTAACTTTTAAAATTCTAAGGGTTGGAACTAAAGTTTTAACTTGACTTTACTTGTTCCAAAACTTGAGGGCAAGTTTTTTAAACTTTCAAAACTTTTCATGTCTTGTAACTTATGAGTTTAATAGAGTAATAAATTGAAGACTCTTCATTTTTCTAACTCTTGTGTTCTTTTAATGGTTTTTAACTCAAGTGACTTTTGGTTTTCCATAACTTGAGGACAAGTTATGGATACCATTAAAACACATTATGATCAAGAATTAAGCTACCACATAGGTTACAAATAATTCCTATGATCATCTAAACATCATAAGATCAAGAACATGAACATAAGCACTTTCATGAATCAAAACTACACTTAAAACTTGTAATTTTGATAACTAGTTGTTGTAAATGAATTAGCAAGACATTACACCATCTAAAACAAGTTTTCAAGTACCAAAACAGTTTAGGGTAATGTGTCTAGTCCATTTCCAGCAACTAAAGTCGAAAATCTGCACTCTGTGGCTCCTACTCGCCGAGTGCATGAACCTACTCGGCGAGTAGGTTGAAGATACAAGTGAACTCGGCGAGTCTCCCCATGGACTCGGCGAGTTCATCAGGCAGACAACAAGTTTTTCGACTTTTTTCAACTTTTAAGCACACATAACAAACAAACAAGCCTAGGCTCTGATACCACTGATGGGTTTTGAGCATTCTAACACTTCCTAAGTGTACATGCAACCCTAATAACCTTGGATCTATGTTTGTCTAATTATCATGCAAATTTGAATTCCAAGGTTATATTCCTATCTAGCATACATAGGGAACAATTTTAACTTGAATGAAAGATAGAATAACTTACCTTGTTGTTGCTTATGTTCCTTGAAACCTTGTGAGCCTAGCACCCCAAGTGTGATGCCTCAAATGCTTCACACAACACCAAATGCTCTTGGAAAGACTTTTGAGATAATACACACTTCTTAAAATCGGCCAAGCCCTCTAGTTTCTTATGTGTAGCCGATTTTGGTGGAGAATGGGACTCTTATATAGTGTTGACACATCTAGGGTTACACCATGTAAACCCTAATGTGTCATGACTCTTCATTTCCATGACCCATGGGTTTGTAACTCCCATGGAGCATCCATGGAGCATCCTATGGGTAGAACCCAACTTGATAATCCATGGAGCCTCTTAGCCCACTATACAAGATATGAATGATCAACATAATCAACCCATATATTTAATTAGTTATCCTTTGATCACTTAATTAATTTCAAATTAATTCTTTGATCAAACTAATCAAATAATATTATTAATATATTAGAACTTATAATATATTAATAATCTCCAAATGTTATTTCTCTCAATTAGTCTATTCAATTGCATGGTGCCATGCAACCCAAATGGACCATGCCGGGTCGGGTCAAGTACACACCCGAAATAGTTATGGACTTAGACACCTTATCCAACACACTCTAGCTCTCCTACTGGCACTCTGAACTCCCTACTAAATGCCTAAGATACAAACGACCAACTCGCCCCCGAGTCACATAAAACCAATGCAGGACAGGAGTTCACTATTAACATACCTAATCACAGGTACAACAGTTAAGCATGAAACATATATCATTAATAAGATAAAGGATAGAAAAATACCAGCAACCATATCTGGTGCTGCTATGGCCTCCTTGGCTGTAAGCTAGAAGGCACTTCCGTGAGCCCTCGGAGCTCTGCTCTACCCTACCTCCCATCGGTAATCCTCAGTGTAGCCAGTGCAGGAGCCTGCATCGGCCTAGCAGCGAGTTGCAGACAGTTGGTCTTCATGTGACCAACCTGATGACAATGATAACATATCATCATATTCGGGGCTGGGCGGTCTAGTAGCAGTCCCTCGCATAATGCCTCTCCTTGCCACATTTGTGTCACCTGCTACCCGATCGGCACACTCCTGAATGAACCTTCCTGCACTTCCCACAAGTGCAGCCCTGCTCCCCTCCATACCTAGAATCAGCAGTCTTAGGCTGCTTCGGTGCCGACTATGACTGTGTCGGGGCCCGCCGCTGCTCCCTCAACTGCAACTCAATCTCCAACTCACGCCTCCTAGCGACCTCCTGTAGCTCTAGTAGGGTATCACACCGATGTGTAGCAACAAACTGGCGGATGTCAGTCTTGAGCATGCTCAGATCACATTTCATCTGAGCATGCTCAGAGGCAAACTCTGGGAAAAACATCGCCCTCTCCGTGAACATACGGGTGGTCTCAGTCACGGTCTCACCATCCTGGGAAAAACATCGCCCTCTCCCGCTCAACCCGTGGAATATAGGGGGAGCGGAACATATCCCTGAACTGCTCCCAAGTAACCAGAACTCTCTTCTCATCCGAATAAGACCCAGTCATCAACCTCCACCAGTCCTTTTCCCCATACCTCAGCAGGTTCATGGCACATCTGAACTTCTGGTCAGTAGGACATGAACATGTGAAGAAACACCCCTCCACATCAGATAGCCACCTCATGGCCTTGATGGGATCCTGAGTCCCATCAAAAGTAGGGGCTTCGTGTTATCGAAGTCCTAGTACTGGAATGCCCTACTAGCTCCTCCCCCTGCCACTTTTACAGCCGCTGTAGCCGATGCGGCAGCTGTCTCAGCAAGGGTTGTGTATCTGTCATCGAAAAACTCCATAATAGCGGTCTAAATAGACCCAAACATCTCCCGAATCTGA
Source organism: Lactuca serriola (assembly GCF_051521515.1). NCBI lineage: Eukaryota > Viridiplantae > Streptophyta > Magnoliopsida > Asterales > Asteraceae > Lactuca > Lactuca serriola. Next base: position 79,414,919 of record NC_136416.1, read on the forward strand.
ACCCAGACAATCTCGAGCACCCCCTCACGGATGATCTCCCTAACACGATCCTCCGTCAACACTGGCCGATAACCTCGGGTGTTGTCGGGGCCTCCTGATCACCCTACCCTGATCCCGATCCGGATCTAGTCACAAAATGTCTCTTAACCACCATACTGAAAATATAATAGGAAGACATTAGAAAATCCACATGGATAACAAGGAACCAACTCCCAACTAAACCCTAGGGGTTGTGACATCCTTGCTACGCGTATGGGTCATGCGTTTTCAGTAGTCCGGGTCCATACTACCTTCCACACATACCCATATTTGTCTCAAGTATCAACAAAACACCCAACAATATACACATACATGGTGGTCTCTCAACCCTCACTCCTAGAGCAAAACTAATTATCGCACAGCTGACCTACCAGACTCACACAACCCACCCATCCATGAAACTTCCACCAACCCTGCAGCACTAGTGTACGCTAGCCATAGATAACGCTGGACCCAATAGAATTTGAATACCCGATCCTACCCTAAGCTCTTCATCAAACAAGTGTTGGAATAGTGTCTAAGGTTGCAACTATATTAGGCAAGTATTTGACCCGATTGTGCATGGTCCTTTTGGGTTGCCTTCACCATAGCAACTTGGCAGGATGATTTATAATGAGAGAAGAAATATTATTAATATACTATGAGAATAATATAAGGAATAATAATATTATTATTTGATTAATATAAGTCATAAATTAATTAGGAATTAATTTGGTGACTTAAGGAGATTAATTAAATAGAAGGGCATAAATTGTCAATTGAATGATAGTTGTACTTTGGGCTATAATCCCTTAAGGATAAGGGGGGACGGTTTTAAGGGCTTTGGATAGACCTTGAAATCGTCCAAGGCTTATCATTAGGGTATTGGATTGCTTAGGGCCTAAGTTATCCAATTAGGGTTTAAGGGTGAAACCCTAGGAGCCTTACAAGTATAAATAGAACCAAGGGGTTGATGAAATCGGCACTCTTGCCTTTGGAAGAACCCTGGCCGATTTCTATCTCCCTCCCCTCTCTCTCCAATCATCCTCTTGCTAGTTGGTGTTTGTAAGCCATTAGAGGAGTGACAATTGTGACTCTAAGCTCCAAGGACAAGAAGATTCAAACAAGAAAACTTAAGGTAATCTTCTAGATCTGTTTTCTTATGTTATTAACTAGATCTATTGTTCAAAAGTCTTGGATTCAATGCATGTTCAATTAGAGAAACCTAGATCCAAGCATTAGGGTTTGTATGTGCACATAGGAATGTTCATATGGCTAAAACCCATCAGTGGTATCAGAGCCTAGATTGGTTTCTATTGAATTGATGCATTGGTTGCTTGTTTGCTGCTTGCAAAATTCGAATTTTGTCATTCTGCTTGATGAACTCAGCGAGTCCCATAGTGGACTCGGCGAGTAGGCTCAACTCGGCGAGTTCGAGCATCAGAAAGAGCTAATTTCGGGATTTCTTGCTGTTTATCTTTTGGATACTTACCTTAATCGTGTTAGGTCAATATAAATCCGATTTTAAGATATATTTAAGTATATTCTTGACCTAATTGAAGATATTTATCAATTAATTAAATATTAATTTCCTTATGTGATAATTGATTAATTATTTTAATTAAATTGGTAAATTGTTTTGCAAGAAATAATTAAATAAATCAAAGATGGATAATTATGTGATTAAATGTTAATTTAGATTATATGTTATTTGATCCCCTATGTTTTGAAAAGTTTAAAACTTGTCCTCAAGTTTTGAATTTTATGTTTTGTGATTAAAAGTTTAATTTAGACAATTTAAATTTCAAACCCTAGAATTTTACAAGTTTAAAATTCGACCCTATACTAATATAATATTACAAGATTAATATATATATATATATATATATATATATATATATATATATATATATATATATATATAATTAAAATGCTAGTCTTACCGTTAGTAGGCCTCATTCACGAAGCCGGTCTATAAGGTGGGTATAAGGTTGCTGCCTATAAAATGGCGCTTAATGGGTGTACACTCACACCCACAGGGTCGTTAGCCGAACGGGTAGGATAGGGCAACCTCATCTCCTCATTAAAAGTATAATATGAAATACAAAGTAACTACATGTTTTTCAAAAATTCACAATCCTAGTTACTTTAGGAAAAGTGAATTGATGCAATCCCATGAAATTACACTTTGCACCCTTGCTAAGAAGTTAGTGGAGCGTGTGTGGTTTACCGGCACACTAATTGCTTCTAAGCAAAGGTGGAAAAGGGTGATTCATTGTTTATCATAGTTCGATGGAGCGTGTGTGGTTTACCGGCACATCGAATAGGTGATTGTTACAATGAAGGCACCGTGTGAATTTGCATGGTAATTCACACCCACTTTGTGATCCTCGGTATCCCAGTCACAAACGAGAGGGGCATATCGAGATTTAAACATGCCATTGAAAAGTTTCAATGAATCTCATCCAAACCTAGGAATTATCAATACATTTAGAACTTAAAGTTATGTTTTCATGGTGGAGAATTAGTGAATCGTCATTCGCTTACCTTCAAATTGTTTGCATGTTAGATTACGGCATCCCTTTTCTAATATGTAAATATTGTTGTTGGATCCTAGCCCTAATTTTCTTATTGGGTGATTATTAGGGATTCAAATTCTAATCTATCTTTGTCCTTTCTATTTATAGATGTCGAACGCGAACAACACTGCTGCTAGCTCGTTCACATTGATGAGCCTTTGCCAAAAGGTAACTTTCGATGGGACGAACTTTAGTGAATGGATAAGATACATTTGCAGAATTGCTCGCTACGAGGACAAGGAGTATGTCCTCGATGAGAAGCTCGAGAAGATCAACCCAGAAATCGCTACTCCAGCTGAAATGACTGCTTTTGAGACTCATGAACATGATGCAACGAAGGTTCATTACATCATGATAGCCACAATGAATGCTGAATTCCAAAAGTCCTATGAGGACATGTATCTGTACGAAATGCACCAAGACTTGTTGGAGAGATACCACCAAAACGTGAGGCAGGAACGTTACGAGATCTTCACTAACATGATCTCCACCAAAATGGGTCATGGAGAATCTCTAACCGTGTACCTGCAAAAGATGCAAAGGTATGTCGATCGTCTTCGCAAGTTGAATGCTGACTTTGGGGAAGACTTGGCGATCGACATGGTGTTTCACTCCTTGCCTCCGTGTTACAACCAATTTAGGATAACCTACCACATGAACAAAGAATAGGTCACCCTAAGTAAACTCTAAGGTCTCCTTAGGGTTGCTGAGAGCAACCTCAAGGACAAGTCTATTGCACCCACTCCCAATCCACCCGTTGCTCCTGTTTTGGCCATTGGGCAAGGAAGAGGCAAGAAGACGAAGGCTCAGTCTAAGAGCCACCGCAAGGGAAAGTCCCGAGATGGTTCCTCTTCTAGTGGGACCAAATTTGATCCCACTAAGCCTAACCCTAACCCAAAGGAGGCAGAGTGCCACCACTGCCACAAAATAGGGCATTGGAAGAGAAGCTGCCCAGACTACCTGCAAGCCATCAGGAAAGGAAAGATCAATCCGTCTTTTGCAGGTATATACACAATTAAATCTAATGATTCATCTCATTCTATTTCTTGGGTCCTCGATACCGGGTGTGGTTACCACATTTTTTCTGAATTGCATGGACTAAGAAGAAATATGGATGTGGAGCATGGAAGAATAAATCTAATCATGGGGAACAGAAGATCGTCGCCTGTGACCAAGATTGGAGTGTATTCTCTAGTGCTTAGGGATGGTTTATGTTTAGATTTGAACAATTGTTGCTATTCGCTAGAAATGGCAAGATACATCATTTCATTTCATGGTTTGTTTAGACAAGGATTTAGATTTTCTTTTAATAATGAGAATGGTTCTATTTGTGCTTATCTAAATGGTGTCTTATATTTTGAAGCGATACCATGTAATGGAATTTACGAAACTGTTTTGATTATAGATAACCTAGAAAATGATGTTTTATGCATGGATTCTTCAATTAGTATGGATAAAGCATCCTTGTGGGATTGTCATCTTGGACATTTCAACAAGAAGCGCATAGCCCAACTCCAAAAGGATGGAGTGTTGGAGTCATTCGACCTTAGGGAAGATGACACATGCGAGTCTTGTTTACTTGGAAAGATGACCAAGTCACCCTTCACTAGTACATGTGAAAGGAGTGAGGGTTTATTGGACCTCATACATACCAATGTATGTGGACCTTTAGATCAACCATGAAGGATGGAAACCGCTTCTATCTGACTTTTACCGATGACTATAGTAGATATGGGTTTATCTACTTAATCAAGCAAAAGTCAGAAACGTTTGAAAAGTTCAAAGAGTTCAAGAATGAAGTGGAGAATCAATTGGGCAGGAAAATCAAGATGTTTCGGTCCGATCGAGGAGGAGAGTACCTAAGTCTTTAATTCCACGACTATCTGAAGGAGTGTGGAATAGTTTCACAATTAACGCCACCTAGGACACTGCAGTTGAATGGTGTAGCAGAAAGGCATAATCGAACCTTGTTAGACATGGTCCGCTCTATGATGAGTCGTGCTTCACTACCTATCTCATTCTGGGGGTATGCCTTAGAGACTGCCGCCCATATCCCTAACCGAGTCCCTACTAAGAAGGTTGCCAAAACACCTCACGAGATGTGGACAGGGAAAGCTCCCTTGTTAGCACATATCAAGGTTTGGGGTTGCGAGGCTTTCGTAAGATGAGATACTCACGACAAGCTCGAACCTCGTAGTGAGCGATGTATTTTCATCGGCTACCCGCATAAATCCTTTGGATATCTCTTCAATAGACCGAAGGACAATGTTGTCCTTGTTGCGAGAAGAGGAGTTTTCCGAGAGCGAGAACTCAAAAGCCAAGGAGACAGTGGGAGCCAAATCGAGCTTGAAGAGATTCAAGAGTCGATGGATGAAGGAACCTCTACCGCTAGCACTCAACCCGAGGAGGAAACTCTGGTTGAACCGATTGACGAGTCCTTACCTCTTAGACGTTCCGAAAGAGTTACAGTTCAACCCCACTTTTATGGTTTTCATATTACTACCGAAGGGGATACGTATATTAGTGATGGTACACTAATAAATCTAGATGAACCTAATAGCTATAAGGATGCGATGGCAGGCCCGGAGTCTACAAAATGGAAAGAGGCAATGGACAGCGAGATCCAATCCATGTATGACAACCAAGTTTGGAATTTGGTTGATAATGTGCCCAGACGTAAGACCGTTGGGTGCAAATGGATCTTCAAGAAGAAGACCGATGTAGATGGAAACGTACACACATATAATGCGCGATTGGTTGCAAAGGGTTTACTCAAACTCCCGGAGTTGACTATGATGAGACATTCTCACCAGTTGCAAAGATAAAATCTATTAGAGTGATGCTAGCAATTGTTGTATTTCATGATTATGAGATTTGGCAAATGGATGTCAAAACCGCTTTCCTTAATGGGAAGTTGGCTGAGGATGTTTACATGGCTCAGCCAGAGGGTTTTGTTGATTCGAAGCATCCAAATAGAGTGTGTAAGCTTGAGAAGTCCATTTATGGACTTAAGTAAGCGTCTCGCAGATGGAATCTTTGCTTCGATGAGAAAGTTAAAGAGTTTGGATTTGTACGAAGCAAAGATGAATCATGTGTATATGTCAAAGCCAGTGGGAGTATAGTAAGCTTCCTCGTTTTCTATGTCGATGACATACTACTCATAGGAAACGACGTCCCGACACTGCAGGAAGTTAAGTCCTGGCTCAGGAAGTGCTTCGCTATGAAGGACCTCGGAGAGGCTTCCTATATTTTTGGAATAAGGATAGTGAGAGAACGAAGTAAGAGACTAATAGGACTTATTCAGAACACTTACTTAGATAAAGTACTAAAACGTTTTAGTATGGAAAACTCGAAGAAGGGAGAATTACCGATACAAAGTAATGCCAAGTTAAGTAAGACTCAAAGTCCGAGTACCGAAGCCGAAATAGCATAAATAAGCCGAGTACCATACGCTTCCATAGTTGGCTCAATCATGTATGCTATGACTTGTACTCTCCCTGATGTAGCCTTTGCTTTGAGCATGGTTAGTAGATATCAAGGGAACCCTGGCAGAGCCCATTGGATTGCGGTCAAGAATATCCTTAAGTACCTTCAGAGGACGAAGGAATGGTTCTTAGTCCTTGGAGGGAGTGATGACTTGAAAATGTGAGGGTATAGTGACGCCAGCTTTCAGACCGACAGGGACAACTACTGTTTGCAGTCGGGCTGGGTCTTTACCCTGAATGGAGGAGCAGTAACTTGGAAAAGTTCCAAGCAGGAAACCGTAGTTGATTCAATGTGCGAATCAGAGTACATTGCAGCGAGCGAAGCGTCAAAGGAGGCAATATGGTTGAAGAACTTCATCAGTGATCTTGGAGTTGTACCTGCCATAAAGGAGCCCATGGAAATTTTCTGTGATAATGAAGGAGTGGTTGCCTTGACCAAGGAACCGAGGGATCATGGTAGATCTCGACATATCGACAGAAAATATCACTTTATTAGACATCGTGTAGAAGAAGGACAACTCGTGGTGAAGAGGATATCAGCAGAAGATAACCTAGCATATCCGCTTACGAAGGGACTAAGCAGGGTTAAGCACTTGCAGCATGCTAGGAGTATTGGGCTGAAGGATGATATTAGTATAGATTAGATAGTAATAGAAACGTGTAATAGATAAATGTAACTAACATTTGATGATTAAATAAAAGAGTATTATTTATGAGTAATGTTACTGTCTTATGTTAATTGTTTAACTATTGTTTCACTTTCCATGTTTTGACTTCCAGAATAATTGAGTTTATTAAGAATAATCGAATTATTCAAATTGTCCACAATCGTTCATATGTTGGAAGTAGGTATGAATGAAGATTGTCATGAAATGGTGTGTAGATTGTCTAAATGGTATTAGACATAGCAAAAGTTTGCTGCAACGTTCATGAGTGGTTATGAACTAGTTTTGAGCATTGGAACAAACCCGCGCTTGCTGGAATCACCTTATGGAATGTGATAAAAGGGTGATCGCAAGACAATAATATCATATGGTCTTAAAACTTAGATATATGGTTTGTTATTTGTTAATTGGTTGTACATTGGTAATGCGAAACCGCATCAGTAACTTGATGTTATAAAACGCATTGTTGTGTATAGTTGATTAATGAATAAGTAAATGCATATAAGTCGAATTTTATCTGTTACTTTTATCCTAAGAGGGTAAAAGCGATATCTCAGCCGCTCGATGATTTTATTTGACTTATGTGCCAGGCCCGGTCAGAACTGAATTGATGTGTTCGATTAAGTTCTATGTCAAATGAATCTGAAATCGAGAAAACAAATGCTAGACAAATTGGTTCCATAGAATTTTCAGCATGATATCTAAATAGAGGACTGTATGATCCCTTATCTAAAGGACAAGATTGATAAGATCATAGTTTGACAGCGTCTTTGAGAGCTACGATTGCTAATCGGATTATACCTTTATATATAGTTACTAGACTTATCCAAGTGGGAGAATGTTGGAATAGTGTCTAAGGCTGCAACTATATTAGGCAAGTATTTGACCCGATTGTGCCTGGTCCTTTTGGGTTGCCTTCACCATAGCAACATGACAGGATGATTTATAATGAGAGAAGAAATATTATTAATATATTATGAGAGTAATATAAGGAATAATAATATTATTATTTGATTAATATAAGTCATAAATTAATTAGGAATTAATTTGGTGACTTAAGGAGATTAATTAAATAAAAGGGCATAAACTGTCAATTGAATGATAGTTGTACTTTGGGCTATAATCCCTTAAGAATAAGGGGGGAGGGTTTTAAGGGCTTTGGATAGACCTTGAAATCGTCCAAGGCTTATCATTAGGGTATTGGATTGCTTAGGGCCTAAGTTATCCAATTAGGGTTTAAGGGTGAAACCCTAGGAGCCTTACAAGTATAAATAGACCCAAGGGGTTGATGAAATCGACACTCTTGCCTTTGGAAGAACCCTGGCCGATTTCTAGCTCCCTCCCCTCTCTCTCTCTCTCTCTCCAATCATCCTCTTGCTAGTTGGTGTTTGTAAGCCATTAGAGGAGTGACAATTGTGACTCTAAGCTCCAAGGACAAGAAGATTCAAAAAAGGAAACTTAAGGTAATCTTTTAGATCTATTTTCTTATGTTATTAACTAGATCTATTGTTCAAAAGTCTTGGATTCAATGCATGTTCAATTAGAGAAACCTAGATCCAAGCATTAGGGTTTGTATGTGCACATAGGAATGTTCATATGGCTAAAACTCATCAACAAGAACAGGAAACAAGGCTAAACCAAACATTCTCAGGCTATAAGATCTTAATTATGTACTACCGTGATGCATGCACTAAGCAACTACATTAATGATGTCGATTTCATATAAGGAAAACCCTAGGCTATCAGGCATCATACAGTCAGGAAATTCTAACATGCAATTCCTGAAGATTCCTAGCCTAGTACTAGCAGATTGTTCTAACATATCATATAATCAAATAACTGCATGGTATTTTGGGGTTTACTTACTGGCTCCGGCTGAATGTACACTCTGCATCCTCTTTTCCTTATTTTGAAATTCATTTAAAAATCATTTTGAAAACATTTCCTTGATTTGAGACTGGATTCACACGAGTGTTCCTCCAATTCACTCAAACCAAGGCTATGATACCAACTTGTAACATCCATAAAAATCATGTCAAATTTAAACTTTTTTTAAAAAACATTTTCCAAACCAATATTATTACAAAACATGTTTCCAAATAGTATAATGTCAGAGTATCCCAGAATCAAATCATAAAAACATGAGATATGAGGAGTTGTACGATCACGCCTTCACCTTTCCGCGATCATCAGAAGTACCTGAAACAATAATCGATAAATGTAAGCTCCAAGGCTTAGTGAGTTACCCCCAAAATACCAACTCCAAACAGATATAACCATATCATATAACTGATGGGATTTAATCATTCTAACACTCTTATGGTCTACATGTAACCCTAGATGCTTTGGATCTATGTTTTCTCTACTATACATGCAAACTTTCAATTTTCCAAAGCATCATCCTAACTAGCATGCTATAGAGTATATACACTACAAAAAATCTAGTTAGATGACTTACCTTTGTTGTAGCTTGTTAACTTGGAGCTTTAAGAGCCTAGCACCAATAATGTGAATGCCTCAAATGGAACTACAATTCACCACCAACAATTGGAGGACTTCAGAGAATGTTTATTGCACACAAATGAGCTAGATGGTTTCTTATATAACGTGTCATGATTAGGGTTACACCATGCACACCCTAATTTGCATGACTCTCCACATTCCTTAGGCTCCATGGGCTTTAACTTCCATGGAGTATCCATGGGTCGCCACATGGGTTTAGCCCAACATAAAGAACTATGGATCATAATCCCACTTTATAAGAATGAATGATTTACACTATCAATCCCCAAATATTTAATTAGTCTCTTTTGATCACAAAATTAATTCCAAATGAATTCTTGATCAATAGTAATTAAATAATATGATTTCATATTACTATATTAGAACTTGTAATATATTAATAAATCATAAATAACCTCTTCTCAAAAGTCCATCCTTACAAATTGTTCCGGTGAAATGCAGTCCAAATGGACCATGCTACTCTCGGGCCAAGTACATAACAAATGTAGTTATGGACTTAGACACCTTATCTAACAGGCTCCCGCTTGGATAAGTCTAGTAACTATAGTTGCAAATATGACCTCAGGATCTGGCTAGCAGTTGTGGCTCTTAAATGCCTTTGCCGAACTTAGACGTACCATTTTAGATAAGTGATCATATAATCCTCCGTTCTCAAGATATCAGCCGGACAAATATATGGAACAACGTCATACTTATTGTCCAGCAGTTTGTCTCCTGATTTTCAATTTGTTTGACATAGAACTTAGTCAAACACATCAATTTAGTTTTGACCGGTCCCGACACATAAGTCAAAACAAAATCATCGAGGGGCCCAAGATATTGCTTTTAATCCTACAAGGAGTAAAAGAAACTGATAAACTTCGACAGTATATGCTTGTACCAACTATTCATTGAATCATACACAACAACACGTTTTATAACATCGAGTTGCAGATGCGTTTTCCTAGTATCAATGTACAACCAACTCATAGTCAACAACTCATATATCTAGGTTTGAATACTTATATGATTTTATCATCTCACAATCACTCGATATGAATTCCATGAAGTGATACAATTGAGTGTGGTTTTAATATAATACTCAGACCTTATGAGCACTCATGAATGTTGCAGCAAACTTTGCTATGTCTAATACCATTCAGACAAATCTACAAGGCAAATTCATGATAGTCTTGATTCAATACCTACTTCCAACGTATGATCGACTATGGATAGTTTGAATAATATAATTATTCTGGAAGTCAAAACATGCAAAGTGAAACAATAGTAAATGATTGACACAAGACAGTACCATACTAGTAAATAAAAAACACCTTTTATTTAAGCATCAAATGTTAATTACATTTCAACTATTAAGGGTTTCAAGAGGTATCTAATCATTAAAACTAATATCATCCTTCAGCACAATGCGCCTCGCATGTTGTAAATGTGTAACCCTACTCATTCCCTTCGTGAGGGGATCTGTCGGGTTCTCATCTGAGGATACCTTCTTTACCACGAGGAGTCCTTCTTCTATCTTGTGTCTTATGAAGTGATATTTCCTATCGATGTGTCTGGACCTGCCATGATTTCTTGGTTCCTTGGCTAAGGCAACCGCACTATCGCTGTCAGAGAAAATCTCCACAGGCTCCTCTATAGCTGGTACAACTCCAAGGTCTCCGATGAAGTTCTTTAGCCATATCGCCTCCTTCGTCGCTTCGCTTGCTGCTATGTACTCTGATTCTCACGTTGAATCAGCCACAGTCTCCTGCTTGGAACTTTTCCAAGTAATTGCTCCTCTATTCAGGGTAAACATCCAATCCGACTGAAAGCGGAAATTATCTTTGTCGGTTTGAAAGCTGGCGTCACTATACCCTATCACTCTCAAGTCATCACTCCCACCGAGGGTAAGGACCCAATCCTTAGTCCTCCGCAGGTACTTGAGAATTTTTTCACTGCAGTCCAATGAGCCTTTCTAGGACTCCCTTATTATCTGCTGACCATGCTCAAAGCAAAGACCACATCAGAGCGAGTAAAAGTCATTGCATACATGATCGAGCCAACAGCAGAAGCATATGGTATTTGGCTCATCTCAGCTATATCAGCCTCTGTACTTGGACTCTGAGTTTTACTCAGTTTGGCATTGCTCTGGATCGGTAAGTCACCTTTCTTGGAATTATGCATGTTGAACCTCTTCAACACTTTGTTTAAGTACGTACTTTGACTAAGTCCAATTAGTCTCTTACTCCTCTCTCTCAATATCCTTATCCCAAGAATATAGGTAGCTTCTCCGAGGTCCTTCATAGCGAAACACTTCCCAAGCCACGAATTAACCTCCTGCAAGGTTGGGATGTCATTTCCTATGAGTAGTATGTCATCCACATACAATACCAGAAAAACTAACTATGCTCCCACTAGCTTTGACATATACACATGACTCATGCTCGCTCCTCGAAAAAACAAACTCTTTGACTTTCTCATCGAAATAAAGATTCCATCTGTGAGATGCTTGTTTCAACCCATAAATGGATTTCTCAAGCTTACACACTCTATTAGGGAACTCTACATTGACAAAACCCTATGGATGATTCATGTAAACATCCTCAGCCAACTTTCCATTAAGGAAAGCGATTTTGACATCCATTTGCCATATTTGATAATCATGAAATGCAGCTATGGCTAGCATAACCCTAATAGACTTAATCTTCGCTATTGGTGAGAGGGTCTTATCATAGTCAACTCCTGGAGTTTGAGTAAAGCCCTTCGCAACCAGTCGCACCTTATAAGTGTGTACCTTCCCATCCATGACGGTCTTCTTCTTGAAGATCCATTTGCACCCGACTGTCTTACGACCCGGTACATTGTCAACCAAGTTCCAAACTTGATTGTCATACATGGACTGAATCTCGCTGTCCATAGCCTCTTTCCATTTAGCAGACTCGGGGCCTGCCATGGCTTCCTTGTAGTTGTTAGGTTCATCCAAATTCACCAGTATGTTATCACTGATAAATGTATCACCTTCTGCAGTAATATGGAAAGCATAAAACTCGGGTGGAACACTAACTCTACCGGAACGCCTCAGAGGGACAGACTTGTCAATCGTCTCAACAGGAGTTTCCTCCTCAGGTTGATCGCTAGTGGTTGAGGTTCCTTCACCACTTGACTCTTGAAGTTCTTCAAGGTCAATTTGCCTCCCACTGTCTCTTTGGCATATGAGTTCTCTCTCACGAAAGACTCCTCTCCTAGCAACAAAGTAACATTGTCACTCGGTCTATAGAAGAGATATCTAAAGGACTTCTGTGGGTAGCCAATGAAAATACACCGCTCACTTTGAGGTTCGAGCTTGTCATGAGTTTCGCGTCTTATGAAAGCCTCGCAACCCCACACCTTGATGTGGTCTAATGTGGGAGCTTTCCCAGTCCACATCTCGTGAGGTGTTTTGGAAACCTTTTTGGTAGGGACTAGATTAAGGATATGGGTGGAAGTCTCTAAGGCATACCCCCAAAATGAGATTGGTAACGAAGCTCGAATCATCAAGGAATGAACCATATCCAACAAGGTTCGGTTGCGCCTCTCAGCTGCAGTGTCCTAGGTGGCGTCAACTGTGAAACAATTCCACATTCCTTAAGATAGTCTAGGAACTCAATACTAAGATACTCACCACCCCCGATCGGATCGGAGCATCTTTATCTTCCTATCCAGCTGATTCTCCACTTCTTGTTTAAACTCTTCGAATTTCTCAAAGGTTTCTGACTTATGTTGATTAAGTAGACATAACCATATCTACTGTAATCATTAGTAAATGTCACATAGAAGCGGTTAGCATCCCTTGTGGCGGTTCTGAAGGGCCCACACACATCGGTGTGTCTGAGATCAAACAAACCTTCACCCCTTTCACAAGTACCAATGAAGGGTGATTTAGTCATCTTTCCAAGTAAGCAAATTTCACAAGTGTCATCCGACCTTAAGTCGAAAGACTCCAAAACTCCAGCCTTTTGGAGTTGGCCTATGCACTTCTTGCTAACATGTCCAAGACGACAATGCCACAAGCATGCTCTATCCAATTCATTGGAAGAATCGATATGCAATACATTATTTCCTAAGTTGTCTACAACATTCACAGTTTCATATACATCATTACAAGCTAATGCTTTAAAATAAAAAAAACACCATTATAATAAGCATTTATATCACCAATTTCATTATCAAATGAAAAATTATAGCCTTGTTTGTACAAACCATGAAACGAAATAATATTTCTCGCCATATCAGACGATTGGCAAAAATTATTCAAATCTATTTCTAACCCACTACTAAGCAATAAATAGTAAACTCCAATATTGGTGACATGTGAAACCTTCCTATTCCCCATGATCAAGTTTATCTTCCCGTGCTCCACATCCTTACTTCTTTTTAGGCCTTGCACATCAGAACAAATGTGAAATCCACAACCTGTGTCAAGAACCCAAGAGTTAGAATGTGATGAGTTTTTAGATAGAATAGTATAAATACCTGCATAGGTGGCCTTAAACTTCCCATCTTTAACATCCTGCAAGTATTTGGGGTAGCTTCGCCTCTAGTGCCCTCTCTTGTGACAGTAGAAACACTCTACTTCCTTAGGAATGGAAGAGGGAGCAGCAGAACCAACCTTGGTCCCACTTGAATAGGATCCATCAAGAGACTTTCCCTTGCGACTCTTTGAGGGAACCTTCCTTTTCTTCCCTTTCCCTTGTCCAATTGCCAGAACAAGGGGCGGTGGTAGGATTAGTAACAACCGATTTGCCTTTGAGACCACTTTCGGTAGTCCTCAAAAGCCCTTGAAGTTTGCTAAGTGTGACCTCCTCTTTTTTCATATGATAGGTCATGTGGAACTGATCATAACATGGAGGTAAGGAGTGTAGAATGATATCTATATCCAGCTCCTCAAGGAAGTTCACATTCAACTTTAGGAACCGGTCCACAAACCTTTGCATTTTCTACAAGTGGCCCGTGATGGGTTCACCATCCTTCATTTTGGTTGTTATCATGGAAGAGATGATTTCATACCTCTCTTGACAAGCACTCTGATGGTATCTTTCTATCAGGTCCTGGTGCATCTCAAAAGGGTGGAAGTCCTCATAGGACTTTTGGAGTTCAGCTGTCATGGTGGCCAGCATGATACAAGACACCTTGGTGGCATCCTTCTCATGAGTCCTAAACTCAGCGATCTCCTCAGGAGTTGCAGAAGACTCATTGATTTCCTTAAGCTCCTTGTCTAGTACATATTCCTTTTCCTCATAGTGAGTGTCCATCCTGATGTTCCTAATCCAATCATTGAAGTTGGAACCATCAAAGATGACTCTCCCACAAAGGTTCATGAGAGAGAAGGAGCCAGTAGGGTTTGAGCCAGAAGCAATATTGGAAGACATATGAAAAAGAAAGAAAGACAAAGTTTAGATTAGATAAAGAATCCTTAATATAACACCCAATATGAAATATTAAGGCTAGGACCCAACACAATATTTTACAAATTGGAAGAGGGATGTCATAATCCAACTTGCAAAATATTTGAAGGCAGGTAAATGATGATTTACCAATTTCCACCATGAAAAAAGAAAGTTGTTATTAAGTTTTAATTGGATTGAAATTACTAGGTCCTTTGAGATTCATTGAACAATTCAATGGTATGTTTAAATCTCGATTATGCCCGTTTATGACTAGGAGGATACCGAGGATCACAAACAAGGTGTGAATAACCATGCAAAATGTGCTTGGTACTCTCGACTTTATCACCCAATCAATTTGTGGAATAACCACACACGCTCCATTGATATTATGATAAACATCGAGCCACCATTTGCCACCCTTACTAGTCCATGTTAATGTGTCGGTTAACCACACACGCTCCATCAACGACTTAGTAAGGTGTAAAGTTCAATTTTTATGGATTAGCATCAATTTCACATTTTCCTAAAGCAACTAAGATTGTGAATTTAATAAAAACATTTAGTTACTTTATTATTATGATTATACTTTTAATGAGAATTATAGTCCTATCCTACCCGTTCGGCTAATGACCTTCCACCAGTCAAGGAAGCGGTGGGTGAGAGTGGACACAAATTAAACTGCCATTTTATAGGCAGTAACCTTATACCCCCTTATAGACCGGCTTCGAGAATGATGCCTACTAACGGTAAGACTGACTAGATCTTATATATATATATATATATATATATATATATATATATATATATATATATATATATATATATATATATATATATATATATATATATATATACATATATATAAACTTATAATACTATAAAGTATAAGGGTTGAATTTTAAACTTTTAAAATTGTGGGGTTTGGAAATAAAGTATTCTAAAGTGACTTTACAAATTCCAAAACTTGAGGGCAAGTTTTGAAACATGTCAAAACTTTTCAAGTCCATAACCTATGATTTTTAATGCCTTTTAATGAAGTGACTTTTCATTTTCTATAACTTGAGGACAAGTTATGGAGCACATCAAAGACCATTAAGATCATCAATTAAACTAACAAGCATGTCAAGTAATGTCCATGATCTAGATTAAACTCATATGAACAAGACAATTCATATTAAACAAATTTCATGTAATTAGCCTAATCATATAAACTAATATAAAACATGAAACTTTGACAATTATCTTTTGAATTGGATAAGCATAATCATTACCACATCAAAAACATGTTTATTAGTTCAAAAACAGTTTAGGGTAATGATTCTAGTCTAATTTTGGCTTAAAAACTCGAAATTCTGCATTCTGGAGCACCAACTCGTGGAGTGCATGAAATGACTCGACGAGTTGGTCAGTTTATAGGGTGGACTCGGCAAGTTCATTGTCCAGAAAGCAGAAAATCGATTTTTTCAAGCTTTAAAAACAAGTTGCATCAAATATAATGGAAAACAATCCTAGGCTCTGATACCACTGATGGGTTTTGAGCATTCTAACACTCCTATGGTGTACATGCAACCCTAGATACTTTGGATCTATGTTTTCTCTATTATACATGCAAAATTTCAATTTTCCATAGAATCATCCTAACTAACATGCTATAGAGTATATACACTACAAAAAATCTAGTTAGATGACTTACCTTTGTTGTAGCTTGTTAACTTGGAGCTTTAAGAGCCTAGCACCAATAATGTGAATGCCTCAAATGGAACCACAAATCACCACCAACAATTGGAGGACTTAAGAGAATGTTTCTTGCACACAAAATCGAATATGCTCTTCCAAAGACCTTCAGCCTGACTAGAATGCCTCGTAGGCCTTCAGCCTATCTGGACCGCTCCCTGAGCCTTCGGCACGTCTGGACCGCTTCGTAGGGCCTACAGCCTATTCGGACTGCTAGCCGGGCCTTCGGCCCAACTGAACCTATTTGCAGGGCCTTCATTTTATCTGGACCGCCCTGGGTATGTTGGCCTTCAGCACAAAGCAGTACCGCCTCAACCCAACCCCCAATCGACAAACATGTGCACATACATATCATACACTAGCATATATATATATATATATATATATATATATATATATATATATATATATATATATATTAGCCAAACCAATCTAACAGATCACTAATCATAGCAACATCCTATTACCAGGATACATACCTAACCGGTCACTAACATAGCATCATCCTATATACTAGGATACCGACCTAACCAGGTCACTAAGCATATCACCATCCTAACTACCAGGATGTAAATCAATAAGAATATCATGCAATAAACCCGGATACAAATCCGATAAGGGTCAGGATTGGTGCCTTAGATCCACCTGATATAGTTAGGATAACTCACCTCACAACTGTCACACTGAAGTGATAAGCTCAAACTCTCGGATCATCGCCACAACTCCACCACCTATATTCAGCATAGAACCAAATCCATAAATTTCCAATTTCCCAAAATGCCCCAGAAGTCAACTAGTCAACCCTTGGTCAAAGTCCAAGTCAATGGTCAAGTTCAACAGTACATGTTGACCCGATTCGTCGAGTGCAGTTCACCGACTTGTCGAGTCCTTCCTGAACTCGAGAAGTCATGAAATCCCCCATCGACTCGTTGAGTTACCCTACAACTCGCCGAGTTCATGCATGTTCAAAAGTTGGGAAAACCCTAGCTGACTCGTCAAGTCTTCCTACTGACTCGCCGAGTCCATGCAGAAACCCTTGCACAACAATCTTCATCGGACTCGCCGAGTTAACCATGCAACTCATCAAGTCCCTTTAGTCCTTTCTCCATTCATATGCTTTTTAATCCATTCTAAAGCTCTATAACGTATATCTAAGCTCCTAAGGCATACTTTTTACGTAAAGTTGCAAACTTTACGTACATGCAAGATGATAATGACTTAATTAAGATAAAGAAGAGATTCTAGGCAAGGGAAATACACAAGCATGCTAATGAACGAGACTTTATGATTATAAGGACCGAGATGAGCCTAGATCTGAAGTTGCAACTTCAGATCTTAGTTCATCACTCGAAATGAAGTACCAACACACCAAAATGGCCATAAAACACAAATATAGAAGGGTCTAGCTAGAAGAAGATCAGGGTGACAACTTGATACCTTCAAATTCTGCTAAACTGGGGTAGACTTCAGATCCACGCACGTTCCTTGCCTTAAACTTCTTGATCTTCAAGCTCCTCTCACCAAGTTCCACCTTCCAAGCTGAAGACACAGAAGTATAAACAGAAAACGGCGATTTTAGGCTTTCTGGACTCACAAGGGGCTGTAAGGAAGGCTAAGGGAGGCTAATGACCCTTTAAATAGGGTGCAAAACCCCGAAAATTAGGGTTTCATCCTCCAGCTCCAACTCGTCGAGTTGTGTCCTCCGACTCGCCGAGTTGGTCACTTAAATTCGCGGTCAAAAGCGTTCCTACTCGACGAGTCAGGGCCTCAACTCGTCGAGTAGACTTTTCAATTATGAAAAATAAAGCTAGAAATTAATACCTGAGAGTCGGGGCGTTACAAGAGGGAAACCTTAACCTGATTGAGACCTTTCTTAATAAGGTTGTAGATCAACCACAGATTGGAAACCAATTTGTGCCCCAATGATGGATCTTGTGCTTGGTGACTATGAAAAAAACTTACAAGATGCTTGAGAATCATAACTTTTGTCTCTCTTTGCCTCAATTATAAAAAAATATCTTTTCTTCTTCCAACATTTGATACTTTGGTTAGAATTTCCTTTATTTATCATCTCTTTGTTTATTTTATAGTAAATGTAGATACAAAGGTGCAATGATAGATGATGTTGCTCGTATATTTGAAGTATTTTTCCAATGTACCCTTGAGGTTACAAACATACAATCATTTGGTTTATGTATTCTAATTTATTTGGTTCCAGTTCCATCACTTATTTTAACGTTTTCATTTTGGATGCACAGATGATAACCAAGAATTTTGAAGATTCTTTGATGTGGGCTTTTCAACACATTGAGAGAAACATTGCAACAATCGGGCTTAATCTTTTGTTGGAGATGCTAAAAAACTTTCAGGTACTACAGTTCATTAGATAAACCCTTGAACACTCGTTCTTTTAATTTCTTTTTATTTGATGTTGACGTTTTTGATTTTGTATAGCTTAGAGTCTTGTAATCAATTCTACCGGTCTTATTTTGTGTTGATTATGCAAGAAATATTTGTTGTGTTGACTGACACAATCCATAAATCGGGATTTAAGTTGCATGTGTTCGTGCTACAACACTTATTCTGCCTGGTATATATATATATATATATATATATATATATATATATATATATATATATATATATATATATATATATATATATATATAATTTAATATAATCTTTAGTTTACTTTGTATTTGATTAATATTCATGTATACAAAATAAAAATGATATGTTGTAATGTAAAATTGTAGGTAAAATCTTGTTCATTGACTGGGCCTTTATAGGACTTGAGAATTACTTCATATCTGTATCCCAACAATGGGATGTTTGTGAGATAGTACACTATTAAGCTTTTTGGTGCCTCTTTTCCCAATATTCCAGCATCCAAGGTAAAACTAAAACTAGATTTTTGTTTATTAACTTTCTTGATTTTCAATATATTTAGATATCTGATGGTTGTAATTCTTTAGTAGATAATGTCAATTTCATGATGTCATGTCTCTGCTTTTCTTAAAAATGGTGATCTAAGTGAGGGAAACGGTTTGCTAGAAAGGTAAAAAATTCCTCATTATTAACAGTTTTATAGTCTTATCAAGTAGACAATCGAAAGGATCAAAGCTGCAGTAGCTTCTCCATGAACACATTCATGGGTTTTTTTGTTTCAAATGGTGCTATCGTTATAGTTATTAATTTAATATTATATAAGCATGCTTTTACTTTCTTTTACTTGTATTTAACCTCTTGATTAGTAAGTTCTTTTGTTACATCATTGATTACATAAATGCCATTGAGCTTTTTGCTATTAATTATCATATGCATATTCAGAATAACTGCCAGTGAGTTGCTTTGACTTTGACTTTGACACGTTTCCTAATTCATGGTATATGAAAAAACACATGGCATCCTTAAAGATGATTAAACCACCACTACTACTACTCCAAACCAAAGTTAGTTGAGACCTTTCTATGGTGTTCCAAACATGGTTATACAGTAAATGACATCATTTTGTGAGAATTTTTACTTGAAGCTGCTTCAAACAGGGTTACACATGTACATATCTATTTACATGTGCATGTTATGTGTTATGAGGCATTAAAAGAAGTAACTAAGTGTAGGAGGAAAAAGTGGTACCATAATTTAAATTTTCATGTCAATAGTTCTTTTGAGGGGCTTGTATTGGGAGGAATAGCTAGGAAACTATTGCATTTGTGTTAGTTAAATGGGTATGAACATGTCTTGGATGGAGATTAGGTTTTGTTAGGGAATTCATGATATGATGAAAAAGTTAAGGTACTGTATATATTTAGAATTGGAATGAATGATTTTTTGTATTTAACATACTACATTGTAACGCTCTGTTTCGAATTGGCTCCTAGTCCGAGGTGGGGTCTCGAAGGTCAGTCATTATAAGGATTATGGCTCTTGGGAAAGTAAGATCTAGCCCCTTTTGGGTGCGAGTGATGTAATAGAAGTGATCCGGGTGTTCGGTTCGTGTTTTGGAGCCTAGGGGTATTTTGGTAAAATGGCAGTTCGAGTTTTGGTGGAAAATGGACTTTTATTCGGAAGGTATTTAGGAATATATGAGTTGATAGAAGTGTAGGGCTTCTCGTTACCTATCCATGGATATAAGGATCGTCGAAAATGGATTTATAACGAAGAAGTTATGGCCTTCGGAAGTTTACTAGTTTCAGGCTTAGCGGAGTACGTTGGGCATACACAAGGAGTACGTTGGGCGTACTAGTGAAGAAGGCAGTATGCTGGGTGTAGTTTTGGACTACGTTGGGTGTACTGACCAGGATGGTCGCGAATGTTCTTTGGAGTACGTTGGGCGTACCATATGAACGTTGGGCATACGCCTATCAAACTTGAACCCTATTTTAGGGTCTTGGACCCTATTTAAACTCTTTATCTCATAACCTAGCCCTAATATCTTCAGCCTCCCCCCCTCTAAACCCTAGAAATCATCATATATCGTCCATGGTGGCATTTTGAGCTTATGGAGTCCATTTTTTGGGTGTTTAACTCATTTTCAAGAAGATGAAGTTTGATGCAAAGATGGGAATCAAGGAGGAGCTTATGGATCTGGCTTTTAGGACTCATTCTCACCTTGATAAAGTGGCAGCTCGGAAAGCTGGCGTGGCAGCTCGGAAAGCTGGCAGGGCAGCAGCTAAGGATTTCTTCAGGAAGCTTCTGCATTCGAGGTGAGTCTTCTCACCATGCCAATGGGTCTAAGGCACCAAGGTCGGCCCATTTTATGTTATGTGGTATACTAGCTGTAGTAGATATATGTGGTATGATAGTTAGCATTATGCTAAGTGGTATGCTAGTGATTATATGATATGTGTTACGCTAGTTGTCTTTGTGATACTTGCATGGAAGACCCCAGGAGGAGCCCGTGGCATTGGATGTAAGACCATGTGGGGTAGCCCATGGCAGTCCTAGGTAAAGACCATGTGGGGTAGCCCATGGCATTGGATGTAAGACCATGTGGGGTAGCCCATGGCAGTCCTAGGAAAAGACCATGTGGGGTAGCCTATGGCATTCTTACATTTTTATGCATGCATGTCTTATGTGGTATATGTAGCTTTTATAGCTAATATGGTATGTGTTATGTGGATTGTGTGCGGGGTATGCTCTTGGGGACTCACTAAGCTTTGCGCTTACGGTTTATAGTTTTGGTTTCAGGTATCATCGATTTGGAAATGAAGAGCTCGGATTGATCGCAGTGCACACACCCATGATTTCCATAATGAATGAATTTGGGATGAACTCTGATAAATGTTTTACTTAATGATGATTCAAAATGTTTGGAATAAATGGTATCAATGTTTTAGCTATATTAAAAATAAAATTTTTACCTTTGATTTTTAGGTCGTTACAAGTTGGTATCAGAGCCCTGGTTTTAGGGATTCGGACATACTTTCGGGTGAGTCTGGACTCAAACTGAGGATCTGTAAGGTTTTCAAAGGAAAAAAATGTTCTAGAGTAAAGCATTTCTAAGACAAGAAAGGGTGTGGTGCATGCAATCGGACGAGCTCAAGTAAGTTTCCCAGAATATCCATAATTGTTATTTGTTATGATTTCATTTATGAATCTGAGAATTGCATGTTAGTTAGGGCTAAGAGAGATGCCTTTATATGTTGTATTAGCTGGTAGACTTGCATGCTAGTGCTGAGTAGTCAGCAATAGGTTGTCCTAATATGTGGTGCTTGTAGCCAAGAGGATATTGGATGTCATGCTAGAATTAGAATGATAATTGGTATTGGTAACCGTTAATTGTATGTTTTAAAAATTGTATACGGTTAGGAGTAGTTTCTTGTTCCGTGTACAATCTGCATGCATAAAGGCAGCCGACAGTGAGGATGGATGGATGTGGACAGCGCGAGTCGCAACATGTGGGCGGAATGTTCTATGATAGTTCTTTGGATCGGAGTGCTCCTGCGCGAATGCTGTTTGCTTTGTGCTTTGTGCTTTGTGGAACTCTTGGGTGATGGGAGTCAGCTACTAAGTGGATATGACGATATCCAGGAGGTGGATGGATGGCATCATGAGGAGTCCTCAGCAGCTCATGGTAGAGCAAAGTTGGGAACCTAGGAAAGCCTATGATATGTTCCAGCGATCCTAATGGGGAGATTCGATGGAGATGAGAACCTAGGGGGAGCCTAGGAGGTGCTACGGTAGAGATTGTCTTGCTGTTTAGCAGACATTTAGTGTACCGGTGGTGTAAGCGGCATAGAGGATTCAGGAGGATTGCTGAAGAAGGTATGGATAGGTGTGGAAGGTAGTATTGGGCCCGTACTACTGAAAGCACAGGAGCCATACTCGAATCGGTGAGAGTCTTGGAGAATCTGAGAAGCTTATGGGAAGGAGAATTCTTGGTTATGCCATAATCGTGGGAATAGTTGCTTTGTAGAATGAGGATGAGTACGCATGAGTGGGATCAAGATTTGGTCCCAGCTCCGGTGGTGAGCCAGCTAGTGGAAGGACGGCCAGGATTTCGATTTCGCCTTGGATCTCTTGTATCAGGAGGCAAGGGTTGATTGTGCGATCTATTTCACATTCGGGTTTGGAGACCAAGTCTCAGGGATAGTTTGTAGCCAGGTTTAGAGCAAAGATTGCTCAAGCTATTGCAGTATAGTCGGGACGATTGAGCTAGTAAGTGGATCAGGGTGTGAGACCCTGAATGATATGGATCTCAAAGTTGAGGACAGAAGATTGATTAGGAATTCCTCAACGAGGGAGGTTCAGGTCAGGCGAATTTATTAGAGGGTCTCGGGCGGAGACCCAAGATTTTGGATCAGCTATTGAGAAGCCAACAGGGTCGGATCCAGTGCAAAGCTTGCAAAAACTGGGTGATGAAGTTTCACCCTAAGGGTTTGGATTGTTATTGGGATCGGAATGAGGTGTTACATCATGTTCTTAGGGTAGTCGAGGTATCACAGGAGGAGGTGGTCAGGATTCCTTTAGATGTTTGTGAATATGCTATCTTCGGCCATATTGGGTAATTGTATCGCTTTGGAATTGTGATAAGTTGGATCTCGGGTCAATTTTTCTGCTATTGTCTGGGTTAGCAAGGGTTTTCAGATTCCGTTCAGCATGTCGAGGAATCTTTGAGAGATCTTCAGACGGACGTATCTTGCGGAACGGATTCCGCATGTACCGTGATTGATCTAAGTCATTGTCAGAATCTGTTCAGTGATCTAGGTTGCTTAAGGTGTAGCAGGTTTGGCCCCATCATCAGGGATTTACCATAAGGAGCAAGCCCATTATATTTTCGTTGTGTTCAGGTGAACGACAAGGAGATCGACTGACTGACGATTGGGGAGGAGCAGTGGGTGCACCTACTCCAGTCATTTTCGGGGTTGGTTCAAGGGCTTGAACGAGGGAAATATGACTAGGTTCCAGTAACCTTAGCAATTATGTTTGGAAAGGCTTTTGGGGTTGTTAAAGGAAGACAGAAGTGGTCGCCGAAGTGTTGTGGGAAGCATCCGACTTTTGGACTCTGAGATCTGAGTGTGATATCAGTTTGAGTAGCTAGAGTCATTGGCATTGTTGGGATTCAAGAAGTGTTAGCTGGTTTTCGGGAATCATGTTGTTTTGGAAGGGTTATTCATGGTGTTAAAGCTTTGTTGAGCACCAGCCGTCAGCAGATTGATCATTGGAATGAGAGAGGGTTTGGGAATCCTTCGATTCTCATATGTTGAGCGGACTTAGTTAAATCTAAGTAGGGGAGAGTATTCAGATATCCAGGACAGAAGTGAGTATAAGATGAGGATGCGTCTCACATTCCCCTTTGGGGGAGGAAAGTCGGCCTCAGGGGCTGACTGAATATAGGATATCGTTGACGGGAGTTTGGGAAACTCCTAAACATTTGGATCGTGTCGTCTAACGTCATATAGCAGGCTTTGGGGGAGGGAACCAGGTAGAGTTCCAGTCAGTGTTTGAGTTCATTTGGGAGGATAGACGATGTGGGCACTCAACGTTGAGATGTGTTTGGATTGATAGATGAGCGATAGGGCTATGGTCAGTGATAATGTGAGGGTGAAAGTGTTGTAAGACTACGGGGGAGCCGTAGCATTCACTAGCAGTCAAATAGTGTGGAAAGTGTTGTAAGACTACGTGGGATCCGTAGTATTCACTAGCAATCGGGTAGTGTGGAAAGTGTTGTAAGACTACAGAGGAACCGTAGCATTCACTATCGGTCAGATAGTGTGGGAACTGTTGTAAGACTACGGGGGAGTCGTAGCATTCACTAGCAGTAGAGAGTGTTGTAACACTACGGGGATGTCGTAGCGTTCACGGATTCTTCCAGGTGATTTGGGCTAGGTCAGGCTAGTTCATAGGGTCGTGGGGGAGCCACAACTTAGTTAGGATCAGGACCAGAGGTGATTGACCGATCAGATATTCAGGGGCGAGCCCGGATGGTTATCGGAATTTAGGATGGAACCGGTAGAGACTGCTAAGCTAAGGGTTGGACCTTGTGATTCAGGATTTTGTGGTCAAGTAGTGCATGTTTTTTGTAGGGCTACGGCTGGGTAGCCCTGTTATTGGATCTCATAAGAACCTGGTGGTTGGACCGGGTGCGAGACTGGAAGTCTTAGGGAATCGGCTAAGAGTATTTATTAATCAGTCAAGTAAAGGATGACAGGAAGTCATGGTACATTATGCAATAGAGCCACGACATGTCGGAATCAGGAAACAGTGGGTCGACGAAGGCCGGGTATGATGTAAGTCTACAGCTATTCTGATAGTATTCACCTTTTTGGTGTTGGGTTCATTGGCGACAGGTTGTCAGCCTATCTCGATCGTATGGATCAATGGGTTGAAGGGGATATGGAAATTATGGTTAGATGAGGTAATCTGTCAGACGTCGTAGGGGACTACTGAGTGTGTTTTTGGCTCAGCAATCGGGTATGTGTGGGGTGCTCCAGACAGTTGGCAGACAGGTTGGGACCAGGGGGTCCCTGGGTGTTCTCCAGGAAAGCATCCATGTGGCAGAAAGAGGAGTAGGATTGACTTCAGTGATTTGGGGTATGTATGTGGAATTGCTTGTTATTCGGTAGTCGCGCTTGGTCGGTGATATTGTTCTTTAGGAAGCATCAGCGTATTGTGAGTGGGACGTATTCTATGTAGACTGGTTTCTTGGGAAATCAGTTCGATGATGATTTGTTGTGGGAAGTCTGTCAGGGAGACAGACCATCTCGAGACTTCAGATTTCAGATGGGGCAGGTGTGATCAGGTTGCAAGGAATTTGTTCATCTTTGTGTTCTAGGACCTTATGAGGATTGGATTCAGTTGCCTTGAGTAGGTTGTAGTATTCACGGGTTTGTGGCGGTGTTGCTCAGGTTGTCTTGTATGTTGGGGACGGTCATGCATGATTTCGAGGACGAAATCGAATTTAAGTGGGGGAGAGTTGTAACGCTCTGTTCCAAATTGACTCTTAGTCCGAGGTGGTGGCTCGAAGGTCGGTCATTATAAGGATGATGTCTCTTGGGAAGGTAAGATCTAGCCCCTTTTGGGTGCGGGTGATGTATTAGATGTGATCCAGGTGTTCGGTTCGTGTTTTGGAGCCTAGGGGTATTTCGGTAAAATGGTAGTTCAGGTTTTTGTGGAAAATGGACTTTTGTTCGGAAGGTATTTAGGAAGATATGAGTTGATAGAAGTGTAGGGCTTCTCGTTACCTTTCTGTGGATATAAGGATCGTCGAAAACGGATTTATAACGAAGAAGTTATGGCCTTCGGAAGTTTAGTAGTTTTAGGCTTAGCCAAGTACGTTGGGCGTACACAAGGAGTACGTTGGGCGTACTAGTGAAGAAGGCAGTACGCTGGGCGTAGTTTTGGAGTACGTTGGGCGTACTGACCAGGATGGTCGCGAATGTTCTCCAGAGTACGTTGGGGGTACCATATGAACGTTGGGCGTACGCCAATCAGACCTGAACCCTATTCTAGGGTCTTGGACCCTATTTAAACTCCTTATCTCATAAACTAACACTAATATCTTCAGCCTCCACCCCTCTAAACCCTATAAATCCTCATATATCATCCATGGTGGCATTTTGAGCTTATGGAGTCCATTTTTGGGGTGTTTGACCCATTTTCAAGAAGATGAAGATTGATGCAAAGATGGGAATCAAGGAGGAGCTTATGGATCTGGCTTTTAGGACTCATTCTCACCTTGAAAAAGTGGCAGCCCGGGAAGCTGGCAGGGCAGCAGCTAAGGATTTCTTCAGGAAGCTTCTGCATTCGAGGTGACTCTTCTCACCATGCTAATGGGTCTAAGGCACCAAGGCCGACCAATTTTATGTTATGTGGTATACTAGCTATAGTAGAGATATGTGGTATGATAGTTAGCTTTATGCTAAGTGGTATGCTAGTGATTATATGATATGTGTTATGCTAGTTGTCTTTGTGATACTTGCATGGAAGACCCCGGGGGGAGCCCGTGATATAAGACCATGTGGGGTAGCCCATGGCAGTCCTAGGTGAAGACCATGTAGGGTAGCCCATGGTATTGGATGTAAGACCATGTGGGGTACCCCATGGCAGTCCTTGGAAAAGACCATGTGGGGTAGCCCATGGCATTCTTACAGGTTTATGTATGCATGGCTTATGTAGTATATGTAGCTTTTATATCTAATATGGTATATGTTATGTGGATTGTGTGTGGGGTATGCTCTGGGGGACTCACTAAGTTTTGTGCTTACAGTTTATAGTTTTGATTTCAGGTATCATCGATTTGGAAATGAAGAGCTCAAATTGATCGCAGTGCACACACCTATGATTTCCGCAATGAATGATTTTGAGATGAACTCTGGTAAATGTTTTACGTAATGATGATTCGAAATGTTTGGAATAAATGGTATCAATGTTTTAGCTATATTAAAAATGAAATTTTTACCCTTTATTTTTGGGTCATTACATACATATTGTAAAATGGAATTTTTTTTGTATGATATGTTTTTTTTTTTTGCATTATGAGACATTAATTATCATTTAGTTTAAAAATTAGTAAATCAATAAAAGTATTTTTTTAGAACATTTACAATTATGACATGCAAAAATGTGTGTCGTCTTTCTTTATGACATGGGCTTTAATGATACTCAATACATATCGTAAACGTGTGTCGTAAATCCATGTTGTAAGGTTACGACACGCAAATGTATATCGTCTTCCTTTGTGACAGGAGGTTCCTTAACACGCATTTTCGTGTTACTTGTCCCTTTTATGACACGCATTGCGTGTCATTAAATGTAGCTTTTCTAGTAGTGTCTGAAACATTGAAATCAAGAACTATAAGCTAAAACTTAGTGAGTTCCCCCAATATACCCCGCATTAACAATACATATACAATGCATGCACACCGGGCTAGGGGTGTTCGTTTGGATGGATCGCTTTGATCCGATCCAATCAAGTGAATCCAAATTGATTTTGATTTTCCAAACATGAATCCGAATAGTCCAAACAAAATTCAAATCCGATTTGATCCAATCCATTTACAATTCGGTTGGATGGGTTTTAATAATTCTGTTTTCAACAACCAAAACATTTTAAACAACATATAATTATAATTTTACCCAATTTTACACAAAAAGCAAAAACAAATTATTTGGTTGTGATTTGAAATTTGTAAACAACTACTAAGAAGATATATTATAGTTTAATATTTTGTAAATAAATTTTCTTTGAGAGAAAATAGATATTAATTTTTTTTATTAGGTGAAACTTTTTGAACCTATTTGAAAAGTAAATTACAAAATTAATAAATAATTACAATTATATTAAAAGTAAATCTACTCTAATAAATGAAAATTTTTGTCACATGTCACACTTTCATTGATTTGGCCACATGTCATTTTGTGGTTATTTTCAATTAAATTTCTTCCACATGACATTTTCTAGTTTTTTCTATTTTATTAAATTTTAAATATAATAATTGCAATAAATGTTATAGTAAATGCATATCAATTTCAATAATTGACTTTCTTTTTAACTTCAACATTTCTAAACTAAAACTTCATTAGTTTCATTTGTTTATTTATCTAAATTATTTGTTTAAATTTAAAAGAGAAAAAATACTTTAGTTTTAATAATTCAATATTTTTCTAATTTTTCATATAAATTCAAACTCTTTTAAATGTTTAGAATTTTCATATTTAATTTTTTTTAAATGAACTCATGTAATACATGGGTCTTACACCTAGTAAATAATAAATTGTTATTTGATTTTTTTGGACTATTCGGTTCTTATTTTATAAACCAGAACCAATCTGAAATCCAAAATAATAATTCGGCTTTGTTGAAATCCAAAATCTGAATATCCGAACCAAATTGTCCAATTGGACAATTCGATTTTATCTGAATAAGTGAACAGCCCTACATTGGGCCCACAGAGTAACACTGGATTGCCCCATGGCCCACAATCATTGGACTGGATTGCCCCCGACCCACAGCACATGGCTGAAAAGCCCCGGGTTTGTTGGCCTACATCAGAAAGTTGTACCACCTCAATTGTGACATCCCCAATTTCACGGTCATTTTAAAAAATTTACTTATGCTTATTTAAAAATCAGAGTATTCATCTTAAAGAATAATAATATTGCGGAATTTTTCCCCAGAAAACATGATAAATATATTTTCAAAGCATTTCCGGAGAAATGTATTTTGTTTATATTAAAACTATGGGATGTCATTGTCAATGCAGAAACGTAAGCATAAACAGACCTTACATTCATTTACACTAATGATTTTCATCTCCTTTAATTTCTCAGTGTAATGTTTCTTCGTATCGATACATGTGATACAAATAAACTGAGTCGGTCAGGTTGGGAAACCTGGTGAGTACATAGGGTTTTCACCCCATAATAATATAGTTATTATGTTTCATCATCAAACAATTAATCCAATTAACCATCCCCATTATCTTTTTTATTCTTAAATATCTTCCCTAAGAATCATCTATTCCTCAATATTTATTCCTTAGGATTGTCCTAAGGAACAGGCACGAATTCATTCACTGCCAGGGTTTATATAACAGACACTAAGTCCACTGGACTGTCTAGAATAGTCTGTGGTTGTCATCTATACTATGCTAGATGCCTGTGGTTGTCCTCTATACTCTGCTATGCTTCTCATCGTCTATATCATCTTTCATCTCTCATCATTCATTTCTTCTTTCATCTACCCTTCTTTACCCAATATATTTGTAGGTATAAAAATACATATACAATTTAAATCAACTAAAACGTGTATATTTTGTTCATCCAGCATACATATCAAGAACACAAATACTATGCACACATAGCACGTAATTTATATTAAATATTTCATATATGTGTGTAAGATGAAAGTAACTATTCACTCACTTGTTTAAGTGATGACTCCAAACTTGGGCAGCGCTTTGCTTCTAACAAATTTATTTTCCTTCGACGAAAACTGGTATCATTATCATTAGATCTTAGTCTAATATTCATTGTGACTAATTAACTCAATGTTTGCGAATGATATTGTGTCACACCCCCAAACCGTAACGACGGAAACGTTCTGGGGTGGAGGACATCATGTTTAGTATCACAACACATGTATCATAGTAATCATAGTAACAAACAACCATTGTATTAATATTAAAGTGTTTACAAAGTAGTGATTCACAAAAGATTGAATCCAAAAGTAAATAACAAAACAAGACATGAAGCTACTATACTTCATCTTCTGAATCCCAGCTCATGTACATGTCTACTTGTTTCCTGAGAATACAAGTTATTTTGAAAGAGTAGATAAGCATTTAAGCTGGTGAGTTCATAAGTATTTTAGTGATGTAAAGTATGTTGTAATTTCTTTTAGAAAAGTTCGCCTATTTCTCCGGAAAATCCTATATTTCCTTATGGGATGAATGGTAAGTAAAATGACTCTATAATCCATTCTATGAGTACTAAATGGATACAAGTTATATACAATTTAGAGTAAACAGACAATCGATTGTGTGAATCTGCCCTAAGCCCACAACCAAACAAGGAAAAAGGAATGAGGCGGAAGTCACACATCCCATTGTTTGTTAGGTCTTTACTGTACATAACCCTGATGGATTCATTTGGTACTCATAGAGTTAACTGTAATAGTTCTTTTTAGAAAAGTTCGCCTATTCCTTCAGAAGATCCTATATCTTCTTATGTGATTATTGAAAGTAAAAATGACTCTAAAATTCCTTCTATGAGTACTAAATGGATACAAGTTATATACAATTTAGAGTAAACAGACAATCGATTGTGTGAATCTGCCCTAAGCCCACAACCAAACAAGGAACAGGAAGTAAGGCGGAAAGCACACATTCTATTGTTTATTATGAAGGGTTTGAGCATTCTAACACTCCTAAGGTGTACATGCAACCCTATAAACCTTGGATCTAAGTTTTACTAAGATACATGCAAATTTGATTTCCATGGTTATTAACCTAACTAGCATTGCATGCGGAACTTTTAAACATAATAGCTAGTTGAAGTACATACCTTTTGTTGTTTGGATTCCTTGAAAACCTTTTGAGCCTAGTACCTCAAGTGTGATGCCTCAAATCTCTCACACAACACCACAACACTTAGAATAACTTTGAGAGAAGTTAATTTACACCTCAAAATCGGCTAGCCCTCTATTACTTGCTTGTAGTGCCGATTTTGGTCATCCATGGGGTCTTTATATAGTTGTGTCACAAGTAGGGTTACACCATGTAAACCCTAATTGTCATGGCTTTTCATATTCCATGATCCATGGGTTTGTAACCTCCATGGACTATCCATGGAGCACCTTATGGGTTTTAAGCCAATCCATACAAACCATGGATCATTAGCCCAACTATACAAGAATAGATGATTTACACAATCAACCCCATATATTTTATTAGTCTCTTTTTGATCACTTAATTAATTCCAAATTAATTCTTTGATCAATACTAATTAAATAATATTATTAATATATTAGAACTTATAATATATTAATAAACCTTAAGTGTCCTTTCTCTTATTTAGTCTATCCAAGTTAGTGTTGCAATGTCATGCAACCCAAATGGACCATGCTAACCAGGTCAAGTACATTCCAGGAATAGTTATGAACTTAGACACCTAATCCAACCTGTTAGATCTTCATTGTATACAACCCTAGCGTATTCATTTGGTACTTATGGAGTTAACTGTAATAGTTCCTTTATTTGATGAAAACATTCTTTAAGAAAAACCCTTATTTCCTTTTAGTAAAAATGGTAACCGCAATAGTTTCTTCTATAATCACTTAGTTTATACTAGCTATATATAATCTAATATTAAACAGATAGTTAATTGTGTGAATCAGCCCTAAGCCCACAACCAAACAAGGAACAGGAATTAAGGCAGAAAGCACACAACCAACTGCCTATCGAATAATAATTATATATAATTCTGATGTATAAACTAAGGTATTATAGAATTAACCACTAAAGGTCCGTTAAGTTATACAGGTTTAATAAAATGGATTAAACCCTTTTACTGATAAGTTTCTAGTTTAGTCCACTATATGTTCTATCTGCAAAGTATGTTTTTGTACTAGAAAACGATGTACTGAATTTGTATGTTATGACCTGACCTATACCTGGTACCCCTTATGATTACTTGGTGTATACGGAATATATATATATATATATATATATATATATATATATATATATAGCTAAGATTGAATAGATAGTAGACTGGGTGCATCTGCTCTAAGCCCACAACCAAACTGTTGGAATAATGTCTAAGGCTGCAACTATATTAGGCAAGTATTTGACCCGGTTGAGCATGGTCCTTTTGGGTTGCCTTCACCATAGCAACTTGACAGGATGATTTATTATGAGAGAAGAAATATTATTAATATATTATAAGAATAATATAAGGAATAATAATATTATTGTTTGATTAATATAAGTCATAAATTAATTAGGAATTAATTTGGTGACTTAAAGAGATTAATTGAATAAAAGGGTATAAACTGTCAATTGATTGATAGTTATACTTTGGGCTATAAATCCCTTATGGATAAGGGGTGGACGATTTCTAGGGCTTAGGATAGGCTTGGATTTCGTCCAAGGCTTATCAATTAGGGTATTGGATTGCTTAGGGCCTAAGTTATCCAATTAGGGTTTAAGGGTGAAACCCTAGGATCCTTACAAGTATAAATAGACCCCAAGGGTTAAGGAAATCGGCACTTGTGCTTTACAAAGAAACCCTGACCGATTTTGATCCCCTCTCCTCTCACTCAAATCATCCTCTTGCTAGTTGGTGTTTGTAAGCCATTAGAGGAGTGATAATTGTGACTCTAAAGCTCCAAGAACAAGAAGATCAAGCAAGTGATTCAAGGTAAACTTCTAATTCTGATTTCATAATGTTATTATACTCTATTAGCCATTAGAAGTCTTGGATTCAATGCATGTTCAATTAGAGAAACCTAGATCCAAGCATTAGGGTTTGCATGTGCCAATAGGAATGTTCATATGGCTAAAACCCATCACAAACAACGAACAGGAAATGAAGCGGAAAGCACACATCCTACTATCTGCCGAACCCAATTAATATATATCTCTGATGTATCTACTAAGGAATCATAAAGTTAGCATTATAGGCCCCTTTCTAATGAATGTACTAAGACTCGACTGTACTGTTTGTCTTTTATAAGTTTTCCCAAGTTTAAGACTATCTTTAATAGAAAATAATTTACGTTACCTTTTATGTGAGGAGATCACAATATGAAAGTAATAGGAAAATGAAAGTATTCAGTAATATTGTAAAAATGAACTATTGAGCACTTACTACCTTAAAACCAGTTCGTTAATTTAAGGTTAAAATGTGAGAAGGTTGTAACCATATTGATATGACTAGTGATTAACACAACGACCTAATGGTGTCAAAACTGATGTGACATTTGTCACCCATAGACTTACAGGTCCCACTGTAGCTAGCAACAATGTGTGGGGTGTCAATCTCGTATAGATCTATACACAAATGCATACTCTCCCTCCAAGAGACTCTGGTTACAAAACGAGACCTAACAAGTATATTGCTAAGCCGTGAAGTAGTGGTTTCACATTATTGTTATCTTATTCTTGTTATCATATGTTCCTATTGTTCTAGTGTATAGTATGTTCCTCCCTGTTTCATTTTATAGTATGTTCTTTCTGTTTCTGGTTATAGTATGTACTGAACCCCTAAACTATACATATTATAGTTTACTTAGTATAATTGTTTGAACTGTTACTGACTTGAATAAAAGACTCATTTATCTACTAAGTTATGATTGTACTTTTAAAAACGATGTTTTATAAACATTAAAGTAACATAATTTAAAAGAGTTTTTGAAATGGTTTTGATCACTTATAAAGTATAAAAAAAATCCTTTGAATATGATGGTTATCACAAATAACATTTACACAATTATCATTGTGTTCAACTTGTATCCCCCCCCCCCTTAAAAGAATTTAAAAACATTTAAAAGATTGATTATAGGGGTATGAACTCACCTTATGTGGGTTATTCAATTGCAGATTTGTGTAAGGATGAGAAGTTCCACGAATGAATTCCCGAGACACAAACGAGTCCTAAATGACATATAATGGCATATATAGGCATGTAATTAGTGTTTTAAACAACTAACATGCAAGGAAAACACCCTTAGGGACTAGGAAACACTTGAACTAAGTGTTACAATCACATGTGATTTACTAAAAGGGGTTTACGGCCACACAAGGGAGTGTACGGCCAAGGGGTGTACGGTCAATGAGTGTACGGCCATACACTCATGGGAAATCATGCAAAAGAGGTGTTTGATTCATAGGGAAACTAGTGTGTCTAATGTACAACAAGAAGATGAACAAAGCTCTCATTTCGGAGGGTCTTGAGATGTGTACAGCCAATGAACCTATGAAGGGTTCATGGCCGTACTCCCTTCAAGATCATGAATGGATGTTGAAACATGATGAATCAAGGCTTGCATCTAATGGTCTTTCAAGTATAACAAGGTACATGAAAAAACACTTACGATTTTGGGATCCTTGGGAGTTCACAGCCACCAAGAACAAGTGTGTGTTCTTGGTGAAATGGATGAAGGTTTGAAGATCTATCATAACGAGATGTTTTCATGGATGAATCATGAGATGTTACAAAACTAAGGAGGATATCAAGAAAGATGGAAGAATCACTTACCACTTTTGAAGATTAGAAGGAGTGTTCTTGATGATAGTTGAGAGAGAACCGATTTCCTAGACTTGGATGTGTGAAAAAGTGTGAAAAATGAAGGAATAGCTTATATATGGGCATGGGTTCACGGCCACCTTGAGTTTACGGTCGTACACTCATGTGTGCGGCCGTACACTCCTCTTGATGGAGTATTTGGGTAGAATGCAGCATGGAGAAACTAAGTTAACTCCTCCCTAAACCCATAACTTGAATGCACTAAGCTTAGAACACTCAAACAGACCCTAAACAATGCTAAAAGATAGCAGAAATGAGTCTGACTCTCGATTGATTGGTTGGACTTACAAAAACAAAAAAATTTGGGTCGTCACATATTGTTTTGTAAGTGTTAAACAATACTTTTCAACTACTATGTATAGACAGGGGCTAGACATGAAACACCGGAGGGCAGGACCATTTTGGCATTAAAGTTGTTCTGAAATCCAACAACCCTATGCGGCCTTCAGACTAGATTCCCCGTACCACGAGCAGTTAAAAGGTATTATAATAACACTTTATATTTTATAATACTTAGCACATATATTATTTGTAGGTTCATAATAACGCTAATGAACTTAAACATAAGTTATACTTCAAGTAGGTTAAGCATAACTCACTTACAAAGGGGTTTAGCGAAGAACAGGGCTCTACGTGGGAAGAACTTCTGAGCCGAAAGCACTTCTTCTAGAAAGCCTTCTGGCGCTCCAGGACTTGCCTCTAACACTTGGGAAGTGGTAGGGAATGGGAGGGATTAGGAGAAGTAATTGAGAGAGAAAGAATGAGAAATATATGAAGAAAATGGAAGAACTTCGGACTATGCTAGTTGTAGCCTCGGAGTATGCTGTGTGGACTTGGTACAATGCGCGTACGAGGGCCAGATATTAGCTTCACATGTGAAGTCGTGGAGAGAAAGCGGGGGCTAGGATCCGGCCACGTGTCAGTCATCGCATCAGCCTATTCTCAACTTCTAAATTCTATAAATTTCGCATACAAGCTCCATTTTGACATTCTTTATATCCACACGTTGGTGGCGATGTAATTTACAACTTTCATTTAGACTATGACGGCTAATTTTGACTTTATTTTAAAGTTATATTTGAACAGGCTTAGACCGATAAAGTGTAACGACCCAATTTTCACGTCCAAAATTTTCGTTTTTAAAACATGACTTAGAAAACATTAATAATTAAAACATTGTTTAATTAAACCATTTCACATCGAAAACCCAAATTTGAAATCCACAACATGTAAACAACCAAAACATCAGAGTATCAATCCCAAAATAAACTCATAACTGCGGAAACAAGAGTGTGTGTGATATGCTGCTACCGCGCCGGCTCCTTTCCCTTAGCTGAAGAGGTACTTGAAACCAAAATTGAAAACTTTAAGCACGAAGCTTAGTGAGTTCCCCTACTGTACCACATACCATATAATCACATAACATACATAACTTGTCAGGCATATCTGGGTGCCCGACCTACCCCTTCGGTCCTCTCGACCGGATACTGCCTAGCATATCTGGGTGCTGGCCTCCCCTTTGGTCCTCTCGACCGGATACTGCCTAGCATGTCTGGGTGCTGGCCTCCCCTTCGGTCCTCTCGACCGGATACTACCTAGCATATCTGGGTGCTGGCCTCCCCTTCGGTCCTCTCGACCGGATATCTTGGGGACTATCTCCCCCTACTGTCACAAGCACATAGCATCATATCATACTAGCACATCACATAACACAGGTAGTAGTAATCCCTAGATGAATATCATAGAGACAATCATCTACATACAACTCCTACTGGTGGGCCGGCATTGTAGCCGTAGACCCACCGCTACTGGAAGGTAACTCACCTCAAAGTAGTTGTTGATCTGATCGGGAACTGACTATCTACTGCCGCTGCTCCGGACGTCCTCCAGCTATAATTCCCACAAAACGATCAGTCAAACACTGCTAGATGTACTAAGGGTAAAATGACCCTTTTACCCTTGACCAAGTCGAAATCCAAGTCAAAGTCAACTTCCAGTTGACTGGACTCGCCGAGTCTTGTCCTTTACTAATCCGGTCCTACTCGCCAAGTCCCTCTCCCACTCACTGAGTCACCCTTGACTCACCACTCGGGAATATGGGGCCGACTCGAGTCCCGACTCGCCGAGTCTGCGAGCAACTCGCCGAGTTCCTCAAGCGGATCCCCTACTCACTTCCAATCCACTCCAGAACACCCCATACGAGGGTTTGGGGTTTTGGGGACTTCGTTACACGGTTAATTCCGCATGCAGGTAAGAAGGGTTGATCCTTCAACGCTTAAACCCCTCTTTCTCTGCGAAAGTTCATATGACTCTCCGAGTTTGAAGAACAACTCGGCGAGCTCCAGGAAATCTTCATAGGACTCGCTGAGTTGTTCATCTAACTCGCCGAGTTCCGCTTTGGGACTCGCCGAGTCCCTCGACCCATTTCCTGAGTAGGCCAGATCTGAGACATGCAATGCTTCAAAACCACAGATCTATGGTCCTAGGGCATGTTTACCACGTAAAGTTGAAAACTTTACGTGCATGCACGGCCCTATGAGCTCAAACATGCAATTCCAAGCTCTTTAAGAGGTCCTACACTCAATAGGGACCTTAATCACCTCAACCACAGAGACTTTATGCTACTAGGATGTCCTAAAAGTCCAAATCCGAAGTCCTTGCAGAACATTAACCATAAACACATAGAGATTTAAGTTCTTAGGGCATAAAACCTCTTTTTAGGGACAAAAAGGGGGTTCAATGAACTAAAGATCAAGGTAGGAACTTTTCTACCTGAAAAGAAGCCCTTCACAGAGTAGATTCCGGATCTTCTTCCCTTCTTGCACTCTTCAACCTTCTCCATCTTCTCCCAAGCTCCAAACCACCTTCACAATGCTAAAAAATCACCCACAAGGACACAAAGGGGGCTAGGGTTTCGTTAT